>NC_090439.1:660497585-661119115 GCF_031143425.1 Pleurodeles waltl
GCCTATGCAATTTGACATATACTTTAAGGGAAAGAACATTGGTATTGGGGCCTGGTTAGCAGGCCTTAGTACACTAACAGGTCAAAAACACAGCATCCGGCAGCAAAGAAACGTGGGGAGTGACCATCCAAAAAGCAGCACTTTACAACAGCACCAAACAGTAAACAACAACACAGTAAAATGATTAACACATCTGCACAAAATTCACACAAACACCTTCACCATCCCAAAATTGTTCAAACATTATCTTATAAAACAGTGTAATCCCACAAGGGCCTTGTAGGAGGCTGGCCTGGTTTGTAGTGGATACCTAAGGTGCTTACAGCGTATACCAGGTCCAGTTATCCCTTATTAGTGAAATGTAAACATTGTCTAGAACCAGGCGCTCTAGAGGTACCTGTGGGTGAGCAGCCAAGGCTTATCTAGGAGACATGCAAAGCTCATGCAATACCACTGTAGTCACACAGTACTCACACACGAAAGAAAATACTCAGTGTTAAAAAAAATAAAGGTATTATATTTTGGTGACACAAATGCAAAAAATACCATTGAGACTATACTCCCTTAGGAGGTAAGTACTACACAAACTATATAAACTAGTATGCAAAAACAGGTGTAAAAACAGTTAGAAAACAGTGCAATTAGTGAAAATCACAATAGTTATAAATAGGCCGAGGGGGAACACAAACCATATACTAAGAAAGTGGAATGCAAATGTTAGTTTCCCACCTAGGCAAGTGTAGTGTGTAGAGGGGTTCTGGGAGTACTAGAAAACACCAAAGATAAGGACTAGAATCCACCCCAGTGCCAAGAAAAGCAGGAGTAAGTAACTTTCCCAGAACACACAGAAACACGATAAAGAAGATTATGCAAGAACCAGAAGAGACTGCAAGACACCAACAGTGGATTCGTGGACCCGAAGACCCGTGGAAGAAGGGGACCAAGTCCAAAAAGCACAGAAGAGTTTAGGGGGAATAGGAGCCCCTGCTAACCTGGATGAAGGTGCAAAAGAAGAACCACAGGTGAAGAAGAACAGTCAGTACTGCACCCAAGAAGAGGGATTTGGGTCCCTGGTTGGTGCAAGTGATATCTCACGCCGGATGGAGGATTGCAGTCTGGTTTGCATCGCTGGAGTCCGCCAACAACCCATGGCACACGCAAAGCTCGAGGTTCAGGGAAAATGGCACTGCCTGGGCACAGGAGTCCCACAGCACAGGGACAAAGGAGGTGCAAAAGGAGGCCCACGCAGCACTACTACAAAAGCTCCCACGCCGCCGGAGAGCCACTCAGGAAGTTGTGTGTTGCAGGTACAGTGCTGGGGGCCGGAGCTGCACAGTGCATGAAGTATTTCATGGAAGGATTCCCACAAGTCTTGGCAACTGCAAAACATGTGGTGCACAGGGGTACTGTCCTGCGTGGGGAGGCAGGCTCTTACCTCCACCAAAGTTGGACAGTAGGACGTCAGGACCATCGGGACCACGTCAGTCCACCACCCGTGATGCAGGATTCACACAGCTCTGCTGGAGAGAGGATCCACACAACCGGTCGTTAATGCAGTAGGTGCCTGCTGATGCAGGGGAGTGACTCCTTCACCCCAAGGGAGATTCCTTCGCTCTTCTTGTGCAGGTTGAAGACAGACTGTCCTCTGAGGATCCACAACCAGGAAACAGTTGCTGGCAGGAGCTGAAGATATAATGTTGCAAAAGTGATCTTTGCTTCTTTGTTGCAGTTCGTAGAGTTCCTGGAGGGTCCATATGCAGTTTATTTGGTGAGAAGTTGAAGTGGGGGATGGAGAGGATTACTGCTGGAGTCTTGCAATCCGAATCTGAAGAACCATCCAAAGGAGAGTCCCTAAATAGCACTGAAAGGGGCATTGGTCAGCTAAACAGGTAAGCACCTATCAGCGGAGGGCTCTGATGTCACCTGCTGGCACTGGCCACTCAGATGCTCCCAGAGTTCATTGCCAACTTGGAAACAAAGATGGGAACACCCAAGGATACTCTGGAGGAGCTCTGGGCACCACCCCTGTGATGGTGATGGACAAGGGAGTGGTCACTCCCCTTTCCTTTGTCCAGTTTCGTGCCAGAGCAGGGACTGGGGGGTCCCTGAACTAGTGTAAACTGGATTATGCAATGAGGGCACCAAATGTGCCCTTCAAAGCATTTCCAGTGGATTGGGGAGGCTACCCCTCCCAAGCCTGTAACACCTATTTCCAAAGGTAGAGGGTGTAACACCCCTCTCTCAAAGGAAGTCCTTTGTTCTGCCTTTCTGGGCTTGTGCTTCTCAAGCAACAGGATGGTAGAAACCTGTCTGTGAGGTGGCAGCAGCTGGGGCTGCCTGGAAAAAAATCAGAAGGCCGTTATGGCAATAATGGGGGTTCTCTAAGGAGCCCCCAAAGTGCATGGAATAATACAACCAATGCTTGCAAAAGCCTTGGGGTATGATTCCAACATGTTTGATACCTAATATGCCTTTGTTCGGAGTTACCTCCATGTAGCTGAACATAGGTAGTAGCCTATGTCCAGTACATGCATAAAATGGTGTCCCTGCACTCACGAAATCAAGGAAAATGGTCCTGGAGGTTGTGGGGGGCACCTCTGCTAGTGCAGGGGTGCCCTCACATACAGGTCCTCTGCACCCTGCCCTCTAGGTTGGATGGCCTGCTACAGGGGTGACTTATAAGTGACCTGGTGCAGTGTAAATGGCAGTGAAAGGGTGCACGCACCTTTTCACGCAGGCTGCAAGGGGGGTCCCACAAAAGCCTTTGCATGGGCTCCTTATGGGTGGCAATAGATATGCTGCAGCCCATAGGGATTCACTGGAACCTTAATGCCCTGGGTTCCTAGGTACTATATACTAGAGACTTATAAGGGGCACCAGTATGCCAATTTTGGGTTAAATACTGGGTTACCAGTATGCAACAACCATAATTTAAGGGAGAGAGCATAACTACTGGGGTCCTGATTAGCAGGACCCCAGTAGACACAGTCAAACACACTGACAAACAGGCCAAAAGTGGGGGTCAAGCTAAAAAGAGGTTACTTTCCTACAGGCCCCTACTAAGATAAGGCTATCCAACAACAAAGGGAAAGTAAAAAACAAAAAATGAATAAAAATAGTGGTGACTGCCCTCTCTCAAACAACAAACTTGAAAAATAATGCATTGAATCCACTTGATGTTTCCCAGAAAGTTAATATGTCTGTGATGGATGCAGCAGAGATTACAGACAGAGACAGAGAAACTTTCTCTCCAAACTCCAATTCCAAAATAGCCAATTGCTTAAGAAAGCAGATGGGAGGTGTTTTTAGAACAGGAAGAGGACATTTCTTTCTCTCTGTTAAGAAAAACATGTGTTTGATGCTGAAAATAATTACCCTAAAGGTCCATTTTGCTAACCATTCAGCTCAACTTTTTTATTTCAAGTTGAATTATCAGTTGCTTGCATTAATAGAACTGCCTCTTGTGTTTGAATTTGTGGTTTTGCGGCTACAAATTATCCGAATGGTACACTTGGGTAAAAAATAAACGTACATTTTTTGTTGACCACCTGCATTAAAAGGACTGCTACTTGTCTTGGGAAGATGCCACTTGCATGTGAATCATGTTGTTTCCGTACATCTCACATTACCATTTGCCCCCAGATGGCAGGTTTGTTATGTGATGTGGTGTAATCTCGGTAATTACACAGAAATATTTGAATGTAAAATTATGAAAATTTCACACACTATCAAGCCAGGTGAATAGGATCAAGGTGGCAGCATATGCTCCCATAACTAGAATTTATTTTATATCACTGTTTAGACACAAGAAGCTTTCTTTCATGCTGAGTTAGCATGTGGTCTAAGAAAATTGTGATTTTGGCCACTCCTGAGTTTCTGAGCTGCCTTTTCCCATGAGACTGCTATTTCTGACTTCTACACAACATGGCCACTTACTACCTATCATCATTCTGTTCAAGCTCTCAGTGGCATTCAATACTGTCAATCATCCTACACTGTTCACAACATGGCACCTTCTACGCAGTGTACAACGGGTTCTCCACATATCCCAGTGACTAATTTCTGTCTTTTTCTGTCTCTTTTTTATTTACTTTTTTACACTCCACCAATTCTCCTATGTGTTGACGTCCTGCAAGGGCCTCCATTTCTCCCTGCATAATTCACCCATATACGGTTTCTTTCAGTTCTTTTTGGATGACACTAAAATATTGTATTCTTTCCCATCTTTCACCCCAACCAGCCTCAGGCTTAATATCAGAATTTCATAATTATATTTTTCTATTGAAAAGCTGATTGTTCACTAAGGTCGAATTCTTCCAAGATTGAGATGTACAGCTTCCTCATTCCACCAAACACCCTCTCCAGTGCCATACTCTCTCAGTGTCTCTCTCACACCATCCCCATCATCTAGCAACCTTGACAAAATCTTCTAGTCTAGAGTGGGAAGGAATACTGGCATGTTATGGGAGAGAGATGATATGAGCTGTAGCAGAGCTTCCAGTTGTCCAAGAATTCCAGAGAAGCATACAAGTTTTAGACAGGCTTACCTTAGTGTGCCATGAATATGGTGGCCTTATCAACATGAATGAGGAATTGTACATAACAAACAGACCCAAGTACAGTAAAGTTTGTCAGACAAATAACTTTTGCTTGCACACCGAGTCTAAGCAAAAATATAACTTTTTATTATGAAAAAGTAAAATTAGGGGTTTAAATATTAGGCACATCATCCCCTTGAAAACACATAAAAAATGTGCTGTGTTGAAAGTCATTGAAAAGTCAAAAGAAAACCAAAATGCCAGAGACGTGGGTGACACTGATAAATAGGTCTGGCTAAGACTAGCTAAGAATTCTTCCTTTTCACTAAGAAGTATTTTGGTAGCAAGAGTAAGTGCCACCATCCTGTCGGTATCGAGTAAGGCTCAAAGTGATCAGGCAAGTGGAGCTCACACTGCTGGATTGAAAAAAGCTATGAGCAGGACAAGAGGAACAAGTAAGAGTGGGTGGAAAATACTTTTGACTGGTTGTGATATAGCAGTTGGCCTTGTTGCAGATCTCCACCAAGAATCCCAGTTTCTTTTCTGGACCTTAAAAAAGTCAAGTCGAATGAAGTCAAAGTTGGTATCTGACAAGGACTCCACCAGGGTGCCACGGCAGGCAACCTCAATGAACACCATTTGCAAAACAAATAAAAGTCTGTTTGCACAGATGTATGTTCTGGCTTCAGCCTGGTCTTTGGTGGCACAAAGCAGATGGTTTTTCTTGAGCCCTTTTCTAGGTTTGTCCTCCTTTTATTCCTGGATAGGTCCTAAGTATCAGAAAGCCAACCAGCCCAAGTTCAACAATATTCCCACTCTATATCCCAGTATTGCTATAACCTTATTTCATTCATGTCCTGGTGTAATGACTTTGGAAACCAAAATCATCCCAAACTGATTAACAGGTGTCATCGCACCATGACTGAGAATAGCCTTGTGTCTATACAGATGTCCTCAATTCCACTCAGCACTAAGACTGTATACTAGTTCACTTTCCAGTCTCTTCCTCAGACACCTCCTAGAGTGCCCCACAAATCAGGAGACTGAAGGTTTATGGAAAACTCTTTTTTTGAAACTACAATTGAAAATTCCAGCATAGTAAATGTAGATCAGCCAATCCACAAACGTTCTATTTATTGTGTGTCTTTACTTAAAATCTCTGGCAAATGATTTGGGCGCAGTTAGTAAGAGGTGTGAAGATCCCAGAAGGTAGAATAGATCATTTAAAAGTAAAAAAGAAATAAAAAAGTACAGCCTGACAGTAGCTTTCTTGTTTCAGGCCAAATACCTGTCACATTGACATTTAATAATAATCAGCACCACAATGCCTGAAGCCAATTTAAAAAAAAATCTTGAAAGGAGTCCTTGCCCTGCGAATGCTGATATAATACTGTGACAGGCACATTTGGAACACAAGCAAAGAACAAAGACAGCTGAGGATGGAGAAACAGTAAGCAGTATCACTCCCTCAATTTCAATTATTCAATTAATCTCTATTCACACAGTGACACAGTATACCTACATGAATAAGAACATGAGTTGTTTTTGAAAAAAGGTTCTGTTAATGTCTCACTGTGAAAATTGGGAGTGGCCCTGAGGAAGACCTCGGTCAAAGACTATGGGCCTTGTTACAAGTTTAGCAGTCGGACCACCAGACCACCATATTGGCAGACCCGAAACACCGCCCTATTACGAGTTACACAGGCACTGCCCCTGGCCAGAATCTCCAGCAGTGGACCTCATTATGTGATCACTTACATCCACAATATTCCATTACTCGCCTGCTTCATAAGTAAATAACACAACACCAACCACTGACCATATTACAAGCACACAGTCGTCGTGACAGTCCCTCCATGGCAGTCAGACAATGGCAGTCTGTACCATGGCAGTCGGTGGTCAGCAAAGTAACTAGTGCACATTGGAAGAATTTGAAAACAACACAGCTGACAGACACTGGCCAAATGTACACAACTACAAAGACACTATAAAACACACCCCTTCACAGTCCACAATCCATTGCATTTCCAACACAAAACAGAGAAGCCTGAGCACCTTATTTTCCTTATACTTCATCGATTAGGCACCCCTTTTTTCACCATCCCTTATAACACCCTGCACACACTTCTGTACATTTAAACCTTTTTACACTTCCCCTGTTTAGTAAGTCACTGGCACCCAGTTATTTTTTTTCCCACCATGTCACGTTCTAAAGATCCCAGTTTTTGAGAAGATGAGTTAAGAATCATGGTGGATGAAATCAGAGAGTAGAGCTACAATTGTTTGGTGCACAAGTCCAGCATACTCCTCTAAGTAGAAAAATGGAAATGTGGGACAGGATAGTCGATAGAGTGAATGCTGCATACACCACCCTGCGCACAAAGGAGGACATTAGGAAGATGTGAAATGGCCTCAGGGGCAAGGTGCATTTCCTGGTCTCCAGGCACCAACTGCAGGCCAAGAAGACTGGTGGTGGCCCTCCCAGTGCCCCGTTAATACTTTTTCCCTGGAAGGAGAAGGTGTTGGCCATCCTGCATCCCAAGGGCTTGACAGGAATTCCTGGGGGAGTGGAGTCTGGTAAGTCACAACACAAAAACTGTCACAAAATATGCTATGTCATGCATGCTCATAGCTTATTTTTGGACCCAGCAGCACAGCTACTTACGTCCATCACATGCCATATGTCAAAATGAGGCCTGTAAGTCTCTTTCAATATACAATAATAATCCCAGGACTCATGGTATGTCTCAGCAGGTAAATGTATTCCCAAACCTAAATACGGTTTGCATACAGCTATGTAATACCCAACATTTGTATAGTGTGTGTAATACAGAGAGTTACCCAACTGCAATTTCCAGGAGGCACTGTTTCTCTAACTCCAAACAAGAGCCCAGTGGTCACTTGTCCTAATACCCCTGTGTTTTAACTCTAAATAAAGTGTACTCACGTCGGAGGATAACATTTGTTTATTGTGTGTAGTACAGGGAAGCAACTCCCAGGAGACACTTCTTCTGTAACTCCAACCATCAGCCCAGCCCAATTACCCCTGTGTCTTAACTCTCAATTGAAGTGTACTCACCTGGGGTGGATAACATTTGTAAAGTGGGTGTAGTGGAGGGATTGACATAACTGCTAAGGCCAGGAGGCTCTGTTACTGTTACTCCAACTACCAGCCCAGTGTTCTCGTGTCCAAATACCATTGTTTGGTAACTTCCAAAAGAGGTGTACTCACCTGGGGGAATAACATTTGTATAGTGTGTGCAGTACAGGGAGTGGTGACTGTAACTCCTAGGAGGCCTTGTGTCTGTAGCTCCAAATACCAGACCGTGTTCACTTGTCCAATGACCCCTGTTCCTTAACTCTCAATTGAAGTGTACTCACCTGGGAGGATACCATTTGCTAAGTGGTGAGAAGTAAAGGGAGTGACCTGGCTGCAAAGCCCAATAAGACCTGTAACTCTTACTCCAACCACCAGCACAGTGGCCACTTGTCAAAATACTCTTGTTTGTCAACTTTCAAATGAAGTATACTCACCTGGGAGTGGTTAAGCACAGATCATGGCCAAATCAGAGACATATCTGTCAACATACCTCCATCTTGACATGCTAACCCAAGATGAAATATTTGAGGACAGGAATGACACCTTAACTAGTGTGTATAACAAGTATTCATAAGGCCTTAAGATGTCTTTCCAGATTAATATTGGCAGCAGACCCATTCACACAGCACTGTGCACATGATGACTCCAGTCACATATACACCAAACTCCTGGGTTTGCCTGCATCACACTCAAATAAGCCTCCAAATGGTCAAAGCTATATCTTGCCTAGCCACTGTTTTGCCTGCATGGTGGCAAGTTGTCATTTTCAGGCCATCCTCCCAAGTGCAAATGATCTGCACATTTCAGCAGCTGTTTGAGTCAAGATGAATTGGCATGTTTCACACGTCATGTCAATACACCCAATACCATGGTTACTTGCCACAATAGAATTAACTGCAACTTAACTTTGTACAAGGTCTCTGTTTACTGTAACTCTAAACCATTGGAGGTAGATGTCACAATACAACCAGTAACATTATGCATTTTACATCAACAGACCAAGCTGCCCCTGGGCACACACAGGCCACAGACTGCCACTACCCCCTGGACGAAGCCCTCAGTGAAGAAGACACTCCCGGACATCTGGACGTGGAAGAAGTTCTGGGCCATCTGGACAACCTGATCAGACAGCAACGGTGAGTCTCACTGTACCCACAACTTCACCTCCCAACAATGTTGCCTCTACATAACAGGCAACCATTCGCCGCCCCCAACCTGTGTCCCTAGCACATTGTCTACCCTCTCGTGCCCCCCAGTCCTGGATCCTAAGGTGCAGCTCAACACTACCATCAATGAGGGTTGAGGAACAAGTTGGAGAGGGCACCCTATGCCAAGGGCACATGCCCGTGTGGGTAGGGTTCGTGGAACGGATGCTATGAGACAGCAGGGTGTGGTCACTGGGGCTGCTCTTGGCCAGGACACTAGCCACATCTTGGGGGTCTATCAGGACTCCCAAGGCGTGATGGGCCAGGTGTTAACCAAACTCTGGAAAATCAAGCAGGTACAGAGGGACATACACAGAAACATGCTGGAACAGATGGAGGCCCACAATAACAACATGGCCTCCTTCACAGGGTCCTGAAGCACATACATACCGCCCTGAGCAGGGTTTTTCAACAACAGTCTACCCAGGCACATTAGCGTCTGTGCCAGCCACTGGAAGCGAGGCCTTGCCAGAGGAAAATCCAGCCCGAGACACCCCTGCCTTTGTAGCAGCAGATCATCCTCCCCCGGCAAGCGGGATGTCCAGGAGAAGTGGATGGCAAGGCACCCACCACTGCCAGCAAGTGACCTCTTCCTAAAGGACCTCCTTTGTGTGCCACACATTCACTCTGTTGGCTGATCCTGAACCACCTACCAGTTCCAATGGGAGGGGTACTCTGGACTTTGGACTCCCAAAGGTGTGGCATCTACTCCAATGATTTCATTCACCATGACTGGCACCTTCACTTTACATTGTTGTTTCTTTTTGCCCCATATTTATTTTCTGTACCAGCATTGTAACAAAGTCACCCTCACAAACTCATTGTTTGCTTGCTTAAATTTCACATTTAGCTATGTAGAGATGTAAGGCAATCTGAACCATATGAGCAAGATACAAGATACGTGTGTAAACAGGAATATGTTACAGGTACACAGTGTCCAGCTCAGGATTACAACCATTATACACCAACACATACATACAAGTGTCTGGTCAAAGCAAACATTTTATTACAGTGTTCAGCACATAGGCTGTCAATATGTCTAGACTATTGGTAATCCAGAATGTGTGACTCATACTGAGCAGATGAATATATTTACAGGTGCAGACTCCCAGCCCACGGAAGGAAGAGATTTGTCAGACATTGTCCTGTAGAATAGGCAAACATTAAAGTGTATGCTGTCAGCCGCTTGAGCCTTATCACATACCACACAATCCAAGATACAGACATAATCCAATTCCAATGCATCTGCTGGTATGACGCAAACATATTGTAGTGTTGTGGCACAGGCACTGTGACCTGCAATGATGAAACACATATCCAGCAATATACAGGTCATGCAAAAAGTGTTTAGCCAATGTGAAGGAAAAATTACTGGGTCAAAAGCTAGGACTACATATTTTCTGACCACATGATGACACATATAATGCATCAGGCCCACCACAAGACACAAAAAAAGTACAATGGGCACTTCTGACCTCCACCCAAAAGCTGTGCAAACTGTCTTGGTACAATTGTCATACATAGAAACTCTGCAACCTACATTACCTGGAACAATCCTACATTTCCACATGGTATGTTAGAAAAGCCTCAGATAACTGCCAATCTCACAACTCTGTTGTCCACACGAAGATGTCACAGAGAAGGTACCTGTACAAAGAAAAAAACAAGGAGTATAGGCTTGAAACCATACCTATGACACATGTCACATAGGAAGCAACTGGAAAACAAGTACATTGCAAGGAAACTGACACAAGCAAAGCAACATCATCATCAAAAGCTATCTTATCAAGCAGGCTTTGGCTGAATATTGCAGACTATCAGCTCCCTGGCTGTTTCCAAAACACTCAACTCCACACATTCTCACAACTACAGTTCAATGTACAGTCACAGTCATTGCATCACATGACATACTTAAACAAATGAGAAGTAGTTGTTGGTGAGATCTCGCAAGTCAGCTCCTTCCGTTTTACCACTGTCATTCTCCCTTGGCATTTCAGGATTCTCACCCAGTGGCACTGCGGGCACCCCTTTCTAGGGGATGTACAGGATATTCCTCTGCAGTAGGATGCTGTGGAGCATGCTACAGTGGTCTGACACACTTTCCTGGGAGAGTAGAGGAGGGCTCCACCAGTCTTGTCCAGACACCTACATATGGCCTCCAGGAGCCCAGAAGCCCGCTCCACTGGCTGCCATGTTCTGTCATGGGCCTCATTGAAGCGGACTTCCCCTGGCATAGTTGGATTCCTCAGCGGCATCAACAACCAAGGACAGTTTGGATTTGCGGAGTCTCCTGTTAAAGAATGGGACATAAGTGCAACAATGAGTCACTCACTTTGTGATTGTAGCAACTGACATTGCACATACACAATCAGGATAGACGTCACTTACCAACCAGCCAGGCCCTCTTGGGTGCAGTTGTGACATCAGCTTGGGTATGGATCTGTTCTGCATTATGAAGGAATCATGGGCTGATCCTGGATAACGGGCACATACATGTGAGATATAGAGATCCGACAGACAACTTGCACGTTGATGGAATTGAAGTTTATTCTGTTGTGATAGACTTGTTCAGTGGCATGCAGTGGCACCAAGCCAACATGTGTGCCACAAATGGCCCCCACCACATGTGGGAGGTGGGCAAAACCATAAAAGTTAGCCTTCACATTGGCTAAATCTTCACATCGGAGAAATCTGATATAGCTGTCTATGTGTTTCAACATTGCTGAGAGGAAATCCTCCAACACCAGAATTAACATAGGTTGAAACACACCAGAAGATAGGGCCACTGTATGTTGGGAAAGTCACTGTGGCTATTCAACTGTGGCACTGTGCCCACGCCTTGTACACCAGCAGATCCTGCTATGTGGACAATATGATGCTCCAGTGGCAACACTAGCCCTGAAAGCCTCATTTCATTGACTAGATTGGGAATGGGTACTGAGGTATATCCCAGAAGTAGTCCATATGTGCATTTAGCACCATTGTCAATGTGTGTTTCTGACTCAGAGCAGATCCCTTACTCCCACAGCTCTGTTGTCACCTTCACATAAGTCATATTTGTCCTGTACAGGTTTATTGCACTAGTGACAGTCCCGCAGTGCAGAGAGTGTGTTGATTTCTGGGAGGCCATGATATGCGAGTCAGTATCTTGGTCTCATAGCAAAAATTGTACAATGCATGCCTTTGTATGTTGGATGCCATCTCTGTAGGATAGACACATATGTCCAAAGGAGTGTTCTGTGGTACAGGTACATTCCACAGAGTCCACCCCCTGAAGTGACATAAGTCTGCATTTGTTAGACCACATATCCACACATGCACAAGGCATACACTTCCTGTACCCATCAGGCCAGCACATTCATTGTGACTCAAGTGTAATGATGAAGTCTGTACTATAGAGTTTGCTAGTAAGGACTCTATGCAGTGAGTCAATCTCACAGTGTGTGAATATGTTGGTCCATTCTGGCCTAAGGAGTTAACCCTTCAGAAGCCACATTGGTGTGTAGTGTTTCATTGTGGTCACATCACAGTACATGTTGCTGGAGCATGGACTACCTGATGTGACTAGGCTTGCATAGTCATTGTAGGCCCTGCGCAGGGTAGTGGGTTAGTCTCCTAATAGGTACAAATATCTGTAGTCATGTCTCTGGATGTATTGGCTTGTGTGCATTACACTTGTAGTATGTTGACAAGTTGAAATTTTCTAGATTGGTGTTTCTGATGTGTGTGTCTCAACTATTTGTGCCAAAACTTATGATTGTAATCACTTGATTTGTCTCTTGCATCCATGCAGGTAAACACCCATCAGAAGAAGATGAAATGGAGAGCTATCACCCGGAAGGTGCGGAGCCTGGGAGTCCACAGCTGGCGGAGCCCTCACTGTCATAAGAGGCGGGAGTACGTGATACACTGCTCTCGGAAGATTGCGGAGGTCCAGCTGGGGCTGTCCTCCCAGCGTGGGTGGGGCGCACATTCTAACATGATCCCCATCGGGGCAAACAGACCAGTCACAGAAGTTTCTGTTTCTAGCTATGTCAGCGGCCTGGTGTTGTATTACTTCTGACTGGTTGGAATCAATGTCACTGACTTTTAACCATTGGCTGGCCCGCCTATGTTCAACGTTTTATTTTGAGATGGGTTCTTACGCGCTTAAGGGCCATGCCCGCAGACATATTGGTAAATCAATTTTGGCCCTGCTCGCACAGTGGCTAGGCAATAGTTAAGCGCTGATTGTATGTAGTATGTATTAAGTATCATTAATCCATGCACTTTACCTGCAGTTGACTTCTTTTTCTTTTAAGCTGGCTTTAATGAACCTAATTAATAACTGCTGCTTGATACATATGGATGAGATAAATTATATGTATTTATATGTCCTCTATTTATATTGTTCTTTTTCCTTGCTGTGCATCTTCAATAAAAATAAAAAAAAATAAAAAAAGGAACATGACCCCCATAATGTCCTGCATCCTGGTGGTGGCGTACCCAGGCCTTGATGGGCATTTAAAGGGAGCACAGCAGCTACAAGGGGGTGAGTACAGGGCATATTCCTGCCTGTCACATTGCAAAGTTAATGTGTTAGGATCTGACATCTCTCCCTGACGATTATGTATGAGTTATGTGTGACACAGGAGATGAGTGACTGTTTGTGTAGATATGTCATGTGGCACATACTGATGTGCCTTGCCTATTGGCCCAGGGACCTAGGACGCAACTGTGTACCATCCACAAGCAATTTGCCCTCCAGGGACAACACATGGCTGTGTACAATGATCAATCAAGTAATGTTTGTGTGACGGGTGTCGGTGCCTCACTACTGTTTTGTAATGTGAAGATGGCCATCATACATGTGACAGGGCATACATAATTCTTTGGGTGCAGCTACAGATCAATACTTTCCCTTGGTAAGTGGAGAATGTCCCTTGGCATGATTGATGTGCCATCACTGCTGCCAAACTTCCTGGTGCCCACAGGTTAACTTGTGTCCCATTCTCTTTTGACAAAATGTGTACGCTGCTGTTTCATTCGTGGTCTACATGTGTTAATGGGATTATTCTAGTATTCCCTCACATACATGTGCATGCCAACTTGTGTGTGGAATAGGACATTTGTAATGGGGGTACATTTAATGTGGTGCCACAGACAGGCATGTGCCCCCATTGATTGTTGGCTGACACATTTCATTTAGCATATAAAATTGCAGTAGCACTTAGGGACAAGACATGTATGGCTAGATTCTTTTAGCCATAATGTGCATTTCCAGGCCAAAGTGCACTGGGCATGTGTAATCGGGAGGTTTACAACCTGACTGTTGGCATGCATCATGGAGTTACTTGCAGTTATGTTGGAATCACATGTGGTTGGGGACAACCATTCATCCACAGACATCTGGGTTTGCAGGATCAAAATGGAGACAGTGATGTAGCTTCCCATTGGCCAACAAGTGGAAGGCCCTCTACAAGTACTTGCACATTTCTGGACCTCTCCAACATACAAAGAGCTAATGGTGTCTAATGATGCAATTGTAATATGTCATATTAAGGGGTGCCAGACATTAGGGGTGAATTCCCTGTCGCTTGCTGATTATTTGTGTTGTGGATTTTAGGGACATATCTCCCTGTCAACTTGCACATTTTGTCTACTGTGTACATTTCCATGACAAATGTGTAGCATATCTGGGCAACATGAGTACTACTACCCCCATGACTCGATTGGGTCAAATGTAACTTGGTGAAGTGTGCATTGTTGACATGTTTCTAGTGTTGCATGAGTAATTCCATGTCACTTTCTCTAGGCTACTGTACTGTTGTCAGCAACATGACATTTTCTGAAAGCATCATTTCTTATTTTTGTGTTATTGGGTATGTCACAAATAAATGTCTGCATTACATTGTTTGTGATCTATGGGAATGAAATTAGCATTGGCCTACTATTGCATGGCAACAGGTTACTGGGGAATGCTCCATGATGCAAAGCATTGAAGATGATGTGGTCTCCTACTTGTTAAGTGGTTACTGTGATTGCACAGGTTCAGCCATGCAATTGTAGTTGCCTGAAATCCTGATTTTCCTGTGGGCAACTGTTGACAATTCAGGTGGCATGCATGCATATGGTATGGTACATGTAAGGGCCACTTTGGTGGAGTTTGTTGCTGGGGCCTACTTGACATCATGGTAATGTTTCCTAATCAGAGCTGTTGTTCAAGTGTTATCAGGAACATGTGGTGACACTTTTCCTCTTTGTATTTGCAGCATCAGCCCAGGCAATCAAGGGCAGAGGGCACAACCAGGTGGGGATGTATCTGGCCATGATACTTGTGGTTAAGACACCACTGACACGGAGGGACCCAGTGGCCCGGAGGATGAGGGGAGTGCCACGGAGGAGACTGGGTCTACATCCTCATCATCAGATTCAACCTCCAGTGGCCACTTCCGAGAGGTGGCAGACCCACCAGGACCAACACCTGTACTATTTTTGTCCGCCACCCCCAGTTCTATTGCCACCCACCCTGTTGCTCCCCACCCAGTGCCAGTACCTGTTCACACAAGAGGGTGGACTTCTCCTTTGCCCCAGGCACCTTTGTCCCAGCCCCTTTTATCCCTGCTGCCCTGTGTGAGGAGGCTATTGTCCTCCCGAGTTACATCTCTGTGGGTCAGACTGCCATTGTGAATACCATCCAGGGTTTGGAAAGACAACTTCAGCAGACCAATGCTTTCCTGGAAGGCATTCATAGTGCCCTGTCCAGCCTATAGAGATCTTTTCAGGCTCTGTCCTTCTCACTGACTGCAGCCAATCACCCCGGTTCCACTCCACCTCCCTCTTCCTAATCAAAATCCCCCATTCCCCTACCTATCCCAAGCACAAAGACATATCCGCATGCACCCACCTCACCACACACAAGCAGCACACATAAGCACGAACACCACAAGACACACCACAAACACATCAGCTGCCACTTTCTTAGGCACCCCCACCGACCCACACACCACATCCAGCATACCTACAGGCACTACCAAAACAGGCAGTGACACTTCTACCAAACCCACTATACCCACAGACGTCACCCCACCAGTCACACAAACATCCACCACAGCTGCTATCCCAACCGACACACAGACATCCACCACATCCAACATACCCACAGACAGCACCCCAATAGACGAACAAACATCCACCACTCCTACATCACCCAGCACCTCTACCTTCCAGCCCCCCACAATACACAAATGCCCACATTCGCACATACAACAGGCACCACCCAAACAGAAGCATACCTCACACACCCAAGACATCTACACCCACACACCATACAACCACTCCATCAACCTCCAAATCCCCATCCCCTTCTAAAGACCATCCCCGTGTTCATAAGGAGAGTTTCCTTTTCAACCTTGCCCTTTCCCCTGTTACCTCCGAACCCCCTCCCAAACCCAAGACAACCCCACCCACATCCCAACACCTTCCTTCCACATCTGTGTCCTCCCGTGTCACACCTGCGCCCCCTGCAAGCACCCATACCCCTCCCCCAAGAAAAAGCCCACCCCTCGTAAGAAACAGCACTGCCCACAAAGTTAGATTTTGCAAACAACAGCAAATGGATCAGCAAGTAGGCTGAAACACACACACCTGTAGGCAGACAACAAGAAGGTAGAAAAGGAGTTTCCAGACAAATGTGTACCCAAACAACAACTACTGGGGTTTAATCAATGCAACATGCATAAGAACAAAGGCCATTGGCCAGTCCAAGTAATGTCCATGCACATGGTTGTGCCCACACTTGATTCCAATCAAGCCAGGGGACCTCCACCGGAAGGGACAACAAGTGAGCAGGCAGGCAGTCACCCAGGACAAGGGTAGATGTTGACTGTATGTATTTGTTAATGCAATTGGGGTGACCTTGCAACTACTTCATCTAGGTGTATGTCCCCTCCTGTTGCAGTTGTATTTGCTTCTTGACTTTCACTTCCACATTCTGCAGATCAACATGTCACTTGGCTCTAGTATTGTTTGTCCCTGTGAAAATGATGTTTTAGGGGTGTGTGCAAAGTGTAGTGTGTCCCAGGGCAGCATCCTTTCCTGAATGCACCCGATGACCTGATAACACATCCCTAATCTGCAGGTATTGTTTGTATAGTGAGCTTTGGATATTTGTCTCTCTGAGAACTGTGCATCCCATTGTCCTTCCATTGTGTTGCAATGTGGGTGATGTGTGGGTCCATTACAGGGATGTTTAATGGGAGGGGTGTTTGTGTTTTATGTCACAACCATACATATGTGTGTTGAGTCTGACAACAGTCTATGGCATGTGTGCAATGCAAGGGTCTCAGTTGTGTTGGTAGATGTTATGTTGCTGTGGTATTGCTTAGTGTGACAATGTTATGTGCGCATTTGAGTAGTGTGGCAGTGCAGTTTGTGTGACTTGCACAAAGGGGGTGTTTAATGGCTGTGAATGTGTCCTACTGTGTACACAGTGACAAGTGACAAATGTACTTGGTGCCCTCTACCGTAACCCCATCTCAGGTGGTGACGGCGCAACAATCTGTTGTTGAGCATAATGACACAGGTAGGTGTGTGAACTTAACGTCGGTTGTGTCCACGGCAGCATGGATTTTGGGCTCTACCAATGAGCAGCAGCAAGACATGTGACTGATGAGCTCCATGAAAGCACAGGACGTTTAATGCTGCCTGCAGGTGAGTTGCTTCCTTTACATTCTCTGTTTCCACCTGCTAGGAAGTGGTGGTTGGACCACCACGGTCACATTGGCGGTATGCAACATCATAATGTGTCTGGCAAAACCAGGTTCCTCTGCCCTGTTTATCCTGCCTTGTCACCACAATGGTCTGCGCTGCCTGGTGGTGCCAGCAGAACCGTGGCAGTCTTTGCTCTATAGGCCTGGAAGGCTCATAATGCAGTGGTCTGCCCGCCAAGCTGATGGCGGTGCACGGACCGCCAAACTCTTAATGAGGCCCTATGTTAGGGTGACCAGATGTCCCAGATTTCCCCGGGCAGTCCAGGTTTTCAGAGGACTATCCCAGTGTCTGACGCTTTTGTTCATTTTACTTAAATGTCCTATTTTTTGGGGCAAAGGTCAGGTCAGCCTGTGAACGCTTTCGTTAATTTGAAATAAATGTCCCGGTTTTTGGGACAAAGGTCAGATCAACCTGTGAATCAGAAGTGAAAGGTATGCTCTCCTTTCACATGAACCTCTAGAGTCTTAAATACTTCTGCTGCCTGCTCTTGTGTGTGTGTCTGTATACACACACACATGCATGTACACTCTTTTACAGGACAGGCCACATAAAAAAGTGAGACCAAAGGCTTTAGTCCTACTTTAATGTCTAACCTGTCCCGTTTTGTTTCTTTTCAAAATACGGTCACCCTACCCTATGTCCCACATTGGGGTGGTCAAAAGGGAGATTTAAATGCAAACTGAATACTATTTTGTGGTAGACACAATAATTCTCCGTTTATAGTCGTTTTTATTTTTTCCCCCATTTTGTGTGCCAGTAATTGTAATTTATTGTTTTTCGTCAGTTTTTTTATAAAACAAAATCCCTTTTTTGTGTCATATATTAATGTATATTGATGTCAAATTGAATTATCACAGGGATTGCTTAAGTTTGTTGATAGAAACTATAATGCAAAGTCCAAATGTTGTTTTTCTTTTCTTAATTTTTCTATTCTTTGCTGAATATTAATGCATTTTGGTGTTAAACTGAAGGTGTGATATGCTGTACAGATATATGTCAATGAATAATAATAAGTGATAAACCCTTACACAGTACTCTCTGTCTCTATTTATCTGTGTCTCTGGTTTTGTATACGACTGATATTCAGTCATTCCAATCCATGGTGTTGTAGGTTGAACTAGTAAAACATGTAGACCATACAGCACAACATGTGTGTTAGACTTTGCATCCTTGACGTGGTACCCCCTAACTTTTTGGCAGGTTGTTGATGTGTGCTGGACTCTGTTTTGCTGTTTTTGTTACTCTGGGCACTTTACCGCTGCTATCCAGTGCTAAAGTGCAAGTGCTCCTATGTAAAATATATGTGTAATTGACTTTCCATGATTGGCACATTTGATTTACTAGTAAGTCCCTAGTACAGTGAACTAGAGGTGCCCAGGACCTGTAAATCCAATGCTACTAGTGGGCCTGCAGCACTGGTTGTGTCACCCACATAAGTAGCCCTGTAAACATGGCTCAGGACTGCCACTGCAGTGTCTGGTTGTGCAGTTTTAAACTGCCACTTTGACTTGGCAAGTGTACCACTTGCCAGGCCTAAACCTTCCTTTTTTATACATATAAGGCACCTCTAAGGTAGGCCCTAGGTAGCCCCATGGACAGGGTGCAGTGTGTGTTAAAGGTGGGACATGTACTTATGTGTTTTACATGTCCTAACAGTGAAATACTGCCAAATTTGGTTTTCACTGTTGCACGGCCTATCTCTCTCATAGGTTAACATGGGGGCTGCTTTTAAATATTATTAAAGTGCAAATTCCCTTAGGGAAGAGATAGACATTTGGAGTTTAGGGTCTCAATTTAAAAATACATTTTTTTAGTGAAGTTGGTTTTTAGATTGTGTGTTTGAAAAAGCCACTTTTAGAAAGTAGGCATTTTCTTGTTTAAACCATTCTGTGACTCTGCCTGTTTGTGGATTCCCTGTATGGGTCATTTAGACAGCTGAGTTGTTTGCACCTCTCTCTAGACACTAACACAAAGGGAGCTGGGGTGTAGCCTGCATATCCTGATGAGCTATCTGTGCTGGTAGGGTGGGGAGGGGTGGTCACTCATATCTGAAAGGGCTATGCCTGCCCTCACACAATGCAGTCTCCAACCCCGTGGTGTGTGTCTGGGGCCTGGCCTGGGCAAGACAGGGTCTCACAAAAAAGAGAGACTTTCCTTTGAAGTAGGCCTACTTCAAAGGTAGAAAGGTATATAAGAAGAGCACCCAAAACCCCTGAAAATTAGATCACTTCTGTAATCAAGAGGAACCTCTGGCAAGGAGAAGAGCTGAGGAGAAGTGCTGCCCTGCCTGTGCTTTGTTGAGCGATCCTGCTGTTGCTGGTTCTGCCTGTGAAAGGGGGCAAAGACAGGACTTTGGGGTATATTCCTGCTTGAGAAGAATCTCCAAGGGCTTGGACTGAGTCTCTCTGAAGTCTCAGAGTCATCAAAGACTTCCCCTACCAGCACCTGGACTCTTTGCTGAGACTCCTGCCCTGACAAGTGGTGCCCTATCCAGTCCTTGGGTCCTTGGAAGGAGAAGCTGGTGAAAATCCAAGAAAACTGACTTCGGACAACTCCGGACTGACGCCTCTGCCGAATCCCATGACGCCACCTGTAACCAACTCCGTGGTCCTTGCTGGAGTGCAACGCCCCTCGCAGGCCCGACACCAGTGCAGCCCTGCCGAAGTCCGCGTCTCCGTGGAAGTCGCCGCACCATGTCGTGACCGACGCTGCCCGAAGTGCGCGGATTCAACACTTCACACCGACGCCACCTCACCTCCACTGCTTCACATCAAGGACTCAACACCTCTTCCTTACGCCTCCGCCCCGCAGCACCGGAACAGACGCCGCCTCGGATCCAGCGACGCTGCAATCCCTGACTGCGCGTACCAGCTTGTTTTCACACTTTACTTAGGTACTGTACCTGGGGGTCTGCGTGACTCCGTACCTGGCACAGTGGGCGTCAGATTGTTGGGAATGACTCTGTCACAGCGCAGTGTTATCACCTCATCAAAGCATTTTGTGTTTCTAAGTGCCATTTTTTAGTTTAATCATAACTTGACTTGTATATGTCAGATTTTTGTCGTTTTGGTCTTGTTTTGTTTAGATAAATATTGCTGAGTCATTTTGTTGTGTTTTTACTGTATTACTGTGTGTGTTGGCATAAATACTTTACACCTGGTCTCTGAAGTTAAGCCGGCCTGCTCGTGCCAAGCTACCAAAGGGGTGAGCGGGGGTTAACTGAGGGTGATTCTCCTTTACCCTGATTAGAGTGAGGGGCCTTGCTTGGACAGGGGGTAACCTGACTGCCAACCAAAGATCTCATTTCTAACAATGTGCAACTAAGGCCTGTTCAGCAAGTCTAAATTAACAGCAGAGGTCAAATTCATGAGGTCCCAAGCAAAAAATAATAAAACTTTGCACGCTGTATTGATGATGAAATTCCTTGCCTCTAGAGTGCCATGGAAACGTTTATCGCTGTCGCAACATAAGCAGCAGTTTACCAGGTGATGAACACATCTTGTCTCTGTGACCATCCACCTAAATTTCCTAAGATTAAATTAGCCAGGTAATTTCAAATCTAATCAAAAACTCCACGGTCCAATGTAGATATTAACCAAGCATTAAGGGTATATAATGAAATCTAGGTAAAAGTAAAGCAGATCTTGGATGTAAAACCTAGGGTGATTTGGTATCTGCAGGGAGCTGAAGAGATTGTGCTTCTTTTTGGAAAGTTGTAAACCATCTCTTCTTTTCAGGTTATCAAAAACCTTCAATGGCCTCGCACATACCAATGAAGACATCAGTAGAACATTTTACAAACATTTTTAACCCAGGTAATTCTGTGGCCACCCTTATGTTTAGGGAAGAAGTACCCTATGACAAACAAGCTGCCTTACAATTTAGTATATCCTTTGACCTAAGACAAGTTACTGCAGCAATAAATCTCAGTCCTTTTGGTAAGGCCCCAGGACAGGATGAAGTTTAAAGAGTGCTGTTCTTTTTGGGCCCATCTGCTAACTAATGTGATAAGGGCAGCTATAATAGGAGAATATGTAGAATCTTAGAAGGAGGCTACTGTAGTCCCAATTTTTTAAAAGGGGAATATGTCCTCTACAAATTGTTACCACCCAGTTCCTGATTAGACAATTCACTTTCAATTTTAGGTAGAATCGTAGCCACAAGGGTAAGACATGGCTTGAGGAAATCCAGATTTTATCAAGGTTATAGTATGGTTTTCAGCGAGGACTAGGCATAGTAGAGCATTACCTTAATCTACAGCTGATCATTGGAAAATATGTCAAGGCCAACAGAGGGTCCATCCATTTAGCATGCATGGACTTCTCGTATGGCATTGACTTGGTTAATCGATTCAAACTTTGGGAGATTATGAAGGGTCTAAGTATTGATCAAGCTCTTATAAATCTCCTCAGAAGGTTTTATTCGGGTATCACGGCAAGGATTTGTTATGGGGTAAATGGTGAACTTTCCCCTAGGATTAACTCTACTTTGGGAGTTTGACAAGGTTGTGTGATGGCCCCATTGCTTTTTAACTTATATATAAATGGGTTGGAAGATTCCTTATGCCATTCAGGGAGGGATCTGCCAGTGTAGGACATAGGGATGACGGTGTTTTAATCTCTAGAACTGCATATAGGGGGTGATTCCTATCTTGGCGGGCGGCGGGAGCCGCCCGCCAAGCGGGAACCGCCAGAAGACCGTACCGCGGTCAAAAGACCGCAGCGGTCATTCTGAGTTTCCCGCTGGGCGGGCGGGCGACCGCCAGAAGGCCGCCCGCCCAGCGGGAAACCCCCTTCCACGAGGATGCCGGCTCCGAATGGAGCCGGCGGAGTGGAAAGGGTGCGACAGGTGCAGTTTGTGGGGCCCTGTTAGGGGGCCCCAAGACACCCGTTACCGCCAGCCAGGTTCTGGCGGGCAGAACCGCCAGAACCAGGCTGGCGGTAAGGGGGTCGGAATCCCCATGGCGGCGCTGCCTGCAGCGCCGCCATGGAGGATTCCATAGGGCAGCGGAAAACCGGCGGGACACCGCCGGTTTTACGTTTCTGACCGCGGCTGTACCGCCGCGGTCAGAATGCCCATGGATGCACCGCCAGCCTGTTGGCGGTGCATCCGCGGTCCCCTACCCTGGCGGTCTCGGACCGCCAGGGTAGGAATGACCCCCATAGTCTCTAATCCCTTTTGGATGCCTTTGCAACTTTTATGGATGATCTAGCCTTCAAACATAATCATAATAAATCTTGTGTTATGGAAATTGGGCCAAAAAAAATATTAAAACCAGGAAATGCAAAGCAAGTGGTGCTAAAGTGTAAAATCATATGTATTTGGGTCTTACTTTTGATTCCTGGCAGAGTCAGGATCGTCTGAAAAAAAAAAAAATGGGTTAATCAACTCCAAAGTCCACACCACTCTATGCTGCTGCACTTTCTGCCACTGTATGTCACTCTACACCACTGCACTCTACACCTCTGCACTCTGTGACTCTACTCTGCACCACTGCACTCTACAGTGAACCACATTAATCTCTGCAGCTGCATTCTCAACGCTGCATTGTACGACGTAAAATTCTATGCACCAGTGCACTCTACATCACTTTACTCTGCTCTATGCCACTGCACTCCACTCCACTGCACCTTACTCTGCACCACTATACTCTATGCTACTGCACTCTATGCCTCTCTATGCAACACCACTCTGCACCACTGCACTCTACAACAATCTATTGTGCAACTGTGCACTCTGACACGGAACTCTATGCCACTCTATTCTATAAAACGACATTCTGTGCCAATGCACGGTATGCCACTGCACTCTAACCACTCTACTTGGCATCACTCCACTCTACACCACTGCACTCTGCAGCACTATATTCTACTCTATGCCACTCTACTCTGCACTAATCTACACCACATCACTCTGTGCCACTCTATGACACTCTGCTCTGCACCACTGCTCTCTACACCACTGCACTGTACTATGCAATACTCAAATCTATGACCCTGCATTGTACACTGCTGAATTCTACACTGCTGCACTCTACATCACAAATACTCTGCAACACTCTACACCAATGCACTCTACACCAGTCCACTCCACTCTACTCTACTGTATGCCACTCAACTCACCTCCACTCTATGCCACTCCAATACACGACACTCTGACATTCCACTCTACAACACTGGACTCCATTCTTTGCCATTCCTCTCTGACACTTGGTCGCGTAGGCTCTCATTATCCTAATGAGATTACTGGATTTGAGCAGCAGAATTGCCTGCGGTGTGGGGGACTGAGTCTAACCCACTACAGGTGACACCTGTCGGCCTAATCCGGGTTTTGCTCCGCTAACTAGCAGTGCCTCATCTCTACCCAAGAGCAGGGATGATTGGGCAGCCGAGCGCATGACACAAGTGACTCCTCAGTGAAATCGTGGTCACTCAGATCGCACCCGTTTCTCTCAGTTACATTGGTCTCACATATACAAGGACAATCAGAGGCAGTATATGTTTCAATAAGGTTTTAATGAAGCAACTGCATCTTAGATAATAAAGCATGTACTGCAATAATCAGGACGATGAAGCATGACAGGATTAAAGTTGTGACAAGGAGAGTAAAGCATAAAAATAACACTACCATATTGTCACTAGAGTCACTACTATAATTCCTACCTAGGCTATATTAGAGCACAGCATGTTAAGCTCTAGTTCTGCCCTTCAGGTTCTCCTGGGAAGACATCATCCCTCATACCTGAGCAAGATGCCTGAAGTCTGCATAAGCAGCTGTAGCGAAGCGTTCAGCAATCAGCATATAGTCATGGTCATCTGCCTGGACTCTCCCTCTAACGTGTATGGGACAAAGAAGTGTTTTTATAATAAAACAGCTGATGTTCTGAGAAAATGTCCCTACGTAAGGATGTGTATGTTTCTATGAATACCAGAAACAAAGTGTTACCACGTTTACCGGCAACATATCTTATTGCAGCCTCGAGAAAAGAGTCCATGAGTGAAAGAAATGTTGTTTAAGAATACAGTGCTGGCCTAGGCAAAGAACAGTTAGATGGAGAGAAATAAAACAAGACCGCAAATGTGGCTATTGTTAAAATAATAAATGAAGCTGAATAAAATATATCTAGGTTAAAGTGCACAGCGGCATGCTTAGTGTGCTAAAATCACGTGCATGAAGCTACAACTAAAATGGCTACACAACAACTCCACGTCACTCTCCACTACGCCAATAACTTTTACCCATGTTGAACAGCAGCCACACTGGTGTACAACAAGGCTAAAACACATTGGCAAGCCAATAGTTCTTGCTTAGGCGAGTCCTATTGTTTTGCTGCAACGATTCACTAAGCTGGTGCCCACAGCTCAGTCCAGCCTGTGAGACATTTGCTATTAAAAATACCAGTCTTTGTTGATTGCCACTTCCTTCTTGGCCTTAGTCATTCCTCTTTATTTTTCATTGATGTTGCTATTTTTTTGCCATGAATTACAGACAGAGATATAAAACAAGTGACCATTTGCAAAATCTGCAGAGCATTTCCTAAATTTTCCAAACCTGTAGAACGTTACCTAAATCTAAACAGACTTGCATTGTAGATTTGTACTGTCCTTAGTCTTTACTCTAGGACACTATCCCTAATGTTTTCACGCACAATTTAATTTCTGCCTGCACATACCATCTACAGAGCTCCACCCCACACCCTACTCCAACTTTCAACATACATTCCTAATACACCTGTTACACAAGCACCTATCTCATAAAGGATATTGCCGTATGCTGATCAGTCCTGATCACACCAGGTAAATTTTCATTAGCCCCAAGACAATGGAGGTATACCCATCATTCTTTTCCAAACTTACCTGGAATTAATGCATTTTAGAAATGGTAATTTTCTGGACTCCCTCAACCTTTCCCAAAAGTGAGCACATATGATATATTGGGACAAGCATTTTATAAGCCTTTCATGGTGCAGAGTATTGCAAAATTTGAGTAGCAAATATCATAAGAACGGTGGTGAGTAAAAATGAATAGAACATAAATAATATAAAAACAGGCAGCATGTTATTCTCTATAACCCCACTTCCTACAACGTTTTTGCTAGTGATACCTAACACGCATAGTCTGACATCCAAAGTGGTGCAGAACATCATCCTGTACCTGTATTGTGTAGGTAGGGTGTCTGTGAGAACCCAGCTTTGCGTCTGTGATTGTCCTTGATAGTGGAGGAACCAGCTCGCTGGTTGCTGAAATGGTCCTCTCTTTCTGAGAGAACCAGAGACGCTATAGCTATACTGTTTCACAGGTGAACCCGTGATTTGTGATGTAGTTCGTGAAGGATGCCTTGGGATTTGTTGCATATAATTGTACAAATAGTAAACAAGTAGGCCTCCGCCAAAACATTACACATTAAATAAAATACGAGCACACTATCGGAGTGCATGACAAGTAAGCAACACGTTCTTGTACAGTTAGTTGTATAAATGCAATGAAAACCAGCAGCTTTTGTAATATGTAAGTGGAGGCCTAGGGGGCGTGGCCTGAAGCCCATGGAGTAGTGCGCTTGGAGCGAGGCTCCCGGTGGCCTCCGAACTTTATCCGGGATCCTGAGTCCCCAGCCGAACTAAAATCCTCCTGGACCACTGGTTCCCTGAGAAGATACACTCTGCGTCTTGCCGGCGCAGCCTAAGTATCTGGATCCATCCCGTCAGACCCACATGGATCGAGCGGCACAAAATGGTGGCCCGGGAAATATCTGAAGGAGGACGCCGAGCACAGTGATGGCGCATGGGCCCCCGGCATAAGTTGTGCGGTTGCCCAACGTGCTTGAGAGTGGAGGGGGCTGGGGGGCCTGGACGAGATCTATGAGGCAGTGACCTGCGGAGCATCCTCCATCCCCCCAGGTTGGACTGGAAGACAGGCCACAATCGAGTGCGGGAGCTGCCTGTGGTGGTCAGAGGAAGCCGAGCGGCCCGAGAAACGGAGCGAGGATACCGGAGTGGTGGGAGCTGGCAGGCTGCTGGGTGGTGCTGCATGCCCTTTTCTGTACGTCTGCAGTGTCACCAGCACTGGACTCCGGGTGAGTGGGGGCGTGTGGTGCGGCGTGGTGCTGGCCCGAGGAGTGCGGCAGCGAGCGCCACTCAGACCGGACAGTGATATATGGATAGTAGAGGCGACCTGAGAGGAGATGACCAGGGGCCAGCCCCCACCCTGAACATTTGCAGTCGGGGCAAATTGGGGGGGTAGAAAATAAGTGGGTCCCTCAAGGAATACCGGCGCTGGTGGGGAGTGGTGCGGGGAGACTGCCCTGACTCTGCAGTGTTGCTACTGCTGGATGCTGAGGCTGGGCCCCGAGACCCGGCTCCATGGACAAACGAGCTCAGAGAGGTTGCGCTGGGAGCAGAACGGCGGGGGCGGGGTGGGCCCCCTGAATCCGGCACCATAATCCTGAAGCACCATACATCAGAAAAACAGCTGCCAGGACACGCAAACAGATAAGCAACAACTAGCAAAGTCCTCCCCCGCTCTGAAAAGAACACGGAAAAAAAAAACACCCACGCAGCCATCTGAAGCAGAGGTTGCCAATCAGTGCGTACAATAGGAAAGTTGAAAAAAAAAGAAGGTACGGGCTGGGGTGCCGCGATGGACCCACACGACGAGGGCAGTGGCGCTGGACAAGCAGGTCCAAATCAAAACTTGCCTCCGGAAACAACTCTCGACACAATTCTCTAGGCCATAGCGGCATCCAGGGAGGACCTGGAGCTGAAAATTGACACGATCGCCATTGACCTAAACCTCCTAAGCGACGACCACCGTCGGCTATCGGACATAGGCGGTCATTACAACATTGGTGGTAAAAGCCGCTTACCGCTGTGCAGAAGACCGCCAACACACCGCCGCGGAATTCCGCCACAGCTATTTTGACCTGCATCTCTGAATCCGCCAAAATTCAGACACCCACACAAGTCCGCCTCACCAAAGGTCAGTGATAAACTGGCGAAAACAAATCCTCCACCATCACGCCAACAGAAATACGCCCACACTATCACGACACACGAATCCACGCGGCGGTCTTTCATCCGCGGTATTCCATTGGCGCTACACACCGCCGCGCTCAAAATACACACACTCTTACAAAACATCCCCACATTGGACAATTCAAAATACACACACCTGAGACACATACACACACCACTCCCACACACCCATTGCGATATAAAACACACACCCACATCACCCACAAACCCCCACGACAAAAAATTCAGAAAGAAGGCCAGAGAGACACCACCAGCAAGAACAACAGCATCCACAGGCACACAACACCATCACCCACACAACTTCCACGCACCTCACACAACACACCACTACATATCACCACACACATCACCTACACCACCCCATGGCACGGTAAACACACCCCAGGTTCTCGGAGGAGGAGCTCAGGGTCATGGTGGAGGAAATCATACAGGTAGAGCCACAGCTATTCGGAGCACAGGTGCAGCACACCTCCATAGCTAGGAAGATGGAGCTATGGCGAAGAATAGTGGACAGGGTCAACGCAGTGGGACAACACCCAAGAAATCAGGAGGACATCAGGAAGAGGTGGAACGACCTACGGGAGAAGGTGCGTTCCGTGGTCTCAAGACACCACCTGGCGGTTCAGCGGACTGGCGGCGGACCCCCACCTCCTCACCCACAACTAACAACATGGGAGGAGCAGGTATTGGTGATTCTGCATCCTGAGGGCCTCGCAGGAGTAGCTGGAGGAATGGACTCTGGTAAGTCAAAGCTTTACTATTACATCCCCCACCCTACCTGCATGCTATCACATACCCCCACCCTCACCCTCACCCTCACCACCCCAACTCCTCACAAATGTTCCAACATCACAAACCACACATCCCAACACCAAGCCCTGCATGCAACTACAAAGCATGGACACCCATCACCAAAGCATGGCCACTGCACATACCCATACACACCCCTAAACCACCATCACACAAGCTCCCACACAGGAATGCTAGCACTGAGGTACACGGTCACCCACCCATTGCACACCATTACACACACACATTTAACAAACATCCTTTTATACCCCTGCAGGACCCCTACCCAACGTCAATGGACAGGAGGGTCCACACATGTCCACACCACCAACAGAAGAGGCCCAGAGTGATGACAGCACCTCTGTCAAACTGGATCTAGATGACCAGCCGGGACCATCGGGCACCTCGGGACAGTCGGTTCCCCTCACTCAGGCACAGGCCACCACAGACCTTCCCCCCTCTGGAAACACCAGCACAGCACCCACCCAGCGGGCCCATACCTCCGTCCCCAGGACACGTCAATCAGTTGTGTGTCCACCACTACAGGGAACCCAGGATAACCCACCACCCCAACAACAACAGGGACCTGGGGGCTGTGGCAGTGGGCACACGGTCCAGGGGACGGAGGCACTGGAACACAGGGGAACTGGGAGAGCTGCCGTGCGACAGGGGGCGGACCGGCCAAGGGAACCCACTCTCCACGAGGCCCTCTCCTCCATCATGGGAGCATACCACCACTCCCAGAAGACGATGGCAACTGTACTGGCCAAGTTTCAGGAGACCCAGCGCATGCAGGAGGAACAGTATATGGGCTTCAGGGAGGAACTCAGAACTATCAGCTCCACCCTGGGCACCATCGTAGGGGTGCTGAAGGAAGTACTCAACACCAGGAGGGACACTGTGGCACTACAAGGGGCCCCTGACACTAGCATGGACGATGAACTGCCCACCACCTCCGCCGACGCTAGAGGACAGAACGCCCCACCACAGGACCACCACACCAGCACCCCACCCCCTGCAGAGGGAGAACCACCCCGGAAACGGTCCCTGAGATCCAGGAACAAGACAGAGAACGATGCCAAGACCCCCACCAAGAAATGAGACCACCCTGATTGTCATCCTACTGTCCCACTTTGTCACCCTGTCCATAATTAAACTGCCCCAGCTCCACTTCCCATGCCCATATGGGCAATGCACCTGTGAGACTAATACACTGGACTCTGCCATGGACACTCCTCCATCATCACCCCTCACCATTTAACTACCCCCTCCAATATTTTGTATTTAAATAAACACACCTAAAGCACAAAATGATCTGGAGTCTGTCTGTGATTTCAAAATAGTGTATTAGCAATTACAGTGACAAAATCTTTTTGAAATAGTAATGTCAACATACCTATGTCACACAGCTCTAGTCCATGAGGAATTTAAGCAGATGTCACACAGTGGGACCCACATCTGTGAAACCGTAAGGGAAAGTGACAACTCAGTGACCATACACTGGGTGAAAACGACAGACAGGAGAGAGGTAGTAGTGTAAAAGTACATGTAGTAGGCAGGATTGTATTCTTACCTGTGTTTCACTGGAAATATTGCTGGAACACTGAGTCCCTGTTGTGCATGTCTTCTTCCTCTGCTTCCTCCTCATCACTGTCCACAGGCTCCACAGCTGCCACAACACCGCCATCTGGACCATTTTCCTGCAGAAAAGGCACCTGTCGTCGCAAAGCCAAGTTGTGAAGCATACAGCAGGCCACGATGATCTGGCACACCTTCTTTGGTGAGTAGAATAGGGATCCACCTGTCATATGGAGGCACCTGAACCTGGCCTTCAGGAGGCCGAAGGTCCGCTCGATCACCCTCCTAGTTCGCCCATGGGCCTCATTGTAGAGTTCCTCTGCCCTGGTCCTGGGATTCCTCACTGGGGTCAGTAGCCAGGACAGGTTGGGGTAACCAGAGTCACCTGCAAATGGTGAGGGGCAACTGTTAGACACACACTAACCTGGAGGGATAACCCCCGACCCAGACAACCATTCCCATTGACTTGCTTCCAGGTGCTCACCTAAGAGCCACACACGCATGGTGCCTCTGGAGTTGACCCATCACATAAGGGATGCTGCTATTCCGCAGGATGTAGCCGTCATGCACTGAGCTAGGGAACATGGCATTCACATGGGAGATGTACTGGTCTGCCAAACATACCATCTGTAGATTCATAGAATGATAACTCTTCCGGTTTCTGTACAACTGTTCACTCCTGTGGGGGGGGACCAAAGCCACATGGGTCCCATCAATGGCACCTATGATGTTGGAGATATGTCCCTAGGCATAGAAATCACCTTTCACTGTAGGCAAATCTTCCACCTGAGGGAAAACGATGTAGCTCCGCGTGTGTTTCTGGACAATACGTTGGAAAACATAGGCTGGGACATCCCTGATGCCATGGCCACAGTTGTTTGAAAAGAGCCACTTGCAAGGAAATGGAGCACTGACAGCACCTGCACTTGAGGGGGGATTCCTGTGGGATGGCGGATTGCTGACATCAGGTCTGGCTCCAACTGGGTACACAGTTCCTGGATTGTGGCACGGTCAAGCCTGTAGGTGATTATCAAATGTCGCTCCTCCATTGTCGACAGATCTACCAACGGTCGGTACACCGGAGGATGCCGCCATCTCCTCACATGTCCCAGCGGACGGTGCCTATGAAGGACAACAGCAAGCACAGAGTCAAACAACTCAGAGGTACGTACCCACAGTTTACACAGAACACCAATCATACACAAAAGGTGGCTTGTATGTGTGTTGAGACTAGGCCTAGGTATGTGTGACCCAGTTGAAAATGAAGCCATGTGGGCCCCAGAAATGGTGGCTGCCTGACCTGTAAAGTGGGACAATGGGATGTGAGGTAACTGCGCTGGCATTGTACACCGTCGCGGTAGGCGGTCGGAGACCCTGGCGCAATGCTGCATTGGTTAACATTGGACCATATGGGTCCCAGGAGCCAATGACGATGTACGCCGGCGGTGACGGTACGCACCGCCGTGGATGTGCCGCCGCGGAAGTGACCGCCATTTTATATATCTGTTCAATCACTCTATACCTGATATTCGACATGAGAGGACCTACAGTGCAAGTGCTGCTGTGACCTCGGTCTGGAAGAGATAATGGCTCAAGTGTCTGGGGAAAGGGCCCCTGCCTTCACATTGGAGGAGTTGGAGAAGCTCGTGGATGGGGTCCTCCCCCAGTACACGCTACTCTACGGTCCTCCAGACAAACAGGTAAGTACACAGGGAGCATGTTGTATGGGCTATGCCTGTGTAGAGAGGGCTGGATGTAAGAAGGAAAGAGGCAGAGTGCTGCATGCATGAAAGACGGTGAATGCATGTGCCACATGGCAAGGGTAGGGATGGGGGCCAATCACTTTGACGGTGCAGTTGGTAATGACTTCTCTTCTTCCCCTGTACATTTCATGTAGGTCAGCGCCCACCAGAAGAAAGATATTTGACGAGTTCCGTAGGCAAGGCCCCTCCATAAGGCAGGCCATGTGGCACCCCACCCCACCTCTGTAGACTGACAAGTACAGGTATTCATGCCCCTGTGTCATCTATGTGTGCAGATGTCATCATAGCCTTGTAGGCCATTTCCCAGGAATTGAACAGTGGAGCCCAAAAGCGCGGCGTAGTGCAGGGGGCTTCTGTGTCTGTCTTGTCCGCCTACGGTAGCGGTAATCCATCCACTCAACATGTCTTTCTTCTGTCCCCCCCCCCCCCACTTTTTGTGGTCTCCCTGTTCTTGTGTGCATTAGCATCATCAGGCGGAGGAGCAGTGGCACCGGAGCACGAGGGAGCTGCATCCCACATGGCCCTGGAGGGCGAGACTGCGGACTCAGAATTCACCAGTGGGACGGAGGGCGAGGGGAGCTTCACGGCGGGGACAGGAGCTGACACCAGCGACACGGACACATCCTCTGATGGGAGCTCCCTTGTGGTGGCGGCAACATCTGTGCCCCGCATCTACAGGTACAGCCGCCACCCCCCTACCAGCACCGCCCTCCCAGCAGCCCCTCTGCCTTCGCCCCGTTCCCGCTCACCCAGGAGGTTGGGCATCACCTTCGCCCAAGGCACCTCAGGCCCTGCCCCAGTCACCCCTGCTGCCCTCAGTGAGGAAGCCATTGACCTCCTCAGGTCCCTCACTATTGGGCAGTGTACCTTTTTGAATGCCATCCAGGGTGTAGAAAGGCAGTTGCAACAAACTAATGCATTCCTGGAGGGCATTCATTCTGGTCAGGCGGCCCTTCACCGAGCTTTTCAAACTCTGGCCTCAGCACTGATGGCAGCCATTGTCCCCGTCTCTAGCCTCCCCCCTCCAACTTCCTCCACCCAGACCCAATCCCCTGTACCTCTGCCTATCCCAAGTACACCATCAGACCAGCATACACACACGTTAACACACAAGGGAAGCTCAGGCAAATATAAGCACCACACATCCCACAGACACTCACGCAAGCAACACACACATGCAGACACACCAACATCCACTGCCTCCACTGTGTCCCCCTCCTCGTCGTCTCCTTCCTCCCTCCCAGTCTCGTCTACACTCACACCTGCATGCACTACCTCTACAGCCAATACGTCCCTCACCAGCACACCCACCAGCACACCCCGTTCACGTGCAGTCACCAACCCCACTACCATTCACACGTCCCCTGTGTCCTCTCCCAGTGTGTCTGTGACGCCCCCTCCCAAGATACACAAATGCAGGCACCCACCCACCCAACAGCCATCCACCTCACGACAGCCTCCAGCACATGCACCTGCACCCAAAGTCACCAAACGTACACCTCCTACTACCACCACCTCTTCCTCCACTCCCAAACCTCCTCCAGCTACCCATCCCAGTGTGTCCAAGAAATATTTCATGTCCAGCCTTGACCTTTTTCCCACTCCTCCCCACCCCGTCCATCTCATAGGTCCCGAAGTAGCACCTCAGCCACAAAATCTCTGGGACCAGTGGTGCCTGTAGTCACCGGTATGTGGAGTGCACCGGCCACCAGGACAGCCAGTGTGGCACAGAGCCACAGCACAGCCAGTCCCCCACCTGTGAAGCATCAGAAGCTGGCCAGTGACCGGCGGGAGAGGGTAAAGACTCCAGCCACCAAAGCCGCTCCCAGGGGTCCCGTGGGAGTGTGGAGTCAGCTGTGACACCTCCCAAGGTGGGGAAGGGCCACAAGAAACCCTGCAAGTCTGGGAAGAACTACACGGCGGAGAAGACCGCCATCATCCCTGCTGTCCAGGAGGCCACCGCCAACCCCAGCCCAGCTGCCCAGGAGGCCACCGCCAGACCAGCTGCCCAGGAGGCCACCGCCAACCCAATCCCAGCTGCCCAGGAGGCCACCGCCAGCCCCAGCCCAGCTTCCCAGGAGTCCACCGCCAGCCCCAGCCCAGCTTCCCAGGAGTCCACCGCCAGCCCCAGCCCCAGCCCAGCTGCCCAGGAGGCCACCGCCAGCCCCAGCCCAGCTGCCCAGGAGGGCACCGCCAGCCCCAGCCCAGCTGCCCAGGAGGGCACCGCCAGCCCCAGCTCAGCTGCCCAGGAGGGCACTGCCAGCCCAGCTGCCCAGGAGGGCACCCCCAGCCCCGCTGATCCATGAAGGACCGCCAGCACAAGCCCCGCTGGGCCATGTAGGACCGCCATCATCCCCGCTGTCCAGGAGGCCACCGCCAGCCCCAGCCCAGCTGCCCAGGAGGCCACCGCCAGACCAGCTGCCCAGGAGGCCACCGCCAACCCAATCCCAGCTGCCCAGGAGGCCACCGCCAGCCCCAGCCCAGCTGCCCAGGAGTCCACCGCCAGCCCCAGCCCAGCTGCCCAGGAGGCCACCGCCAGCCCCAGCCCAGCTGCCCAGGACGGCACCGCCAGCCCCAGCCCAGCTGCCCAGGAGGGCACCTCCAGCCCCAGCCCAGCTGCCCAGGAGGGCACTGCCAGCCCCAGCCCAGCTGCCCAGGAGGGCACCCCCAGCCCCGCTGATCCATGAAGGACCGCCAGCACAAGCCCCGCTGGGCCATGTAGGACCGCCAGCACAAGCCCGCTGGGCCATGTAGGACCAACAGCACAAGCACCGCTGGGCCATGTAGGACCGCCAGCACAAGCACCGTTGACCATGAAGGACCGCCAGCACAAGCCCCGCTGGGCCATGAAGGACCGCCAGCACAAGCACCGCTGAACAGGGCACCGCCAACTCAAGCACCGCTGAACAGGGCACCGCCAACTCAAGCACCGCTGAACAGGGCACCGCCAACTCAAGCACGCTAGCCCATGAGCGACAGGGGCACTGACGCAACTGGGTCCGTCACGGGGTGAGTGATGCACTCTGGGCACCAGTCCCCCTCCAGAACCAGTGGAGAGATCCATCCACTACCTCTGTCCTTCACAGGATGAAGCACTCTGGGCACCAGTCCCCCTCCAGAACCAGTGGAGAGATCCATCCACTACCTCTGTCCTTCACAGGATGAAGCACTCTGGGCACCATGCCCCCTCCAGAACCAGTGGAGAGATCCATCCACTACCTCTGTCCTTCACAGGATGAAGCACTCTGGGCACCAGGCCCATCCAGAACCAGTGGAGACAGTTATCCACTTGAGAGACTGTGGCTTTGCACTCCCCAGGATGTTACAGTGGGCACCCCACCCACTGTAGAGACTTGAGAGACTGTGGCTTTGCACTCCCCAGGATGTTACAGTGGGCAACGCACCCACTGTATAGACTTGAGAGACTGTGGCTTTGCACTCCCTAGGATTGAACAGTGGGCAAACCACCCACTATAGAGACTTGAGAGACTGTGGCTTTGCACTCCCCAGGATTGAACACTCGGCAAACCACCCACTGTAGAGACTTGAGAGACTGTGGCTTTGCACTCCCCAGGATACATCAGTGGGCATTGAGCCCCCTCGTGGATCTGGCATTGTGCGCTCATCCGGCTGAGGCGCCCCCTCTTCCCTTCCCCCTGAGGTGCCTGTTGTATTTCTATCTGATGCCCCTGCAGTGTTCTCTCTGTTTTGATCGGGTATCGAGTGTGGGCCTCGCCCATGCATTTTGGGCCCAGTGGTCCACGGACTATAAGTGGTGCAATAACTGGACTTGTATTATTGGTGTATATATTTGTTTATAGTGTATATATATTTTGGAGTACTGGATTTTAATAGATTACAATCGTTACAATCATTTCCTTTTGTCTTTGCATTCTTCGAGGGGTTTGGGGGGGGTAACTGTAATGTATCAACATGTATTAGTGTGTGTGTTGTAGTGGGTGAGGGTGGGGGTGTTCCATGTGTGTGTCCCTGTTTTTTGCCTCCCCCCTCCCCTGTGTCGTAGGTGCAGTACTCACCGTGGTCTTCGCCGCCGGCGTTCGTGCTCCTGGTAGAGGAACAGGAAGCGTATCGCAGGTAGAATTTTGAGTTTCAGTTCCATGGTGTCCTCGTTCCTCGTGGGGTGTGTAGAGGTGAGCGTTTTCCCTTCGAAATTCCTGTTTCCGACGTGTTTTTATCTGTGGTGAATCCGCCCCGGAAAAGGTGGCGGATTGGCCTGTCATAATGGTGTGGGCGGTACATTGTCTCCCGCCTGTCTGTTGGCGGTGACCGCCGCGCTGTTTGTTTGTACCGCCATGGCGGTCTGAGTGTTAAAGTGGCTGTCTTTGTTGGCGGTTTCCGCCACGGTCGTAACGGCGGATCACTACCAACAACGAGGTACTTTTCTTCACCTCCCCACAACAGGTCTGGAAATGGCTGGAGTCAACCTTCCCAGCTTTGGCGAAGGCACCGTGAAACCACCAAGACCCACGTGGGAGGCCAAGAAGGAAACTGAAATGAGCAACCATGGCTGCAGCGCCGCCACGATCACAGGCGTTGCTGGAGATACAGGAGGCAGTGGACATAGCGGAGTCCCTCAATAGACAGGGACAGGGCTCATCCCTCCCCTCAGACATTGTATCGGACCGAGACTCGTTGTCTGGCAGTGCCTCTGTTTCATCCCAGGACACCTCTGACCCTCCACCAAAAGTAACCCCTGGCACATCAGATGAGATAATATAGCAGAGTCTTGATATGAATCACATTGGTTGGTCATCCCACCTCCGGACATCAAGGGAGAACTGCCTAATAGTATAGAAGACGCCTTGGAGCCGCAGGTGTAATTGTCGACGCACCTGTGTGGAGATCCATGCAGTCTCTTTCACTAAGGGAGGAGTGGCTCGATACATCAGCCCCCAGGATGTTGTAATCGGTGCTGGGTCTGCACGGGGTCAATCCTCATAATGGCTGGGGTCCAAAGAGCTATCCTGAAGATTCGGATGAAGGAGAGCTGTCTCGGAGGAGTCTGCTCCAGGGTTCCTCACGCTGACCCCCCTATCTGAACCGTTAGAAACATTATTGAAAGTTTGGACGGGGATGGTTGTGATGCCGGTCCTGGGGAAAGGGAGTTGGGATGTTTGGTTATTTGTTTTGTTATTCACATTTAAACAGAGGGGTTGTATCTGCTCAAACACATCCATATCCATACATGAGTGCTTCATCTAAGACTTAGGTCACTGGGGCAGAGAGACACACACTTGTCAACCAAGAACACCACATGGCGTACCCTCTAACCTACTATTTCCTGACGTGGAACATCCGGGGATTGAACAGCATGGCTAAACACTATATGGTCTACTCCCAGCTTAAGAGACGAGGTATACATATAGTGGTTATCCAGGGCACACATCTTGCCGGTCCAGAGGCCAAAACCATAGCCAAGAGATGGTGGGGGCAGATATATGTTACAACATACTCTGCATTTTCCAGAGGAGTCCTAATATGGATTTGGCCCGGGGTCCCCTTCCAAAAGATGAATGAGACAATAGACCCAGAGGGCCGCTATGTATTGATTGCTGGAAGGTTAGAGGGAAGGGACATCACAATAGGGGGAGCGTTTACACACCTAACCTTGATCATGGATCTTTTTTGGCATCACCTTCGCATACACTAGGGCAGCAGCTAACACAGGCAACTATTATTGGAGGAGACTTCAATTTTGTCTCTAGCATGGAACTTGGATAGATCACACCCTCTCTTCCAAGATCCCCTATACATCAATTGGTGAAAGTGTTCACTGATTGGCAACAACACTGGGGCCTCATAGACTCATGGAGACATTTACATCCCATGGTACGGGATTACTCCTTTTATTCGAGTCAACGTGATCTCCATGTCCGACTAGTCGTTTTCTTGGCATCACCCAAGGTCAGCAGCACTGCCCACGCTGCAGAATACCTCTGATTTCAGATCACAATCCTTTATAGCTTACATTAGCATGGCACAGGGACCACCCTCAAATACCGGACTGGCAGCTCAGAGTTGAAACACTAGAGGATGGAGCCTTCCGGTAATCAATTGGCAAGACTATTCGGACTTACTCTGTGGACAATGAGGGTACTGCGTCCTCTCGTGCGGTTGAAATGGGAGGCCTTCAAAACAGTCATCAGGGACCAGTGCATGGCCGGGGTAGTGGGAGTTGAAAAGACCCTTGAGAAAGAAATTGAGGACAGTGAAGATAGACTCAGAACGCTAGAACAGACCAGGTGCTCTGAGACTATGCCCCTTACTTATAGAGGCCAGGGAAAGGTTGCAGTAGCAATCGAATGACTAAGATGTTTTTATCATAAAAACTATATGACCTGGATGCACGCAGAGGGGGACAAAGTGGGTGCTCCTCTGGCTTGGCTGTTGACCCCTCCACGACAACACTCACTGGTGCTGAATATTGAGGACGAGGGTGGTGCCCGGCTATTCCAGCAAGGGGCGATAAATGCCAGATTTACAGATTATTATTCCTTGCTATATGGTTCTCTGGCAGAGGACATAAACAATGCTCAGCTAAGAAGCCTGGAAGACCTACGACTTCCACAATTAGAAGAGGCAGACCGTCAGGGTTTGGGAGAGGGCATTTCCCCCCTAGAAATTAGTGCAGCTGTGAGGTCAATGGCTAGGGGCAAAATGCTAGGGGTGGACGGACTCCCGACAGAGTCCTATAGCGCATATATTGATTTACTAACTCCTCAATTTAGCGCAGTCCATTTGGAGTTGCTGAAGACGGGAACACTTCCCCCTTCGACAAACAAAGCCATAGTTACACTGCTTCTAAAACCCGGGCGCCCTGTTACAGACATACGTTCATACCGCCCATTATCCATATTGATCATGGATTACAAGATATTAAGCCCATATTAAAAATTCTAGCCACGCGCCTTCTCCCTTACAGAACCAGGTTGATTCCTCCAGATCAGACCGGGTTCATCCCTCGTCGTAATACGGCCATCAGTATTAGACGTTTAATCTCTGTCCTGCAACATCAGTCACCAGACTCGCAAAAACCAGCGATTATATCGGTAGATATAGAAAAAGCCTTCAATCGTTTCAGGTGGGACTATTTATATCAAGTGATGGAGCGGATGGGCTTAGGACAGGGATTTATCAAGTGGACGAAATTTCTATACACGAACCCAACGCCCATGTCTGGACAGGCCGTTTGATATCAGAGCCATATGTGGTGGGCAGGGGGACCAGACACGGTTGTCCTCTGCAGCCCCTATTATTTGTCATAGCATTAGAGCCTCTGGCGCAAGCTGCGAGATCGAGTGACTACTTCAGGGGGTTAAGCATTGAGGGTTGAACTCACAGAATTGCGCTGTATGCGGATGATGCAGTGCTTTTCCTACACAATGTGGACAAAGATTTGACAGGTACAATGGAACTGCTAGGGAATTTCCGTGACCTCTCTGGACTGCATTTTAGCTGGCAGAAATCCCATATCTTTCCACTGTGGAAAGGTGCTCCCCCGGTGGGAAACACGCGTGGTCTCATGGGGGTAGCTTCCAACTTTCGTTACCTAGGAGTACATATATACCACGAGCCCGAGGATCTACTAGAGGGGAATGTGGGTCGGGCGATTCAGAGATTAAAAGCGGATACCTTGTTCTGGAAAACGGTTCCATTGTCGGTGGGTGGGGTGGATTGTCCTAATTAAAATAGTGTCCCTGCCAAGGCTAACATATTACTTTGCCACTCTACCACTATTTCTTTCTTGCTCCCTATTTCAGGAGATTAACTTCATAATGATCAGCCTAATCTGGGGAGCGGGCAGACGCAGAGTGGCCCTAGCTTAACTCTAGGGACCCACTGACGAGGGGAAGTTGGCTGCGCCTGATGTGGAACACTATTATTCGTAGTGCCAGTTACAATGGCTTGCACGGGAAATGCACGCAGCGACACCACTTCCAGGAATGGGGCACCAACTGAAGAATTCTGTAAATGGCCTGCTCCGGCTCCTGCTAAACCCTAGAGGGCGACACCCTGAGAGCCCACTGGACATGCACACACTGCGCAAGTGTTGGCTAAACGGTTTACAGCACACTAGGACCGCCTAGCCTTATGCACCAGAAATGCCCATTACTGGACTCTCCACACTCCCGGGAGGCCAGGCTCTAGCGGGTATATCGGGCCTAGGGGAATACAATATCTCCACAATAGGGGACCTGTACAGAAATGGGGAACTCTTGCCTTTTGCAGCCCTTTCAGACAATTTCGACCTCACCCCAGGGTTATTTCTACTACACAGATCACTGATAACTATCATACAACAACATTGGAAAAGAGGGGCGGTGGAGCCACCTACACATGTCAGGCTATATGCACTAATGGTGGGGAAGGGAAGGCTGTATCCACTTTGTATAGAGCACTGAGAAAAGACACATTGCTCCTATGGGACACTCTGAACCTGGCCTGGGTGGAAGACATTGGAACACCTATAGATGAGAACCAGTGGGCCAGAATTACATCACACACATACACTGTATCTAGAAATGCTTGCTTCAAACTGGTTTGTTTCTATGTGTTCCATAGGGCATATCTCATGCCCAAAAGGATATCTAAGATGTTTGATGTAGTGAATAGTGGGTGTCCCCATTGTACAGAGCAAGACGCAGGCCTCCTACATATGCTATGGCGCTGCCTGCAACTTAAGCACTACCGGGAGGGAGTGTTCCAAAACATTGCAGAGGTGACGGAATGGGACTGCCTGTCTCGCCACTGGAGGCTCTACTGGGAGAATTTCACTGCCCCAATGCCAAAAAAGTTACTAAAAAACACACAGACCTAGCTTTGCTCCTGTCAAAGCGAGAAATCACTTTACATTGGAAGGATTAGGGGGGCCCACACCTGGTAACATGGAGAGATACACTAATAAGATGGGCGGAAGTGAAGGGAAGGACCTTACATCTGGAGGCAGTGAGGGGCTGTAGCCCAATAGAGATGGATAGAACCTGGGACCGTTAGATAGACTGCCTCAAAGAGCCGGAACCTAACTCACTGAACTCATCCACAAACTCATTAGGGCTCAATGAAGAAAGGGATTAAGAACAGAATTAAATGGCTGAGTTCGAAACCCGAGGCAACACCACGATAATGGAAGTCACAATACTTCAAAAATGGGGATGTATTGGAATGAGCAGATACGGGTAAGGGATGTTACTTGACTGTGTGTGATTTTTCAAAAACACCAATAAAAATATGTAAAAGAAAATGAAATAACTGGAGGCCTTAGTCCATAATTTAATGGTGGATGCATAATTTGGTGGCAAACTAGGGCAATTGTATAGGCAAACAACACCCTTGGAATAAAAGTGAGCATTATTAGTGAATGTAATTATATCCCAGAGCAACAATCTATAGACTTGCATGTTGATCTATATCAAGCAATGCAAAATGCAGGGGCCTAATTTGACTTTGCAGCATGGTACAACTTCAGTCACCAAGACGGATACAGAGCAGGCAATCATGGAAAACAGCAGCAGCTTCATCCAATCTTGAAGTGTTATTGATATAATAGACATATTTGTAATGTTTGATTCTGTAGAGTCAACAGTCGTCTCTAAAGGAGGAGATGATGATGGAAAATAAACCACTGAAACAATGGAAGGTGCCAAAGAGAGAACACGGAGCGCATGAGCCAATGAGGTCGACAAATCATGGGTTTATGGGCGAATAAGACAGCATGCTAGGGACAGGGAAAGGAAACATAGGTGTCACAGGAGGAAACTTTGAAATTGTAAATTACTATGACATCAGAAGAGCAAGATGTGTGGCACTTCGTGGCACATGAGGCAGTGACTCCATACGACCTCCACCATCCACAGGGAGCATAGGTGACTATTGTAGCGGAACATTGAGCACAGTTGCATAATAGCAGGATCAACAATAAAACATGGGCCTTGACGTTGGTGGTAACATTTTTTGGAAACTTAAAGCCCAGTGTTCGTACAGCCAGTGGAGCAGATCTATTACCAAGAAAAAGGCTGCATCATAACAACAATGCTGTTCAGGTAGCTAGAGCAAACCCATCTTCAAAGAAGAGACACCTTTACAGTAATGACACCGGCAATGATGGGAATATGAAGACATCCAATGTACTGAGTTTTCATAAACCTAGCTCCAAAAAGACCCTCAGAGTGAGCTGGGTGATGAGTATTCACAAGATGTTGTATCTGTGCTCTATAGGCTACTGTCTGAATAACAGAAAAGTAAAAGAAACAGATTTCTTTGGGAGAACTGAAACTAGTTTGCTCACTTTATCAAGCTGCAAAAAAGAGTGACATTTGGCCAAAAGAGTGAATATCAGCACCCCTAATTGGAAGCTAATAAAATTTTATATTACAATATTTCATCGTATTGAAAAGTAATTATGGGGAAATTGTTCCATGAACTAAACCACATTATGTCAGGATTACCAGCTACAGAATAGTGTGTACATAGCTCCGTATGGAGCTAAGAGGGATGTTTAATTGAAGAGGGCTAAGGGCGCCCTCTGTTGCTTAAGAGCTTTGTGATGCATAACCAAAACTGTTGTCAACAGCACAGGAATCTTCAAATTAAAATAGGCAGATGAATCAGAACTACGAACAATATCAAAATGCACATTTTTTTCTTGAAAAGCCTTGGTTGTTGCACTACATGAAATTGAATAGTTCATGGTGACGAATCGAGGAATGAAAGTAGTGGTGGCTAAAGTGGTGGAAAAAACATCTTCTGATAGTTCTTGGCTTCGAGATAAGGACCCTCGTTGCTGAGAGATGTATATGTTTTGAGATCATGCAGAACATGCCATATTTTAACCGTTTTAGTTTGTCCGAAAATATACTGAGAGAAGTCATCCCAAAAGATGCCATTAGCCAACAAATACATACTGATGTTAACCAAATGCTAGCTCCCTACCACAAGGTGAGAGTACACACATGGTTGGTGCTTTTGTATGACAGGGAATAGTGAGAGGCATTAAGGGAGCTAGTTCCCATGCAACAACGTGATGACAATTATCAACAAAGTAATCCACAAAAGAGTTGATGAGCTTACTGCTGAAACCCAAATGTAGGACCAGGGTGACTAAATGCACTTGTCCATACTCCTTTGGCTGGTGACCATCCATTTTCTCTATACAGCGGTTTCAGACATCCAGCTGAGTGGAAAACAATAACCCTCACTTCTTTTGGATCTGGGTTCAGCTAGCAGAAGAAAATAAAACTGAGGGCCCAATGATTGCTGCCACAAAATTGAAATCTGATAAGGGAAAGTCTGGAGTCCCAGTGGCCTCCCTATGAGAAGAGTCAGTCTGAGCCTAGCTGATCTCTTCTTAGGGCACCTCAAAGCAAAAGACTAGATTAATCTGGCGGCACTTTGCTATTGATAAGGACTGCTGTACAGAATTGGTCAAATTATGCCTTTTGATGTGATCGATCAATACCTTTCTGTTTTTCTTAGCATCAAACAATGGAGGCAAGATGACAGTATTACGTTATCATGATCTTTTCCTGGTCACAACCGAGTATATACTCCCTCTTGGTGCCATGGCAAGCACCGATATACCAACTCAATAGCTTGAGTTGTATAAAAGCTTAAGATGTGATCTATGTTTAAGAATGAAAGGTCAAAGAAAGGGGGAAGGGACTTCCGCGTAAACTGGATAATTTAAAAAATCTCCATGTACAAATAATGTAACATGAAAGAAAATGTATTACATCATATATTTCTTTAAACATATTATTCCAGACATCTGCATGTACATTTCTTTTAAACATGCCATTCCATATATCAAAATTACATTCATCTATATAGGTGCTCCTAATAAAAACAGTGAAGGTGCTGAGGTGAATCAGCCAATCAGTTTGGGCCTGGCAGCTATATGCCCCCAGACAGATTTTACTCAAGGGTGGTCTTCTCTGATGGGATCCTTTGTTATCCTACCCTGTAGGAAAGTTCCCCTTTTGCCATGGTTATCCCCCCACTTTATTGGCTGATATTGATGCTGACTTGACTGAGAATGTTCTGGGATCCTGCTAAACAGGCCCCCATGCCAGTAGTCTTTCTCTAAAACTGTACCATTGTCTCCAGCATTGGCACAGCCCTGGCACACAGCTAAGTCCCTTGTAAAATGTACCAGTAGTACCAAGGGCTCTGTGACCAGGGAGGGTCCCTAAAGGCTGCAGCATGTATTGTGCCACCCTAAGGGACACCTCACCAAGCACATGTACACTGCCATTGCAAATTGTGAGTCCTGGGGGGAAAAATGATAAAGTCAACATGGCACCCCTTCCTGGGTGCCATGCCCCGAACCACTGCCTGTGGCATAGGTAAGCCACCCTCTAGCAGGCCTTACAGCCCTATGGCAGGGTGCACTATACCGCAGGTGAGGGCATAGCTGCATTTGAAACATGCTCCTGCAGTATCTAAGTCCATTCTTAGACTTTGCCGTGTGGCCATATTAAGTACATGGGCTGGGAGTTTGTAATTATGAATTGCACAGCTCCGTGATGGCTTCACTGACGTTTGGTATCAAACTTCTCAGCACAATAAACCCACACTGATGCCAGTGTTGGATTTATTGTACAATGCACCTAGAGGGCATCTTAGAGATGCCCCCTGTATCTTATTCAGCTCGTTAGTGTAAGGCTGACCAGTCTGTGCCATCCTGCCACTAGAAGACAGGTTTCTGACATCATGGGGCAAAAGCCTTTGTGCTCTCTGAGGCCAGAAACAAAGCCTGCTCTGGGTGGAGGTGCTTCCCACCTTCCCCCTGCAGGAACTGTAACACTTGGTGGTTAGCCTCAGAGGCTCAGGCCTCCTTTTTCAGTGCCCAAGGGCACTAAAGCTAGTGGAGATGCCTACTTCCTGGTCAAAGCTCCACTTTTGGTGGCAAGTCCAGTGGGAAAATTAGGTAAAATAGGGAGGAGTGGCCATTCCAGCTGGGACCACCCCTAAGGTGTCCAGAGCTGAAGTAGCCCCCTCCCTGCAGAATCCTCAATCATGGTTTGGAAGACAGGAACCAATAGGGTTCTGAGTGTGCTCTCCTCCTAAAAGGGAGTGGGTACAGGAATGTGGTAGCCACCCTCGGAGACAGTAGGCATTGGCTACTGCTCTCTGACCCCTGTATCGCCCCTAAATCTAGGATTTAAGGGTTCCCCTGAACCTAACTCTCTAGATTCCTGGTAACCTCAAGACAAGAAGAAAGAAGAAGGACTGCTAAACCGAACCCCCAGCAGTGAAGACTCCAGATAGCAAGTGACTTGGCCCCAGTCTTACCTGTCTATCTACAGCTTCAAGAACTCTGCTAACAAAAGAAGACACATCCAGCATGACCAGTGAACTCTCCAAAACCCCAGAGGACTGCCTGCCCACCAGAGGACAAAAAACTCCTGAGGACAGCTGCCCAGTCCAGAAGAAACCCTCCAGAAGGACTCCAGAACTGCTCCGGATCTGCAAGTCCTGTCCACTCTGCACCCGACGCCCACAGCCCGTTTCCAGGTGACCCATCAGTCCAGAGCAGGTCCCCAGGTGATTATGACCTTGTGTCCACCCTGGGTTGACCCTTCCTGCACCCGCAGCCTCCTGGCCTTGGGGAAACCGACCACCAGTTCAGCATTGTTCAACAGGTGGCCTTCACCTCGTCCAGCCTGTGGTTTCCCGGAAACGACCCCTTGGACCTAGCCTGCAGCATCTTTGTGACCCCTGGAGCCCCCCTATTAAATAGCATTGGGTGCCTGATGCTGTGTTTGCACCCTGTACCCATCCGTCCCTGTGCCACTGAGGGTGTGTTTTGGTGTTAACCTGTGCCCCCCCCCCTGGTGCTCACCTAAAGCCCCCCCAGATCTGCCCTCCGAAGTCACAGGTATTTACCTGCTAGCAGATCTGTTTCCGAGTTCCCCAGTCTCCATAGAATCCCATTTTAAATCTAGCACTAACTTTGACCTCTGCACCTGGCCGGCCCCATGTTGCTGGTAGTGTATGTTTGATATCACCTGGAACCTTGACCAGTGGACATCCTAACCCCTGGAAACTGGAACTGTAAGTAGAGTACTTACTTCAAAATTTTGGATTGTTCTGAAAATTGCACTGTTGTCATGACCACACAAACTTGCCAAGTCAAATCAAAGAAGTGCATGAGAAAAGCAAAGAGATATCCTCAGTGGAGACAGCAAAGCCCAAACTGGAAGAAGGTTTGCAGAGTAATCTTGTGCTTATTTCAAAGGAAGAATCAAGAAGAGAAGATCCAAGATGGCTGCTGTGAGTCCTGAAGGTTAGTTACAGTTCTAGTCTTGCAATCGGTTGGTTGCTAGGTTACGAGCTCTCCAGCTGGAAGCCTTGCACTTCAACTGAGGTCTGACAGGAATCAGCTGTGTGGAGAGAGAGCGCGCTTCAGAACAGAAACTCCTGTGAGGTAAAATTACATTTGAAGATTATATTGCAGAAAACTGATAAATATTGTCAAGGTTTATTCGAAGAGTTTGATAGTAGACCGTTCCCGTGGAAGTTGGCAAGGCTACAGAGTTAATGTATGAATTAACCTTATGTTTACAAGGTTCTTGTTTAAGATATTAAAGTCAAAGAAAAAACGAACTTTAAAAGAGCAAGTATCTACAAATTTCAAGGTTATAAACAAAGGCCAAGTTTAAAGGAGAAACGAACTGTTAACAAATAAGCATTTATAAATTCAATGGTAATAAACCAAAATAGAGTTTAAAAGAGAAACAAACTGTAATAAACAAGCATTTACAAATACAAGTTATCAACAAATGTCGAAGTAAGAAAGGAGAAACGAACTTTAATAAACAAGCATTTACAAATACAAGTATTGACAGAAGTCACAATAAGACCGGAGAAATTAAATAACATCAGCTGATTTGAAGAACGCATTATCACCAACTATATATATATATAGCAACATAAAACCAATCTCTAACAAAGGTTGAGAAGTTCTTCCAGAATCAGTAATAAGCATTTTTTTAAGAAGAGCTATCATTTATAGAGAGAAGCAAGGCTACAGAGAACTCAGGGTGAGTGAAGAAATAATAGAATTAAAGAGAATTAAGTGTTGAGAGTAGAAAGTGAAAAACTGAAGTTGTATGTCCCTAGTAATTGCGACTGTGACTCTTGCAGGTGCTGTATCCAATCTTAGATGTGAAGAGGCAGACTGAGTACTGGCGTTCATCATCTCTGTGGCAGTCTCTCTACCATCCCATTCCCCTTTCCCCCTCTGGGGTACTCAGCACGAAGGATTAATATTCGTTGTGAGTAGCTCGGGTCGGGACTGAGGAGTTATCTTCTGCTTCTGAGGAAATCGAATTGAAGTATCCTGACAGATTGAAGGGCCATCACCCTCATTTTAGGGAAAAAACAGATTTCTTCCTGAGCAGAATGGCAGAAGGAATTGATATAAAAGCATTAGCCACCGTTTTGGAAGGGTTACAGAAACAATTAAATAACACCATAGAAGAAACAGTCCAAATAAAACAGCGAATAAATGAGTTAGGGAACACCGCTAAATCAAATGAATCTGTGTTTTCACAAATCCCTAGCCCTTCACAGTCTGCAGGTATATCCACTCAAGTAATTCATGCGGTTTCCCCTATTATTCCTTTGGCTCAACCCGAGCGCTTCGGTGGGGATCCAAATAAGGGGCAGATTTTTCTGACCCAATGCTCATTGCATTTTTTATGTAGACCAGTCATTTCTTCCGAAGACCAGTCCAAAGTGGCATTTATATTGTCTTATCTGACAGGAGATGCGGCCGCATGGTCCATGCCAATAATTTCCAGAAATGATCCTGTTTTATATAATTTCCAAAATTTCAAGGATGAGTTCTTAAGAATATTTGATCGGCGAACTGCAGCTCAAGCCACTGACAATGAACTGATGGAAATCAGGCAAGGTAATAAAGATCTAGTAGCCTATCTGGCTCATTTCAATAAACTCATTGTAGAGACTGCCTGGCCGGAGTCAAAAAGAGCCGCCATATTTTATCGTGGACTGAGAGATGAATTGAAAGATGCCTTAGCACAAGTTCCAAATAGACCCACTGAAATTTCGGAGTTAATTGATCTTGTGTTACAGATTGACCACCGGTTAACTGAACGAAGAGCAGAAAAGAGAAGAGAGTATCGACCATTTCCCCTGAGAATTGATTGTGTAAGAAATGATCATACGAGAGCCGGAGAAGGGATAACGATAGAAGAACCAATGCAAATTGGTTCCATCCAAGGTCCTTTATCTAAGGAAGAAAAAGAGTGAATCAACTATGTTTATATTGCGGTGCATCTGGGCATTTTGTTAAAAACTGTCCCAAGAAACCCAAAGCTCTTCAGTCGGGAAAAGGCCAGCTTCATCAGTAGAGGGAGTTGCCCTGATGAAAGCAGGAGAGACTGGGCGGCGGCCTGCATTGAGAGGGGCAGCTCATCGGGCCTGTCCGGTGACGGCAAATAAGTCTAGAGCCACATCTGGGAGATTGAAGGGCCACAGAGTGCAATCTCACCTAACAGAGTGGTGCATGGCAGCAACCCCTTCCTCGGGACAACACCTCTGAGTGCGACCACTTACGTTCAGGAACTGACTGCACTGAGGCCTACCTTAAAATGTGATATGCATGGATGAACACTAACTGGCTGCATTGCAGACGAACTGTATGGCAGATCGCTTACCTCGCAAGGCCTATATGTAAACGGTGGCGTCCCTGGTATGGACTGGTTCAGTAGGCCTATTGATAGGCTACTCGCTATTGAGGCACATTGATGGCATGTAAGGCCCAGGTAGCCTAGCGCATGGTGAGAGTCAGCAAATATCGAAGTGGAATAGCATTCTGCAACACGCCCAGAGCCCATGCACTTTAGTGGTTGCACATGTATTGGTATCCCAAGTGGCCCCTCTGCGAGGAGGGCCAAGGTGCCCTCTGGAGCTGCCCACACTGGGCTGCACTGCCTTATAGCCTGCCTTATAGCCAGAGTGAACCTCATGGGTGACCTCTGCTGCAATGCCTTTGTTTCTGCAAAAGGCTCGGCCCCCTGAACAGGGCAAATCCCAGAAAGGTGGGTCATAGGTCATAACTGATTGTAGGGACAGGGGCCCCGGCAGCATATGAGGTGCAGACAGCGATATTCTGGCCTGCAGGAGTGGCCTACCACACAGAGAGGCAGAACAACTTCTGCTCATAGAAGGCAGAATAACGCACCTTACTCTGTGGTGGACAACATAACAGCTTAATCAGGTGGGGTCTCTCAGACCAATACCAATAACGAGACTGTGAGGGTGGTAATGGCGCAGACCCATATTCACAGCAAGGGGCAAGTAAGATAAAATGCAGAAAAAACTTAAGTTTGACCAGAGGAGGATGCCGAAGGCTCAGAGTGAAGACACCACCCACCTGGGGACCAATCTAGTGATAACAGCACAGAACTGGAGGAGGACCGAAAGCAAATCCTAAGGACAATGGACAATGCAGCAAAGCTTAATAAAAACTGATGGCAAGATAGATGTTCTAACATTCCGCTTAGACCGACTGGTGAAGCGGATAGACAAACATGCAGAGTGCCTTGATCAGGCTGAATGCAGACTCTGTGAAGTGGAAGACAAGCAAGTCTCGATGGCAGCACTGCAGAAGAAGGCAGATACACTACTAATAGTTCTGCAAGCTAAAATAGAAGATTTGGAGGTGCTCCAAAATAATATACAGTTAGTAGGTGTGACAGAAAGCACAAACATAAGTAATATGGAACAATTTGTGGAAGAGCTCCTCATCGACTTGCTAGATCGTGAGACATTCTCAGACATGTTCATGGTGGCGAGAGCGCACTGTGCCTTGGCATCGAGGCAGGTCCTGGGGGCACTCCCAGGCCTACAATCACCAGGCTGCTAAACTATAGAGACACTGCACTCTGTAAGGCACGAGAACTTAAGACCCTCAAATGTAGGGGCACAGACCTGTCTCAGTACCAGGATTTCACCCAACGGTTTCGGGATGCATGTAGGCAGTTTGCCCCAGGCAATCGTAAATTGAGGGAATTACAGTTGGAGTATAATATGCTCTATCCTTCACAACTCATGGTCATGATAGATGACAAGGCAACTATATTCACAGATCCTAACACTTTACCACAATTCCCGAAGAGCAGAGAACTGAAAAGTGCATGCCATAGACCCCCAGAGCTCGACGCCAAAACAGAGATGGACGACTAATGTGCATTCATGTGGACGCCCATTGCCAGAACATTTCATATGGGACAGCCAGCAGCAAGGGAGGAAGGCCTGCCTGTGGGGTAATAACCACTCCCATATACTTGCTTCACTATCATTGGGTCTCCTCAGCCTCTCGTGGTGCCCCCAGCAGAATGTTAATACTGCTGATGCTCTAGAGGTGTAGTCTTTTCGCTCCACCTGTGGGGGACCTGGGCCTGGGAGGGAATTCCCTCATGGTGAAGGAGGGGGTGTAGGTATGTTTTAGTTATACTGTGCAGTTGGAGATTGGTACTCCCATACCACTATGTTGCCTTCCAACCACTGGTGAGGACAGGTGTATACCATAGCCAAACGTTTGCCAATAACTTATATTGTTTCTGTGCATTTACATATTAGACTGGAGCCAAACTAAGGGCGTTGATACCTAGAGTCCAGTTATGGCACCCGCAAAGCCCACCAAGTGTTTACTACCCGTTTTGCAACAAGGGAATGAAAGTTGGGGTAAGGGAGGGTGTTGGGATGGTATACAATCATTGTGCCACTTGGGGTATAGCACAATGTGGGTGGTGGAGTGGGACTGTGGCATGCAGCAAGAGCACGTATTTGCTTCGGAACTCAGTAAACGGATGTGTGACTGGTACAGGCTCATAGAATTGATGTTGCCTGGGCATGGCGGATGACCTCACTCCTGGTTCCAGGATGGGACCCAGTGGTGAAGCACTACTTTGTTTCATCATCTGGAACATTCGTGGGTTAAACAATTGTAGGAAGCTCCATAAGGTGGTAGCCTATCTTGAACGTCACTCTATAGACATTGCTATACTGGAGGAAACTCATTTGGCACCAGGTTATAGGGGCTTATCCAATAGGATGTTACAAGATCAATTTTGTGCGGCAGGGTTTACCATGGGGGTGTTCTGATTTGGACTCAGAGGGGCTCTGGGATGCATTTGCAGGAGCTTCTGTAAATATTATACTAATTTATATAAAGCACACAGTCTAGGATGTGACTTCTACAGAAGACTATCTGGCACATATAGCCATGCAGCGGCTCACTAATGAGCATAGAGAAAGACTGATGGGCCCGTTACAACCTAGGGAGATACGGACAGCCCTAAAATAAATGCCATATGGGAAGGTGCAAGGCACAGATGGACTCACTGTAGCCTTTTATAGAGACTATTAAGATCTATTGATCCCTCACTTGGCTACTTTATTTGAAGAAATGGGGGCTAATGGGCAAATGCTTCTGTCTATGAGAGAGGCACTATTGGTCACTCTGCTAAAGCCAGGTAAATCCGCCAATAACTGCTCATCATATTGGCCACTGTCCCTACTAAATGTGGACACCAATCTATATGCCAAGGTATTGGCAAACCGCCTGGCACTGATACTTCCGTTAGTCATAGAATCGAAGCAGTTGGGATTTGTACCTGGTCGCAATGTTTCATGCAATCTTAGAACTTTTTTCGGGTGGTACAATGTCTCAATCTGGCAGTCTGTGCAGTGGTGCTTTTTACAGACGCTGAGAAAGTGCTTTACTCGGTACATTGGGGTTTTATGAGAGCAGTATTAAAACAAATTGGGGTGGGTGGCATATTCCTGCAATTAGTAAATGTCCTATATACAAGACTATCCGCCTGCATACGAATAAATGGCATGATTTCAGATCCGATGGAAACTGGCCGTGGTACCAGACAGGGGTGGCCCCTGCCTCCACTCCTATATACTATGGCGGCCGAACCACTTTTTGCGCTCTCCGAGAAAACCACGCATTTAGGAGCCTTCAGTTTCCTGACTATAGCCTCATTGGCTCAGCATATGGGGACGACAGTCTACTACACTTACGAAATCCCTGGACTAACCTGGAGCCAATACTACAGGAGGTGACCCTGTACGGGAGACATTCGGGGCTCTGTATCAATGGGAATAAAATAATTCTATTCCCGCTAACTGCGGCCACGACCCCTGTAGACACTGTATCTTCTATCGTAGACACACGATGCTCTGCGCTATCTTGGTATTCAGGTCCACATGAACCCATCAGTAGCTCTACGGAAAAATGATGGCAAAGCAATACAAAGGTTGGCGGAGGCAGTGGAGCGTTGGATCAGGTTTCCACTACCTCAGGTGCTTTTTCACAAACAAACATATAGACATAGGGCCATATTTATACTCTGTTTGCGCCGGAATTGTGTAGATTTTTTTACGCAATTCCGACTCAAAACTAACTCCATATTTATACTTTGGCGTTAGACGCGTCTAGCGCCAAAGTCCATGGAGTTTGCGTCATTTTTTAGCGTGGACACCTACTTTGTGTTAATGATATGCAAGGTAGGCGTTCCCGTCTAAAAAATTGACTCTGAGGCATGTGCGCCGTATTTACACTCCCGGGCAAAATTCACGCCCGGGAGTGGGCGGGTCCAAAAAAATGACATTCAGCCGCTTTTGCGTCGTTTTTTAGCGCCTGGTCAGGGCAGGCGTTAAGGGACCTGTGGGCTCGGAAGGAGCCCACAGGTGCCCTCCCATGCCCCCAGGGACACCCCCTGTCACCCTTGCCCACCCCAGGAGGACACCCAAGGCTGGAGGTACCCATCCCAGGGACATTAAGGTAAGTTCAGGTAAGTTTTTATTTTTTATTTTTGTGTGGCATAGGGGGGCCTGCTTTGTGCCCCCCTACATGCCACTATGCCCAATGACCATGCCCAGGGGACAGAAGTCCCCTGGGCATGGCCATTGGGCAAGGGGGCATGACTCCTGTCTTTGCTAAGACCGGAGTCATTTCAATGGGGGTTGGGAGTCGAAAAAAATGGTGCAAATCGGGTTGAGGCGAAAAATTTGCCTCAGCCTGACTTGCCCCATTTTTTGGCGCCCAAGCTCCATATTCCCCTACGCCGGCGCTGCCTGGTGTACGTCATTTTTTTTCACGCACACCAGGCAGCGCCGCCGGCTAACGCCGGCTAACGTCATTGAATAAATACGGCGCCCGCATGGTGCTTAAGAATGGCGTTAGCCGGCGCTAATTTTTTTGACGCAAAACTGCGTTAGCGCAGTTTTGCGTCAAAAAGTATAAATATGGTCCATAATGTTTTCGACTCACTCAATGCTACCACTAGCTGCTAGCAGTGGCTGCTGGAATGTCAGGTGGGCGAGCGACTGTACTCTCTGCACATACTGTTGTCCTGGTGCCTTTGGTTCCCGATGGGACAGGAAAAGGACATGGTACCAGCCTTCGGTACCCTAGATGGGTGACTTGTTTGATAGGGGAAAGATGCGGAACTGGTAACACGTCAGTAGTCAACACACAAAGTTTTCTCTGTTAACACATTTCCGCTATTACAGAGCATGACGCACAATGTGTCAGCTCCTGGGTGAGGACTTCCAAGAGCCATTAGAACTACAGGATCGATCCTTCCTTCTGCAGTCACCAACTCCAACACACATAGTAACTCAAATGTATGTATACACACAGGAAGCAAGGTGCTCAACCCTGTACTAAGTGAGGCTTGAGTCGCAAAGTGATCTAGGTATCAACATCATGGATAATCAATGGCACCACTGTTGCATCAATATTAAAACAGTCTCACTCAACAGCAGACACAGACTCATCCATTTAAAATATATAAATAGAATATACTACACACCGGTTAGACTAGCCAGATACGGATTATGAGATAGTGCTCAGTGCACGCGCTGTGGAGAGGATGAGGCTGGGTTTGCCCGTTTGGCATGGTTTTGCCCAGGGATTCAGCGATTTTGGGAAGAGGTATTTCAGGCGTTGGAAACCATCACAGCCGAACCCCTGCCCAGGGACCCACTGTTGGCATTATTGGGATATGATAGAGATGTCACAAGCACAGTCAGGAGGCTAGTGACGATGGATTTACTATTGGTGTGGCGCAGAATAACCATGTGTTGGGCACGTGGACCAGTCCCCACACTCAAAGAATGGCACACTGATATGACGTACTGTAATACGCAATCTGGAAATTATAGAGAATTACAGCCCGTCACCTCCAGATCCAGAGATATCTGGGGATTGTACCAGGCCTACCTACATAGTCTAGATGGTGAGGACAGGGGAGAGGAGGAAGATGTAAGGGTTATGGAGACAAGGATCTAGACATAACGAGGTAACAATAGTCTCACAAATGATTGTACAAGAGGGATGATTGCAGATAATGCACCATAAAACTTGCTGTGCCACTAATGCCACCGATTGTAATTTATCTATCACAAACTATGTGTTGCAGACTATGTTATGCCATAATACATTGCGGACTGGCTGTCAGGGCACTGTGGAACTGCGCCATGAAAGGTTACTGTAATATTAGGCCGCACCGCAGCTACGAAATTACCACTGATGTATGAATCAATTTTTTAGATGATCCTGTACTTAATCAACATGATATGTCTTATTGCTGCTACATGTTAAACTTTAAGCTATAAATAACGTTCTTTAAAAATTGTCATCCAGCTTCCCCAGGACTTCCAGGCCACCCTCAATTGTCTGTTTGCTTCCCCAGCCCTTCCCACTACGCTTTGTTGGTTGCTTCACCAGCCTCCACCGTCCACCCTTTGTTGTCCATGTGCTTCCGTATTGTCTCGTGTGTTCTTCCCCTACCGTGCCCTTCTCTCCTGCCCTCACTCTGTTGCCTCATCCCCCAACCCACTCCTTAGTTTTTGTTTTTTTAAGACAATCTGCTTCATAGTACTTTAAAAAATATATTTTTAGCCACGCTGCACAACATGGTTAAAAATCATTCCCAAAGCCAATAGCTCTCATTGGTGAGACCTATTGGGTTTGCTAGTGTTTATTTCCAAAAAACGAATCTCCACTACCGGTAACCGAATATACATGTGCTTTGCTAGTTATGGCCTCTTGTTGCTGGGTTGAAGTAGCACAACTGAATTTACTGAAGTAGATCGTGCCTAAACAGTGCCAGACTTGTTGTTAATTGCCTTGCATTGTTCGTATGAGGGACCCCATTTGAAACACTGTGGATGGGATACTTAAAATGCCTAATACAGATCATGGACTATAAATCAAGGGGATTGATTTTTACACTGCAAGACTTTACAGTGAATTTTATTAGCGTAGAATAGTAAATAGGATAGCATCATCCAGCATTTAGCAACATTTCATCGTGGTAATAAAACATGGAAAACAAGCGCAAATTTGAAGGAACGTTCCAAATGAAGTGGGCAGAGACGAGCACAAATGACTAATCTGAAACAGTTCTACAATAATTTCCATTTTGCAGAACATTATATGAATAAGAAAACAGTTTTGTTGACATATGCATGTGGGTAGGCAGAGTGTGGGTATATTCCAAGGAAACAGAAGGACCCAGCAGTACAGACATTTACACCAGAACGATCTAAATTGGCATATTTGTATTAGTTATTTTCTAGGAACTCTTACCGGCTTGCTAGCAGTTTTAAACTCAACAGCCTTTTTTATTTCCTGAATATTTTTGACAGCAGAGCTGGCAAACCTGATTTGAAAGTGCACATATTTTCAACTCAGCTTCATCTACATAAGTGGACCATATCGCACTAATCAATTTACATAACCCGAATAACAAATTACCAGGACTGGGCTTGTAGCCAAAAGCACCCCTTGAAAATTGTTAAGGCAGCTCGATAATGCACAAAACAAGCACCTGTCACTCACCAAGAGAGAGAGGCCTTGGAAGGGACAAGGGAATTGCTTTGCATCCTATTAAATATTTTTTAACAAATGACTCAATTTAAAACACAAAGGGCCAGATGTATCAAACATCTTTGTGATCGCAAACAGCCCAACTGGCCGTTTGCGATCGCCAAAAATGCATTTTGGTATGTATCAAGTCCAATTAGCGATTTGGTAACTTGTTACCGAATCACAAATTGGATTTGCGACTATGTACTGATTCGGTATTCGGATGGAGCGTATTAAGGGCATCCCTTCCTAATACCGAATCGCAGAGGTATGTATGATTGTTTTGTGACCGTGAATGCAGACACAAAACAATCACAGTTACCACCAATTTCAAATTGGTGCTAACCTATTCGCAAAGGGGAAAGGGTCACCAAGGAGCCCCTTCCCCTTTGTGAAAGCATGCAAAAACATTTTTTAAGAGCAGGCAGTGGCCCACGGACAACTGCCTATTCTTAAAAAATGAAAAGAAAACTTTTTGTTTTTCTTTTTAAACACATGCCGATTTCCTTTAAGGAAAACAGACTGCATTTTTAAAAAAAATGGTTGCTTTATTTAAAAGCAATCACAGACATGGTGGTCTGCTGAGCCCTGCAGGCCACCATCCCTGTGATTGTAGCTATTCCCAATATGTTGCAAATTACGACCTACCTCATGAATAATAATGAGGTAGGTTGATTTCTGACCTCTTGCGAATCGCTATATGAAACTCCTGGAGTTTCATACATTCCAATAGCAAAAAAGTGCAATTTGGTAATCGCTATCGGAAATCATGATACATCTGCCCCAAAATTCTCGAAATAGTATCTGGAATGTCAAAGGCTTCACACATCTATTCCAGTTCATCAGTGTTTAGTGTCGTACCAAAGGACATGATTCCTTAGCAACAAAAAAATAATGCATGTGCTTACACAAACATTTTGTCTTCTTGATTTCCTAACACAAAGTAGTTCTTTTATGTATTGTCTGCATATGTTCTTTCAAATAGTCTATTGCTACTCTTGCTTTTAACATAACAATCGAATCACCTGGAATGCAGGAGGGTGCATTCTTCAGATGGGTGGGGGCCTCAACGGTAGAGTAAATTCGTGACTCCTGCCATTGGTAGCAGGCAGAATTTCACTGTAAGACTAACTGACGACGGCCGCAGGTTTAGTAGACTATTCAAGAACAGAAACCTTACCCATAGAGTTTAACAATAAGAGCGACAACAGTCACTGTGATTGAAACATGCAGAGTAGGAAGGTCAGAGTTCTAAAGTTGTCCCATCTTAGGTGTGTGTCTCCTGAACTTGTGTTAATAGGTTTGCAAACTAGTGCCGGAAATCTTGCCTTATGAATAAAGACAAACAGAAGGAAAATACCATAATACAAAGAATAAGAACAGAATACGTGAAGATCCACTGGGAAGCTTCCCTTTTTCTCAGTGCCATGTAATAAATACATTTTCTTTCCTCGTGTAGTGCGCACTGTAAACGGAGTTGCTTGTAGTCATTGTCGTTTTTTGGCATGCAAGTGATTCGACACCAAGGAACAAAGTCGTTTGGCAATGACCTTGGTCTTCTGTTCCTTAAAATAAATGTATGGGTATACCACTATTGGTAGAGCTTCCTTTACTTACATAGACGAGTCCATAATATTGTTTTTTGGCAATCAGTTGCAGGGTGATACAACCTTTCGTTACAAAATTATAAACAATACATATTTCTCATAACATTTCATACATCTCGAAAGGCAACTGTGGATTATTAGTTGAGAGGTATGAGAGCCCCACTCGAATAATAAGCACAATCCTTGTCAGGAAGAACCACAAAAGTCACTAAATCTGTGCTTAACACACTGGTAGGTTGGTACAAAAGCAGTCAGGCTCAAGTTAGAGGCAATGCATGAAGTACTTATGCAGCACTCTGGTCGTGCTGGACCGGGTCAAAGTCAGAAGTTTACACCAATCCGGGATGGTGCACGGGTCGGACAAAGGGACCAGGATTGCCCTGGTGAAGGTTTTACCTTCTCAGAGTCCAAGTCGGTGTGAAGAGCCACAGCTGGAGTGTTGAGTTCATGGAGGCCTCAAGGGAGTCATTGCTGGAGCTGCACCCTGGCAGGAGATGCAGCGTTCATTGCTGTTGCGGACGGTCTTGTAGGAAGGTGGCTTTCTTCTAGCATGATTACTCCCATTTTTGAACTGTGTGTTTTTACTGTCTCACTGGTATCCTGCTAGACAGGACCCCAGTGCTCATAGTTTGTGGCCTATATGTCAGTATGTTTTACTGTTTTGTCAGTATGCTTGACTGTGTCACTGGAATCCTGCTAACCAGAACTCCAGTGGTTATTCTCTCTCTGATTCCAAATTTGTACTTACATACTGGTAACCCAGTATTCCACTCCAAATGGCATACTGGACCCCCTTTATAAGTGCTTAGTGTATGGTAACTAGGTACCCAGGGCATTGGGATTCCAGCAGATCCTTATGGGCTGCAGCATTTCTTTTGACACCCATAAAGAGCTCATACAAACACTTCTTCAGGACTGCCATTGCAGCCTGAGTGAAATAGTGTAAGTACTATTTCACAGCCATTTTCACTGCACCCTGTAACTTATAAGTCACCTATATGTCTAATCTTCAGACTCTGAAGGCTAGGTGCAAAGTTACTGTGTGTGAGGGCACCCCTGCACTAGCAGAGATGCCCCCACATTGTCTGGGCCCATTTTTCCAGCCCTCGTGAGTGCAGGGACGCCATTATAAGTGTGCACTACATATAGGTCAAAACATATATTTAGCTTCACAATGGTAACCCCGAATATGGCCACGTAAGGTGTCTAAGAACTGGGAATTGTACCCTTAATCTGATTCTGGTATTGCGGGGCCAATTCCATGCACCCTGGGGGCTCCACCATGGACCCCCTGTACTGCCAAACTAGCTCTCTGAGGTTTCCACTGCAGCCCCAGCTGCTGCCACCTCACAGACAAGCTTCTGCTCCCCTGGGGCTTGAGCAGCCCAATCCCAGGAAGGCAAAACAAAGCATTTCCTTTGGGACTGGGGCTTTACACCCTCTCCCTTTGGAAATAGGTGTTACGGGCATGAGAGGGATTTACTCCCAGAGACTCTGGAAGTGTTTTGGAGGGAACAGATGGTCTACATCAGTTCAGGGACCCCCAGTCCGAGCTCTGGCCCGAAACTGGACAAAGGAAAAGAGAGTGACCACTCCCCTGTCCTCCAGAGTGTCCCTGGGATTTGTCATCTTGGATTCCAAGGTGTTGGGATACTCTGGGAGAATCTGAGTGGCCAGTGCCAACAGGTGACCTCAGAGACCCCTCCAGATAGGTCCTTACCTGATAAGGTAGCCAATACATCTCTCAGGGCTATTTAGGGTCTCTCCTCTGGGTATTTCCTTAGATTCAGATTGCAAGACTCCAGCAGGACTCCTCTGCAACCTCTGCTTCAGCTTCTACCATCGGATCAACTATAGAACTGCTCCAGGAACTCTACAACTTGCAACAAAGTATCCAAGATGACTAATACAACTCTGTAACTCTAGCTCCTGCCTGCGACAGCAACAGTTTCCAGGTTGTGCATCCTCAGAAGGCTCCCTGTCTTCAGCCTCCACTGGAAGAATTGAGGGAATCTCCCGTGGAGTGACGGAGTCACTTCCCTGCTTCAGCAGGCACCTTCCTGCATCGACAACCAGTACTCTGGGCCCCCTCCCCTGTCGACGAGCATGGTCCCTGGAACACAGGTGGTGGACTGAAGTGACCCTGACTGTCCAAAGGTCCAGCTGTATAAATTTGGTGGAGGTAAGAGCTTGCCTCCTCGTGCCAGACAGTAATCCGGTGCATCACATGTTTTGCAGCTCCTAGGGCTTCTGTGCACTTCTCCAAGAAATCCTTTGTGCACAGCCCAGCCCTGGTCCCCAGCACTCTATCCTGTGATGCTCAGCTCCCTGAGCTGATCTCCGGCGGCATGAGATCCCTTTGTTTGGTGCAGTGATGACTGCCATTTGCAACTCCTTTGTCCTTGTGTACTGGGACTCCTATGGGTGTTGCCTGGTCTTCTGAGGAATTTCTGAAGTGCTGAGAGTCCCCTCTCTCTCCTCATCCTGAATTGAGACCCCCAGGTCCCTCCTGGGACCGGCCAGTGCCTTTTCCCACCAAACGCATTTCTTGCATGAGGAAAGGTTTGTAGGTGGAATTCAGCAACAGAAACCAGCAAGCCTTGCGACATTGCCTGCACCAAGCAGGACCCCGCAGCTGTCTTCTTTGGTGCATTTCTGATTTTTTCTTCCAACCGGCGGTTTCACTTTTGCACCTTCATCCGGGTTAGCAGGGGCTCCTGTTCTTCCTGGACTCTTCAGTGACTCTTGGACTTGGTCCCCTCTCTCCACAGGTCTTCAGGTCCAGGAATCCATTGTTGGTGTCTTGCAGTCTTGCTTGGTTTTTGCATTTGTCTCTATCACAACTTCTAGTGTGTTCTTAGGAAACCTGCTGTACTTTACTCCTGCTTTCCTGTGCTCTGGGGCGGGGTATTTTACTTACTTTTGGTGTTTTCTTACCCTTCCCACACCCTTCTACACACTACACTTGCCTAGGTGGGAAACCGACATTCGCATTTAACTATTTTAATATATGGTTTGTGTTCCCCCTAGGCCAATTGCCACCTATTGTGATTTTCACTGTTTGCACTATTTTATGACTGGTAACTTACCCGACTTTGGATACTAGTATATATATTGTGTATAATACTTACCTCCTAAGGGAGTATAGCCTCTAAGATATATTTGGCATTTGTGTCACTAAAATAAAGTTCCTTTTATTTTTGGTATTGTCTTACATATGTGTAAGTGCTGTGTGACTACGGTGGTATTGCAAGAACTTTGCATGTCTCCTAGTTCAGCATTGACTGCTCTGCCTACAACTACCTCTAGACAGCCTGGCTTTTAGACACTGACTACATTTCACTGATAAGGGATAACTGGACTTGGTATAAGGTGTAAGTCTGTGGTACCCACTACAAACCAGGCCAGCCTCCTACAGGTCGTCACTGACACAAAGAGCAAGTTGTCGCTAGGGCTTCGTGTTGGCAGGCATCGCGGATGGTCGTTGTTCAACACGATAAATCTGTTTGCGGGTGCAATGGGCCCAAAACACATTGATTTTCACCTTGCACTTAGTGTGAAGGCAGAAGGAGTGCACACGTTCTAGCCAAGGAATTCATGACCTAGGAGGCATCTTTTGGAGCTTAGGACTCACTCTGGCAGAGGCCAGCAGCTGGGCTCAGGCAGGTGCAGTTGGTGCTGGGCAGTTGCAAGGATGCCCCTGGAAGCATGTCTGTCCCTTTACCTTAAACAGGAGATCAGCCAACTAAACATTGGAGTCACTAATGGGGACTTTGGGTTGAAGGCAAGCAGGTCCAGTTTTTCTTCTTCACACAGCAGGGCAGTCCTTTTGAATCTTCTACTAGTCCAGGAGTGTTCTGATGAGAAGTTCTGAAGGTGCTATTCTTATACTGAGGGCCAACCAATGGCTAGGGGATGTCTCCTTTGTCTAACCTTCCTCCTTTCCTGAGTTTGACACCAAACTTGGGTAGCAAAAGGCAGGCAAACCCAGTTGTGAGCTGTGTTGCATTTGTCAGTGGCAGGGCAGGTAGCCCTTAGAAGTCAAAAGGGGGATGGGCAAAGCCCTGAGCTACCCTTTGAAAATCACAAAAGCTGTCCTTTAGGACATCCTGCTCAGGAGAGGAGCATGTTGCCCCACACACAAAGCCCCTTTGTCCCCATGTCAGGAATTAATACATAACACGCCACAGGAGCGCCATTCACAGTCATGAGTCCTGAGACATGTTTTACAGTGCTACTTTAGTGGATTGCACAATGAGTGCTGTAACCTACAAGTAGTATTACATTTACTGACCCTGGGTACATGTAGTACCATATGCTATGGAGTTACCAGTAGTTTAAATGTTTCATTCAGGAGTAGGTCATTGTTATCATGTCTAGAAGGGAGAGAACAAGTATTTTACTATTAGCTAGCAGGAGTAAAGTGCACAGAGTCCTAAAAGCCAACAAAAATGGGTTCAGCTAAGGAAGGCAAAACTCTGGGGTGACCCTGCAGAGAGGGCCAGGTCCACCAACAACCTTCATGTGTTTTGTCAAATATATACTTTATCAAGGCAGAGCCTGAGTTAATAAGCAATCACTGGTGATGTCTCCAAAAAGATCTTGAATATATGAAGTGCACCCTTGAACTTATGGGCAGTGTTATCAGGCCCTGCTGCATGTACTTACGGATGATAATATAACCTTTTCACCTGCCTATCATTCGAAAAGACAGTATTTGATAATGATTGCCTATCATTTCAGGAGACCCCATTTTGTAAGGAGGCACACTTTCATGTTTCATTAGGGAGAAGTTGACTCTCTTTATCAGGCCAACAGTTTGTATTTTCATTAGACTGTTCCACACACTTCTGAAAGGCACTGCTGCCATCTAAAGCTTAGAGCAACATGCTGTGCAGTTTGTTAGTCCCAATTCTTTACATCTCAATTGGTGTTTTTTGCACATTAACCAGTGATTGCTTTTTAACCTTGACTCTGCTTTGACAATGTCAATATTTGCAAAACATGTGTAGGCTACCTATTGCAAATCATGTTGCGAGTAATACGTGTTTTTGATATTTTTGAAATGGAAGATTGTATCAACCCACAAATCATTTCCAGGAAGCAGTATTATGGACTCATTTGTGTAAGGAAGACTACAAATTTTAGTGTGCTATCCTTATATTTTTTTAAAGTTTAGGACATTGGGGTCTCTTATTCTGGAGGCACCTCAGATTGCCATGTTAGCCATTACAGCAGCTGGCTGCATAATGTTTAGTACCCAGCATAAATCGTCCTTGTTGGATAGCTCCGGGCTTATTTTATGGATGTTCATAGCTAATTTTCACAGTTTCATCTTCTATTTCTTAAGTTTGCAAATTAACAACTAGGTTGTAGGTCATCCCACTACTATGCCAAGGAATCTTTTACACCAGCCCACAGCCTGTCATGCTGTAAATGCAATTTGTAGTGAACTGTGTAAAATGTAAAGTACTATGTTGGACAATATGTTGTTGGGGCTGTTGGTTGCTAAGTTTTGAGCTTGAATCCCACACACTACCGCCCTGAGAAGCCTTTGACTGCTCACTACCTTGAGAGTCAAGTCCAAATGTATTGTACTTAGCCCAATTTGTAGAGCTATAGCAGTGGGGACCCAGGGCATCAATGGTGATGTAGCAGAAACTTACTGCTGTCCCTCATGTCACAGTGATCATCTATACGTGACAATCTACGTCTTATAACAATCAAAGTTTCAATGTAGAATGATGCACCGAAAAATGATCTCAAAAGTACATTAATTTAGTTTAAGGATTTACACCCTGACGATAGTGAAGTTTAATTAAACGTTTGAAGGGTTAAACTGACATTATGTTATAGTTTAGACTCTAAACTAGTAGGGCCTGATTTAGATCTCGGTGGAGGGGAATACTCTGTCACAAACGTGACGAATATCCCGTGCACCGTATTACAAACCCATTATATTCTTTGAGGATTGTAATACGGGCGGACTGGATATCTGTAATGTTAAATAAGGAATAAAGATCATCCTGGACTGTGGCCTAGCAATTTAAACATTTGTTTTAATCTGGTTTTGGAGCTACATGGATGGATGCTGTTCTCACGACAGACTTGGAAAAAGATGGAGTTGTTTCAGCTTGGAGTCATGTGATCTATTTCTATTGGCTGATACTCCGTCAGTGTCAAATGAACTGTTGTCCTGACAATCAGATTACTGTAAAAACTTTGATATGTTGATACCCAACAAGACATTGGTCTTATTCCCTTTGGTCAGTCCCTAAAAGAGTATCCTCCCTGATGATGAGAAGCTGAACCCCTTTTTCTGGTATTCTGAATGATGAGTCCTTTGGAGAGGTAACATCCTCTCTGCTTTCACCCCTTTGAAATGTCTTGCTAAGAATTAAAGATTTCCATTCCTAGCCCTTACAGAAGCCTCTTGACCGAGCTTGTGACATGCTGACGCTTTTCCTTGTTACCTACTCTTTACACACCTTAGTTAGTAACTTGTTGTCCAAGATTACCTTTTCCTAAATTAATTTTGTCTTTTGCTCATATGTGTTTCGTCCCATGCATGTTTTTCGCCTGTTTGGCTAACTTTAGGGGTTTCCCTGTGCCCAGCTATATTGATGATTTGTAACTGCCTTAATGCTTATTAAGACTGAGCAATTTTTACCGTCTGTACATCAAGTTCTTTTGCTGCCTTTTTTTGTAGTTTTTGTTGAGTGCTTAGTTCTCTTAATAATAGTTTGCTTCAACTTATTATAATATTTGGTCAACCCTGGGTGATTCTGTGGCCCATATTTATACTTTTTGACGCTAAACTGCGCTAACGCAGTTTAGCGTCAAAAAGTTTTGCGCCGGCTAACGCCATTCTGAAGCGCCATGCGGGCGCCGTATTTATTGAATGGCGTTAGCCGGCGCAAGCAGACCGGCGCTGCCTGGTGTGCGCGAGAAAAACCACGTACACCAGGCAGCGCCGGCGTAGGGGGAAAATGGCGCATGGGCGTCTTAAAATGGGGCAAGTCAGGTTACGTCGAAAAAATCGTCGTAACCCGACTTGCGCCATTTATTTTCGACGCCCATCCCCCATCAACATGACTCCTATCATTGTAAAGATAGGAGTCATGCCCCCTTGCCCAATGGCCATGCCCAGGGGACTTCTGTCCCCTGGGCATGGTCATTGGGCATAGTGGCATGTAGGGGGGCACAAATCAGGCCCCCCTATGCCAAAAAAAATTATTTAAAAAAAATAAAAAAATACTTACCTGAATGTCCCTGGGGTGGGTCCCTCCAGCCTTGGGTGTCCTCCTGGGGTGGGCAAGGGTGGCAGGGGGGGTCCCTGGGGGCAGGGGAGGGCACTCTGGGCTCATTTTGAGCCCACTTGTCCCTTAATGCCATGCCTGACCCAGGCGTTAAAAAGCGGCGCAAATGCGCCGTTTTTAGCCACGCCCACTCCCGGGCGTCTCTTTTGCCCGGGAGTATAAATACCACGTAAAGGCCTGGGAGTCATTTTTTAGACGGGAACGCCTCCCTTGAATATCATTAACGCAAGGAAGGGGTTCACGCTAAAAAATGACGCACATTCCGGGAACTTTGGCGCTATTCGCCTCTAACGCCATAGTATAAATATGGCGTTAGTTGGCGTTAGTTTAGCGTCGAATTTGCGTCGAAAAAAACGACGCAAATTCGGCGCAAACGGAGTATAAATACGGCCCTGTATCTTTATAACTTTGTCTTGTGAACTGTCATATAGCACTGAGTTTAAGTTTGTAATAAATCCCTTAACTTTGTTCCTGACTGGAGTTTTACTTGTATGGCCACATTGGTCATGTGGTGTCACTTAATTGGTTTGTATTGAAACCTTGTTGTATGGATCTACTACATCCTATGCAGGGTCAAAGATCTGTTGACCTTGATGAGCATTGATTCCTGCGAAGGATGAAAATGCTCCAGCAATGGCAAATGACCGCAACTACAATTGGGGCCCCCTGTATGTCCTGTGGCACCCAAATGCTGCCTTCCAGCAAGTGCATGTTTGAGGGCATGTCTATGAGAGAGAGAGTGAGAAAAATGAGAGAGACCAAGACAGAGTAAAACGGGATGGAGAAAAAGCATGATGGTTTGAATAAACAGTTGTGATTTGTGACTGAGTATGAGAACGATAGTGTGTGTGTGCGCAAGCATGCATGCGGTGCCTGGATGTGAGAGGGGAGGTGTGTGTGAGTGAATCATTGTGTATTAGTAAGTCTAAGCCTGCGTGTATGTGTTTTATCTGTACATTGTTTGTTCATTTGTGCATATGTTGCATACAACTTTAGCATTGTATTAAAGTAACAAACCAGCCCTCTATAATTCTCACTTGAATTAGCTTACTGGGCCAAAAAATACATATCATTTGTGTGTGTTTTTCAACGCACAATAAGTCCAAACAAGGGCCAACGGACAGTTCATCTCCATTTATGTTGAGGGTGGGGGGCTTACAAACTATGGTGAATGAAGCAACTACCTGTGTGACTCTCAGTGGGTGTCAATTGATGTTCAAAATACAGCCCTCTGCTCACATCTCCATCTGTGGTGCACATTTGAGGACAGCTCTGCCTGTGAAAAAGTATGAGCGTCACATGCGGGAGGATTTCTGCCAAACAACTTTGTGGTCTGACGGATGACTTAACCCCAATATATGTCCTTTACTAAATGGTAAGTGAGTTTAACGTAACATGAAGCAAAACACAAAGAAGCTCCCTTTAATAAGACAGGAATATTAAATGACTTACATGCAAAAATCTTAGCATCTGATGTGTGGCATTCTGGATATGTAAAGGGGACAGAGGAACTGCAAGGCCACATGTGATGCTGCCAAGTTAAGTCCCACACACGTGCCCTGTGCCCTGCTAACCTCCAAGGTTGATTGCTATGTTTGTATTCAAAGTAATCATGTCAAGTCCAAGCACCATTTTACAGATTAATTCCTCAAAAAAGTTTACTATACAGTCTCAGAATATTTTTTTTTCTAGCTATTGCGTCAAGAATTTTCAATTCTATTAAGGACACGGAAGCGAGGATTATGCTTTCTCTCTCTTTACTGCAAAAACTCAGCAGCCAATGAAATTCAACAAAAATAAAGAACTACATTTCCCATAACCTCAGTAGTTCATGTCCACCAATCACAAGTGACCTGTCCATATAATTGGCTCTCACAGCATAGTCCTTCCTCTTTCTTTGCAATGAAACCATAACATTACTAGGAACCAAAACTGGACACTCTTGAACCTACATCCAAACGTCTCTCATGGAACAGAACATCCTCTCGATGATAGAACACCACCATCTCAGGATTCCACAAATTCAACTGAACCGAAATTGGAGTATCCAAACTTTATCAAACACCCTTGGCTTCTGAACCTATGAAAAAAACGAATAAGCCATAATAATATTCATGGAATCGAATACATTGTCTACATCATTAGGGTGGGAATGTCAGAATAATAAAATCAAAGTATTACAATAAACTTTTTTATTCACCAGACAAGAAATAAAACAGATATTTTATCCATGGGAGGGATAATCCTCGCCTCCGTGTCCTTAATACAATTGAAAATTCTTGACGCAATAACTTTTTATTCTATGTCAGGACCGGAGGCTTCGAATTATGCTAGTTCAAATCTGATTTACAACAGTTGACACTACATCAACAATCGGCTTATGATAAAAGATCTTAAATGTAGAGTCTGATGACCAATCTGCTTCTCTCATAATGTCCTCTAAACGAGAACCACCTGAGAATGACTTAGATACCATTGCTCCCCTGACAGAATGTGCCCCAAATTGAGAAACATCAGTGCCAGCCTCTTGTAGGATACAATGGACTCAATGTGCTAACGTCGCTGCTGAAACAGGACCGAAAGGTTTTTGTAAGGAAATCAACAACTGACCCTGAACATTTTGGCGTACTTCTCTAGTACGTTCCTCATAAGCTTTTAAACATTTTACAATACATAACTTTTGGTGATGAGGAGAAGCTGGGTATGAAACACTTCTAGAACATGTCTTAGTACGATTAGAAATGGTAAATGAAACTCCAGAAGGAGTAGACACTCTATCTGTAAAATCCAGAGCTCGCACATCAGACACTTTGCGACATGATAATAAACATAGCAAAATGGTCAGCTTCGCTGAAAGCTGCTTGCGGGAAAGATCCTCGTTGCATGGCCATGATTTCAAATACTTTAAAACAATATCTACGTCCCACAGGGAAGAACATTTAGGTTGAGGAGGGGCCATCATGCGAATCCCTCGCAGTAGCTTACACACTAATGGGTGTTCCCCAGTCGGTTTACCTTCTATATGGGGATGACCCGCCAAAATCGCCGATCTGAATTTGTTAATGGTTCTATAAGCTAGGCCCTGCAAAGCCAGTTCTGACAGAAAATTGACGATCACAACAATGGAGGACGCCACAGGACCAATGTCTAGTTGATTGCACCAACCCACCCATCTTTTCCAGGCGGATTGGTATCGTTTGTGAGTGGAAGAAGCCCAAGATTGTGACAAGAAGAACATTGCGTTGTCCGAAACTCCCGGCACCTGCCAGCGTCTCCGGAAATTCTCCACGCCATGAGGACTAACTGTTCCCTCCATATCAGTGGATGGGGAGATCCCACCGGATCTAACAATAGTCGAGGGTCCTGCGGAATCGCTACAGGGAAAGCGCAAGACATCAACATTGCCAAATGGAACCAAGGTTGAGCTTTCCAGGTGGGCGTTACTAAAATCAATTCTGCCCTCTGTCTCCTTGCCTGAGAGAGTACTCTCTGAATCATGATGAGTGGGGGAAACGCATAAAGCATCCCCGACTCCCGAGACTAAAGAAACGCATCCGTCCCGGCCGCCAATGGGTCCGGTCTCCAACTGAAGAAACATGTCAGTTGAGTCTGGAGGCAAACAGATCTACCCCACAAGGACCCCACAGCGAGTTTGACTTGTTGAATATCAGATGATTCAGCCTCCAGTCGCTGCCATCTCTGAGGAATCGGGAATTCCAGTCCGCAATGAGATTGGCTCGACCCGGAATATACTCCGCTGTCACTGATATGTGATGGAGAAGACAAAATGCCAAAACTCCTTCGCAATTTCTACTAGTATCCGGGACCTGGTCCCCCCCACACGGTTGATGTATTGAACTGCCGAGATGTTGTCCTTTCGAAGAAGAATACAACATTTCCCATGCTGTGGAGACAGGGAACGAATAGCAAAAGCTCCCGCTAGCAGTTCTAGGCAATTGATGTGAAGAGATAGTTCGTCCTGGGAACAACGACCCCCCGTCTGAACAGAGCCGCAACGGGCTCCCCAGCCCCACCAGCTGGCATCCGATTCTATAATCATCTCTGGACTCGAAGCAAAGATGGCTCTGCCGTTCCAGGCATCCATGTGTTCTAGCCACTAATTGATTTCCGACTTGGCTTCGTCCGACAGAACAATCTGCGTACAAAATGCCCTTGCGTAGGTGAAGAATCTTCAAGCGCTGTAAGGCTCGATAATGGAAAGGACCTGGGAAGATTGCCTGTATTGAAGAAGCCAATAGACCCAACAGGCGTGCTAGGGTCTTCACTGATATAGTCTGAGAGGCAAGGGCTCTCCTCAATTCTTTCTTGATGGATTTCCTCTTTGCTAGTGGTAAAAACAATTGTGCTTTGATGGAGTCCACCTGAAACCCTAAGAATTTTACAACTTTGGATGGGGTTAACACTGATTTGTCTACGTTGATCAGGAATCCTAGATCTTGCAGGAGTTGGACCATCCATGCAAGGTGCAGGAGGACTGACTCTTCTGACTGAGCCATGATCAGAATATCGTCTAAATAAATAATGAGATGAACGCCCCTTTCTCTGAGTAGTTGGAGTACTGGTCTTAACAGTTTAGTGAAACACCAAGGGGCAGATGAAAAACCAAAAGGAAGGACGGAGAATTCGTACCACGTCTCCCGCCAACAAAATTGGAGGAACCGTCTATGAGACTCGAAGATGGGAACCAAAAGATAAGCATCCTTTAGGTCTAACCTTACCAGAAAATCCCCCTCTAGCAGAAGGCCTCTTAAAAGATGTATGCCTTCCATTTTGAAATGTCGGTAGACCACCCAGGAATTGAATTCCCTCAGATTGAGAACTAACCGGGAGCCACCTCCTTTTTTCTTAACCAGAAAGATCGATCTTACAAACCCTTTCGGATGTGGATCGGAACAGCAAATGGTGTGTTTTTGGATTAAGCGGGCAGTCTCGACGTCTATGAAATGACCGTCTGTTTGGGAAAAAACGAGAGGGCGAGGAAAGTTCGTCTGATGAGGAGGGGCATAAAACTCTATCTTGTAACCTTGGACAGTCTGAAGAATCCACGGATCTTGAGATATCCGTTCCCATGCGCTTAAATGATCTCTCAATCTCCCTCCCAAGAAAACCTCTGAAAAGGGAATAATTCTCACCTGTGGAGGGACCTTCGGCGGAGTTGGCGCCGCCTCGATTACGTTAACCGCAGCCTCTACCTCTGCGGGCCTTGTTGATAATAACTGCCTGAGGCCTGATTGAAGCCAGGGCCCGGCGCTCGGCCTCTAAAGCGTCCGGCCCTGGCAAAAAGGCCTCTATTAAACATTTTCCTCATGGAGGATTGAGCCTTATTCAAGGCGGAAAAGGTGACAACATACTTCCCCAGATCTTTCACAAATTTGTCACCGAAAAGTAAGCCATTCGCTGCTGGGCCTGCGTCGTTGGGGGCCAAATCTGTCAATTTAGGATCGATCCTCATGAGGAATGAGCGTCTGCGCTCCGTAGACATGGCGCAGTTTGCATTTCCCAGTAAACTGATTGCTCGTTGAGCCCACTCTAAAATTGTCTGAGGGTCCAAAAAAGATTCAGACTCCTTGGCTTGGACGGCCAATTCAAGGATTTTCGTGATGGGGCCAGATATATCAAGAAGCCTGTCTTGACAGTTTTTCCAGACACGATCCAGACCTTTCTTAGGATCGTTTGAAAATTTTAGCATAAAAGTCACCGTATTTGGATCAAGATCTGGAGTCTCTGTTACCTTGCCCTGTAGAGAAGGATGGGGGCATTCTGAGCGCAGGGTGTTCCTAACCTCACGGTCAAACCCTTTGTGGATATGGTCTTGGACATATTGAGCAACCTCCTCACATGGAAGCAATTCCGTGGACCTGGGATGGATTATACTTTCAGAAACAAAGGAAAGGTTGCGATAGGAAGAGCCACGCTCTTGCGTATTATGGGATTTGCGTTTGCGCTTCCCCGTTGGGTTTGGGGTCTTCCTGATCTTGGTCCAAGCCAGAGGACTGAGCAGAGGAAGAAAGGCCGTCTGGTCTAGCAGAGGCTTCTCTGCTGCCTTCTGATGTGTCTAGTGATGAATAAACGTCATAGCCGTGGTCTTGCATCACTGATGCGGCCATATTCGATAGTATGTCTGCTGACGATAATGGTCTTTTTAAGGCTCCCTGGGACATAGCCAGATCAGGTAGCTGGTCGGGTTGCGAACCAGCCTCCATTAGAGGGCGACCCCTCAATTCACGCTGCCCAAATCGTCTCAAGGGCTGAGCAAAAGGTTTTAGCGCATTAATAAGAGCCTGATTCACGGAGTCCTGGACATGGTAGCCCAGGGCTTCCACTAGTCTTTCCTCCATATGGTCATCTGCAAATTCAGGTTGATCCTGATAGAAATCATCCTCTCCAGCGTAGTACGCCATGGGAACAGAGGAAATGGAGGAGATCACGGGAAAGAGTAATTCCCAGCAGGAAAATTAATCCAAGTTATGGATAAATGTTAGAAGTATTATTATTATTGGCACAGCAAAAGCTTGAGTGTGGAGGGAGCTCCTGCTTTTTTCCCCTCGGCAGAGCCAACAACGTTAAATTCGCCCCATCAGGCGTTCTGGGGCTCGAGAATGTTTACGGAGGATACGAGAGGTAAAAATAGTTTCTCTCGATCCTCCCGACGCGCCGCACACACCTTGTTCACCTCGTTAAGAGCTGGAGGAGGAGGGCGCATGCGCGAGCATGAACCTGAAACGAGGACTCGTCCTCTTCGCGCGCACCGCTGTCCAGTAGTCGGAGCGACTCCTAAGCCCAAGCGCGAACCGCGCCCACCGGCAAATGCCGAGCCTTTTATCCTGTCGAGACGGGCAACGAAAGGGAATAAAATATAGGCGCGTCGCGCAGGGAAGGCTCCGCGGCGTGCGTAGAGCCCGCTCCCGCTCCACGCTCTGCAAATCAGAACACCAGAGTCAATAAACATAAATCACAATACAGTGAACGGAGAATGCACTTATCTCTTGGCTGCAGCAGCAAAGAAAAAGGAAGGACTATGCTGTGAGAGCCAGTCATATGGACAGGTCACTTGTGATTGGTGGGCATGAACTACTGAGGTTATGGGAAATGTAGTTCTTTATTATTGTTGAATTTCATTGGCTGCTGAGTTTTTGCAGTAAAGAGAGAGAAAGCATAATCCGAAGCCTCCGGTCCTGACATAGAATGATATTATGGTACAATGATTGTGACAGTTGAACGCTACACACCGTCAGTCAAGTGTTACGCATGCAAAACAAATCCTGAATCATTTGTCGAATACATCAGTCCCACTCGCAAACAAGCAATGGTTTGTAGAATCCTCTGTTGGCTGTCAAGCGAACTGCAGCCTTCTCACGTATTCTCCTCAAAGCAGCAAACATAAATGAATAGGCTGTCTGCATACCTACAATCTCGTGGCCCATATCTACCTATTCAGGATCCTTACCACTACCACTGCAAGCTTTAGATTCATTTTAAAATGAAAAATGGCCTTTAATTGTAACTTGCTATATTTCTAGTGGTCAAATGCCCTACTCCTACATTTCAAATTTACGTCTTTTTGTTCTCTTTAATAACAGCCGATTAACAGAGAGTCGCATAAACTGGTCACCAATTTCGATAGCACTCAAATACTTTGTATTATCCTACAGTCTAAGCAACATGGACGGGAAACCCCGTGTTCTGACTTGGGCCATTCATATTTTCTGTGTTAGAGTAACCATGTCAGGAGAAGGGGGCCTGCAGCCCAATGGGCAAGTGTAGCACAGCGATGTGTATGTTAACAGACACTTTGTAAATTGCAGGATCACCCCAGCCCCCTGAAAAGAGTCCGATCAAATCAGAGTAGTGATACACCTTTTCAAAGCAGAACGCTCTGAAACCAAAATGCTCTTGGGCAGGGCAAACACAAAAATAAGGAGGAAAGTCTTTGAATTAAGAGTAGGCAACTGAAAAAGAAAACAAAGCCATCCAATCATGACCAAGGATTGGATGGAAAGCATACTCTAAGTATGTTGGAAGTACTAAGGTTACATATTTGCTTATCTTTCATGCAAGGACAGGCAGCAAGCAAAATTGTGGCTGCATTCGGTGAAAAGTAGTGATAGAGATCAAATTTTACAAATACGTTAGTGGCATAGAAGTTAGTATATGGCGACTTACAAACATTCATTTAAAAGCCTGAGAAAGAAATTAACGAGGAAACTTAAAATGTGCATGTTTGAATTGTGGTGAACAATGTAGCCGCTATTCGTATTTTGACATCACATTTAACATTAAAGATATGGTGCATTTATATTTGAGTGAATTACTCATATGAAATAAGGCAAAAAGTATTTTACTAGATGAATATTAGAAGTGAAGTATTAAATGAATATCAAACTTATCTTGAGTTAAATAATTTATTAGCGTGAGTTACATGTGTGCAGAACAATAAATGGATGTTTGAAAATTGTTATAATGATGTCATAATCTTTGCAATAAAATATTTTGCTTTATACATGATTACATTGTAACAGGCGCAATAGGATTTATGTGTATTAATTGTATTGATGTATATTTAGGCTTTATTGGCTGGATTAGGCCTGAAGTTTCCTTTTTGCAGCAGTAGAGGAAAATTACTTGCTTACTCTGTTCCCTCTGACCTAAATTTTTCCCTAGGTTTCTGACTTGATGTTGAATGTCCTATTGTATAGAAGAAGAACATATTTCAATGATAAATATGTAACAATATTTGTTCTAGCTGTCGAACAAGACAAGAAACTTATAGTTATCATGTGAGAAATGCTTAGCTCATTTTGTACATCATGAAAAAAGTTTTGAAGCAACAAACAACTAGAAATTTTTATATTTTGTTGGAACTGTATGAAATCACCGAAATATGTGCTTTTTCTGAGAAAATCCGGTATAGTTGCAAACTTGATGGTGCCAGCAACAACTATTTGACACCAAATCTTGTGGGTAAGATGAGCCCACCTGAAGGACCAATCAAAAGACCATAGATATTTCTAATTAGTGAGAGACTTTAAAACTTCGAGCAGTTTAATACCCTGAGAGAGTTAGCTGCTGTCACCCCCATCTTCTCCAAGACTTCTGATGAGTTACCTCTTAGTACTAATTGCCTCATTTGCTTATGCTGTTCAGGACTAATATGCCCAATCAATTCTGAACTGCTGACCTGTCTTATGTGCAGCCCGTGTTCTGCACTGTCCTGATGCTGCTGTCTGTTGATGTTGCGAGATGGTGAATGCTCTATCTGATAAAGTATTCCTGTGTGCTGTCTTATGAGAAAAGTTATAACTAAATGCGGTTGCTTGTTTCCTCTTCAGCTTAGATAATTACACCACCATATTTTTATAGTGAGTTGCCCTAGATATGTCCTTTTTCCAAATTATTTTTGTCTTTCTCTTTTGCTCGCATGTGTTAGCCCAGTTCCTCACGTGCAAGTCCCAGTTTGTGTTAGAAATAAGGATGGCCCAGCTCTGTAAATTGATTGTTAAAATTGTATTTTGATGATTTACTGAGGTCACTATCATCTGCTTTGAAAACAGAAATTAATGTGAACATTGTGGTTTTGCTGATCTATGTCATTCTTTTGGTGTGTTTGACAGTATTGATGTTTAGTAGGCTAAATCTCTTTAGACGTTTTGGTCAGCCAATGGTTTTCATGTATGTTTGTAACTTAGTATTGTGCACCATATATGCAAGATTCATTTTGGGATTGTAATAAAGCTTAGGAACTTATTTAGTTTGAAGTGTGATTTAGTGTTAAATTGTTCGTGGTGTCCAGAATTATTCAGGGTTTTATAGTGATTGAATGAATCTGACTACTGCACTCTTCGCTAAGTCCAAGGATCTAGTCGACTATTACTGGTGGGAATAGTGCTGATATCTCACCCGCAAGCTTGTGGTTTCTGAACCCTAGGCGGGAAGAAGACCTCTGCGAACGCATTAGCAGTTTTATGTGTACAGTATGTGTTTTAAGTAGGGTTTGCGCTTGCAGTGGTTTGGGCTAAATCGCTTTGTAATGTGATATATTAAGTGAATTGAGAGTTTGCGTACCCCAGGTAATTGAGTAGGGAGTTTTTGTACTTCAAGTAGGAAAGTGGGGAGTTGGCATAGTCCAAGTGAATGTCGCGCTTTGTGCTAAAATAATGCCCACATGGTTGTTGTTGACGGGTCCGCGAGGCTTAAGACTCTGGAATATTGTACAAGTGTAAGGAGACACATGGTTAATTTATTGTCTGCAGTGAGGTGTTGGATGAATGAGCACTGTCGAGAATACCAGTAGTATTCTTTGAGTGTGTGTGTGTGTTGTTGTTTGATATTAGGTGAATCCTGAGTGCACAAGAAGAATCCATATCAATCGGAGTGAGTTTGTGGATCAAATCTTGCTTGTGCATGTGAGAAAGCCAAAGCGTAGAGTAGCTGGTTGTGCGAAACGTCACAGTTTAAAGTCCTGTGCAGCTTTCAAAGCGTTTGAGTCCTACCTGTAGTGAGCAGACAGGTTTGGTTTATGTGCTTGCAATATTTGCATTAAGGTGTTTTATGTCAGAAGTGCATTAGACTGCTCTGAGGTGAGTCACAGCTGCTGAGTGAAGTAAGTGTGACATCATTTGATCTGCGCTGTGATATGTCGGTTGGTCCGGGTAGGGATTCGTGGGCAAGACTGCGCTGCTATAGGTTGAGAACAGCTCATGAAAAGGATTGTGGGATTGGAAACTACTTCCTGGTTTCGTAGGATTTGTGTATTAGATCTGTGTAAGAAAGAAGTTTTTCAAAGCTTTAAGAAGTGCGTTGAAAGGAGATATTTTTATTCTAGTTTGAGAGTCTGAACCTACTCCACCTGAGGGCACACCAGCTTTTGAAGTAATGGAGGAAAGAGAAGTTTCAGCATGTCTTTGGGTAAATCAATGGTGAAAAATAACTGAGAAGGAGGGTACCTTAGCTTTTCCTTGTTGTAAAACTTTTAATTTGAAATTATTATATAAACTGAGGAGTGTGTTTTATGAATCAAAGCCCTTCCTTGACCTCCACAATTTGAAGTGCTTGCCATTTGGGAATTAGTTGCAAGACAGAAAGAGGCTCAGAAATTCAAAAGGAGAATCAGGACGGCAGAAAAGGTGTTAGCAGAAGCTAGATGGGATGAAGAACAGAAAATGTGGAGGGCAGATACATTACGTGTAGTGAGGTTATTCCTAGCAATTACTCAGGAAGGTGATGGTAGTGTTAAGTCTAAGTCTAAGGCTAAGAAATCTGAAGAAGATCAAGAGCAGAAGTTAGGGGGAAATAAAAAGGTAGCAGACACTGAAAGTGATTCAGTGGATGAATTTCTAATTCAGATATTGCAGAATCGTCCTCCACAGTATAATGCAGTTGAATCCACAAATAAGAATGTGGTCCCAAATATAGCCACTGCCCCAGTTCAAAAAGGCAGTTTTAGATAACATCAAATGTGCCTACTGCTAATGTTGCACAGGTACCAGCTGTCTATTTGACAATTCCAATTGTTACTACATCCCAGAATGCCACAGTTCCAGTTATGCAAAAGCCAATTTAGAATGCAGGAATGACTCAATTTGAGTCCACACCTAGCGTACAGATACCTGCACAAGTTGTGAACCAGAAACAGACAATGCCCATGTATTCCCCAGTAACGACACCACAGAATGTTCTCCTGAAACAGTCAAATCAGACTCTTGGTACAATATTGACTGGCTAAGGTAAAGGATTAATGTTTACACCAAGTCAAATGAATTTGTCAGGACAAGATGCATTGACAGTTCCTGTGGCAGGAGCTCCAGTAGTCCTATTGTATGCCCAGGCTAATAATGAGAGTGGTCCCCAGATTCCAAATCCAGTCTTGGCAATAAATTCACCTTTTAGAAGTAATGCAGAAATGGAGAGACTGAGCACTATGGTGCCAGCCATTACCCCTATGAAGTCTTTTGGTGCGAACCAGACACAAGATAGAGTAGGTCTAGTGGTCAATGTGACATGTCCCCAATGCTCAATGGGATCATCTGTAAAGGCCCAGGAGCAGGCTATGAGAGCTCCATGTAGTATTCCACAGCTAATATCCCGCAATACTGGTAATAATATTAGTTTGCGAGGATTAACACCCCAACAGTTGACTGAACGGTTAGACAATCTGAGTGAAGCATCAGTTGTGGGTAACACCCCAGAGAGATAGAAGACGTTGAACATGGTGAGATTAAAATTGGAATTAAATTAAATGATTTTAGGAACACTTGAATTAGACAGGTTGGATTCTTACAATGAAACCGAGTTGCACTTTATGTGCAAGGGTGTTACTGTTCGAGTAGGGCAGATTTAGGAAAAATTATCTAATTTAGCCAAGAATCATGAAATGGAGATGAATAAATTCAAACAGTTAACGAGAAGTTACAGATTAGAATTTGATTTGAGAGACATTGTAAACATGAGATCACCTGCATTGAAGATTCATATTGAAGAATTAATTGAGAGCATTTAAACATGGGGAAAATTAGATAAATGGGAAGGCAGAGGGGGCAAAAAAAAGAGAACAAAAGAAAAAGCTGACTGCATCTTCAAATTATGTACAGCAGGCTGAGGGAGCTGTAAAAATGATGCCAATGAGAGAGATTCCAGGAGAGAATTTTGAACCATGTTCTGTGGAGCAGAAGTGATATATTGTCCTTTAAGAATGATTATCCAAAGTTGAGAAAGAAACCAGTGGAATGGTACCAGGAAACAGAGAGGTTTGTTCAGCTTTCAAAGAGTCTGTGGGAAGATTTGAACACTTTATTTGAGATTGTGGTTCCAGCAGGTTTGTGGGTTGAGAGTAAGCGGAGTGTTGATTGGTCGACAGAAGACATGCTAAGGGACGCTGTGACAGGTGTGCTGTCTGAAGAGGTGAAGAAGAGCTACTACAAGGTTATTGACTTTTTTAAAACTAAAGTTTCCCCCAAAGATATTGATTGGCAAAGAACTGTCAGGAGACAAAGGAGTCTGTTCATGCTTATTGTGAGAGATTGTTGTAAGCATTCAAGCAATACAGTGGCATAGAGATTATTGAACCAAGAGACATGATTCATTTTGTGTATAAAATTTGTTCTAGGATTGAAGCCTGAAATTACCAACATGATTCAGAATCATTTAATGTGCCGGCAAAGAAAGCAGATTGATGAGGTATTGAATTACAGAACGTATTGCAGTGATGAAATTGAGTTGGAGCAGAAAAAATGAAGGGGAAAGGCAATAGTGATGCAAATCAAATGTGCCCAAGCAGCAAGTATGCAGGGATGTCAAGGAATGGTGAACTCAGGAGGAATGCAGGGAATGCAGCAGAAGGGAAATATTGTGCCTCAGTTTAGAGGTAGAGGTGGTGGAATTTGAGTAGATCTGAATGTTAATGTGGCTGATGTTCAAAACATGAAGAAAATGCTTCCTTGTCATGCGTGTGGCAACACTGGATATCAGGGATGAAATTAAGAGATTGTTGGAAGAGGTAGCCGAGGAAGATCACAGAGGCTGGACAAAAGCAGGTTGTACTCAAAGGGAGGAAGAGGATGTCTGGATTTCATATGAAGGGAAAGTAGTGTTGCCAGTTCGTTTATTGAACTCAATGGCAAGGTATTATCATGGCCAGGTTCATCTTGGCAGAGATGCAATGATTCGTACATTCAAACAGACATGGTACAATCCCAGATTTAGATTGATTGCAGAAGCGATCTGTCACAGATGTGTTACCTGTCAATAAATGAATGTAGGGAAATTCACAATGGTTAATTTGAGCCATATAGGCAGATCAGGAGGTCCATTTAATAGAATGCAACTTGATTTTATTGAGATGCCTGCTTGTAATGGATTGAAGTATGTATTGGTTGTCTTATGCATTTTTCCCACTAGAAACAGGCATATCCTACACAAAGAAATGATACCCTTAATGTAGCTAAGCTGCTGTCAGGGAACTGATAACAAGATTTGGGTTCCTAACTTCTTTGGAATTGGATTGAGTGTGGAGCACTGTATATTGAGCAAAAATTGCACTGCAGTTACAGACCAGAGGCATGTGGATTGGTGGAGCAAAATAATGGAACACTGAAAGCTTGATAGGTTTGTGGCTCTACAGCATTGAAATGGCTAGATGCATTGGCACATGTCCTGATGAACATGCGCAGCACCCCTGACAGGAAGACAGGACTGTCTTCCCACAGATTCTCATGGGGTATGCAATGAGGTTACCAGCAGTACTTGCAAATGCGCTTGTGAATATAACAGATGACTTAGTGCTGGATTATTGCAAAGGTTTGGCTGATGTGGTTCATTCTTTGTCTCATCAGGTTGAAGCAGCAACATTTCAAGCAGCTCAAGAACAGTGTCACAGCTTGAAAGCTGGAGATTGGATTCTTACAAAGAAATACGTAAGGAAGACTAGCATAGAGCCAAGGTGGAAAGGACCATTTCAAGTTGTTTTGGTGACGGCAACAGCTGTGAAGTGTGCTGGTCTTCCAAACTGGAATCATGCAAGCCACACACACACAAAGTTCTGAGTCCTCTTGAAAACACAGAGGCCCTCATTCTGACCTTGGCGGGCGGCGGAGGCCGCCCGCCAAAGTCCCGCTGTCAGGTTACCGTTCCGCGGTCGAAAGACCGCGGCGGTAATTCTGACTTTCCCGCTGGGCTGGCGGGCGGTCGCCTTCAGACCGCCCGCCCAGCGGGAAAGAGGCTTCCACGATGAAGCCGGCTCGGAATCGAGCCGGCGGAGTGGAAGCTGTGCGACGGGTGCAGTTGCACCCGTCGCGTATTTCACTGTCTGCGCAGCAGACAGTGAAATACATGTAGGGGCCCTCTTACGGGGGCCCCTGCAATGCCCATGCCAGTGGCATGGGCACTGCAGGGGCCCCCAGGGGCCCCGCGACCCCCCCTACCGCCATCCGGATCCCGGCGGTCGGACCGCCGGGATCTGGATGGCGGTAGGGGGGGTCAGAATCCCCGCGGCGGTGCAGCAAGCTGCGCCGCCGTGGAGGATTCAATGGGGCGGCGGTACACTGGCGGGAGCCCGCCAGTGGTGCCGGTCCGACCGCGGCTTTACCGCCGCGGTCGGAATCCCCATTGGAGCACCGCCGGCCTGTCGGCGGTGCTCCCGCGGTCCTCCGCCCTGGCGGTCTTTGACCGCCAGGGTCAGAATGACCACCAGAGTCTGATCCTGCAAGAGCGAAGGCTGATGAAGAAGGGGTTCAGCCCAAGCAAGCTGGGAGGACTTAACAAGTGGCTGAAGCAGAAATCATGCAGAATGGTGAAAGTGCAAGCAGCCTGACTTAAAACAAATGTGCAGGAGCGCAAAGTGAAAGCCACCTGACTCCTGCCAGCACAGCAAGTGTGAATGCAGTTGCATCTGAAAAGAAAACTCTGAAAGGAGATAAATGGCCTGCAGCTGCACATGAACTGGTTGCTGATAATCTCCCATCAATAACAGAAGAGGTTGAAGAGTCAAATTGGAGTGAAGAAAAAGATGAAAAGAGTGCCAAGACGCAGATACTCTTCACCTGAATGGATCTATCTTGTCACAAATGAATGGAAGAATATGTTTATGGCCTTTTGTTATGACCATGAGAATTCAGTTAAGGATTCTGGAAATTGAAATCGCATTTGAACTTAGTTTTGAAATAACCTTGCCATTTGTTCAACAAAGACATAACTGGAATGACTCTGTAATTGACCATAAGTGATCATCAAACTGTGTTTTATCGAAAATAAACATTTGAGATATTTTTAGAATCTTTTAGTTGAAACTTGATTAACTTTTTGAAGATTCAGAACTGCTGAAAATAGTGCAAAAGACTTTGAAAAAGATGTTTTTATTTTCATCTTTGCTCGCTTTTGCCTTTTATATTTTTCTTTTTCTTTTCCGTCTCTGATTCTATGGAAGCGATGAACCTAGAACAGGGGAAACACAGTAAATATAAATATGTGTGCATTGGTTTAGTTAGAATATGAATGATTGTGCGCATTTTATTGACTGCAGGAATGAGTGTTTCAGTGAAGGAAAAGAAGAGATGCCAAGCACAGCAACTCCAGTGCATAGAATGACAACAGCTAAACATGATAAGTTTTATAAGGATGAGGGATTTCTTCATTTAGATGACACAAAGTGAGATTTAACTTCCACTATTTATTATAGCTTGCTGTATGAATACTTGGACATGATGAATGTGTATGATTGTTATGTGTGTACACAAATTCCTTCATCAGTACAAGGAGAGATCACTTATCACAGCTTACCACTGAACTATGGAATTAGCTGCAGCCTATTATTATTATTATTATTATTATTATTATTATTATTATTATTAACACCCTTGTAAAACCAAGAGTATATTCAGTATTTCTGTTCTAACTATGACTTAGTTTTATCTTTTATTCCGATTAATCAGCATTTGAGCAGCATTGCAAAGGCTATGAACATAGATATAGTTGGTGGGTTCTTTGAACCTTCAGTAACATTTGACACAGCATACGCACACTGCAATAATTTAACATGTCATCTTACACAGTTCATTAATCAAGTTGATGACAGAAGACAAGATAGACAAGGGTATAGTTTCCAGAAAGAATTCAGTTCACAACACCCCAGATATACTAGGACTCTTAGGTTTAGATTGGCAACATGTAGGGATGATTTGTGTATATATAGGCCACAATCAAAAGCTGACAACAAGTTTGTAAGAACAAGTGAATGCAGACATGTGTTTTTGTTTAAGAGTGTATGGGAGTTTAGACTAAGTGGACAAGACCCCGCTGTGCCTGGAGTATATTACATCTATGGTAAGAATGCTTATTACAAGTTACCGAAAGATAGGTATGGCACATGCTATTTAGGAGTGTATTTTCTGAAAAACTGCCAAGTGGACAACATTGACAATCCAGCTGGGATTGAGAGACTTAAAATGAGATTGAAAAGAGGAGCGAGTAGTTCAGAGATTACTGGAGATATTTTTGGAGCTTTTATTCCATCAGTGGGTGTGATCTTGAATTACATAAAGATAAGGAAGTTATCAATGATTGTAGATAAGATGTCAACTGATTTTTCAGGTGCGATGCTCCTAATGGATATGAATAGCAAACCTATTTTTTGATCATTAGATACCTCCTGGCACTTGTGAATTCCTTACCTGTGGAGTTCAGATTATATCCTGTGTAGCTAAACTCCTGTAATCTATTGCATCATGTTGGTTGAAGGAACATTGGCCTTTATTTTAATAAGTCCCATTGCATTCTCTTTCTCAACTTTGCTCTCTTTTTCATGCTTCTGCTGACTGGGTGAATTTTTCAAATTTGAATTAGTGTGGCTTTGTACTTATTGTGTCTGTTGTCATGTCTTCTCATAAAGCACCTGTGAGTCAGGCTTGTTGCTACATTCTATGTAATCTGGTTGCTTTAAACAGTAGATAGGATGATGAGGGGTTCCGCTACTGGAAATCTCTTGGTTCCCAGGTGTTCCCCCCAAGTTGCACTGTTCCTTAGATCCCAAGCAAAGCAGTCCAGTGGTGGATGGCCATCGCCTCTGTCTTCTGCCCCTTTCCATAGTTCCAAGGTGGGGGCTAATGCAGATGATGCTCACCCTTTGGGGACACTGTTCATTAGGGAGGGATACAGTGACACACTCACACATGCACACAAATATATGTGCCCTACAGACAAATGCACATGAGACTTTAAATTGTCTCAGCTCCGGCTCCATAACCTGCTCTCTTCAGCTCTTGGGCCGATTATGAACCCAACCAACACATTTTCACTCTGGTTCCAGCATTCCAACATTTGGGTGAGTCAGCACTGGTCACTGCTCATGTTACTGCTGCCAAATAGTTTTCATGGTCCATTGTTCACACACATGGTGTGACTGCTAGAGTAGGGCGTACAACATGGCCAATCGCCTTGTTACTTAGCAAGATTGTGTTTAGAGGCCTGGTCATGTGGCAGCCCTGACACAGTGTGTATTTGAGTCTTATTATGAGACCCCGCCATTAGTTTTTCAGCCTGATACTCTAAGGGCCTTGAGAGTAGATGCCCCTCTCTATGCACAGTCCCTATGAATGAGGTATTGGGCTCCCCTTCACCTCTGCGAGCTACTACAAAGTGCTGATGAGCTCCCAGTAGCCCCGGAGCTACTTATTGGAGACCCCCACATTAGCATATCAAAGACTGTTGACGGTTCCTCCACCAATTTTGAATCCATGCTCACCTTCCAGGCCAATTTCTCTCATCAAGTATTCTGCATATAGGTTGAATAAGTAGGGTGAAAGCTTAAAGCCTTCTGTAATTCCCTTGTCAATCTGAAACCAGTCTATTTTCACCACATTGTGTTTTGACTGATGCTTCTTGTTCACAAGAAAACTATGAGATGCTCTGGGATGCACATTTTCTGAAAGATGTTCCCTAATTTGAGATTGTTAATACAATCAAAGGCTTTGTAGTGAATAAAGCATATGTTGATTTCCTCCTGGTATTCCTTGGCTTTTTCAAATATCCAGCAGACATCAGCTATATCATCTCCTGTTCCTGGGCCATTTCTGAGCACAGCATGCACAAGAGGTAATTCCCTTTACAAGTAAAACTCTGATAACGTGAATTCACAAATATATTCCTTAATGATTGCTTATACACTATGGGAATGTAAGTTCACATATGTGTCTTAACCTGTTTTTATATAGTTTATCATCAGTTGCGATTTTGGCTTTGTACTTGCTTGAATTTGACTAAAGTCTTCGTATTAGCACACATTTACATGTATTTTAAACAAACTACTATTTAGTGTCCTCTACTGTAAATGGTACATTTTAGCCCAACTATTCTAGTAAGCGTAGCCTTGTTCTGATGTTGGCACATTAATTTGCGGATTGCAGAAAGTAGAAGAGTGAGCCTGTTTTTCGAGACACTAGTACATGTTTCTCAAGGACTTCTAGCATTTTTCCCACAAGAAGAGCCCAGCACCTACCCTTTAGTAGATTTCTGTCTTTCATGTGTTCGTGATTCCATTAATTTGTTTGCAGAAAAAGTGCATTGATGTAGCACCAAAGTGTATGACTTTTAGCATAATACTGTCCTCCTTTTCTGTTGATAGGTATCTTACCTTTACTTAATTTTGATTCTTGCTGGCTGTTTTGCATTAAACATGTGTTAAACCTCTATGCACCATCTTAAGTGTATCTTTACTTTTTCACCTCTAATCTGCGTTTAATTATTTTGCTGTGTTGAATATCTTGCTGGCCTGTGGAACTGGGAAAATTGTATAGGAGTTTGCACAGATGTTGAGGTCTTTTTTTGGTGCTGAAAAGTAAAACAGAGTTCTTCTAAGCAGTTGGCTATTTTTCTGTTTTCAAATATGTTGGCATCTTCTGTGATTTGTAATATTTCTACTGCAATGCCATCAACTCCTGCAGCCTTGCTTCTAGGCAGTGACTGCAGGGGTGACCTAAGATTTCCGTCTATATTAAAGGTTTCTGTTCAAATCTAATGTCCTCTAGGGTGTCTTGGATGTAAACATCCCTGCTGAAGAGGTCTCCAGTGAATTATTTCAGCCTCTGGTCTTCATAGCACCAGCTTTCATCTGTCCATTGTTATATTTCAGCATGCCATTTTCGGTTGTAATATTTTTTTGATTTTTGAATCTTTTGAAACGAGTCCATGATTTTTCATATTGTTTTCCATCATTCAGTGCATTATATACAGCTACCATCTTTGCAGTCAAGTTCCTGATTATGAAGGCAATTCAATTTCGTATGTGTTTGTAATGCCCAGTATGCCAATTAGCAATTTATCCACATTGTTCTGTATTATGTTGAATTTTGCTTGCTTCATGCTTTGTACATTCCTAGTTGTAACTGTAATCCTGTCCTTGAAGCTTCTACCCCTGGTGGATTTTCCTTTCCTTCATTTCAGCAACCAGAGGGCCAAATGCCTTTGATCCAGCCACGTCACAAACACCACTGGCACTTTGAAGAATCTCTCCTCTTCCTCAGTAGCATGTGGATGGCCTTCTGTTTTGAAGGACTCATCTTGTTGTGTGTTCATTTTAGCACCTTGTTTGGGCACACATATTTTAACTTACACCTGCTGCCTATGCCCTTTTACCTGGTTAGATGATTCACTTCATTTATTCCTTTTAATTCATTTTAGCATGGCTTGCTTTTGGTGGGTATGTTTTATTTTTCTAATCAGCTGCTATTTTGCCAAAGAGTTATTAGTTATTTTGCACAACATTTCACTGTGTACCTCTGCTCAAGGCTGTACATGATAGTCTATCTAGTATTATTGCCACAAGAGTGCGGTGCCAGCCTTTGACACTTAGACATATTACCATGCCAGGCCTGTTCTCAGAACACAACACATTTTGTTATAAAAACATCACAGAGGCCAAAGAAGGTTAGAGGGGTAATTCCAGCCAGAGCATCCATCCTATGCTGTGTGCTCACGTCATTGCAACCTTTCTAACCTCAGCCCTATCTCTATAACCAACTGAGGGGAAGACAGGCAGGCCCCTGTCTTCACATATGGGGGCAGGTGTTCCTTCCATGGATTAATATGGGCAGAGAAGGGCTATCACTACAATTTTGTGATGAGCATTCATGTTGTAATTCACTGATATCAGTCACATGTCATCAGCCATGTTGAAACTAAGCATACAGGTACTTGCTACTTTACCTTGAAGTACATGGGTCAGTGCTTGGCCTTTTGTTTTCTTCAAATGGTGAAGGTAGTTTGAGGAAGGGGGCAGCATTGTAACTGTTCATGGGAGTGGCTGACATCTGGGGTGGACTCTTTCATGTGCTGTTGATGGTTCCAAGGAATCAGCATCATCGCGGAGGCTCAACAAAGCTGCAGCTACTGAGACTCCAGGACAGCCTTTATAGTTTTTACCTTCTTCTTAGTCTCCATATGAGCATCATCACACATGGAGACCTCTAGAGTTGTTCTGAGCTACCACTTGGCAGCTTTGATGGTGTGCTACTTCAGGTATTGGACAGCTCAGTAAGCACAATCCCAAGTGCTTCTTCTTGGGTCTCCTCGCCCGGTGCTGAGGTCATAATTCTTCACTTATCAAGACTTGAGTAAGAGTAATAGCAGTATGCTTCCTTTTTCCTTGTTCTGTCAGCTATCGCTAATGTACATCTTGTTACTGTCCTTAAGTTTGCTTTGTAAACCTGATTGAATCTGCCTTCACGTTAACGCTCCGCATATTGTATAATTTTTTTTTGCATGGCAGCGTGGCATCTATTTGTAGAATCTTGACCAAGGATGCGTAGACTTTTCTGTGAAGCTCTGTTTCCGTTCACACACTTCACACCAACTGGAGCTGCGCTTTGACATCCCATATGCCAACCATTGACTCGACACTTTGATGAAGGCAAATGTGACATGCATAAGCAGTTTGCCTGGACTACGGAAACTCTCCAGGAGAGCACTTTCTTCTTCGGGTTACTTATTACCTATATTGTCGCCAGTTGTAGCGTCTTATTCAACCTGGTACATGCTGAATGACTAGGCCACACATGGAGCTGTAGATCACACATCTTTATTCCCCTGCGTGTATCTGTGAACTCCCAAATTTTAAAGCAAGTTTTCATACATTCTATTCTAGCGATGATGTCACACACAGATACAGAGTCCCCGGGGAGCCTTAAAAGTTCTGTTCTAAATAATGCAAGACACTGCATTTCAGACATCTTATTTTTTATCTGGATACAAAATGAATAACATAAATTATGAGATTATAATGTAGCGTCCCTGCAAAGACTAGGTAATTAGTGACAGTATATTAAAAATCAAGTCAAATATCTGAATGGAATTAGCACTGAGAAATTCAATCATAGTTTTTCACCTGAATTGTCTCAGTATTTAAATAGTCCAATAAAAAATATTTTCCAATAACCAGACATTTCTGATTCACAAAATAAATTCTAGGAATCTGGCTATCCTTCTTTACCTTTTATTTCAGATTTAAAATGTCACCATCTATTTCTCACCTGAAATTAGAATTCAGTAAGGATACTTTTATTGGTATCAACAGACTAGCCCAGGTGGCTACAAAAAAAGTAACAAAAAAGTAGGACTTCTTCTCCCTAATTTTAGACTATATGACTGCACTGCAGCCTCCATTGCACAGGCTTTGATTTTTTGAAGCCAAAATGCCACCTGTCAGAGAGATGGTTTTCACACTAAGGCCCTCATTATGAACATGGCGGTAAACACCACACCGCCGGCGGTGGTGGTGGTAACTACCGCCAAAAGTCAGGCGGTCAGGCCCGCCAAATTAAGAGCCACCTGAAAAACAGGCAGCCTGAAAACCACTCACCACCGACAACAATGGCAGAGGCTGCTCACAGGCCGACAGAAAGGCCCAAACCGCCCATCAAATAATGAAGCACTAGACCGCCATCAGTTCCGGGGCGGGAACCACCACCACGCAAAGCCAGGTGGAAAGGAACCAAATATAAGGAAACACTCACTGGAGGCTCACACAACACGCCGAAGAAGACATTGATAGAGAGTTGCAAATCATGCCAGTCCTTGCCATATACCTCCATGACCGAGATCACCAACGAAGACGATGACGGTAAGTACCACAACCTACTAAAAAAGGGAAGAAAGGGCACAGTTACATACACACGCACTCCACCCACCCCGCAACGCACCCACAACCCCTCACAACAGCACAAGCCATACAACCCAGAGCAAGAGGTACTTTCCAGACTCAAGGCAAATTAAACCTGTCCAAAGTACACACATGTGCACAACACCCCCCACAAAGAAACAATTAACCACGGATCTAGAATGTGCCAAAACCAACACTGGCCACACAAATGTTTTATTAAGCTCCAGGAGCAACAGAAGGCCAACAGAAGGCCAATGGCCAGTCCATATTTCAAAGTCCGATGGGCCCAAATGGCCCCAACATGACTCCCACAAGTGCAAATGGTACTCCACCTTAAAGGGGCAACAATTGGGCATCCAGGCACCTCAGGGAACAGGGCAGGGGGTGGTGACTTACGACTGGGACAGCAGGCTTGGCTTTACATTTGGGAGTCGGAGGGGGCTTGGGTCTGGCCTTTGAAGCTGGTGGAGCGGCCTTGGACTGGGGGTGCGACAGAATTACCTGGGCCGGCACTGGGTCTCTTGCTCACAGGGGAAGTAGCATGGGAATGGGAAGGGCGGACACGGGCGGGTTGTGACGTGGGAGAAGTGGACAGGGCAAGGAGGTGTGCATGTTTAGGGACGAGACTGGGTGGGTCAGTGGGTTTGAATAGGTCAACACGGGATAGGAAATGTTTTTTAGGGGCAATCAGGGTGGACCTGGAGGAAGGTATGGGAGTGGAAGTAGAGGTAGAGGGAGTGGTCGTGACAGGTGTAGGTGTGCGTGACATGGGTGCAGGTGACTGTACAGTATGCTGAGGTGTGGTTGTGTGTTGGGTTGGTGTCTTGGAACGTTTGAGTGTCTTGGTAGGAGGGGGTGAACAGAGTGGAACAAGACAGGCTGTCAGTCTAAATGTATGTTGCCTGTGTGTCTGCAAGTTTGGTGAGTGTGCTGCATGTGTCAACCAAAGTCGTTGTGGTGAGTGCAGGTGTGGTGTCTGGGATGCGTGAATGGATGTCTGATTTTGTGGTGACTGCCAGAATGGGGTCAGCAACAGTGAGTGAGCGTGCAGTGCCTGTGATTGTGCATGTAGAGGTGACAGACAGGGAGGCGGAAGAGGTGGACACACTGGGGGAAGTGGATGTTGTTGTGTGTGCCTGTGTATGTTGGCTGTGTGTATGCCTGTGGTGGGAAGTGTGGTGCTTGTGTTTTTCAGTGTGCTTCTTGTGTGTTTAGGTGTGTGCATGGCTGTCGGAATGTGTGCTTGGGATGGGTTTAGGGAGTGGGGTGCTGGGAGGGGTAGAGGTGGTTGGAGGGGGGATGGAATGACCAGGGACACTGGCTGCCATCAATGAGGAGGCCAGAGCCTGAAAAGTTCTCTGTAGGCCAGACACGGCACCGTGAATGCCATCCAGGTAGGCACTGGACTGCTGCACCTCTGATGCTAGCCCCTGGATGGCATTGACGATGGTTGTCTGCCCTACAGAGATGGTCCTCAGGAGGTCAATAGCCTCCTCCGTGAGGGAAGCAGGGCTGACTGAGGCAGGGGATGAGGTGCCTGGGGCGAAGGAGACGCCCACCCTTCTGTGTGAGCGGGCACGGCCAACTTGTGGGAAGCAAATGGGAGAGTGGTGATGGTATGGGGGTTGGCGCAAGATGACACAGAATGGGTAGGCCCACTAGGGTCCGCCACCACCAGGGAACTCCCATTGGAAGAGGTATCAGACTCACTACCTCCAGTCGTAGTTGCCTCCCCCATGGTACTCCCCTCGCCCTCCAACCCACTGGTCCCCTTAGCGTCGCTTGACTTTGCCTCCGTGGAACCGTGGGCCGCTGCATCCCCACACGCCGGTGCCACAGCTCCCCCGCCAGATGATGCTGATGTACACAGACAACACAAGAGAAAAGGGATGGGGAGACAAAAAAGGAGAGGCACTTGTAAATAGCTGAATGGAGATACATAACTGGTTCACACGTACTCCTACCCTGCAAATATTCCACCATGCAGCACCTACCGCTATACACATGGCTATGCCCCTGACTAGTGGCCACAGTCCTTCTCTACATCCATTTCCTACATCACAGAAGGACCTGAAGTACTGCAGACCTGTCCCTTACAACCTTGCCCCTGGGGGCCATTATGTAAAATGACATCAGTCAGAGTCCCTGCCAATAGACAGCATACATACTACAGCACACTCACACATCCATCAAGGAGGCATACGTTGGTTTCTGTACTCACCCCCTTGTGTCTGCTGTGCAGCCTTCAAGCTCCCATCCAGGTCTGGATACACCACCGCCAGAATACAGTGCATTCGGGGGGTCAGGGCCCGACGGCACCCCTTCCTCGTTAAGAGGACTTCCCCAGCTGGGCCTCGCTGGTCTTCCTCGCCCAGCGCCGTAGGTCCTCCCACTGCTTTCTGCAGTGGGTGCTCCACTGGTTGTAGACCCCCAGGGTCCACGCCTCCCTGGCGATGGCATGCCAGAGTCCCCTCTTCTGATGGGCGCTGACCTATATGGGACACACAGAAAAATTAACACAGAGGTCAGACAATGCCCATTAGATGCAGCTGGCTATATGTCCAATATGGGATGGACACTCACAACAGCATAACAGGACCTCACACATGCAGCATGTCATTAATCCAAGGATTGTACAGTGTCAAATGGGCACACAAGTTTACAGACATCTACCACCATTACACACATCCATGCCCCCCCAATCCACTGTAGGAAGGTAGCCTCTTTCTAGCCTTGTTACCCCCACTTTTAGCCTGTTTGTGAGTATATGTCAGGGTGTTTTTACTGTCTCACTGGGATCCTGCTAGCCAGGGCCCAGTGCTCATAGTGAAAACCCTATGTTGTCAGTGTGTTTGATATGTGTCACTGGGATCCTGCTAGCCAGGACCCCAGTGCTCATAAGTTTGTGGCCTATATGTGTTCCCTGTGTGGTGCCTAACTGTATCACTGACACTCTGCTAACCATCACCTCAGTGTTTATGCTCTCTCTGCTTTTAAAATTGTCACTGCAGGCTAGTGACTAATTTTACCAATTCTGATTGGCACACTGGAACACCCCTGTAATTCCCTAGTATATGGTACCTAGGTACCCAGGGTATTGGGTTTCTAGGAGATCCCTATGGGCTGCAGCATTTCTTTTGCCACCCATAGGGAGCTCAGACAATTCTTACACAGGACTGCCACTGTAGCCTGAGTGAAATAACGTCCACATTATTTCACAGCCATTTTACACTGCACTTAAGTAACTTATAAGTCACCTATTTGTCTAACCCTCACTTGGTGAAGGTTAGGTGCCAAGTTACTTAGTGTGTGGGCACCCTGGCACTAGCCAAGGTGCCCCGACATTGTTCAGGGCAAATTCCATGGACTTTGTGAGTGCGGAGACACCATTACACGCGTGCACTACATATAGGTCAATACCTATATGTGGCGTCACCATGGTAACTCCGAACATGGTCATGTAACATGTCTAGGATGATGGAATTGTCACCCCAATACCATCCTGGTATTGGGGTGACAATTCCATGCATCCCCGGATCTCTAGCACAGAACCCGGGTACTGCCAAACTTGCTTTCCGGGGTCTCCACTGCAGCTGCTGCTAACCCCTCAGACAGGTTTCTGCCCCCCTGGGGCCTGGGCAGCCTGATCCCAGGAAGGCAGAACAAAGAATTTCCTCTGAGAGAGGGTGTTACACCCTCTACCTTTGGAAATAGGTGTGAAGGGCTGGGAAGGAGTAGCCTCCCCCAGCCTCTGGAAATGCTTTGATGGGCACAGATGGTGCCCTGTCTGCATGAGCCAGTCTACACTGGTTCAGGGATCCACAAGCCCTGCTCTGGCGCGAAACTGGACAAAGGAAAGGGGAGTGACCACTCCCATGACCAGCACCTCCCATGGGAGGTGCCCAGAGCACCTCCAGTGTGTCCCAGACCTCTGCCATCTTGGATTCAGTGGTGTTGGGGCACAATGGACAGCTCTGAGTGGCCAGTGCCAGCAGGTGACGTCAGAGACCCCTCCTGATAGGTGCTTACCTCTTTTAATAGCCAAGCCTCCTTTCTCAGTAGCCAAACCTCCTTTTCTGGCTATTTAGGGTCTCTCCTCTGGGCTATTCCTCAGATAATGAATGCAGGAGCCCACCAGAGTTCCTCTGCACTTCCCTCTTCGACTTCTGCCAAGGATCGACCACTGACTGCTCCAGGACACCTGCAAAACCGCAACAAAGTAGCAAGACAACTACTAGCAACATTGTAGCACCTCATCCTGCCAGCTTTCTCGACTGGTTCCTGGTGGTGCATGCTCTGAGGTCTGTCTGCCTTCACCCTGCACTGGAAGCCAAGAAGAAATCTCCTGTGGATCAATGGAATCTTCCCCCTGCCAACGCAGGCACCAAACTTCTGCATCACCAGTCCTCTGGGTCCCCTCTCATCCTGACGAGCGTGGTCCCTGGAACAAAGGAGCTGGGTCCAAGTGTCTCCCACAGTCCAGTGGCCCTTCTGTCCAAATTTGTGGAGGTAAGTCCTTGCCTCCTCACGCCAGACAGCAAACCTGTGTACTACGTGATTTGCAGCTGCTCTGGATTCTGTGCACTTTTCCAGGACTTCCTTTGTGTACAGCCTAGCCTGGGTCCCCAGCACTCTGTCCTGCATTGCCCAACTGGCTGAGTTGGACTCTGACGTCTTGGGACCCTACTTTGTGACTCTGAGTCGACCACTGTCCTCAGGTCTTCTAAGTGCCTCTTCCGGTACTTCTACGGGTGCTGCCTGCTTCTGCGGGGGCTCTCTCAGTTGCTGAGCGCCCCCTCTGTCTCCTCCTCCAAGGGGCGGCATCCTGGTCCTTCCTGGGCCCCAGCAGCACCCAAAATCCTCAACCCCAACTTGCAGCTAGCAAGGCTTGTGTGCAGTATTTCTATGTGGAAACACTTCTGCAACCTCCAGCACGCCGTGGGACATCTTCTCACCAAAGGGGAAGTTCCTGGCACCATCCGTTGTTGCAGATTTTTTGGCTTCTTCCATGGGCAGGCCTTTGCACCTTCATCCGGGGTTTAGTGGGCTCATGCCCCCCATAGACACTTGCGTGACTCTTGGACTTGGTCCCCTTCCTTTACAGGTCCTCAGGTCCAGGAATCCATCTTCAGTGCTTTTGTAGCAGTTGTGGTTCTTGCAGAATCCCCTATCACGACTATACTGTCTTTCTGAGGTAATAGGGTAACTTTACTCCTACTTTTCAGGGTCTTGGGGTGGGGTATTTTGGACACCCTAACTGTTTTCTCACAGGCCCAGTGACCCTCTACAGCCTCCCATAGGCCTAGGGTCTATTTGTGATTTGCATTCCACTTTTGGAGTATATGGTTTGTGTTGCCCCTAGGCCTATGTCTACCTATTGCATCCTATTGTGATTCTACATTGTTTGCACTACTTTTCTTACTGTTACTTACCTGTTTTGGGTTTGTGTACATATAATTTGTGTATATTACTTACCTCCTAAGTGAGGGTATCCTCTGAGATACTTTTGGCATATTGTCACTAAAATGAAGTACCTTTATTTTTAGTAACTCTGAGTATTGTGTTTTCTTATGATATTGCGCTATGTGATATAAGTGGTATAGTAGGAGCTTTGCATGCCTCCTAGTTCAGCCTAAGCTGCTTTGCCATAGCTACCTCTAACAGTCTAAGCTGCTAGAAACACCTCTTTTCTACTAATAAGGGATAACTGTACCTGGCACAAGGTGTAAGTACCACAAGGTACCCGCTATAAGCCAGGCCAGCCTCCTACATCCACTTACTCACCTGTACCTCTGGTAGACCATAGAGCTTGGTATACAGGGGTAGGACCCCGTCCACCAGCTTGTCCAGTTCCTCGGTGGTGAAGGCCGGGGCCCTTTCCCCTGCCACTTGTGCCATTTCCAGGACCAGAGTCAGGACACAGCAGCACACTGAGTGGAGTACCTGCATGCACGTAATCAGGGAGTCAAGTGAAGTTGGGGTGACGAGATGGCGTACGCTCTGCAACGGTGTGCACCGTCACCGCCGGCAGCGAGCATGATATGCTCATATTCCCCATTGACAACTATGTTAACCAATGAATGGTGCACGGTGGTGAACACCACCAAATGCTATTACCACAACCGTTACCATTATGAGGTCAATTCCACTACAACATTTCTAGATTACAGGGGGCAGACAATTTGGTCAATACTACGCAGTTATTAATTTCTCATTTGCCTCATGCAGGCCCTATTGTCCCCAAACCCCATAGGCATGAACAAATATACATTTACTCACCACCACAGTCCTGATGTATCATTGATGACGTCACTCCAGTTTAACATCCTACTATGCATATGTTTCATTGACTTGTATGCCAGCAGTGCTGAATATTTAACATGTTGACCACATGATTGTGTGTTCCTCACATGTGTTCTCAACTCCTCCTAGGTACAGATCCATGTGGTGAGGGAGGGCCCCATCGGTGTACAGACCAATTGTTGATTTGGAGACCATGGTGGAGCGTCACACCATTATCAATTACAGACTCAACCGTGCTACAATTCATTAACTTTGTGCATTACTGGATCCAACACTGAGACCAGCTAATCGGAATCAGCATGCCATCCTTACTGAAGTGCAAGTGCTCTCTGCACTCCATTTCCTGTCCACTGGCTCATTTCAGGTGACTGTGGGCATGGGTGCAGGTTTTTCACAGCCAATGTTTAGCATTATACTGTCCAGATTCCTGAATGCATTTGTACGACACCTGCAGTCCTATGTGAGGTTTTCCCAAAGTTCTGACCTCCCTGCCATTAAGTCAGACTTCTAAGCCTTTGCCAACATTCCCCATGTGATAGGTGCCATTGATGGAACCCACATAGCTCTCTTCCCCCCAAGAGTAAGTGAACAGGTGTACAGAGACAGGAATTACTTTCACTCCATGAACATTCAATTGGTGTGTACTACAGACCAGTACATCTTACTTGTGAATGTTCCCTGGATCAGTCCATGATTCCTTTGTGCTGAGGAACAACAGTGTACCACACATGATGGAACAACTACAAGAGGAAAGAGGATGGATCATAGGTAAGTATGTCTGACACTTTTTGGCACATAGCAGACTGCCAGGCTGTCTGCAACTGAGGGTTGTCAGTGGCAGTCCTGTTTTGCCCCCTTTTGCAGGTGATTCTGGCTACCCCAACATGCTTTGGCTTCTGACACCAGTGAGGAATCCTAGGACTGATGCAGAGAGGAATTACAATGATGCCCATGGACATACTAGGAGGGTAATAGAGCGCACAATAGGTCTCCTAAAGGCTAGATTCCATTGCCTTCATATCTCTGGGGGATCCCTGGCCTATGAGCCTGAGAAGGTATGTACAATAGTGGTGGCCTGTGCATGCTGCACAACGTGGCTGTGAGGAAATCTATTCCCCTCTTGGAGGAGGAGGGGGCTGTATACCCAGACCAGCTTCCTGTGAGAGGGGATGAGAGTGATGGTGATGGTGATGATGAGGAGGGGGGAAGATGTACACTCCAGGAACCAACTGATCAAGCTGTACTTCCAGTAACTAAGTGGTACTATTTGATGCTGTGGTTGTCTGTGCTGCGTACTGTCAGTATGCCTTATCCTCTATAGGGGTGTTGGGTCTATAAACATTGTCAATGTGACCAGGTTTGCATGGGACAAGTGACATTATGGACAACTTGTAAAACATTTCTGTTGGCACCACTCCATGTTATACATGGGGTGCCATTCCTGCAATAAAGATATGGATACATTATTTCAGTGACAACTGCATGCAGACTTCAATTTGATTTAACATAATGACAGGGGACATTTACATTGGGGAAAAGGTGTTTTATTCGGTGTTGGAGATGCCATGGTGCTCCTTACAGTGATGGTAGTGTGCTACTGGTGGATGTCCATATTGGCTACATGGTCTCAGCAATTGTTGGCAGTGGTAATATGTCCATCTGTTATTTACAAGTCTTGGGGTTGTTATTGCACTGTGTGGATGGTGGTTCAGCAGCACACTTGTGGGGCAGTTCTTGTCAGAGTCACTTCTTAGAGGGGGCCTTGGTCTTGGCAGGTGTTCCATTGCCATATCTGGGCCTGAGGGACTGTTTGGGTGCCTGGTGTTGGCCTCTACGGGTTGAGGTTCTGGTCTCCTGTGTGTCCTTAGATGGTGGCACAAGTCCAGCTGCTGCTGCTGTCGTTGGCTGGTCTGTATCTTGGCCTGTAGTAGGGGCTTCCTGGTCTATGGGGGTCTCAGGCTGGGTTGGGACAAGGTGCAGCAGTGCACCTGCTATGGTGGCCATGGTGGTATTGGACAGTTTCCACTGCTCCATGGTCTGTTGGTGTTGGGCTATCTGCAGCCTTGGACTCTGCTCCAGGGTGGCCACAATCTGGGCCAATCTGTCCTGGGTATGATGGCATGCTCCCAGGACCTCAGAGATCACGTCCTGGGCCGCAGCATCCATCCTGTGGCCTCCCCCGGGCCACTGATGCCCTCCCACTGGCCCAAGCCCCCTGTGCCTATGTCCCCTGCAAAGGTCGGGTGGTACCGCTTGTACTGGGGCCATCGTCTTCCTGCCTGTTGGTAGGTGGTGACTGTGGCTTCTGTCCTTGTGTTCCACCAGTCTGTGGCCTGGATACACAGGTGTGGCGCCGGTTGCCCTGGCCTGATGTTGGTGGGTGGGTGGTAGGGGTGTCAGTGGTGTTTTGTGTGGGGCTTCTGGATGGTGACAGCCAAGGGATGTGTGAGGGGCCAGGGTATTCCTCACTGTCCAGGATTCCCTCTCCAGTGTCCTGGCTAGTGCCTCTGTCTCCATGTGGGGCACTGACACTCCTTGTCCTGTCCGTCAGTGTGGCATGGGTGGTGGTGCCTGTTGGGGGGATGGACATGTCTGTTACAATTGCATTATCTGATGGGGGGCACAGGGCTGGGCTGTTTTGTGCATGTTTTCCACCTTTGGGCCATGCAGGGTGCCTTTGTGAGGTTACCCTTGCCTTTTGGTTAGGATGTGGGGATGCATTGTGGGTGGTGTAGTGCCTTTGTGATTCCTTGTAGGGGTAGGTGGCTGTGCACAGGGGGATGTATGTGGGCCTGTTGGTGGAATTGTGGGCATGCAGGGTGACTGGATTGCGTGATTGTAGCCTGGGTGTGGTAGTGGTCCTTGTGGCTGTTGGAGGGGTGGGGTGGTGCATGCATTACAGGTGTGATGGATATGGGGTAATTGTAAATGACTTACCCGAGTCCATTACTCCAGTGAGTCGAGTGAGGCCCGAAGGGTGCAGGGTGGCCAGTACCTTTTCCTCCCAGTCTGTGCAGTCGGGTGGTGTTGGTGGGGGTCCTACCCCAGTCTTCTGGACCACAGTGTTGTTCTGGGATGCCATGGACCTCACCTTCCCGCACAGGTCGTTCCATCTCTTGCAGATGTCATCCCTCGTGTGTGGATGGTGTCCCACTGCATTGACCTTGTTGACAATGGTCTGCCATAACTCCATCTTCCTGGCGATGGATGTGTGCCGGACCTGTGCCATGAATAATTGTGGCTCGACCTTCAGTATCTCGTCCACCAGGGTCCTTAGATCCCTTTCTGTGAAGCGTGAGTGCTCAGGGGTGCCTTGGTGTGTGTTGTGAGAGGTGTGTTGTGTGCATCAAGGTGAAGGTGCTGTTGTGTGGTTGGGTGTGTGATTTGTGTGTTGTGGCGTTCAGTGTCTACTTGTGGAGCTCTCAATCTCAGTTGTCCTATTGGCGGTGCAAAGGATTGTGGGGTGTGTCTGTGAGTGTTTTATAGTGTTGTGGATGTGTGTCAGGTGTGTGGGTTTCAAACTTGTCAATGTGTGCAATTCTTACTGTTGGGACCCATTGCTGGCCATGGCAGTCTGTACCACCAATGGTCGTTTGACTTCCACTGACCGCCTCAGTGATTTGTGCATCATTATTTGGAGGGCAGAGAGTTTGTGTGCTCGGTGGTGGCGGGGTGGGATGTCCAGCATTTTCGCAGACAAGGTCCTGGCGATGGCTGGTGGCAGGGAATTTTTTGTCGGATTCTGAATTTTGCATCTTTATTTTTTTTTCATGAATCTGTTTATCAGCATTTTATCATAACATTACATCACAATCATAAATCACTGACATTTGAACATAATGCATAGTGTAGCTTCACTATCACTAAATGCCATACAGCTAGATAATAACATGATGGTGCAATATACTATGCAGCGTAACCAATAATAGCACAGGTTTTTTGGCTCGCCATTTGAACCATCTACAGATTGGGTCCAACAGCACATTCTCATCTGGGATACCCCACTGATGCCAGCATGGTTTATAGCTGCGGCCTGAAAAGAATAATGAGCCGCCTAGAACCGTTTGGTGAGTGCATCACTCAACAACACCCATCATTGTACCATTACTCTCATCACAGAGTGTGCAGCTCAAGTGTCATTGCAGAGTAGGCAGATGCTATAAACTTTTTATAAACTAACCATATAAACAATAACAACTGCTGGTAACTGACATCCATAGATTTATTTCCTGAGTGCTAGTCTGCATCTATCCGGCATGCGGTAGAGGGGTTGGGCCGGGTGTCAAGTCCAGCAAACTGTAGCTTTCCGTCTTCCAGCATTGCGTCAAATCCTGCTGGCTCATACACACACTCCCCCAACGCAGCACACCACACCTTTAATGGGCTCTCATTCTTACTAGTCCGAACCTCCCTCCTCCAGGTCCCCGCTCATGTTTCTCAATCGCAACAGCAGCTCCTCCCAACCAGCCGGCAATGGAAACTGGCGCAGCCCCAACACCTCCTCCCTTTTGGGTGCTGCACCCTCTGCCCCCGCCCATACCTCGAGGGAGCGTCTCCAAGCCTGCACCGGTGGGGGATCTAGTGATTTCCATCTGCGAGTCACCAGTCGCTTTGCCACAATAAGGCCCAGGTCTGTGAAACACACCTCCACTCTATGCCGCTTACTTCTAGGGAATAGGCCCAGGATACACGCCTCCCAGGTGAAAGGAACTCGCCGAGCTGTGCAGTCAGACAAATGATCAATTACCAACCTCTAGTAGGAGCACAAACTAGGACAGGACCACACCATGTGCAGCAAATCTACGCCAACTCCGTGGCAACGGGGACAAGCCGCGTCCCTGCAGGCAAAGTATTTATTCATGTGGGCTGGTGTAACGTAGGCTCTGTGAACTATATAGAACTGAATTAGCCGAAATCTGGAATTACGGGGTATGTTAAGGTGGCCTGAGAGAGCTAACCTCCACTGCGCCTCTGCGATTGGACCGCCTACATCCTCCTCCCAGGCCGGACGCAGCGTGTCACTCTCCAGGGCAGTATGAGTCCACAACGCATCTGCAAGCCAGCTAATCAAGCGTCGATCCCGACCCATCACCTGTAAGTATTGAATCAGCAGATGAGTGGGAGGGGCCACCGAGATATCTCCCCATCCGGACCTCAGGGCTCGCAGCAAGGAACTGTACAGTAGGAACAGACCGGGCAGTAACCCCAGCTCCTGAAGCCTAGTGAACGGAAGCAGCTGACTCTCCTCGTAAAGATCACCCAATGTACACAGTTCCACTTCGTGCCACGCATGCAATTCCTAGTCCGACGTGATTCTGGGACCCCGTGGCGTGCCTGACAGCGCCAGGGCCGGCGCCAATGGGACCACCGGCCCTGTAAGCCGAAGGGATCTATGAAAACATCTATAGGCTATCTTGAGGAACAGCTGTTGCGTTGTCGGCGCACATGTGAGCCAATGGAATAAATGCAGAATCTGCAGGAGTGACCAGGGACCCGCTCCGATGCCGTGTCAGCGAGCTGGGCACCCGCCAGCCACCTGGATACCCACTGAAGCTGGGCCGGCAGATAGTAGTGCTCTAGATTAGGGACTGCCAGTCCGCCCCTGTCGAGCGGCAGGTACAACTTCTTTAGGGTAACTCTGCCTCGGCTGCCATTCCAGATGAAGTCTCTCAGCCCCGTCTCAAGGGCTCTAAAGAAGCCAGGGGGAACACAGTGCGGGAGATTGGGAAAAAAGTACAAAAGGCGTGGCAGGACTACCATCTTCAAGAGGGCTATCCTGCCCGCCACTGACAGCGGCAGCGTCTTCCAAAATGACATTTGAGATTTGATCGAAGACACCGCTCTTGTGAGGTTGCCATCAGCCAGATCCTCCTCACGATGGTAGATTTAGATGCCCAGATATCTGAATGTGCACAGCTGCCACGGAACTGAACTCCCAGCCAAACAAAGCCCTGGGTCCGAGAGCCCAGGATCAAATGGGAAGAGGCATGATTTAGACCAACTGATCTTGAGGCTGGATATCAACGCAAAGCGCTGGAGCAGCAACCCAACCTCCGACGGGATCTGTGTGACATCTCTAAAATACAGAAGGAGGTCATCAGCATACAACAACACTATATGCTGGCTGTCCCCCAGGGTGATGCCCCAGTCATTCCCTTCTTTTCGCAGGGCCGCCGCCAGAGGCTCCATGGTAAGTGAAAACAACAGCGGTGAGAGAGCACAGCCCTGCCTCGTGCCCCTGCACACTCAAATCGGTTCCGATATCACAGACCCCAGCTTCACCCAGACCTGCGGTTTGGTGTATAACAGTTTAACCAAACGAATGAAGGATGGTCCCATACCAAACCGCCCTAAATAGGTAGGGCCACTCTAGAGAGTCAAAGGCCTTCTCCAAATCTAGGACAAGACAACCCGCCCTCGGCCAATCCTGCCTCGCGTACTGCATGACCCAGAACAACCTTCTGATATTATGTGAGGTGTCGCTAGCCAGCACAAACCTGTTCTGATTGGGGTGGACCAGGTCCGGCACACTCGGCGCAAGATGCACCGCCAGCGCCTTGGCTAATATTTTATAGTCGGTGTTCAGCATTGCTAAGGGCCAGTACGAACCCATCTCGACCGGGTCCCTCCCAGGCTTAGAAAGGGAGACCAACAGCGCTTTCCTTTGAGTGGCTGACAGACACCCCCCCCACTCAGCCTCCTCTTACACACGAAGCAACCTGGGTGCCAATTGCAGCGCGAAGGCCTTACAGAAGTCAACTGACAAACCATCCGGGCCCGGCGTTCTACCGGATGCAAGCTCACGAATACTGGATTTTATCTCCGCAAGTTCAAGAGGCGCCTCAAGTGCCTCCATCTGTTCTTCCTCTAAACACGAAAGCTCCATCTCGGCGAGAAATTTGGCGCAGGAATCACCCTTGGGAGGTGCCCCCGAAGCATAGAGCTCATTGTAGTGCCTCGTGAACTCAGCCTGTATCTACCAGGGCGCGTGTACCAGTCCCCCCGCCCGTGAGCGGATCTCCACTATCGGTCCCCTCTAACAATCACGACGCATCAACCAGGCCAGCAGTTTACCCGCTTTATCGGCTGAAGCATGAGTTCTCGCAGAGTGCGTGGCGTAGTTCAAACATTGCAAGTGCTCAAGCAGCGACAGGTGTTCAGCGCGTACCGCTGACAACATCGAATTTTCAGACTGATTGCTAGCCACCTCCCCCTCCGGCCGTAGCAAAACGCGATCCACCCGAGTCAAGTCGCGTTCAACGGAACAACGCAAGTTATATTGAGTTTCCAAGCAGTGCCCCCGAATGAAAACTTTGAATGCATCCCACTCTACCAAAACCAACGAAGCCATGCCATCATTGTGCTAAAAATATTCTGGGATCGCAGCGCTCAGTGATGCCCTAAAAGCAGCATCTTCTAACAGTTCTGGCCTCAACCTCCAAGTAGGAACAGCCGGACGGGAGGACTCCCAACTCAGGCTCACAAGCAGCGGGTTATGATCAGAGTGTGTGCGCCCCAAATAATCCGTATTCCCTATTACTGAGGCCAAGTTCGAAGTGCAAAGCATTCTATCTAAACGCACATGGAGGGAGTGCGGGGCAGAGTAGAAGGAATAGACCCTATCTTCCGCAATGCAGCTGCCGCCATATATCTACCAATTGCCATTGCTGCGTCCAGCTCACCAAACCACGTGCGGCAGCCACCACCGGGGACGTGGGCAACGGATGAAAGGAGCGGTCCAGATCAACATCAAGCACACTATTGAAATCTCCGCCCAACAGCCATGGAAGATCACTCCAGCCCGCCAAATTTTGAGACAGGCTATGCAGAAAAGAAGTCTGGCCCACGTTTGGGGCGTATATAGAACCTAGCAATACAGTGTGACCTGCCAGCCTCCCCAAACCAACACAAATCTACCCTGCGGACCCGCGATCTGCTCCTCTGCCGCAAAGGGAGTGCCAGCTCTGATCCAAATCAATGCGCCCCTAGCATACGCTGAGTGACCCGCCGCATACAATTGCCCTCTCTAGCGACGACGCAACTGGGGGATCTCCAACCCCACCAGGTGCGTCTCCTGCAGAAATGCCAAGTGGACTGAGTGCCTTCTAAGATAGGAATAGATAGCGTATCGGCGCCTGGGAGTATGTATGCCTCTTACGTTCCAAGTAATCGCAGTGAATGAAGAAATGTCATGGGTGGCAAACCACCTCTCATCCCCCACCACCCCAACCCCTCCACGCAGCGCCACATCAACATTAACCTTCTCCCAACCATTGATCGAGTGCTCAGTAGATGCCCTCCAGCAGAACCAAAACATAACTAATACCATCAGAGCAGATAGAAAACAGGTCACCGCCCAAACCCAGCAACAAGAACAGTAGCGTGCAACCACACAACCACACATTATGGGGGTGATTCTGACCTCGGCGGTCCGGGAGCACCGCCAACAGGCTGGCGGTGCTCCGCAGGGCATTCTGACCGCGGCGGTATGGCCGCGGTCAGAACCGGAAAACCGGCGGTGTCCCGCCGGTTTTCCGCTGGGATTCAGACATCCCATACCGCCATCCTGTTCCTGGCGGTTCGCCCGCCAGGAACAGGATGGCGGTATGGGGTGTCGTGGGGCCCCTGGGGCCCCTGCAGTGCCCATGCCAGGGCCCCCAGGGGCCCGGGCACTGCAGGGGCCCCCGTAAGAGGGCCCCACCCTGAATTTCAGTGTCTGCTTAGCAGACACTGAAATTCGCGACGGGTGCTACTGCACCCGTCGCACATCCTCCACTCCGCCGGCTCCATTCGGAGCCGGCATCCTCATGGAGGGGTGTTTCCCACTGGGCTGGCGGGCGGCCTTTTGGCGGTCGCCCGCCAGCCCAGTGGGAAACCCAGAATACCTGCGGCGGTCTTTTGACCGCGCAGCGGTATTCTGGCAGTTCCCTCCAGGCGTGCGGCTCCTCCCGCCCGCCGGGGTCAGAATGACCCCCTATGTGTCTCCACTAGTAGGAGTATGGGTGTGGGCCAATCCCACAGAAAAGCAATCCAAACGCAAGCCATTATGTCCGGCTATAGCAGATAACAGATAAAAAGAGGGGGACATAAGAGGACGTTCACACCTGTCAATCGCAATGGCGCGCAGCTCGCAAGGGCAGGCATTGCGCCAGCAGCAACACACACAGCCATGCAGGGTTGGATGCCCACATTCAACAACCAGATCCGCCACCGGCTCATTCCCTGAATCATACTAATGTAAGCCCAGTGCACAACACTAGCCAGATGGACAGCTCCAACACTGTACAGTCTCCCAACACAACTCAAGGATCCCTTAAAAGAGCTTGTCTGCAGTGGCCGGCGTCACTGGCGGGCCCCCAACGAGGCCCAGCTCCGAGAGGGAATCCGGCGTAACAGGTCGATCGCTGGGTGGCTGCGAAAGTTCAGTGGCCGACTCAGACGCCAGCGGGGACGCACTGATAGTCGTAGCAGAGTGAATCGCTTCACTTCTCTCTTGTATTAGTTGCTCCAAGTCTGGTGCGCACGTCACAGAACCAGCTCGGACTTCACCTCTTCTTCGGACATGTCTGGCCCGGCTGCGCTTGCTTCCAGGCACTGGCACAGTCCGCTCTGCAGCGCCACCCGAGGCCAGTCCCGTTGACTCAAGCCACTCCCACGCTGCCTCAGGTGTAGCAAAGAAATGCGACTTATTCTCCGCCATGACGCGCAGCTTGGCAGGTAATAGCAAAGAGTAATTTAAGCCAAGGGATCTGAGCTTACGTTTCACATGCATGTAAGAGGCCCGGACTCTCGGTACCACCGGGGTATAGTCAGGGAATAGACAGATCTGCGCACCGTCCACCCGGGGAGGTGAAGCAGCCCTCACAGTTTGCAGTATAACGTCTCTGTCTGCGTAGTGGAGGAGGCAGACGATAAATGGACGAGGAGCACTCACCGCCTCGTTGCCTGCAGTATCCGTTCCATGCCTTTAATCAGCCTCAGTTGGAGCAAAAGGACCAAGCAAGTAGCCTGTCACCAAGGCAGCACAACCTGACGCCAGTCCGGACAGCCAGCAACCACTCCCAGCTCCGCACCACCGGCCCCTAACTTCAGCCAGCTCCGCAGGGGTCAGCACCAAGCGCGGTCTCCCACGTGGCGTCCTCTTCGTTACAGGTAAGCAACTGGCTGCGACGGTCACCACAGATCCTCCTGTCACGCAGACACCCAGGATAAAGGGACAGGCCGAGCCCACTTGTCGGGCCACTAGCCCGCCACCACACAGCAGCACGAGCAGCCCAGCCCATTGCCCCCTCACCGCCAGGCTCCCACCTCTTCCTCCAGCCTCGCGGGTTCCACCATCAGCCCACGAGGTCCCAGCAGGCCAATCAAGTCCAGCGCGGGCACAGATGTAAGTCGGCACTTCTCCTCCGGGCCCGACATGGCCCCGATCACCTCTCTCCAGCAACTCTTTCAATACGCCCCTAAACGGGACTCCAGTACTCCGGGGGTTGCCTTCCCCCCGCCGTCGCCGCAATCAAACACTGTCCAGATGCCGCTGGGGTCCTGCCAGTTCTCAGGAGGGCCCGCAGGCCCGGCCCGGGTCCGCCACCGGCCCCCAGGAGGCATCCGCAGACCACTGGCCCGCTCCGTGCCCTTCGTTCCTCAGGGCATCTCTTCACCCCCCCACCAGGGAGCGGCGACGACAGGAGGATCGCGTCGCAAGGATGCCCCGGCTCGGGGTCCCGGCCTCAGCCGAGCTCACCACTTCGCGCAGCCTCACAGCCCTTCGCCCCCAGGCCATCAGGCCCGACCCACGTAGTAGCGGCACAGCTCCGCCACGAGCTGCCGCAGGAGGACCGCTCTCGGCCCCGACAGGCTTCAGGGCTGCACGGGCCCTGGTCCGACTGCCCGCAGTGCAACGCAGCTCCTCTGTCCTCTCATGCGGTGACGGATAAGCCGGGCGCGGCGCAGAGCTCTAACAGCTTGTGTCCGCAATGCTCGATGGCTTGGCCACGCCCCCTGAATTTTGCATCATTATATGGTGGGTTTCTGTTCAACGCCAATGGCGGGATTCTGTTCAGCATTGCCACGGAGGGGAACGGTGTTTACCGCCATGTTCATAATTACCCCCTAAATAATATAATCCAAATGTCTTCAAATAAATTATATTAAAGTTTTTTTCGAATCCTGTCTGCATTTGGTGGAACATTCAAAAACACCCTATTTATCTAACCTTTGGTGAATACACAACGATATGGGAAAATCTGAGTTTTACAATGGGCTCCAACTCAGCTGTTTTGAATTGTATTAAATATTTATCAGGCTTACTGGATACGCAAGGTAATCTTAAATACTTCAAGGCTTGTTTCATATAAACAGGATGACAACTGTCATTTTGACTTTATATGTAAATGAAAAGTAATTTAATTCAATAGTTACTGAAATCCATTTATCCATGTTTTAATACAATATACATGTTGGAAAATTCTCCAGTTGTATCCCTTTATAATCATAAACTACACTCTGAGAATATTGGTAGGGATTTAGCATAATGACTAAATGGTGAAACAAAGGGATTTTATTGGTTTATGAATTATCATCTGACACTCTTTCTCTCAATTTGTCCACTTCCACAAGTGTAAAATATCTTTGTTAGTATTTTTCGACAATTCACCATGAATATTACACTACTAAACTTCCTATGGTCTGTAGCAGTAACTATTATGTCAAGTCCCCGGGATGCAATACCAACAGTGCTAGTCACATGACTATGCTTGTACCAGGGCTGGACAGGCCTTTTATTTCAGTGATGGGCTGAAGTAATCGTATCATTTATTAGGGTTATGCACAAGAAAAATAAGGGGCAAATTTGGTTAATCCAACATTTATCCTTGACTGAGGGGGGATCTGTGAATGACTTTATTTCAGATGAATTGAGCACAGTTTCTTACTGTTCGGTGTATGTAGCAATGGCAATGGTGGAGAAGGTGGGAAAAGGAGCGGAATTGTGCACATGTGACATCAAAACAAACTCTTGGCTGCTACCTGTACATCCGGATGTTTCCAGTTGTTGGCATTTCAATTTGATGAACCATGGTAAGTGGAAAAGACATTACTGATTGAGTGCCCCATTTCCTGTGCTTTATTGCAGCATTTCAGTTCATTGTTGTACTGGCTATTTACGAGGTACATGGGCCATGCTGCTGTGACCCACTATTGGACAAACTTTTCTTTGTAAGGAAACCCAGTCTGCAGGCTGCTAACGACTTCTGTTAAGGTTTCGGAGTTCATGAGAGACAAGGGGGTCCCACTGGCACCAGATAAGACAATGGGTCCCGGTACAATGCCGACATCTCTGCAGATTGGAATTGATTCAGTGGCATTGGAAGCAAGGCTACCAGCAGACAAAAAGTTGACAATGCAGTTGCTGTTGTATGCCATGCTGATGAATGACAAAGTATGAGCAAAGGAAGTGCAAGTTCTACTAGGTCATTTGAGGTTTGCTTGTAGAATGGGGCTGGTGGGTAAGATGTTTCGTGAGAGGCTAGGTTTATCATTGTTAGGCCTGGTGCTACCCCATCATCACCTGTGCTTGTCTGCAGGGGTAGAGAAGGACTTAATGATGTGGAGAATTTCTATGGAATCTTTCAATTGCATTCCATTGCTCAGTCTCGAAGATATGGAGGGAGATCTGCAGATTTTCTAGGAGGCATAGGTTTCAGTTTGTACTGGAGGGGGCATGGTGTGTGGAAGTGTGGCTGGCAGATTAGATGCAGGAGGTAGGAGTATTGCATTTTTGGATTTTTTTCCAGTGATGGGGATTGAATTGGCTCATAAAAAGGGCTAGTTCACATTTACAATATGGCAGCTGTGCAAAGTGTGAACAGGTAGTTGGCTAGGGATGCTCAAGGGCCTACGTTGTTGCTGGTTTTTGTGCTGGGCTGATTGCAGCATGATATATTGTTTAAAGTACAGTGTGTTCCGGGAGTGAACAATGACATCGCAGATGCTTTGTCTCGTTCAGAGTGGGAGAGATTCCATGGGCTGGCCACGGAGGCGGACAAAGTCAAGATGACAATGCCAGAGGAGTTTTGGAACAAAGGCAACAGAGGATGTTACAACTGGGGCAGTCTTTGGTGGAGTCAACGAGGGGGTCTTATACACAGACTTGGAGGGAATGCTTGGAATAGGAGGCTTGGGTTAGCGTACCTGAGTGGTGGGAAAAGGAGGATGTAGTGCAGTTCATTTTGGCTCTGATGGAGAAAGGGCTATCAAAGGTTACCATTGCAGGAAAGTTGGCAGGCATTGCATTTATGGGTATGTTACTGTGGGGCTATGTCTCTTTTGCAGGGGAGCTGGGTAGGCAGCGATTGAAAGGTTGGTCAGGGAAGTGGGCCACACGTGACATAGTAGGAAACCGTGAACGTGGCAGCTGTTTGGCTGGGTGATTCGGACCCTCACAGCGGTTTCAGGGTTACATAGGAGTCAGATTTATTTACCCCTCTGTTGGTACAGATGTTCTTTGGGATCTATTGAGTGTCAGAATTGTTGAGGGGGGATATCATGGAGTGCACTGGCTGATGTCACAAGATGTGAAGTGAGTTGCAGGCTTATCCTCTGAAATCTTTTTGCCTGTTACATTGGAGGGACCGGCTGGGAGCCATTACAGGGGAGAGTACTGGAAGGGTGTTTTTTTCCTGAAGACGGTCTAGGTGACAGCCTTTCAGCTACTAGTAGGTCTGAGGAAAGTGCTCAAGCGACTGGGAGGAGGCATCAAAGGAATATGGGACACATTCATTACAAATTTGGGCAGCTACAGAAGCTGGGTGGATGGGCTGGAGCCAGGCGGACATAATGGAGTTAGGGTGGTAGTTAACTTATTGTTACAGGAGGCATGAGAGGAATCTGGTGGAGGAAGTATAAGTCCTGTTTTTTTCCTGTTCACTGGTATTAGCTGTTGTTTTTTGTTGTGGCTTTATGTTCCGGGTCTGGAATTCTCTCTATACATTTGGATCATGGGCCACTCGCTTGTAAAAAGGGCAGAGGGCCAAGCACTTCAGAGGGTCTACAGAGACAATTTAGATACTGACCCACCATTGTTTGTTGTTCCATTCCAGGGAGAAGGTGGTATGCAATGGAGAGAATTGCTACCCAGTTTGGAAAGATATATGAAGGGTAGGAGCTGCCCAGATGTGCTGGCTGTCTATTTAGGTGAGAATGACTTGGTGATCAGAAAAGATGTGGCCTTGTTCAGTCCAAAAAGAGAGTTCTGAGAGAGATTAAGCCGGTTTGGCGGGGCAAACACAAGGCAGTATTCATTGACGACCTGGAAGGTTAGAAGAAAAATTAGGGCTTTTTGTAGAACGGAAGGTTTTGGTAGGAGCGAACATACGGATTTGAAGTACGAGAAGATTGAATCTTTTCATGGGGATGGTATGCATCTTTGATGGTACAGCATGGACTTGTATCTGCTACACTTCTGAGGCGGAGGAGGGTGGTGTTTGGCAAGAAAAAGTATTTTTGGCTAAATCCTTTTTCTGGGTGGCGGTTGGCCCGGAGGTTTGCATGGGTTTTGTTATTTTTATTATTGTTGCCATCAGTGAACCAGGCTTAAAGGAATGGGGTGAACAAGTTCACAATTAGACAAGGTAGGAAATTAAAGATTACACCATAGGAAGTTAGTTTACTTGTAAGTTAATTGATGCAGTTATAAGCAATAAGAGAAGTTAAAGGTCACATTTGCAGAAGTTCAGGTACACTAGGATGTAGATAGTTACCAGGTTGGGTTGTGTGAGGGGGGCATTTAGGGGTAGGGGCTCGGATGACCTATAGGTGATGTTTTTTGTATAGTAAGACTTAAGTTTTGTAAGGCAGAATGCATAGGAAAATGTGTGATGTGCACCTGTTTAAATAAAACAGCCTTTTTTTATCATGTGTCTGTAGTCTGTGATGTTTTCTCTTACCCAGTGCTTCTCATGTTTAGTGCATACCTGCACTGACTTTCTGTGTAATCTTGTCAGTTTCTGCTGCTATAGTACAACTTTGCCAAGTGCACCAATGTTGTTTTGTGGTGTGATATTCAATAACGATGCTTCGAAGTACTGGTATTTGCAGGTTGTTTATTGTTTGGCAGTCAGATAGCACATGCATCCAATCAGCTTCTTTGCTGGTATAGTATTACCCCTCATTCCTGACTTCCCTTATCGTCCTCAATTCTTGCTCACACTTCTAACCAGTGCTTTTCTTGCTTCCAGCAATGGTGTCACCTGACTTCTGGCAAACTAGGTGGCCACCTTTGAGCTGTCCATCTTCTGTGTCCTTTACAACAGACTGCCAAATTGGGTCCCTTCCACGTGGTAAGCCACACAACTCCAGCCCAATTTTGACCTGGTTTCATTGGCTCTCCCTATGTTCTCATGAGTTTCTGATTCTGCTTCAGCCTAATGCCTGTCCTTCAGCAGATCCCTATGCAAGTTGAGTTATCTCAAGCAAGCATGTACAATCAATCAGTAGCTTTGATCAAAGTTAATAATGTCAAACACACTTGTAACTCATACTATGTGAAAATCTTTCAAATCCTCAGGACATGACCTCCTAAGTTTTTTTTTTTGGAGAGGTTGTAATAAAAGTCTCTATCACAAGCAGGTGTCTTTTTAGAAATACAGTGACCAAATCATCTCTGGTTGCACAACAAGGATGTCTTGGCAAAGTTCTTGTTCTTGTCCTTACATATTCTTGACCCTGGTTTGGAGCTCTATTACCGTTGTAGGTTTGTTGATGAATCCACTGATCAATAATTTTCCCGTAATGTTAAACACTTGTTCTTTTTTAATGTCAACTTCACAGTTTTCTCTTTTGCGTGTTATGAAATTCTGTATTTCCATTGAGCATTATTTCTTTATAGTCACTGACCATCAACATTTATTTTTCTTTTGTTGCAGATCCGGGATCATTGCATACAGTGCAATGAGGAGATGCTGTGATGGATGATGAGGAGATCAAGGGATTCTAGCTTCCAGCCTCAAGAGATTCATCAGCAGGTAAATATTAAGAGTGCCCTTATTTCCAACAAAAGAGGAAAGTCAAGCACTGCACATGTTCTGGGCATGGCTTTAATAGGCTGTCATCCAAAATGGCCACCAAGTCACATGACAGTGCCAAATTTCACTGAACTATCACAAGATTTAGCCCGTGCACATGTTCAAGAGCACTGGAGAGGGCTATAAGCCAAGAGACAATGTTGAGTTCATTTAGGAAAGTCATTAAGCACTAACAACGCATAGGGGAATAATTAACCTTATGTTCTCCTGGAGCATGGGCACTAATCAATTCCTGAGACAATGGGGTGTGTCACAAACTGATTGTTAGTGGCTGTCAGATTAAGAGAGGTTACAGGAGAAACATGGACAGACCTTAGTGAGCCTGGGGTTTTGAGCCAGTGCAGGGACTGACGTAGCAGCACAGGCAGGGTTACAAACTGCACAGACCATAGCATTTTCTCTCCCTAAAGTTCATATCACAGATTTTGGTTTTAAGGATTCTTTTTGGTGGAACACTTTGACCAACCTGGGAGTGTGCAAGTGTCCTGTTGGTTCCAAAGACCTATCTTCTGGTCTGTATCCTTTCCAGTCCACTAAGCAAAAGGCCCTCTATTTTGGCATCAAGTATAGCTTTTACTTCAAATTCTAAATGATTGTCCAAAACAACTGGAGGTTGTGGTGTGTTGGGTCTCGTGTTTGTTATATGGTTTCAACATTGAAACAGGGAAGACTGGATGTATTTTTAGGTTATCAGGTAAGTCCAACTTGATAGTCATTGGATTTAATACTTATGTGATCTGATATGGGTCAATAAAACTTAGTTGAATTTATTTGCTTTCATTTACTCTCAGGCTTGATTCCCCTACCACCCGATTTGATCCACCTACTTAAATGACTGGTTTTGAGTCAGATGCTGGTTTTGGCTCTTGGAGGTGGTCTATTCCTCTTTGTGGAATCACGACTAGCTTCTAGTGATGTTCCTCAACAGCGGGAATTGTGGCGGATGATTTTCCTCAGTCCCGGGAAAATGCCCTTGGGGGATGCCTAGAAATAAAAAGAAGGGCAAACGTCCATTGCAGGTGAGGGGCGATTTGTTACAAGCAAATTCTGCAATACCTAGCTTGTAAACCCAATTGAAATAATGTGCATTCAGTAAGCATCGTAAATATTGCTCAAGGGACTGGTTCACCCTTTCCGTATAGCTGTCTGTCTGGGGGTAATAGGCTGATGACAGATGAGTGCTACATCCAAGGATGCACACAATTGTCTTTAAATCGGGAGAATAGCTGGGCCCCTCGATCAGAATTATGATGATGGTTAACAATTTTACTATGTTTTGGATAAAAATTGTGTTGGAAATGGCTTTTCTGCAGAGTCACCCCCAAACGTTTTGCCTTCCTCCTTCTCTTATTCTGACCTCATTTTTGCTGGCTTTAGGACTCTGCACACTTTACCACTGCTAATCAGTGCTAAAGTGCATATGCTCTCTCCTTAAAACATGGTGACATTGGCTCATACCCAATTGGCTTATTTAGTTTACTTGTAAGTCTCTAGTCAACTGCACTACATGTGCCCAGGGCCTGTAAAATAAATGCTACAAGGGGTAACCTGCCTGCCAACCAAAGACCCCATTTCTAACAAATTGTCACCAGGTACTTGGCAGATGGGAGCTTTTTAAGGTGCCAAAATGAGCCATCTTCGAGAGAGCGTTAACTACACTATGATGGTGGTAAATCAGTGTTGAGTGAGCAATTCAGTGAAAACTTCCATGCTATGGTGTGCCAAGGAAAGGGGGGGAATTCAAATGAGTTGTAATAAGCCAGTGGGACAGGTATGTGAGGTGTTCTTTTAGGAGCCAGTAGTGCAACTCTGGACAACATCATGTGCATTCCTAGAGAGAACCTTCCATCAGTAATTTCATAAACAGTTTTGTATAGTTTTGTTTATCCCTTGGAGACCTGCAAGATGTGGGGAATGATTCCATTCCAGCATTTGCTGTTGTAATTCTTGCATGGGTGCATAGATCAGTTTATTTTTATACAAAATGCTGTCAAAACAGGTTTGACCCTTCATTTGGGAACACTCAACCAGATCCAATTTGCCATGTTCTTCTCTCAATTGTGTCTGGAAAGGATCTAGAACTACTAAAGCTATAACTTTGTTGTAGAGGATAATTTTAGGTAGGTCAATTGCTTTATATAAAGTCTCTGTAGTGTTATTTCTGGATAGGATGTTGGGCTTGGCATTTTTAGAAAAGCATCCACCTTATGTTTCTTGGAGTTAAAGCTCTTGCTGGCTTTAAAAACTCCAACTTTTCAAGATCAGAGTAAATAGTGATTCGATGACAAGCCTCTAGCAGATAATATTGTCATTCTTGAAAAGCCACCGTGATGGCAAAACACTCTCAATCAGTGATGGTGTAATGTTTTATCCACCAGAAGAAGCTTCTTGAAATAAAAGCTACCTGGTGTGACTGGCCTGAGTCTGGAATTTCTTTGTCAGAGCACCCCTCGTACCATGTTCTGAAAAGCATCTGCTTCAAGCCGAAAGGGAAGGGAACGGCATCAGTGGTGTAACATGGAGATGGGGAAGTAAAGGTTCTTTTTAAAGTCTCAAAGACTCTTTTGGCCTCTTCTGTCCACTTGAAAGTTACTCCTTCTCTATGGAGCTTTCTTTTTGAGGTAACCATTTTGTAGAAATTCTGTTGAAGCGCTGACAATTGTTGATTCCCAAAACTTTTGGATTTTGTTGACATTTTTTTGGTGAAGGCCAATTTAGTAAAATGTCAACTTTTCTGTTATCCATTTTTCTGCCTTCATGAGTAATGAAGAACCCTAAGAATTCAACTGTGGTAGAGAGAAAAGAGCATTTTTCTAAATGATCAAATATGTGGTTCTCATAGCGCCATTGAAGAGCTGCTCTATAGCTGCTCTGACCTGCTGGATATGCTGCTGTTAAATTTTTGAGAATATCAGGATGTCATCAATATAGACGACCACACATATGTCAAGGAACTCTTTAAGAACTTGATTTATAAAAAATTGAAACACGCAGGAGCATTGCAGTGTCCAAAAGGCATTACACAGCACTCGTAAAGATCGTACAAAATGCGGTCTTTCACACATCTCAGTTATGGACTCTGATAAGGTGGTACACTCTTCTGAGACAGTGTTCTTTGCTTGATTTAATTTAACAGAACAGGTATTAGGGGTGAGCGATACAGATTTTTATAGTGATATAGTGACCTTGTTTAAGACCCTATAATTGATACAGTTTCTCAATTCACTGCTCGTCTTTGCAATGAAGAAGAGCAGGACGAAACTGGGGATGTAAAATGGCAGATAAATCTGATCCTTAATAGCTCAGACAGATAGGTTTTCAAATGTACTTTGATCGGAACAGGGCGAAGATTTGACTGTATGGTAAGGATGCCTCGGGTAATAAAATGATGTGGCAATCAAAACTACATTGCTGTGGAAGCTTGGTAGCCTTTCCTTTGTCAAAACCATCACAGTAATCAGCATAACAATCTGGAAGGAGTCCTTCCTGAGTGCTCAACAGAGTGGCATAACAAAGAGATGTGACAAGAACAGGAGTGTCTTCATAACAGGTCGTAAGACAAAAGGGTGAGTGCAAGGTACTGTTTTGTTTTGAGCAATCGATGATAGGATTGTGCCATTGAAGCCATGGGACTCCCGAATAGCCCCAACGAAATTGAGACTGATACTTTCCTCATGACCATTATCAAATAACATGGAAAAGGGTTCAATATGACTAGCTATTAAACCAGAAGATAGTTCAGGACTATCAACCGCTTGAATAGGTTCAGGAATGTCCTTCCTGACACTGTGGATAGCAGCTAGGGAGTTGGCTAGCAAGATGTCTAGAAAGGTTCCTGCAGCTCCAGAATCTATCATCGCTTTCAACACATTTCTATGTTGTTGGGAAAGTATGAGGGTCACAGGAATAGTCAAGTGCTTGCGTACAGTGGTAATGATATTCAAGATTTTATGGGAAAGCAAGTGTTGAACAATACTCAGCGAAATGGTGTCCTCTTTCACCAATCTTGTTCATTTCCTGATTCTGTCCCGGGTGTATCAGAAGTGAGGACCAAGGTTTTGTGAGTTTTTGTTTTCACAGGGCAGTCCTGGACAAGGTGTACTGAATTACCACAGTACAGACACAGATTTGTCATCTCTTATATTTCTCTCTGCCCATGTATGCCTCCTATCTGCATTGTTCAGTGTCATCTGACCCCTTAATCTCATTGGTCTTTCTCTCCTGTCGAACATCTACTGCACAGGAACATACTCTAGACCTTTCCCCTTTATGTTCATCCAAGGGGTGGTCTAATTTTATGGTTAAGTCAATGAGGTCTGCAAAATCTATGGAGATTTCTGCTATTTGAGACCAAGCATCTTTCAATTTTTCACATCTTCCCTGGTAAAATAAGAAAGATTCTTTATCTTCTGGCCAGTTTGCCTCTGTTACTAACCTATTGAAGTTTGCAAGACAAGTGAGTAAATCCTTGTTACCTTGCCTCAAACTCAATAGCTCATTGTCAGTAGCCTACATGTATGTGAGCATGATGAATAGTTTCCTTATTGCCTCCTTGAAAGCAGGATAATTATAAAGAAGAGGATCATCCCTCTCTATCAACAGGATTGACCACAAGGAGGAATTACCCACCAAATAGGATAGGACAAAGCCTTCTTGGCTGAATCATCTGGGAAGTCTTTGGGTTTACAGATGAATTGGAGTTAGCACTGGTTGAAGAAAATGGAAAACTTTGCGCTCTCCCCATTAAATCATTCCAGAGCTGCTTTAGGAGCAGGAGAAAGTGTCATAACAGAAATATTCATAGGAGGGCTAAATGCTACCCTGTTGTGCCTGATTGCGATGGTACATAGTTGGCTCTTTGTGCTGAGGGTTGAAATCTCTCTGGTTTGAACATTGGTTTTGTGGGAATTCAAGATTTTGTTTAGGAGCAACATGGGGTCTCTCTGGGACGGTATCTTTCCTACTCCGCCCTAAGTTTCACATTTTCTAAAAATAAAATGTGTAATTCCCTCTGAACAATAGTTATCATTTTAGTGAAGCCAGGCAAGGAAGGCTGACTAGCTTCAAGGGTTTTGGCCAAGGCCGGGGGCAATGTGCTCTTTCGCGAACTCCATGTCGCTCACGCAACTTATTGATTGTTGGGCATTGCTTTCTGTCAGGGACTAACCTGGTTATGTGATAGGTGCAAAGAGTTGCAGGAGCGACATGGATCCATTCAGTCCCTTCACAAGACATTCACACCAATGTGTAAAAAACACTAGTGTTGCTCTCTTGGCAGGGAGGATAGGGGTTGGGATGATACCTGTGGGTCTGTCAGTTGAAGATCCAGTGGTTCTTTGGCTCTCCCTATGTTCTCAGGAGTTTACAATTCTGCTTCAGCCTAACAACTGTCCTTAAACAGTTCACTATGCATATAACATGAAACACAATTAGCTCAAATATACATGTACAGGCAAGAGATGGTTTGATCAATAATAATACTGTCAATCACAGTTGTAAATTACACTGTGATAATCTTTCAAGTTCTCAGGAAACAATCTACTAGGTTTTCTTTTTTTGGGAGGTGGTGTTGTAGTTTTGATCCCAAACAGGTCTCTGTTTAGAAATACAGTGCCCAAATCACCTCATTTGTTGCACAACAAGGAAGTCTCTGCATTGTTAATGTTCTTATGTTCATATATTCTTGACTCTGGTTGGAACACTAGAACCATTAGTTCTGTTTGTTTATTTGCACCTGCACTACAGAATAACTCTCCCTATTAAATGCTTGTTCTTTTCAATTTGAATGTCAAAATCATACTCTTTGCATGTTAAGAAATTCTCTATTCCAATCAAGCTTTATTTCTTGAAGTCACTGGCCTTCGGTGCTTCAGTTTCTTTTGTTGCAAGTCCAGGATCGTTGCATACACCATAATGAGTAGATGCTATGCTGGACAATGATGATATCGATGGATTTCAACCTGCGCTTCAAGAGCTTCAGGAGCAGGTAAATGCAAGGAACGACCTTTCCAACATAAGAAGAATGCCGAGCACTGCACACGTTCAGGGTGTCACTTAAGTAGCCTGCGGTCCAAAATGGCCATCAAGTTACATGACCCTGTGCTCAAAGACACTGGAGAGGGCTATGTGTCAGGCATCAAGGTGGGGTTCATTTAGACAAGGATAATAAGCACTAACAATGCATTGTGGAATATTTAACATTTTATATTCCCCTGTAGCTTGGACACTAATTAACTCATGTGACAATAGGATGTGTCACATGGTGATTGGATGTGGCTCTCTTATCAGCAAAGATATAGGTCGAAACATGGATAGAGTATGGTGTTCCTGGAGTTTGAGCAGGCACTAACATAGGTGCAGAAGCAGGGTTACAGACCTTGAAGGCCATGACACCTGCCACACTTAGCGCATCTCCTGCCACAAGAACAAAGTAATGAATGTAATGTTTGAATTAATATCAGCTATTGGCAATCCCTTGGGCTGCATCTCACTCCATTGTATTTCACCCACAACGTCACTAGACAAAGACCAGTTTTGACCTACTCAGGTCTCATCAGTGAGATATTTCTTGAGTACTGTGCACAGTGAGCACTGGACCCACATCTGGACATATCCGTTGCACTCAGGGCATCTACACTGAAATAAAAACAAATTGATGTGTTGAATGCTTAAATTATTCTCATCCACTGGCATTTACTCAGGTCTCATCTCAGTACATTATTTTTCATCATGGCCTGGAGGTTTTAGCTGGACTGTACCTACTGGAGCAGGACCAAGGCTAACTTACAAATGGGAGGGTCCTGTCTGAGGTGTCATGGTGGGCAAATCAAAATTATGCTTGGGATGTGGCCCATGTAATTACCAGTGGCCGAAATGAATTAACATTTCCACTAATCATTTGTGTATGCCTCTGTGTGATGCCCGAAGTGACAGGTATGCCCAGATGTGAGTCTAGTGCTCTCTCTGCCACTGAGGTCAAGCTGCACCCTACAGAGGAGGCCCAAATAGGCCAGAACCAGTCACAGGTTGCTTGTATTTCAGTTCAGATGGAACCTAGCCTAGCAGTTAAGGACTGGCTGTTCCTTTTGGAGTAGAACCAAGAGTGGTTTGCATACTGCTAGGTCCTATCTGAGGTGGCATGGTGGTAAAAAAAAAGATGGACTGGTATGTGCCCATGAGTAATTACTAGTGGTTGAGATTAATTCAAGTACTCCACCCATTGCTTTGTTATATACCTCAATGTACTACCCTAGGTGGGATGGTTATGCCCATACATGGATCCCTTGTTCAGTGTGCCTCTGGAGCAAAGTAGTAACCAACTGAACACTCGAAAGGGCGTAGCTTTAGGTGGGGTCTTTGTGGTGTGACACCCTCCACACAAATGCATTCTTGGCCTGAGAGTATGGTCTGGGAACCCTGAGTCGGATCTCCTATGTCTTTGTTGGTTTTTCCTCTTCATCCTTATTTAACTGAGAGGTTTTAACTTGATCTTTTTTTAATCAGGAACTTTGACAGAGGCCCACCTAATACAAATCAGTATTGAACCAATTCCTCATGGGAACAGTGTATTCCAAGCCTTGGTCATCTCATCCCTTCAGTCTCCGACATACTATGTTTTAGTTTGGAGATTTGCAATTCACAGTCCTACTGGAGCAGCAGTAAGGCTGATCTGCATATCTGCATATAATCATATTTAATGGTAGAGTCGGATTGTAAGTCATAATTCGGAAAATGCCACTTTTAGAAAGTTATATAACAAGGGGGGTTGGATCCTTAGATTCAAGTGAGGTTGGACCACAATTAAAATACAACAAAGAAACTGAGTACCTCGTCCGAGCTGATTAAGAAAATGGCTTTACAGATTGACTAAGACATTTAATTTCATGATCATATTGGTAATTTGTATTCCAATCAATCTATTACAAAACATTTAAGACAAAATCAGTGATTAATTAACATGGCATTATTCATTAGTAACAAAATAATAAATTGACATAGCCTTAATAGGAACAAACAGCATGCTAACTTATATTATTCTAACACCAATGTGTGAACAAAATATCTAGTTAAATAATCCAAATCACAGTGACATAAAAAAAACACTGAGTCCAGTTCAGTTCATTGCAAAATCATAGTACGGTCAAATGTCCATGATCCAGTAACTTAATATCCGTACTCTGTCCTTTGTACCAAACCAGGGTTGAGACAGTTCCCCTTTGCAGGAGAGGCCCACTCTTTTGGGAATCTGCTTCTCATAAAACTTCTCTTATTCAGTACCCTAGTTCAATGTATTGATGCGTTTAGACCCACTTAAGTTTAGGGTCTCCTCAGGACGTAGACCTAGAAAGACTGTTGGGTAACAAAAAAGCATATAAAATAAAAATCGTGGAAAAATGTGAAAAGTGTACAAAAATTTTGAAAACGTTGTTAAAGCGTGTGCCACCCGGGTAAAACCTGCAAAAATGTTAGTTGCATTTAGTCTGTTGCAATCAGAGCCATTTTGAACTAAATCAAAATGATTAAGTAGATAATGACTCAGTGCTAATTTCCTGTGTTTGTACAAGTGTTTGCCACAAACACAACAGTGTAGTACCTTAGGACAAGTCCAGTAATTTTAATTTGCTGCTTGGTCTGATCTGCATGGGGCATAGTGGTGACGCTTTAAAATGAATAAGGCTGGAGCAGCTGAAGTACACTATGGGGGTGATTCTGCCAGACTTCCCCCACCAAAATACAGCTCCGCGGTCGAAAGACCGCTGAGGGTATTTTGGGATTTGCCCTGGGCTGGCGGGCGACCGCCAAAAGGCCGCCCGCCAGCCCAGGGCAAATCAACCTTCCCACGATGACGCCGGCTCAGAATTGAGCCGGCGTAGTGGGAAGGTGCGACGGGTGCAGTGGCACCCGTCGCGTATTTCAGTGTCTGCAAAGCAGACACTGAAATACAAAGTGGGGCCCTCTTACGGGGGCCCCTGCAGTGCCCATGCCATTGGCATGGGCACTGCAGGGGCCCCCAGGGGCCCCGCGGCACCCCCTACCGCCATCCTGTTCCTGGCGGGAGACCCGCCAGGAACAGGATGGCAGTAGGGGGTGTCAGAATCCCCATGGCGGCGGAGCGCGCTCCGCCGCCATGGAGGATTCACAGGGGCAGCGGAAAACCGGTGGGAGACCGCCGGTTTTCCTTGTCTGACCGCAGCCGAACCGCCGCGGTCAGAATGCCTACCCTGCCGACCCTGGCCCCGTCAGAATGACCCCCTATGTCTGAAAAGGATTGCATATAAACTTGCCAGGTCACTGTCAATGCAGGCGTCGCCATGGGGGGGGGGAGGTGTATGAATGAGTCAATGTTCTTACCTTAGACTTTCATTTCAGGGTTACACTTGTGGTAGCTTGATCCTGGGATGTTGCATCTCTTTGAGTGTCGAAAATAGACACTGCTCGCAAGCTTAATGATAAGGTAAAAAAGGAATGATGGTAATTGTAGCGCAGACCACTCCACCCACCATCAGTCTGAGAAACAGAAATTTGCACAAAGGAAAAGTATTTTTTTACAAAAATGAAGGAAATGTTTAAATGAAAAAATGAAATTGTTTTTAAAGGTTTGTGAAAATAGATTCTCGGAAGGAAATATATTATAAATCCTGTAGTTCAGACATCTCATTTAGTCCCACAAAAGTTGTGTTGAAGCGTAGGATTAAGATATCCTTCGCTCAAGGTCACCTCTTCTATGGTGGGGGTAGATAACTGACAATACTGTCCATTTAAAATCATTTTCAGAGTGATGGTGCACAAGAAAGTGATTGACAAGTGGGGCTGATGTTACATTACCTTGATTACGTGATTTTTGTTGATCTATTCTCTGTCGTATTTCTGGATTTTTCTTACCTACATATAACATTTAATACAGACACACAATCCGAAAAGCAACATTTTTTGTTTTACAATTAGAAAATTGTGCATGGGTCCACTTGACGTTGTCATATAAAAATTCGTAGCCTTTAATGTTTTGGTCACATATAACACATGTGGCACACTTATGATGACTTGTAGGTGAGGTAGATTCCAATGTTCTCCTGTTTTTGGAATTTGGCAAAGGCAAACATGCTCAGACCAGTTTGCACTTAATACTATGGTTCTTCCTTAGAGCGAAAAAGGTCCTTTGTAGTTTACAATCCATATTGGACAAAATATGCCAGTTTGGGTGTATAATTTGCTTAAGTTTATTAGTCTGTGGATAAAATTTTTATACATAAATCAACCTCTCCTGGACATTCTTTTGTTTCTTCTTTAAGAGTGTCTCACATGGAGTGAACCATGCTTTCTTTAGTGAATTCTCCTCCAGCTTCCACAAGTAACTTTTTTCCTTCAGCTTTGTGGATAGTACTGCTGGATGGTGGAAGTAATCTTATTTATTTGAACAGATTTGTCTTATTCTCAAAATTGCCCATAAGGTAAACTGTCCTTCAACCTACATGGATGGTAGTTATCATAATGCATGGCACTGTTTTTGTGCGTTGGCTTTCTATATCGATTCATGGTCAATCTCTGCTCAGTGACTTAGGAGCACATTATAACATTGCTGGTAGGTGCCACCTACCGCCGTGGCGGTTGCGTCTAAAGACCGTCGCCACGACTAACATCCGTCAGCCAAAATATGACCACAGCCGAATTTCTGCCACAAGAAGGACAGAAATCTGGCTGTGGCCATACTGGTGGATGGTGTTAAGATGGAGCTGATACCACCAGCGGCGACATGCCAGTAAACCGCCGCCAGCCATATTATGTCAAATAATACGGCCTGGCGGTGTTCTGCTGTTGGGCGCTGCTGGCGGTAGCAGGACCCCATCCGTCCCCTGCCGGAAGACCCCCTGGATACCGATAAGTCGGGTTTCTGACAGGGGAGAGGGGTGGGGGGTGTTGTGTGGGTGTGTGTGCATGATTGTGTGAATGTGCTGAATGCAAATGTGTGTGTAGTGTTGTTTGCGTGTGGGTGTACATGTGTGAAAATGCGTGTATGAATGGAAATGTGAATGCATGTCTGTGTTAGTATGAATGTGTGTATGGATGCATGCATGAACTAATGGATGCATGCGTGTATGAATGCGTGTATGACTGTGTGAGTGAGTGTGTGAATGCGTGGTGTGTGCCTTTGAGTGTGCGTGTATGGGGGGATTGGAAAGGCGGAGCATGGATGGACGGGGAGGTGGGGGGCATCTGGGGAGTGTAAGGGGGTGGGTGAACATCCTACCAGTGACAGGGAAATAATTCCCTGTCACTGGTAGGGCCTACAGCCATGGTTTTCATGCCATTCTGAATGCCACAAAAACCATGGGGTTAGGCAGGGTTAAAATGCTGCCGGGGGTACAGTAGCGGCCACCAGGTTGGATATTGTCTTCTCCAGCCCGGCGGCTGCTACCGCCAAGGCGGTCGGTGTGGTATATTGCCAATGTAATAATGTGGCGGTATGTACCGCCAGACTGTTGGAGGTACTACCCCCACATTTACACCGACCGCCGGGGTCATAATGACTCCCTAAAGCTTCTACATCTAAAATTGTGATTGACGTAGTATTCCGAAGGCAAGTGGAGACTGGGCCCAAATCACTTTAAGTATCTGAACCACGCTCCATTGCGGTTGGCAGTGCCTGATTTGAAAAATAATAAGTAAGAGGGCCCTTGTCAGGAGGCCATTACAGCTTTCACCATTGATAGCCACTGTCCGATCTACCAATAACAGTATCAACACAATGACTAACCATTACACTGCTACAAGTGTGACATTTCGGACTGTTTGGGGCCCCGAAGCTATAAGAAGGGATTGGGTGACAAGTACTAGTTGTTTTTATTGTAAATTGAATTAGTAAACAACTGTTGTTCAGCTGATCTCTAAATTACACAAATAGTGCCACTATGTGGCAGTTATCATAAGTGATGGTATTGACAACTAAGTGATGGTGCTGAGCACCGGAAACCACTGGCTCAAATTAAGCACTGGCAGACGGCCATAATGTTCGACTTTGCTCTGGTCTTGAGTGACTAGATGTCTGTGTTTGAAGCTTTGATCTTTTAGGCATCATTTAAAACGTAATACTTTCACAAAAAAATTCACCCGTTCTATTGATTCAATTTTTGACGTTTTGGTGTCAAATAATGTATTAAAATATACTTGATTTTGCTAAATTGATGTGGAATTTTTCTTTTATTATGTTTTTACTTTATTACTGTTTAATTGCTGCTTAAATACTTTACCTTTTGCATCTAAGTTAAACCTGATATTTTTTTGGCCAAGCCACCAGAGGGTTAAGCACTAGTTAATTTAGTGACTTTTGTGGTTAACCCTGAGGCTGCTGCTTGAGAAGGGCTCATACCCCCTCATCCAGCAACTCAACATCTCACATTAGGCATAAGACACTTTGGCGGTGATTCTAACCGCGGCGGGCGGCGGTCGCCGCCCGCCATTGCGGCTACCGCCAAATGACCGCACCGCGGTCACAAGACCGCGGCGGCCATTCTGGCTTTCCCGCTGTGCTGGCTGGCGACCGCCAAAAGGCCGCCCGCCAGCACAGCGGGAAAGACCCAGCAACGATGAAGCCGGCTCCGAATGGAGCCGGCAGAGTTGCTGGAGTGCGACGGGTGCAGTAGCACCCGTCGCGAATTTCAGTGTCTGCTAGGCAGACACTGAAATTCTTTTTGGGGCCCTCTTACGGGGGCCCCTGCAGTGCCCATGCCATTGGCATGGGCACTGCAGGGGCCCCCAGGGGCCCCGCGGCACCCCCTACCGCCATCCTGTTCCTGGCGGAAGACCCGCCAGGAACAGGATGGCGGTAGGGGGTGTCAGAATCCCCATGGCGGCGGAGCGCGCTCCGCCGCCATGGAGGATTCTCAAGGGCAGCGGAAAGTCGGCGGTACACCGCCGACTTTCCGTTTCTGGCCGCGGCTGAACCGCCGCGGTCAGAATGCCCAGCGGTGCACCGCCAGCCTGTTGGCGGTGCTACCGCGGTCATTCGCCCTGGCGGTTTTTACCGCCAGGGTTAGAATGACCCCCTTTGGGTCTGATTTACATGTTGGCTGTAATGGTCCCACCATTGACTTTTCAACTGGAAACCTGCCAGCCGCCGCTACTGTCCGCCCACCATATTTAGATGTTGACAGTCCCATAGAAAAAAAGAACACTTTTGAATCGCCATCTCTGAGACGAAACACCGTCTTTGTAGATGGTGGGAAAGATAAAAAGGGATGCTGAAGGGACCGCAGCTAGCCTTTTCGCCATGCAGATTTAAATGTGCCTGACCACCAAGGAAAAAGTGGTGGTCCGATCTCCACTTCTTACTTGGAGGATTGGGGGAGAAAGGAGATGAAAACTAACCTTTTCTCCACTTTCCACCCCTATGAAGAACGCATAACTCCCCATCGACGGACTACAAGGTAGAGATGTGGCATTACCATTTACGTTGGGTGGGCCCTGCATGGGAGGTGGGGACCACTAGAGACATATACATGTCACAGTAATTTATTTTCATCACTCTAACATGCATATGTCAGGGACACGGGTGGGTCAGGCACGGGTGGGGACCACTAGTACACAACACGTATCTTACTCATACACAATTGGCATTATGATTCCAATATTCATTGGCTAATGAATGCTGGCACCACAATGACAGTACATTCACACCTATCAACTGTGTCCATGTGTGCACCTTGCCAGGGGACCGGTACTTGTCATGTTGTGCTGAGAGTTGTGTGTGAGTCAGTACATGAATGTGTGTATGCAACGCAATTGACTGGGTGAGGTGGGGGAGTGGGTGTGGGTAATGTGGTTGTGTCTGTATTTGAGTCACTTGCATGTGAGACCGATGTTGTGTATATTGTGTTGCCGTGAGTAACATTCATGTGAGTGTGGTAGTTGTGTAGCAGTCATTGTCATGATGTGTGTGTAGGAAAGTACCATCTTGCCTGGCATGTTACCCCCATATTTCACTGTATATATGTTGTTTTAGTTGTATGTGTCACTGGGACCCTGCCAGCCAGGGCCCCAGTGCTCATAAGTGTGCCCTGTATGTGTTACCTGTGTTATGACTAACTGTCTCACTGAGGCTCTGCTATCCAGAACCTCAGTGGTTATGCTCTCTCATTTCTTTCCAAATTGTCACTAACAGGCTAGTGACCAATTTCACCAATTTACATTGGCATACTGGAACATCCTTATAATTCCCTAGTAAATGGTACTGAGGTACCCAGGGTATTGGGGTTCCAGGAGATCCCTATGGGCTGCAGCATTTCTTTTGCCACCCATAGGGAGCTCTGACAATTCTTACACAGGCCTGCCACTGCATCCTTAGTGAAATAACGTCCACATTATTTCACAGCCATTTACCACTGCACTTAAGTAACTTATAAGTCACCTATATGTCTAACCTTTACCTGGTAAAGGTTGGGTGCTAAGTCACTTAGTGTGTGGGCACCCTGGCACTAGCCAAGGTGCCCCCACATTGTTCAGGGCAAATTCCCTGACTTTGTGAGTGCGGGGACACCATTACACGAGTGCACTATACATATGTCACGACATATGTATAGCGTCACAATGGTAACTCCGAACATGGCCATGTAACATGTCTAGGATCATGGAATTGTCACCCCAATGCCATTCTGGCATTGGGGAGACAATTCCATGATCCCCCGAGTCTCTAGCACAGACCCGGGTACTGCCAAACTACCTTTCCCGGGGTTTCACTGCAGCTGCTGCTGCTGCCAACCCCTCAGACAGGTTTCTGCCCTCCTGGGGTCCAGCCAGGTTTGGCCCAGGAAGGCAGAACAAAGGACTTCCACAGAGAGAGGGTGTTACACCCTCTCCCTTTGGAAAAAGGTGTTAGGACTGGGGAGGAGTAGCCTCCCCCAGCCTCTGGAAATGCTTTCATGGGCACAGATGGTGCCCATTTCTGCATAAGCCAGTCTACACCGGTTCAGGGATCCCCCAGCCCTGCTCTGGCGCGAAACTGGACAAAGGAAAGGGGAGTGACCACTCCCCTGACCTGCACCTCCCCTGGGAGGTCACCAGAGCTCCTCCAGTGTGCTCCAGACCTCTGCCATCTTGGAAACAGAAGTGCTGCTGGCACACTGGACTGCTCTGAGTGGCCAGCGCCAGCAGGTGACGTCAGAGACTCCTTCTGATAGGCTCCTCCAGGTGTTGCTAGCCTATCCTCTCTCCTAGGTAGCCAAAACTCCTTTACTGGCTATTTAGCGTCTCTGCTTTGGTGAATTATTTAGATAACGAATGCAAGAGCTCATCAGAGTTCCTCTGCATCTCTCTCTTCACCTTCTGCCAAGGAATCGACTGCTGACTGCTCAGGACGCCTGCAAAACCGCAACAAAGTAGCAAGGACGACTACTGCAACCTTGTATCGCTGATCCTGCCGCCTTCTCAACTGTTTTCCTGGTGGTGCATGCTGTGGGAGTAGTCTGCCTCCTCTCTGCACTAGAAGCTCCAAAGGAATCTCCCGTGGGTCGACAGAATCTTCCCCCTGCAACCGCAGGCAACAAAAGACTGCATCACCGGTCCTTTAGGTCCCCTCTCAGCATGACGAGCATGGTCCCTGGAACTTAGCAACTCTGTCCAAGTGACTCCCACAGTCCAGTGACTCTTCAGTCCAAATTTGATGGAGGTAAGTCCTTGCCTCCGCACGCTAGACTGCATTGCTGGGTACAGCGTGATTTGCAGCTGCTTCGGCTCCTGTGCACTCTTCCAGGATCTCCTTTGTGCACAGCCAAGCCTGGGTCCCCAACACTCTAACCAGCAGTGCACGACCTCCTGAGCTGTCCTCCGGCGTCGTGGGACCTTCCTTTGTGACTTCGGGTGAGCTCTGGTTCACTCCACTTTGTAGTGCCTGTTCCAGCAATTCTGCGGGTGCTGCTTGCTTCTGAGTGGGCTCTTTGTCTTGCTGGATGCCCCTCTGTCTCCTCACACAATTGGCGACATCCTGGTCCCTCCTGGGCTACAGCAGCATCCAAAAACCCTAACCGCGACCCTTGCAGCTAGCAAGGCTTGTTTGCGGTCTTTCTGCACGGAAACACCTCTGCAAGCTTCTTCACAACGTGGGACATCCATCCTCCAAAGGGGAAGTTTCTAGCCCTTGTCGTTCTTGCAGAATCCACAGCTTCTACCATCCGGTGGCAGTTTCTTTGCACCCACAGCTGGCATTTCCTGGGCATCTGCCCACTCCCGACTTGATCGTTACTCTTGGACTTGGTCCCCTTGTTCCACAGGTACTCTCGTCAGGAAATCCATCGTTGTTGCATTGCTGGTGTTGGTCTTCCTTGCAGAATTCCCCTATCACAACTTCTGTGCTCTCTGGGGAACTTAGGTGCACTTTGCACCCACTTTTCAGGGTCTTGGGGTGGGCTATTTTTCTAACCCTCACTGTTTTCTTACAGTCCCAGCGACCCTCTACAAGGTCACATAGGTTTGGGGTCCATTCGTGGTTCGCATTCCACTTCTAGAGTATATGGTTTGTGTTGCCCCTGTACCTATGGGCTCTCATTGCAACCTATTGTGACTATACATTGCTTGCACTGTTTTCTATTGCTATTACTGCATGTTTTTGGTATTGTGTACATACATCTTGTGTATATTTGCTATCCTCATACTAAGGGTACTCACTGAGATACTTTTGGCATATTGTCATAAAAATAAAGTACCTTTATTTTTAGTATATCTGTGTATTGTGTTTTCTTATGATATTGTGCATATGACACCAGTGGTATAGTAGGAGCTTTACACGCCTCCTAGTTCAGCCTAAGCTGCTCTGCTAAGCTACCTTTTCTATCAGCCTAAGCTGCTAGACACCCCTCTACTCTAATAAGGGATACCTGGACCTGGTGCAAGGTGTAAGTACCCCTTGGTACCCACTACAAGTCAGGCCAGCCTCCTACAGTGTGTAGTTGTGCATGTGTTTGTGTAGCTGAGTGTAAAGTTGTGTTTTGTTGTGGTTGTGTAGTGTGTGGGTGCAGTGTCAATGGTGTCTGTATTTTGCGTCATGGATGTATGTTGGTGTGTGCGTTCGGCATGAATGTGTGGTGTTTTGTCGGAATGGCAATGGATTATTGTGTGAATGTGTTGGGTAGTGTGCGGGTACATCCATGGCTAAGGGACCGTGTGTGTGTCACTTGCCTCTCTTCCACAGCCCCTGCCATTGTATGAAGTCCATTGAGTCCTGCTGCCGTCTCCCTCCATTATCAAGCCACTGCCATTCAGACTGCCTGCAGAAATTTAACATCTAAATACAGCCGGCGGAAGACAGTTGACGTGATGGTATTCTTGGGTCCGTGTCTGACGTGGCTTGGCGGTGTGACAGCCAACATCTAAATCAGGTCCTTTATTGGCCTACCTCTCTCTAATTGGAATGCAGTCTCTCTAGAGTTTCACTCCATAACACTCACTTACACTTCTGTTTAAAAAAAAAAAGTATTACCCTTTCTCTTTTACTGCTAGATACCCTGGTTGTGTATCCCAGTGCCAGGCAATAACACATGTAGCATTTAAAGCCCAGATTTACTAAACAACGTTTTTACAACGCAGCAAGGAAACTTGCTACGCTGCATTGTATGAATGGGAGAAAGCAGACATGCATCATATTTACTAAGATATGATGCACTTCTGCTCCATTGTTGTGCTGGCACACTTGTGGCAGCCTATTGCCAAAGCAGGCCACGATAGTCCTTAGATATCCTTGCAGGCATATTTCTTGTTGTATGTGAACACATGTACATATGCACAGAGGAAGTAATAAGTAGAAACATATGTTATATAATATAAATATAAATATAGACCTCTTTGCTCAAGGTCAGGTAGGTGCACCATTTTGGCACTAACCCACTAAATCTGGGTTTGCGTCAAAATTGATGTGTGAATGCAGAGGAACAGCCATGCTCCACCTACGTAGCGTCTCCATGATGCAGGGTAAAGCAAGGCAGCAGGGATGAAAAGTGACGCAAAGCCATACAAATATTCAATTGGGCAGCTATATGAATGTAATTTAAGCAATTGTGTTATACATGGACAGAGCAAGGGCTTAGTAAATCTGACCCTAAATAGTTAGTTTGGCTTAAAGTTACAATCTTGGTGCTTTTCTTTCCTTGGTGCTGTGTCACTTTAATATCTCTGGCACATCTGAACTGTTTCATAATGGAATGTTTCTACATATCCCCTTAAATCCTCAGCCTTCCTGACCTCTGCCACATTTTGTGGATTTTGTTTCAAAATCTTTCATTTTACTTTTCTTTAACTCAAGGTTGCAGAACATTTCTGCTCTCAATTACCATAGCTACTGATCAGTTTACAGAACTGTAGGGTCCAGATAAAATACATATCTGTTATGCTATAATAAGCTTGCAAACCTGAGACATCAGCGATATTAATATCATAGATCAGTGTCCGCAAGCGAGCAGTGATTAACACTCAAGTTGAAATGATTTGTGAATGAGCTTATTTTTCCCCAAACAGGGGTCATATTCTACATTGTACCCCGGGGGCGCAAAGGGCATGTGTGCCCATTTTGGGCGCCAAGGGGCACAATGGCATTACAGAAGGTACCAAAGATGCTTGTGCGTTCCCTTATGTAATACTGCACACATGTAGCTCTTTGCCTCTGCATCCACATTGTATTATAGATGTGGATGCAGACTATTAGGAGGAACACTCACAATGCGCCACAAAAAGGTATTGAACTGTCAATGCGCATGCTCAAGGTAGCCCTCCGGAGGCCCCCCCGAAATCCCCTTTCAGGCAGGTGCCCTCACTCTCTACACTCGCCTGCAAGGGGATTAAAAAGTTTCTAGCTATCGCGTCAAGAATGTTAGATTCTATTAAGGACACGGAGGCGAGGATTATGCTTCTCTTAACGTTACTGACAAACACAGCAGCCAATAAATGTGATGATTTCAAAACTACAAATCCCATGAGCCTTAGACCACCAATCATGGCTCATTACTGTCTTAAATAGCCTGAACGCTATAGTCCTTCCTCTTTCTTTGCGAAAACAGTTCAAACATGCGTTAACTTGCAGAACTTGGTAACTAACTCCCTCCGGGTCCTTGAAACGATCCCAAGACGTTGGAGAATAAACTGCACCAGCGGTGATCCCTTGGAGACTTTCATGAAGTCGTGTTGGATGCTCCTGAGTGAGACAAAAAATCAAACTAATATCGAGGTATACCATGGGAGGGTATTTAATTCACGTTTTAAATTATGACAATTTAACATTTATAACACCATTGCCATAAAATGTGTATATTGGGTGGGATAATCCTCGCCTCCTTGTCCTTAATAGAATCTAAAATTCTTGATGCGATAGCTAGAACATTTTTAATTCTATGTCAGGACCGGAGGCTTCGGATTATGCTAGTTCAAAGTCTATTTACTACTTCTGACACTACATCAACAATGGGTTTGTGATAGAAAACCTTGAAAGTGGAATCATTTGACCAGTCAGCTGCCACCATGATGTCCTCTAGCCTGGCTCCAGTAGCAAAGGCCTTCGAGGCCATGGCTCCTCTAACCGAGTGGGCCCCAAAAACACTTATGTCAATGCCAGCTTCGGCTAATAACCACTTGACCCAACGGGCTAAGGTTGCTGCAGTGATTGGATTATAAGGTTTTTGTAATGAAATCAACAATTGCCCAGAAACATTCTGTCTGAATTCTCTTGTGACATCTCCATAACTTTTCAAACACTGAACAACACACAGTTTCTTATTGTGCGGAAAAGAGGGATATAAATACATTTGGATTAAGTTTTCGTACGTCTAGAAATGGAAAAAGATACTCCATTAGGAGTAAATACTCTACCTGATAAATCCAGAGCTTTAACATCTGAGACTCTTCTGCAGGAGAGCAAATATAATAGCATTGTCAGTTTTGCAGATAGCTGTTTGCGAGATAAACCATCATTATCCGGCCAGTTTCTAAGGAATCGTAAAATGATGTTAACGTCCCATAAGGAGGTATATTTCGGTTGAGGGGGTTTTACCATACGGGTACCCCTAAGCAATTTGCAAATCAAGGGGTGTTCCCCTACCGGTTTCCCCTGGATGTGGGGGTGACCTGCAGAAAGAGCTGAGCGACAATTATTAATTGTCCTATATGCCAAACCCTGGGAGGCTAATTCCGACAGAAAATTGGCTATGACATGAATCTCTGACCCCAGGGGATCCACACTCCTTGTATTGCACCAACGTATCCACTTCCTCCAGGCTTGTTCGTATCTTTTCTGAGTGGAGGGGGCCCAAGATTGGGATAAGAAAAACATTGCCGCGTCCGAAACTCCAGGCACTTGCCATCGTCGCCTGAAAGTCTCCAGGCCATCAAGGTTAACAGTCCCTGCAGAACTGGAGGGTGAAAACTGTTCGACGGATCAGAGAGAAGGTCCACAGACCATGGAATCTTCACCGGAAAGTCACATGACTGGTTCATTGCGGAAGGGGACCAGGGTTGAGCACTCCACAAGGGGGTCACTAGAATGATTTCCGAGCATTGGCGACGCACTTGTGCCAGGACGTGAGGAATCATCGCAAAAGGAGGGAAGGCATAAAGAAGATCCTTCGGCCACAACTGTATGAAGGCGTCCGTCCCCTTCGCTTGAGGGTCCGGCCTCCAACTGAAGAAACAAGGGGCCTGACTGTTCAATCGGAGGGCAAATACATCCATCTGACATGTCCCCCAAAGAAGTTGGAGAGCCTGAAAAATGTTCCAATTGAGGCTCCAGTCGCTGCCATCTCGAAGGAATCGAGAATTCCAATCTGCTGTTGTATTGGTAATGCCCGGAATGTATTCCGCCACCACTGAAATCTTCTGGCTGAGGCAAAAGTGCCAGAATTCCTTCGCTATCTCCGCTAGGAGACGAGATCTGGTCCCTCCTAGGCGATTGATGTACCTGACTGCGGAGACATTGTCCATCCGCAGAAGGATGCAGCAATGAGCCCAGCGAGGAGCCAAGGATTTGATGGCAAACGATCCTGCCAGGAGTTCCAGGCAGTTGATGTGGTAGGATAGTTCCCCCGGGGACCAACGGCCCCCTGTCTCCACAGGGCTGCAACGTGCCCCCCAGCCCCAACGGCTGGAATCTGACTCTATCACCACATCCGGATTGGAAGGAAAAGTCGCTCTGCCATTCCATGCATCCATGTGGTCTAGCCACCATGATATCTCTATCTTGGCTTCTTCCGAAAGGGGAATTAGCTCTGAATATTGAATACCTTTCTGAAGGAGAAGAATCTTCAATCTCTGAAGGGCTCTGTAATGAAGGGGCCCCGGGAAAGTCACCTGGATGGATGATGCTAGGAGGCCGACGAGGCGTGCTAATGTTCTCAATGATATAGTCGGAGAGGCAAGCGCTCTCCTCAACTCTTTCCTGATCAGATTCCGCTTGTTGATCGGAAGAATTAATAAGGATGCCACAGAGTCTATCTGGAACCCCAGGAAGTCTATATTCTGTGAAGGGGTTAGGCAGGACTTCTCGGAGTTTATGATAAACCCGAGGTCTTGGGGTAACTGCATTGTCCAATTGAAGTGAGTCAGCACAAGATCCCTGTCCTGGGCCATGATAAGAATGTCATCCAGGTAAATAATTAGGCGTACTCCACGTTCTCTTAAATACTGCACCACTGGGCGTAGGAGTTTGGTGAAACACCAGGGCGCTGAGGAGAGGCCGAAGGGAAGAACCTTGAATTCGAACCACTGGGAATCCCATTGGAATTGTAGGAAACGCCTGTGGGGTGCGAAAATTGGAACTGAGAGGTAAGCGTCTTTGAGGTCCAGACGTACCATCCAGTCTTTGTCTCTTAAAAGATCTCTGAGGAGATGGATGCCCTCCATCTTGAAGTGGCGATACACCATCCAAGAGTTGAAATTTTTAGGTTTAGGACCAGTCTGGATCCGCCGCCCTTCTTTTGTACTAAAAAGATATTGCTGGCGAAGCCTCGAGGATGAAGAGAGGATTCTACCACTGCTCCTTTTTGAATGAGGGAGAGAATCTCCTCTTTTATGAATTTGCGATCTGCGAGGGAAAAAAGGAGAGGCATAGGAGGGTTCATTTGCCTCGGGGGGGTAAAATTCTAGTTGGAAGCCCTGGACGGATCGAAGAACCCAAGGATCCTGAGTAATTGATTCCCAAGCCGGGAGAAAATGCTGTATCCTGCCCCCCAATATGACCTCCGAGGGAGGAATAATTCTCACCTGAGTTTGCGTTGTCTTGGTTGGAGTTACCTCCACGAGGTTCTACCACGCCCCCTGTAGCGATTGGGGTAGAAATTGCCTTGGTTTGAATAACTCCCACGGTTACCCTGAGAGGCGTATCTGGGAGCCTGGTGTCTTCAGCCTGGCGCTCGGCCCCTGAAACGTCTGGCCTGGATAAAAAGAGCGTTGTTGAATACCTTCTTGATGTTGGACTGGGCTTTGTCAAGGGCTGTGAAGGTAGCGACGTATTTGCTCAAATTGGAAATAAATTTATCTCCAAAGAGCATACCATTGGCCGATGACCCTGCCTCATTAGTGGGCAACTCTGCGAGTTTTGGGTCTAAACAAATGAGGAAGGATCGTCTGCGCTCCGTTGACATGGCGCAGTTTGCGTTGCCAAGGAGGCAGATTGCTCTCTGAGCCCATTGAAGTATCGCCTCCGTATTCAACGGGGTCTCTGTTTCTATGGATTCTATGGCTAAATCCAGTATTTTTGTTAGAAGACCGGACACGTCCAATAACTTATCCTGGCATCCTCTCCAGGCACGGTCTAGACCCTTCTTCGGGTCTTTGGCGAATTTCCGGAGAAAGGTCGCCATGCTAGGATCCAACTCAGGCGTGTCTGCCCCTTTGCCAAGGAGGGAGTGGCGGGGGCATTCTGACCTAAGGGTGTTGCGTACTTCTTTTTCAAAACTTCTGCGCAGTCTGTCTTGGACGTAATTAGCCACCTCCTGGCGAGGAATCCACTCAGTAGAGCGAGGGTGGATAATATCTTCTGGTGAGAATAAAAGATTCTTGCCTTGAAGGGGATTACCCTCGGGCATAGTATGCTGCGTCTTGCGCTGCTTTTTGCACTGTTGAGGGTCAGTTTGCGAATCCTCTGAATCCAAATTTGAGGAGGAAGGGTCATGATAACTGGAATGAGAGGATTGCAAAGGATTAGAAGATGAATCTTGAGGAGGAAGAAAACCTCCATATGCATGGTCACGAAACACGGAGGTTGCCATCTGCGACAAAATTTCTGCGGAAGAAGTGCCACTTGAGTGTTGCAGGTTAAGACCCACCGCTTCACCGGGATCCCCGGACTGTAAGCGAGGTTGCTGGCTACTCTCGCCCAAAAATTCCCTTTTGGTGAAATTAGATAGAGGTTGGGTAAAGGGTTTGAGGTCCTGAATTAGCGCCCAGTTCATGGAATCTTGCACGTGATAAACAAGTGCTTCCACTAGTCTTTCCTCCATTTGATGTTCTGAGGGTATCTCCTGCAGTTCGCCATACTGCTCGTCATCATTGGCGTAGTACTCCATCTTAAAGTATCTGGCAAGGAGAAGTTAACGGGGGGCAAAAAACCCTGAGCAGGTGAGTAGTGAGTTCAATCAGGCTAGTTGAATTGAATACCGGTAAAAAAAAATTATGTGGAGGGAGCCACCTGCTAAAATCTGACTTAAATCTTTAATGTCCTTAATATTTGGTATAAAAACCAAATATGCCCCCTGAGCAACGCTGTAATAGTATTCTTGCAGCCCCTGCGGGCTATTTCAGGCTGAGTCAGAGTTTAAATGCTGCCGGTCCGTGCACACACGCTGAAAAGCCGGTCGGAAACCTCCGATCGGCTCAGTGCGCGTGCGCACGCATGGGCATGAAAAGAGGACTGCGTCCTCTGAGACGAGCGAACGCTCGTTCGTTGGCCTGCTCCAGCTCCACACCGGTAGTTAGGGCAACAAATAAACAACAAATTTAGCAGAGCCGAAGCTCCGGATCGCCTCAAAGAAACAAAGCGTTATTGCTATGCGCGCTCACTTGATCTAATACCAAACACATAACAAAGCATTGGAGCGTTTCGTGCGCGACTTAACTGGCTGCTGGAGCAGCAAAGAAAGAGGAAGGACTATAGCGTTCAGGCTATTTATTGACAGTATCGAGCCATGATTGGTGGTCTAAGGCTCATAGGATTTGTAGTTTTGAAATCGTTACATTTATTGGCTGCTGTGTTTGTCAGTAAAGTTAAGAGAAGCATAATCCGAAGCCTCCGGTCCTGAGATATAATCTCTGTTCCCTCCTTAGAGTGCAGGCAAGTTGCTGTCTGCACAGAGAAACATGAAGTGGCTTTGAAATTGCTACTTTGCATTTCACCGAATGCGCTGCCCCTACCCAGAGCACCGAGAGTTCACAGCTGCCCTAGGGGCACCGCTTTCATTTTAATAGGGAACACTGTCCCTGTTTCCACCTGGCGCACCTGTTTAAGGTGCACAGATGCGCAAAAAGGGAGAGTGCCCCCTTTCCATAATACTACCCCAGGTTGTCCTTTTCAGTAAATAAATTATTCAATAATTTTATTCAAGCATTATTGTGTTGTTTTCTTGAAACATGCTTGTTTAGCATAAAATCATCAACTTTCATAAAAATAAAAAAAAACACATTTTCTCCCCAGATAGTCATTTTCAGAAGACTCGCTAATGATGCCGCCAAAATTTAGCTGGTCACGTTCAGTAAACACAATGATTTTGTATTCAAATATTAGACCTTCATTTTTAGTCAATACACATTTTTCCCCAATCATTAGCTTTTCACTACCTGAAAAAACACATGAATGCAATTTCCGTTCAAATAAATATATAAACATTTTCCCCTAAACATCAGCTTTTCAATGCCTGAAAAGTCAAAATACAGGCCTTTAATTTTTTATAAATATATTAATTTGGTTCCCATATATCAGCCTGATATTTTAAGCAAATTCTCGTGAATTGTCTCACAATTTCAGCTTGTTGTTATCAATAAATATTTCCATTACCAGTACACGTTACCTCTCCCAATCCGAGCCAAGCACTTACCTGCTGCTTCAAAAGGAAAACTTGTTGCAGGTGTTGTGGGCAGTTTGTTTATAGGGTGTGCGTGATATGGGCATTCACACACTCGTTGGCATAGATACTTCTCCTCCTCCTTGAAGACTGCTTCAAATGTCAAAGAAGTAGGTACTGACTCGTAACCAGATAGTGCTTCATATACCCTGAAACATGGTACACCCTCATACATGCATGACCAAGTCCAGCCTCAAATGTTCTGTTTTTTTCTCCCTTTCATCATACTGCATTGTATGCAGCGACACCTGTTCCATATAACAGGATAGATTCATATATAAATGCGTAGCTTTCAATACCCATGTGTAATACTACAGCACGCTTTATGCCCAGATTTAACTATTACATACCCAGATACGGTCTGATATGTGCCTTCACAATGCCATCCCCACATTCAACTTCCAGAGAACAGGTACAGGCCAATATACCCAGATATTTCCATTTGAGTGAGATAAAAAAGCAAAAGTACGTACGTCATTGTATGTTTGCTATTTCCATCATGTCAAGATACCCTCTTGCCACCTATTGACTTCATATGCAGATACATAACCAGCTGTAAAGGTTTTGTAACGAAAAACACATGACACTAGAGCTCATGTGGGGAAGGTTTGTACCCTTGGATATTTGTTGAAGAAATTAGGCAATACGGTAATACTTTTTTTGTTATTCTGATTATTAATATTGCTATATACCCTTAAGAATATTTAGAAAAATGTAGCTCGTCGGCCGAACGATCAGTTGCGGCTCGCTGTGCGAGAAAGGGGTAGGGTGGTGCGTGGCGGGTGGGTTAACGCACAAAACAAATGGGACAACATTAAATTAAGAAAAAAAAACGTACCTTACTATAAGCCGCCACTCTGCTGACTCCACTTGCAGGCACAGGCTCCCAGCCTGCCCTGCACCCAATCCAAACGCTGCTCTCATGCAGCTGGCAGAATGAAAACAACATTGGTATTGGTTGGAGCACCCTGGTTTGGCGCTCTGAGGCAGACTGGGAGCCTCTGCCTGCTGTCTGCAGCCCGGCAACACAGTGCCGGGTTGGAAAGAGCTCAGTGTGCATGTGTGTATAGGCGGCCCGAGACAGCCAGACAAACACACATGCGCATTGAGTCCCCCTCCATTCCTGTCATGCACCATGGCCTAGCCCCTTTAACAATAAAACGATAATAAACATAGTGAGGAGCCGCCGCTGCTAAAAATATTGTTGAAGACAGGAGCGATTTTACGACAGGACGCTCTTTTCCTGATTATTTCTTATTAACTAATTACATATGATACATTCTGAAGCGCACCAGACAAGTAATTCTGGTGAAAACCAAAAGAAAGTTAAAGACAGCTTTAACATGCTAACAAGGGTAATCAATGAATAACTATTGTGGGGAAACGAGTTGGAAATTGAGTTTACGCTGAAGCACAACAGTAACAATGAATATATTTTGAATTCTTTATTTTTATAAAAATAAGAAAACGTTGACAATTTCAAAGTACTTTGGGAGAGGAACATTGACCAATACAGTAAAAAACTGAAATGTAACTTCATTGGGAATTTGGTGATTGTGAACGTGAAAGTAATAGGGAAAAGTGTGCCTAATGGGCATTTCAATAAACATTTTAATCCATGAATTAAAACTAGGTGGTGTTTAAAGGCAGCTCTAAATGGACAAATATGGTCACACCAGTGTAGGGTATACACAGACTTTGCCGCACAGGAAAAGGCATGCCACTTCAAACACAAAAACAGGGATACAAAAGGTTTACTTAGTTCCTACAGTCAAAGCCTGGTGGGAAAACTGGCGGCAAGAGAGACAAGGTAGAAGTGAGGCACTGAGTGCATGGACACAAAGAGGTGTTCGGACAAGCTAGAAAAATGCTGAAATTGTATACCAGGGGTCTCCAACCTTTTCTGTAATGAGATCTACTTCTGTTCAAGGAAAGTCTTCCTTAGCTACTAGAACCTTTATCACTGTAAACTAGTGATCACACATCTTAACATTACACTATGACCACTCCAAGCAAATACCAAAAAATATATCAGTATTAAATGTCTCCTCCTCACTAATAAAATAAAGTCAAAGCTTCAGATGACCTCTAGCACACTGAATATAACCACAGCAATTTGTCTCACGACATAGCAAGAACTACCATTCAGCTATCATCTGGAAATGGAGCCTTTTGTTTTTAGCAGCATATCACTTTCAGTAAATACATAAAATAGATGGTTTTCTGTAATCCTTGTATGAAAGGCAGTCTCTAATTTCTTTATAATTGTTGACTTGTGATGCACCCAGTCGCCGATTATAAGGAAAAGATGTCAGAGTTTGGCTATTATAAGTTATTACAGTTGAGTTGTGAAGTCACAATGCATGCTGCCAGTAGCTGGGTGAAAGGCAGATCAGGTCATGCAGAAAAGATAAAATCTTTCTGCATGTTTTAGCACATTCTGAACTACTGCAGCTTTTTTGTTTTAAATAAAGCTGACTTGTATTGAACTGTTTCTAATATCTGTTTGCAACGAATAGCTAACAGGTGTTTGTGTTTATTTTTGTACTAGAGATTTTATTTATATTCTTCATACTTGCAGACATGCTCACTCTTTCATATGAAGGAGCTACGCACCAAGGGTTTAAGTGGTTTGTGGGAAAGGTGATGGTGTGACCATATATTATATGGGGTAAAGCATCACCTGGCATACATAAGAAGGATATTGCAAGTCACCTCTGAGTTTCATGATCATTATAAAGGAACTTGGTCTCATCCCTCTCTATGGTTATGGAACTCATTGGTCACTTGCAATATCCTTATAATGTATGGCAGGGGGTGCTTTATCCCTTATATATTTTGGTACTGGTAGCGCGTCTGGTCCTTAGTAAGTAAACTTACAAGGGGACACGTATAGGTCGATGAACCTTTTGAATTGCATGGAGTATCCTAGTCATGCAGTGATTACTGGGCCAATAATCAACAATAATAGATGTTTATCAACCACTCAAGGAACCAAAAGGAAAACCGTATTAATCAGAAATAACCATCACTCATGAAAAAGGTTACTGATTTTTATTCCCTATTGATTACAATTCTAATCAAAATCTTTATTTACTTTTCTTGTATTCATTAATACTTTATTATTCATCACACAAAATTATTCACCAAAAGAATCACAGGCGATCAAAGCAATTCATTGATCAGCAATTATCAACATTAATGGAGTATTTCAGCAATGCAAATCCGTCAGTCTATTGTCACCGTCAAACGTCTCCCCAGTTACCTACCTAACCAAGATTAGCATCAGCATGTGGGTCTTAATGCAAAAACAATTTTGTCAAAAACATTAATTTTGAAAAATCTATCTAAGAGAGAGATTCTGAATAACAGCGCAGTTGGTACCTAGAAGAAAAGGCACAAAATCAATCAGTCACATTTTCATAGCTACCAATGCAAGATGGGTCAGCAACGAGTCATTCTTCATCCCCAGGTCATCAGTAGTCACCAAAGTATCAGGCTCACAGAGAGCAAGCCCAATTATTAGCACTTCGGACAGCGTCTCCTGACGTCATCAACTTTCTCCTCTCCGTTCTGATTTTGCTCCCCTTGTCATGACTTCTTATTAGGGTCTCTCAGTCCGTCCCACTAATTGTTAATTGGTCAACTTCATCAGAGGTTATGACTCTAACCTACAGTTTTTGTTTACCGCATCTACATGTATATCTAGGCTTCAAGTTCCATTAATTTGATTGGTTCTTCTAGTGATGAGAACATCATCCGGCTCTTCAGGTAACGACATTGTTGCATACGAGTCTTTGGTCGGTGCTTCCATTGTTCAAGTCCTGGGAAAGTACATTTAGCCTACACTACACATAATTGTATCAAATTGTCTTCATCATCTCCTGTCCGCTGGTACATTCGCTAAATGTTCTAGCAGAGCCATCTGAACTCTGCACAGTTCAAGGTCCTTCACTACGGTTACCAGTCCTCGCAAGCCTCGTAGAGTCTTCACATTATAAGCAGGCAAGGCCCAGTGAAACCAAGCCTTTGATTCGGCTAAGTTAAGAATGCGAATTAATACAAAACATAGGTTATCCGTGCAGTTATGATATAATAATACAGTTTACATATATTTTTCTCATATTTTAGCATCTTGTTAATACACATGGTGCCCACTCCCCGTGGGCACATTTGGCTTACACGAGTTATTTTCTAATATCTCTTTACTTATGAGATTTTCTTCATTAATAAACACACATTAGTCATTAGAAATTTCCCAAATTAGCATATATGCTCCATCACTACCAAATACCACATTCCATTTTGGGCAAACAAACTCCACTTCCAGAAGAATGAAACATAGTTTTAAAAACAAAAATGTGTGCCTTTGAAATATCATCTACAATTTTAGGAAATACACAATGCCCAAACATAAGGTTGTATTTTTCAGTGAGTACTCACATGTACAAATACCTCACATGGAAAGATGCCCAGGCATTGAAATCATATGCCAAGGATGCTCACCATAACACCAAAGATACCTGCAATATACCAATAATGCTCACTATTTTACCGTTATACTAGGGAAACCACTGTACCAACGATGGACATAGTAATGGCCAGGATGCCCACCTTATATTTGCATGGACGTTATTATGTCTGGAGTACCCACCATTATTCCAGGGATGGCTAAAGGTAGGCCAGTTATGCTCTTAGTATGTCAGTGATTGCTGCCAGTGTGCCACAACTAGTCCCTGAATGCCCAAACCATTATAGTGCCATTGCCACTAATATGCCACGAACGGGCACAATTGTGCCAGAGGTAAACCTCTTACAATTGGGGTAGCAGATATTTCCGTGGCCCTTGACATCAGGCATACTATCAGGGAGTGACACAATTAGGAAGGGACACAATCTCTCTCTCTCACACACACACACACACGTAAATGTGCACATGCACAGTCACACACAGACAACTGCACTTGAGGCTTTTAATTGTCTCAGCTCTGGCTCCCTACCCTGCCCTCTTCAGCTCTTGAGCAGATCCCAACCAACATGTTTTAAGTCTGGTTCCTGCAGTCCCACATGTTGGTGGGTCAGCACTAGTTATTGCTCATTGTTAGAAATGGGGTCTCTAGTTGGCAGTGGTTTGCACCCTGCCCAAGTAGGGACCCTCACTCTAGTCAGGGTAAGGAAGTCACACAGCTAAGATAAACCCTGCTCACTCCCTTAGTAGATGGGCTCAAACAGTTAGGCTTATCTCAGAGGCAATATGTAAGGTATTTGCGTGTACACACACACACACACACACACACACACATTTACACTGTAAAAGCACCACAGAAGTACTCCACACCTGTTTAGAAAAACAGCCAATATTTATAGGAGTAAAACAAGACCAAAACAACTAAAATCCAACATACACATGTCAAAATATCTCTTTTTAAAAGTTTAAGCAAGTCTTAATCCATAGGAATCAATGGATGTATCTCTTTAGCACAAAGTGCTTGGGATGCGTCAAAAACAAAGAAGATGCAGGCCACAGGGGAGGGGAGCACTATAAAAGCAAAGCGATGTGCCCCTTCCTTACTGCGCAGGGGAGGGGATGCGTCGTCTTTCATCACAGCTGAGACGATGCAACAGTTTCTTACTGGCAGGGGAGGTGATGCTTCAATTCTTTCTCCACAGGAAGGGCAATGCATTGATTTCTGGATGCGCAGCCTCAGTTCCTTACTGAGGTGCAGGGTCAACGAAAAATTGCCACCCATGGACGATGCGTGCAAAATCCGACACACTGTGTTGATGGGACCGAAGTGAAACAGACGATGCGTTGATTTGGCAGCCGCAAGACAGGTGCTGCGTTGATTCTCCAGCTGTGGAGCAGGCACTGCGTCAACTCTTCAGCTGCAGAACAGGTGCTATGTCGATTTTTCCAGCGCAGCACTTTGATGCATGGATTTTCTCCTTCAGATCACCAGCTTGCACTTCCAAGGGCCCAGGGACTGGAGTTGGCACCACTTGGAAAGTTAGGACCCTCAGCAGAAGAGCCTAGGCACTGGCAGATAAAGCTTTTGATGTCCCTGAGACATCTTAACAGGAGTCAAGCTCAGTCCAAGCCTTTGGAGAACCTTTGGAAGTACGATGTAGAAAGCCAAGTCCAGTTGTTTCACTCCTAGTACAGAAGCAGCGGGCCAGCACAACAAAGCAACAAGCAGAGTGGCAGTTCCTCCCACAGCGTCCTGCTATTTTTCCTAGCAGAAATCCCTCAGTCCAGAAGGATTCTAACTACGTGGCATCAGAGGTCCAGTACTTATACCCATTTCTGTCTTTGAAGTAGGCACACTTCAAACAGAAATCTTTGTAGTGCACAAGACCCTGCTTTTCCCTGCCCTGACCCCAGACATACTTCAGGGAGTTGACACTGCTGTGGATGAGAACAGACACTGCCCTACTCAGGTACAAGTGTCAGCTCTTTCCACTACTCTAACTCAGGAACACCCATAGGCTTGTGACTGTTTAGAGGAATGTACAAACAGCCTGTCATTCTGACCCAGACATCTATTCAGCAGACAGGCAGAGGCACAGAATGGTTAAGCAAGAAAATGCCCACTTTCTAAAAGTGGCATTTTCAAACTTACAATTTGAAAACCAACTTCACCAAAAGATGTATTTTTAAATGTAGAGTTCAGATACCCCAAACTCCAGATCTCTATCTGCTCCCAATCGGAAATTACACTTAAAAGATATTTTAAGGCAATCCCCATGTTACCCTACGGGAGGAGGCTAGGTCTTGCAATGGTGAAAAACAAAATTAGCAGTATTTCACTATCAGGACATGTAAAACACACCAGTATATGTCCTACCTTTTAAATATAATGCGCCCTGCCCACTGGGATGTTTTGAGCCTACTTTAGGGGTGCCTTACATGTAGTAAAAGGAAAGATTTGTGTCTGGCAAGTGGGTGCATATACAGACAGTGGCAGGTCAGAGACATGTTTCCAGGGCTACTCATGTGGGTGGCACAATCAGTGCTGCGGGCCCACTAGTAGCATTGATTTACAGGCCCTGGACGCACACAGTGCACTTTAATATGGACTTAGTAGTAAATCAAAAATGCCAATCATGGATAAACTAATCACCAATACAATTTAGACAGGGAGCACTTGCACTTTAGCATGGGCCAGCAGTGGTAAAGTGCCCAGAGTCCTAAAGTCAGCAAGAACGAAATACAACACTCAGTCAAAAACAGGAGGTCAGAGGCAAAAAGGTTGGGGATAACCCTGCAGAAAGGGCCATTTCCAACACTCATACTGCCGCTGGCATTTTTCTTTCATGTCCCATTTTTCACACACATGGTGTGATTGTTAGAACAGGGTCTGCACCATGGCCAATCTCTTTGTTACATAGCTAGAGATTGGGACTGGAGACAGATGGTCATGTGGCAGCCCCCATAGGCCAACACCGTGAGTGTTTGAGTCTTACTATGAGGCTCTGCCATTAGTTTGGCAGCCCACCACTCTAAGGATCTTGAGATATGCAGTTCCACCTTCTTTAATATGCACAGACCTCTGAATGAAATAGTGAGCTAACATTCACTTTTGAGAGCTATTTCAAGGGAGCTGATGAGCTACAAGTACCTCTGAGACACTCCTTAGAGACCCCTGATGAATACATATCCAATCAAAGGAGCATGATAATCTGTCCAGAGCCCAGGCACCAAAGGAACTAGAACTAGCTACCATAAAATTCATGTTGGTTTGAGGTTCCTCATCTGAACAGGGCTCTCTGACTTCATCGCTGCTTGTGTGGAGCTTTCACTTTGCATTGAGTGCTACTCAGTAAGTGAGAGTGTCCAATTGCCTAGAGAAAGATGAACTCATCTGCATCCTCTCTTGCAAATGGTCAGATATATTCCCTTCTTTGTGGTGATGCCCTCTGTGCAACCTGATTAATGGTCTTTGAACAGACATACAGACCTGGCGCCAGACTGGAGCCTCTACCTTTTCTGCAATGTGATTGCTGAACTCCAAAGGGCCTGCTGTTGCTTTTGGAAATGGCTAAAAATATATTCTGGGAGCTCATCTTAAATGGGTGGGTAATAAGTTTTTTAAAGGCAAGTGTGATCTTTCCTATAGAGGGTAGAATATCTGTTCAGAGGCACTTGTGATTAACTCTGGTGTAACCATCTCAGTCTTACTGAGAACACAGCCTTTCATGAACATCACTATGCAGCAGGCCTGGCAACCTTGTGACTGACTTACTATGAGCCCTAACATTTACAATACAGGCTTAAGCTTAATTTCTGACTACTACTGAAGCTCTGTCCTTTCTAGCTTAGTTTGCCCCAGGCCAGTCCTCTTCTTAAACTATCAAATGTGCCTATCTCTATCGTTTAAGGTTCAATTATGATTTGTATTTAGGGACTCCAGGGGCATCAATCTGTGAATGGTTGTGCAAAGACCACCCCCACAGATGTCTATCAATGGAAAATAAAGGGCTGGAAAATAGGTATCTATGACATTCTTGCAGAATATATGTATTTCCCATTGTTCCCAAAGTCACTGCATGAAAAAACACAGTACTATCAGTGTCTTCTCTCCCTCTGGCGCATAACATTGACCTCACTCAAACCTCAACATTTATAATTATTGGTCTTACAGGCAGTGAGCAAAGTGTGCTGTGCACACAGTGAATGAGAGGAGATGCACTGTACAGTGGTACAGCGAGTGAGCTGGGAGACATACTGTGCAGACAGTGTGGGAGAGGAACTGTGCAGACAGCCAGTGGACAAGAAGTATTGTAGAGTGAGTGAGAGTGGAGAAACTTGGTGCAGGCATTTAGTGAGATTTGAACACCATGCAGTTGGTGTCTGATGGAGAGGAACTAGGCTCTCAGTTTGAGAGAAAGGAACACCATGCAGATGGTGACTGAGGGATAAGTACTAGATAGGCAGTGAGTGGGGAAGAAACACCAGTTCAATGATGAGTGTGAGAGAAGTACCGGGCAGGCAAAGTAGGGAGTGAAACACTGTGCAGACACTGGGCTGTAGGTACTGGTCAGTGAGAGAGAGAGAAAGAAGCGCAACTGGATAACAGATAGATTGTGACTTAGGAAGAAACACTATGTCGAAGGTGAGTGAAATCCAGGTAAGCCATGAGTGAGGAAGAAACACTAGCCTAATGGTGAGCTAGGCTGATGGCGAATGAGGGCAAAGTACTGGATAGATAGTGAGGCAGAAGGTTGATGGTGAGAGTGATGGAAAGATCTGTCTAGGTAATGAGGGCCATATTTACTAAAATTTCATGCAACGCAGTCGATCAAGGTAATTTGCTGCGCTGTATTGCGTAAAATGGAAAAAGCTGAAATGTGCCATATTTGCTATGATATGGCACATCTCTGCTTCCTCCTTGTGCTGGCTCAATGTATACTGCCTAGCACCAAGGCTGGCACCCATGTGCTATGATGTAAGGGTGCCTGCATTACAGGCAAGTTTGTTTTTATGCAGGAAGAGAGAATAAAAATGTTTGTCCTCGTTACACCATCCTTGGGAGGTGCACAATTTTGGCACAATACCAGTTTTACTGTTTCTAGTACATCTGAGATTGCATCAGATTCTATTGTTGAATGCATAGAAACAGCCATGCTCCACCCGTAGAATGCCTACAGCTATGAAATGCAACACAGCTGATGTCGTTGAAATGTTATTGCTACTTTGATGTCACGGTAATCATCTATGTGTGACAAGGTTTGCATTTTATAGCTCCAAGTTGTAACAAGTAAACTGTAAAGCGGTTCATTTAAAGCCTACTTTGCATTCAGTGTAGAATAGTGATCAAAAGTGAAGTGGAATAGCCCTAAAACTTCAAGTATAATCAATTTAATCGATTCCACTTGTTTCCTAATGAAGTTAATGAATAGTTTTCACTAAGATGATAATGAATTTCTAGAAGGAAATGTTTTAAATGATACATATTAATGTTGATAATATAGTTCTCTATTATATCGAATAAAATGTATTAACAAAGTTATTTAATTTTAAAATCCACTGTAACACAAACACTAAACAAGTTATTAATGATGAATTAATAATTTTGAGTGTTATATGTGCCTTGCTTGATATAAGTGAATCTGCCATGTTATTTTCATTTGCTTTCGTTCAGCCATATTGATTAGCCAGGCCTATGATTTGGAAAGAAATGAGAAGGCAAAAGAAAAACAGCTTTCTCACAGGTCTTTTCAGACTTTGCTTCCATAGAATGTTAGCTTGGAAATAGATGTCCTATTGTTTTACGCAAAGAGATCATGAGAAAGTAACCTTGAACCCGATACATCGAGCAACTTTGAAAATGGACAATATATAATCGTTTCAAATCTCACAGGACAGGAAGATGGAGGCCTTTCCCATGTTGGTAACGGGAATCTTTTGAAATGATTGTCTTCTGATGGACTATGATTGGACAGTTCAACCTTCTGATTCAGGTAGTGTGATGGATTGACACATCATTGTGCATTTTGGACTTTCTTTTACTGTTCCCCAGTTGGATTAGCAGCATATCCCCTTGAACTTCGAGAGGTACAGACCTCTTTGCACTTGCCCCGCACCTTCCCAAACGCTGCGATGAGAAGACTAAGGGCCTCATTACCACCTTGGCAGAGGTGATTACTCCGTCCCAAACATGACGGAAATCTGTCCCGCCATATTACAAGTTCCATTATATCCTAAGGAACTTGTAAAACAGCAAACAGGATATCTTTCACTTTTGGGACGGCGTAATCCTCTCCACCAAGGTCATAATCAGGCCCTTAGACTTTTCTTTTGACCCATGAGGAGATTCTTGACCGAGCTTCTGACATGGTGACACCTTCCCTTTTTACTTCCTTTTTGCCAACTTTAGTTAGCTTTATCCTGCCCCAGATGTTATGTTATTATTCCTAATTCCTTTTGTCATTTATTTCCTTTTTACTTTGTGTCCCCTTGTCTTTTAGCTCAGCACTAGGAGAAATTGGACTTTGTATCTTTAAGGGATCCTCACTTGTTTTAGAGAATTAATTGGATGATTGAGATTTATGCAAATGCTGAGGAGAACTGATCAATGTTTATTCTCAGAACACCAGGTTCTGGTTCTTATGTTTTGTTCGCATTGATAGAACTTTTAGGGCCTAATTTAGAGTTTGGCCTTGGGGGTTACTCCGCCACAAACGTGACGGATCTCCTGTCTTCCGTATTACGATCCCATTATAGTCTGTGGAGATCGTAATACAGCGGATGGGATATCCATCATGTTTGTGACGGAGTAATCAGTTTACCAACCTCTAAATCAGACTTAGACTGATGAATGTTAGTTAAGCTCCGTTGTTCCCAAGATTTGGACATCCGATGGTAATTCTGTATCTTTATAGTTTTGTCTTGAGAACTGTCTATATTAACCTGAGTCTGAGATCGTGTTAAAACCCTTTAACATAATTCCTGACTTGGGTTTTCCTTGTGTGGCCTCATTGGTCATACTGTAAATGTTTGATTTGATTGTGTATGTTTGAGTTTGTCTCCACACCTTCTGCTAGGGTGAAAAGATCCGATTACCTTGATTAGAGCACACCTGAGATTCTACCTCACAACATAGAGAAATCGCTGCTTACGCTACATTACTTTACAAGTTGTGCAAGGCAGCACAAATTGCCCCATGCATGGCTTCGTAAATATATCTTAAGGGCTTGTGTCGCCTTATTTAGCTTATGTGATGCAAGGTCAACGGAAGTCCTTAGTATATCTAGGCCCACGTGAGGAAGACACATCATGTTGATAGTGAGTAAGGGAAAATTCTGGACAGCCAATGTTACTAGTTACACACTGTGCAGACAATTGACAAGAAGTACAGCACAGGGAGCAAGCGTGGAGAAGCTCTACTGGATACCTAATAGGTAGTCGGTGAGAAAAAACTCCAGGCTGACGTAAGGGAGAAATTCTGTAAGGGAGAAATTCCAGATAGATAATGAGTGAGGAAGACACTTTAAGCTCATGAGGAAAGAGGGTGTATGTACTGAGTTGGCAATGTGATGAGTTAGAGACTGTACAGAGAGTGGGCCATAGGTACTGGGCAGTGAGTGAGCGAGAAGAAGCACTATACAGTATGTGAGTGTGGATGTAGTGCAGCAGGTGCATTGGCACCAGGGTTCAGAGGTGTGAAGGGCCTATTGTACTCCAGTTAGTGGATTCCTTTTTATTCCCAAACCATAGGCCAAAGCATCCAATTTTCTTCATTGCATTAGGAGCCTTTGTTCATCACTGCTTGTGTTATTAGTAAAGGTTGTAAGTTGGGGAGAAGTACTATGCAAACAGGGGATGACTGCACTGTGTTTTAGGGGTGAATACTGTGCAGTGATTGGAATGAAAGAGGACAAGACACTAAGCAGACAATCCATGGTTGAGAAGCAAAAGCAGTGAATGAGGGTGATATTTTGGGGGAAAGGTGTCTTCAGGAGTAGTATTTTTCAAACAGTAACTAGTAGTGTGATGAAAAGGTGCTTTGCATGGAGCCAAATGGGGCAACGCTCAGTGCAGATCGTACCGGTGACAATACCACTGTAGGACATTAGAGACACAGACTCACTACTGTACCTCAAGGACCCTCACGTTAAACAACCAGGTACACGTTAAAGCCAAACCCTGATTGTTGGCAGATCTTTTGCTATAGCACCCACTGATGTCACTGGCTAACAAAGGCACCGGTGGCCCCTATCATTTAAATATTTAGGGGCATATTTATACTTTGTTTGTGCCGTTTTAGCACTTAAACAGTGCACACTTAACTCCATATTTATATTTGGACGCTAGGCCCGTCTACCGTCAAAATATTATAGCTTGTGTCATTTCCTGGATGCGGGAACCAACCTTGCGTCAATGAAATGCAAGGTAGGCATTCCCGTCCCAAAATGACACTATAGCCTTAGTGCCGTTTATCCCCCCCATGCTAAAATGATACACGGGTGGGAAGGGGACCTAAATAATGACATTAAGCTTGCTTAATGTCATTATTTAACCCCTGGGTCAGACCAGGTGTAAGGTCCCTTTGGACCCATTTCCATGGCCAAACACCATGGGATGGGCCCACAGGTGCCCACCTCAAGCCCCTGGAACACCCACACCCTCACAAGAGGGCCACCAGAGGATGGGGTACACCATCCCAGGTGAGTAGGGTATGCATTGGGGGCCCTTACATGGGGGTCCCTTCCTGGCACTGCGTGTAATGGCCATGCACGGGGGACACTGGTCCCCTGTGCTGGCCACTGGGTAGTGGGCATGACTCCTGTCTTTACTAAGACAGGAGTAATTTTTGGGTGGTTGCGTCAGAAAATGATGCTAGGCTGGTTAGTGGTATTATTTTTGCCGCTGACCAGCCTAGCTTCATTTTCTATTGCACAAACTCATTTTCCCATACCACCACTCCCACCTGGCTAGCGTCTTTTATTTTGATGCTAGCCCAAGCTTAGCGCTGGCTTGCACTATTCCTTACATGTGGGGCCCAGCTGGCGCTGTAGAATGGCGCAAGCCGGCGATAAACATTTTGATGCAAAACTGCGTTAGCCCAGTTTTGAATCAAAAAGTATAAATAGGCCCCTTACTGTCTTGCTGGCGAGTCCATCTAACTTCTGTAGACTTCCTGGGCAGTGCCAAATGCTTGTTTGTGAATCGAGGACTACGAGCACTTGGAAACTCCCATCTTGGTGGACTCAGATCAGAACCCATTGCCCCCTGCTCAGTTCAGCTGGAGCTGTACTACAAAGTACTAAAAACAACATTATTTTTTGACAAAGTGAGCTATTTGTTCCTAGGGACACAGCAGGTTCTACAAAAGAGCTGAAAGTAGCCTGCTTACCTGGTATTTGTTTGCGCTTTTGAGTCTCTTGTTCACAATAAAACCCTGGTAGAAGAACACTTTTATATAACATCTAACAAAAAACCCACTCATTGAAAACAACATCAAAGGAAATCGCTTCAGCTTTGTCATTCAGCAGCAGAACTATTCCACAACAGAGCTGCGCGATTCTTCCTCTTTTCCTCCCTTTTCCAAGGTCTTTGTTTTAAAGGTTTTGATAGTTATCTTTCAGCCACTGCTTATTTACGAAGGTAACAAAATATGCTTTGAGGATCAGACGCTGAGCTTCTGGCAACAGAGGAAACATTTCAGCAAAGCATAAAGTCACATTAATATACATTTTCCATTGCTGCAGAGACAAAGGTGTCTCTTTTAAAAATCGACCTCACACCGCCTTTAGATAACTAATTGCTTCTGAGCGTCCTAGAAACGCTGGAAAGCAGACGAATCCCTGCTACAATAAATGTTGTTTTCTTTTTCTTCAGATGTTTTCCCTCTTCTGACTGATGGTTTCCTTCCCTGCTTGTCGATTCGAATATTCCATCATTTTATTGAGTAAATCGGAGGCTCTGTCACGATACCATTTAGGGCCCACTTCTGTCAAAATGACAGGGTCACTTCTGTCCGCGAGGTAGAACTCTTGGAAATAGTGTCGTTTTTTCATCACTCAGGGCAGCAGGAGTAGAGTTCTGACTGGAGTTATTATATCTTGCATCAGACTCAGTCTTTGTTCCTTTACAAACCTGTATAACCCCTTTCTTTCGATGTCGTCAGCCACTCTCAACAAGCCTACAGTGATGAATAGAGAGCCTTACAACGTGAGACTGTTGGGATAGCAATGTACCCTTCATGGTGTACGCTCATGTCCCCTGCCCTCTGTGCCTGAACTGGACAACTGTGATCCTGGATTTTATTGACTGTCGGTCATGCGACACACTTGTCCTGCATTCGTGCGTTGACAAAAGGCCCTGTCTTTTGATTTCTGGAAATTGTCCTCACCTGGAAGGGACATACCAAGCGCACCCTACTAGTGACAGGAGACTACAATCCCTATCTCAGATTTCAGCATGAAGCACAATGCTGGCAGCATACACTGTTTGTTAATTATGGTGATAGGTTTTCACATGTGAGGCATTGATGTGCGCTTAGAGGCCCATTTTTTCAAATTTCCACTGCTCACGATGAACCTGGCAACCTAAATGTGACATCCCATGTGTTGTACGTGTGCATGTGTGCTAGAAGTGATAGTGTGCCGTGGACAAGTGATACGGGTTTGCAAGTTTTATTTTGGAAGTTCACAACTTGAACCAGAGTACAAGAAGGCGTAGAGGTTGCTTTCTCCAGACAGCATATGTTTATTGCTTCCATCTCCAAGATGGAAGGCAGGAGGACCAGACCCTATGGTGAGGTAAGAGGAGGCAGGCTTTCCTTAGATGTCCTCACTGATACATTGGGCTATATTGGTCCTTGACTGCAGGTACCATTAGGTTGGTGGCTGGAGGTACGAGGTGCAGTTTGCATTATCTGTTGTTAGGGAAAGGAGTCCTTTAAAAGGGGCACATATTCTTGTCTCTCTTCATGATGTCCTTCAGAAGGGGTTGTCAATAGCTGGTTGCAGCCTGCTCTCAGCTCTTTGCACGTGTATGGTAGGCACTCCACCTGAAGACAGTTGTGCATGGCAGTGCATACTTGGAAACAAAGGCCAGGCTGGAAGGTGGCCTGGCCAGGACACTTGGAAGGGGAACCAACCAAACCAGTTCCAAGGAAGCAGACCTAGAATACACATCATCGTTGGCAACATTGGTATAAAGATGGGAGATGACTAGCCATTATTGTGTGTTATTGTGGTCTCTTTTGCTGAGGAAGGGTTTCTCCACAGAATACCCAGGGACTACTATGCAGGAGGGGTGGCTGGCACCTACCCAGCATGGTGGGGCAGGGAAATGGATGGGGGTGGGTGTCATAAAATGAATTGAATAAAAAACAACTTACTTTATGTTGGAGGTGGTTCGGTCCGGTTGGCTAAAGCGTATGGTCAGCTAGGCAGAATGCGCCACTCCTGTCTAGGGTGGTCAAGTACACCTGCTGGATAACTTGCTCTTATTCTTGGATAGCTTGGCATGGAGCAGCAAGGCTTAGCTCGGAGGCAATGTGTAAAGCAACAGCACACTACGTTCCCAGAACACCCCTGCTGAATGAACCCAAAAAGAGACTTCATACGGGTGTATGTATACAAGAATTGTATTCAACACACACACATGATCAACGCAGTTTGATTGCAATGTTATCTCGGCGTAAATGTCAATAAGCACACAACACACAACAATATGTAATGTACGGTTGGGTGTGAATCTCAATGAACAATGCTACTCATGATAATAGGTCTCACCACGTTAAACATTGATAACTGTAAATACATTTGAGGAAACCATTTTATCCTTGCACACCCTTAAGGTGCCCACCCGCTGTCAGGACTAGACCCACATTCACTTTACCCACGATCAGTGTAACACATGTAATCCAGGGTGCGCCCCGGGGCTGACAGTAGCATCACAATGTATATCACAGTATGCCACACTCCCACCTATACCCACGGGCTCAGCCTCACTAGTAAAATTTGATGTCAACCTTAAGAATTCCCTGGCAGTGCCCGAGTACCCAGCAATACCACAGTTCAGTCCCAGCACTCACTCTTTCTCACTCAGACTCACTCCCTCACATCCACCCCTCACCTAGGCAGAGGGCCCAGGTATCAGCTCTCAATGGTACTCACGCACACACTCTTGTACGCACTCGCTTCCAGCACATTAATGCGATGCCCTGATAACTGGCAAGGTGATGTCCATAAGCTTGCACATCTTCTGGTCCCAACCCGCCCTCCACCTGCCAAACAGCCTCAAGTTAACCTGGTCCCACCGCAACACCCCAAGGTTATAGTAAGTTTCTCCTGGGCACCCAGTGGTTCACGCCTAAGTCACAACTCCCTTGTTGTCGGGGTCAAGGCGGGGGACTGGAAAGACAACAGCCAGTAAACAATTAAGGAGGAGACGTTCAGGTTCCCAATAGGAGGTTCACTCAGAGGTCTGCAAAACATAGGGGGATAGTCACTGGGGCCCAGTGTTAGACTTGGAGGCACCCAGCCCCACCAGACAATCCAATGCTACCAAATAGTAACCAAATTCAGTGCTTCTGGAATGGAGAGGTGCCGTCAGGGCGAGTTGACTCAACCGGGCCTTTACACTTCAGGTTGCACACAACAAATTACCAGATCCATGTCTCTGGATTGGAGACATCCTGTCTAGTGCCCTTAAACTTCCAGAGGCCCCAGACAGGTTCGATCCCACATAGAAAGTGCTCAGTGCCGTACCTTCGATGACTGGGGGTTCCCAGACAGCACCAGGTTTCTTCAAACAACTCCTAGTGTCATATCCACCTCGCCAAGAGGTACTAGTCTGGTGCATGATGACTTGAACTGCACCAGACCTTATGGTCCTCCTTGGAACTTGGTTTCCAAACCCCTCTGGGTTGAGGTACTTTGCCCAGTACGCTATGTCCTTAACAATACTGGACTTTCTGGATGAATACACTAGACGCAATTTCCACCGTGCAATATTAGGCCACATAAACCACTCCCTGGGTTGTACCCACACTTCCGCAGGTTTCACCTGTGAACGGGCACAGCACACAATGAGCATGCAGCCGAGGGTCATACAAGAGAAATGCTTCCCACTCAACCTCAACAAGCCCCCAGCAGGGTCCCACAACAGTGATCTGTTCACTTCACAAGCCGTCTCGGGTGCAGTGAACCAAACGATGAAGCCCACACACCAGTAGCTTGAGCAGTACATTGCTACCCCACACCTGGTGCACCAGGTCTCCAGACTTAGTTTTTGGTCCACACGCACACCGCTCAAGCCAGGTTGCGCACAAAGAGAGGGCACCGCTCTCCAGATATTAACGATTGTGATGTACGTTCCTCTCAGGAGGCAGACAACCTGCCCTTGGAGAGACACTTCAGGATGCCACGCAGCAGCAGGCAATCAGCCTCAGGCCAGTCTCTAATCGGGAAGGGTGTGTGGATGCCCCTCCATTGGACAGCTATCCTCCTGGCCACCCAGATTCCTCTGACAGTGTGCCGACGCAGTCCAGCCACACTGGCCCCATGTTGGTGGTACTCTAAGTTGCAGACTTTGAGTACCCCTACCTATACTTATTAAAACCTTTGAAGTGGGGGGTGGTTCAAAGGGTATTCCTTTGAACCACTTATTTCTCCCCTAAATTTCCTCCATGTCTGCCCTTGGGTCCAAGAATGCAGATTTTTATCTTTATGAGTGCCAGGCTCTGGCTCCGGAAGGTCAGGTGTCACAACCTCTCCCGTGTATCTCACCAGGCCCCAAATAGCAGGAATCTGTCATTCTGGATGCCCAAGTTTTATAAGGGTCATCTGGGGAATGTGCAGATGTGCTGTTCTCCCGGGACCTAAGGAATGAAGCCTAATTGACAGGGCAGCGGAACCAGACCCAATGGCTAGAAATGCCCACTTCCTGTCCAGGGATGACAAAGCTACTGTTACCAACAGCTCAGGTTTGTCATCCTGAGTTCAACAAAACCAAAAAGTATGAGGCTGCGCTCCCCTGCTATCTCTTATTGCAACCGGACTTAATAAGACTATGGGGGTTATTACAACTTTGGAGGAGGTGTTAATCCGTCCCAAAAGTGACGGTAAAGTGACGGATATACCACCAGCCGTATTACGAGTTCCATAGGATATAATGGATTCGTAATACGGCTGGTGGTATATCCGTCACTTTACCGTCACTTTTGGGACGGATTAACACCTCCTCCAAAGTTGTAATAACCCCCTCAGTGTCCCATATCAATGTATGGGTAGAGCAGCTCTCATAAACAGTGTAAACATGTGGGTGTTAGGCACTTGCTGGGCACTTATGCCCTAGTGCACGCACCAACGTGCAAAGGTAAGTGACACTTCAGCTCCAGCCACTACCACAGTGCTTGTGTGCCTTGGTCAGCCTGAGCCCTCAGACTCCCTTCCTATCAGGAAAACTCATGCATAAATGTGCATGCCATGGTCACTTCAGTCATGTGCGCATTAACATAGGAACCACCCTACCTGGTCATAGACATAGTCGTCCAAGTTGGAGAGGATTAACCCACATCCATACCTGGCCTGGCCTGGGTACTCAAACCCACACATGGGTAACAGTGACAGTTTCTAACTCTTGTGGATGGTGTGGACACTTTCACTCTGCTTTGTCAGAGGGAAAGTGCTCAGAACACCTAGGGTCTTGAGTCGTATTGTGCCCAGCTGTGGTTAGGCACCTTCTGGGCCACTGCACCAGCACACCACATGGGAGGGTCTCCAGCACATGGGTATGCTGGTACAAGCCAACTGTGCCAGTCCCATACTTTACCCAGCTCTCCAGGCCTGAGGCACACTCCGGGCCCAACTATGGTTGGTCCCACACCTCTGTGCACCTGCACCTCCATCCTGGCCACACAGGGGGCCGATGCTCTTGGCCCATGGCCACCTATCATGGAACCAGCTCTCCACCTTGCGGTCCAGCCAGCTCCCTTTCAGTAGGGTTTCCCCCCCTGGGGGGTCCACCCGTACCTGGGCATGTCCTTCTGGATGTGCCTGTCTGGCTCAATGCCAACCACTGACCCCTCTACTGGGGCCCTCCAGGGATGGTGTAGAGCCCACGCAGGTCTAATTCCCCCCTCACGGGGTCCCTATCCTAAGCCCGGGCACCCGCAGGCCTACTCATCAGGCCTCGGACATGGCCAGTGGGGTAGCCAATGGGGGCAGCAGATGTGCCAGAATTCTTATTGGCAACCAGGGCTGCAACCCCCCCAGGTACCTAGCACACCTATTGCACGGGACCATCCGGTGAGGCGGCGCTCCAGCCATGTCCTCCCCCCACTCTATCTTTGGTATGACAGGGTGTTTGCTTCCCCACTGTCAGACAGCAGGGAACTGTCTAGAGTCCTAAGATCTGGCATTGAAAGACAGCATGGGATGGAGAAAAAAGTGAAAAATGTCAGGATTTTTCACTAAAGGGAGCCATGTCCAACACCTTACTTTCAAGTTGCTGATGGACAGGTCCTCCTCGCTCCATTTTGCTCCAGGCTTCATCGCCTGCCCCATCCAAATCCCTTCACCAGTCCTGGTGCTCCTCCCATGCTGTTAACCAGCATGAGAGAAGCACCAGGATTGGAGGGGTGGCCTCTCGACGCTCCCAAGGGCTTTCACAAGACAGACAGCCAAAGTGCACAGGCAGCCTACCACTCCTCTCTGCTACGGGCACTCTGCTAGCCCCAACCTGTCCTGACACCTGGTTCGGGACGGGTGATGAAAAATAATATGGTAATAAATTAACTTTATCACCATTTTATTTTTCATCTCTGGGCAGCAACTGGGGGCATTTTTTGCCAGTGGGGCAGTGCTCCTCCACCTTAATGGAGTCCAATCTAAAAAAGGAATTAGCAGACTTTCCTGGGGGCCGAGATATTCTGCCTATGAGGTAGGGAAGGAAGAACCAACATTGCTGGAGGATTGGATTATGGAAGGGACTGCTGCAATTAACCCTATCATAGGGTAATGTAGAGAGAGACTCACTAAGCAAGTGTGTGAAAGACTTGTGGTTCTGCCATAAAGGGCATGTGCGACCTGCTTCAGCTATTGCCGCCTGAGCCACCCAGCACCTGGATCGGTCCGCCCTTGTGTTAGGCCCACCTTAAGCTGGGTTCAGACTCTGCTGGTTGACCCCAAGAGGACTATGTGACCTCAGTACTGCCAAGTATGTCATTAAGATCAATCCTGAAGTTTAAGTGACCCAAGAGATGCCCTTGGGCACCTCAGGAAGATTCAAGGTCATTATCTCAAGGCACTGTGAATGGAAGATAGCATCTGGCTTCTTCCTCATTGAAGAATCAACATCTATGACCATGTGGCAGTTACTCTCAAAGAGAAGCACCAAATACTCACCAGAATATTGGAGTGAGCAGCGATATGAGTCAAGTATCCACCATAGTGCAGAAGTGAGCCATTAACTGCAGCCTGCTTCCCAGAAAATGGCCCAGACAGAAGCATCTGCTCCCTCAGTGACCCTTTGAACAATGTGCTGCATGGCTGATTGTTGTGCAGCCATATGGAAGCCTCCTGTGTGCCATCTGGAGGCTTCTTTCTGCAGATGAGATACTGTTGCTGCAGGAGGGATGAACATGGTCCAGTGCTGCTGCTATGAACTTCTGGAGAGCCCTAATGGGCCTTTTTCTGAAAGACTGAGTGCTAATAGTGACCCGGGGTGGTGAGCACAAGCTGCACCTATATACCTGCCTTAAACTCTTAACCGGGAAAGGAGGAATTCAGGTTTACTTGGAGGGCCCCACTAAAAGGGAGGCCTAGGTGGCAGAGGCCCCTAGACACAAAGAGTCACCACTGTGAACTGGGGTATTCATACACTATTGAGTGTGTAGTGGAATTCAATGTTTTTGGTATAACAAATAAGTTGTTGTTTACATAACGAGAAGCACTGGATTGACATTGATCTTTTTGGGCTGCTAGGGAGATGGTTTTAATTACTGAGCCTGAATAACCCTCATTCTAACATCTGTGAGAAACCTGTGACTACTCCCCCTCGCTACTATTAGTAGCCAAGCATGAGCAGGAATGTACTAGGCCAAGTTTGCAGACCCATGCCAGGGTAGGCCTCAGGACAGTATGCATCCTGTATATAAAACCCCCAGTCTCGGTGGGACAGAATACAGAGGATAAATAAGGTAAAGCAGCCTAGATTTACTCCAAGTATATGTACCTACATGGTATATTTACTCTCAAGGTATATGCACTTAGCTTTCGATATTTTGTCCCTTAATATTCTGTCCTCAATATTTTTGTACCACAATATTGTTTGTGTTAATATTCAATAGTGGAACCCGAGGACAGTAGTGTTAAAAGAACTCAAACCCCACGGTTGTGATCTAGTTCCCCTGCCTGGTCTGTGGCCTCATGAACAAGGTCTTACAATTGGTGGTAGCAGTGGGATCCTACAAAGGCCAATTTTAAACCACTACAGCAGTATAATAAGTCCAAACTTATTAGCTTAAAACCTACACAGCAAGGATAGAAGATACAGTTTTAGAAGGAATAAAACCCAATGCCCTGTCCTTAAATCAGTTGAGGAATCTAGGTCTAGACAGAGGGTGGAGGCTCCCAGAACCAAGGATAGGGAGATCCTTGTAGGTTTTATGAAGAAAAAGTTAGAAAAACTGGAGGGAAGAGAATAAATTAAGTAAACTCTGTGGAGGGTACATTGATACAAACTGAGATAGCAAGGGTTCGGAGAAGAAAACTTTTCCGAGACCCATAGTTTTCCTTTAAAGGCATTGTGTGTATTTACCAAAATATACTTACCAGAAATTCTCCAAAGCAATAATTGCCATTTCACTTAACACCGACTCTAGGAACGATCCCCTTGGGATGGTTAGATCAAGCAGAGACCATAAGCTTGCAATTGGCTCTCCAAAAATCGAAGGCTGAAGAAGAGAAGAAGTTCAGGGAAAAGGGGGAAAAGCTAAGATTAGCTCGCTAGGGACAAGAGGGAAGCCGGAGTAAAAAAGAGGAGGAATGAGCCCCTGTAGTTAAAAACAAAGGAGAGGGAAAGGCAGAAAAAGGAAAAGGAGAGGGTGTTGGCGACAGAGATGATAGCTCGCAAGAGAGAAATGCTTATGATGGAAGGCGAGACAGTTTTCCTGGGGAAAAGTGACTCTACTCCAAACAAGTTGTCAAGGTTCTGAAAGAACACGTACACATGTAAGAGCTAGAGAGATTCTCATAGACAGATTTGTGTATTGCTGCATTCCTATAAACTGAGTGGTACACACACTGGGGAGGTGAGAGTGAGGCCTCCCCTGTACACTTCGAAGGCTGCTCTTTGATTCAATGAGAGCTCTCAAGGTAGGAGCCTGGGCACATTTCAGGAAGGAGTTGGGGATGATAAGTGAATCAGAAACAGTAGGGTTGGGTGGGCTTGGGCTAACCTTTTGATACACATACCACTGTGGCTAACATCCAGGTGTAAACTCTAGTCACTCTCAAGGGCCTGTGTTGTGGGACTATCAGCTTTGGAGACACTCCTGCTGTGAGAGACTGCTTTTCAAGAGGGAGAGGGAGCAGAGGTGTGGCTACTTCAAAAGAAGTAGAACCCCAACATAAAACCTCAAAGACCCAGACCCTAAATCACATTTGATCCCTGGAAATGGAGGGGACATCACCCAGGGAATTCAAAACCACCTGCCCTGGAGCACCAGCACCTGCCTGCTTAACAACACTTGTGTGCCCTGTGAGGAAGAAGAGAGAAATGTTGGGGAGTGAAGACCTATGGTGGGCCCTGTTGAGTTGACTACCTGTGTGAGGTGTGAGGAAATGGTTGCCGCTCCGATCGGGCTGTTGCCCATGTGCAGCCGAAGAGGGCTTCTGTGAATTGAACCATGTGTCATGGTGCACCGATCGGTCTGGGGCACAGGTGTAGTAGTGATGTGGTGACCTCATATGCCAGGTTTGACTTCCATGTAAAAGACTGCGATGTGATAAGGGCAGTAGCCTTATCAAGTAGTAGGTGGTGACCCCGTATGCCAGGAGGGACCACAGTGAAGAATTTCACTATGCTGAATGGGCCGGAGCCGGTGGTCTGTATTGCAGTGACGCTTTATGTCAAAGGAGGCAACCGGGAGCACCCAGGACTGCAACTTGTTCTGCCCTCCTCTGGAGAAGTGAGGACGCTGTGGGTGCACCTGCGCACCATCACCCAAGCAGGATTGTCGTAACCACCTCCTACCTGGAGCAAAACAAACTCTCACCCCACAACAGTAACCCCAGAGAGCCTCCGGTCACTTGAGTATGACTGCGAGTGAGAGAGACTGCACATACTGAGTGCCACATGTGACCAACTCACCTGACCTCAGCAGCAGCCACTGTGAGCACCTGCCGACAGGATGCATTCAGGAACTCCAAACGTGTCACACCTGCTGGTGCAGAAAAGACTAGTTTCAGGCTTGTTTGCCCCAGGGGAACTTGCTGCTAAATTAGCGTGGTAGCTCTGGAACACTATTGACTTTAAGTTAGAGTTGTAGTACTCTTGAGGCTTGGCCTACTAGTGTGGAATACCCTTGATGTTAAAAATAGTGAATGAGGATGATGATGCAGAAAAGGAAGGACCAACATATATTCATATATCATGTAACAAAATCGTATAATGTAGTGTGATTTTAGTAAAGAAAATAATGTACGTGGGAAATTGTGCCCTCGTATAAACGGGCTTAATTAATCATGAAGAATTGACAAATGTAGTAATCCGTCATAATTGCAAATGTGTTCTATGATTTTCTTGTTGAAACTGTTTTATGCTTAGCTTAAATTTAGTAAAGGCTTTGGCCTAGTCGCTTGGCCTCAAATTCAACTGCGTGGTTTTTCACTTTTAAAAGGACATTATTCTGTATTTTTCCAGTAGAGATGACTAATACACTTATCTCCAAAGTTTCGTGCAAGGCAGGTTTCATCCCCTTTGATACAAGGTCAGTTTCTGCAGGTGCAGACAATAAAAGCACTGATACTGAAATAATTGGCAAACTTTGTTGCAACTTGTGTTCCAAGGCTCCAAGGACAATGTATGCATAAATGAGTACTAGGAGAAAGACATTTTTCATTGGTCAAGTTGAAGCCACCCTATGAACCCTCCAATGGAAGACCTTGCTGAATTTGGAATGTTTCTTACTTAAACCCACCGGACAAAGAGAAGTCAGCCATTTTCCTTGATACCATCTTTGAAGCCAAATGCCAGACGCCATCTTGGATGACATCTTGATGCCCCTTTCTCTATTCTAGAGAAAGAGACTTTAAAATTCTCACCCTAGAGACTTTAACTTTAATTTGCCCCGTCTTGCCCATGTAGTAACTTTGCCCCTTTCTCCTTGCTGCCGCAAGGAAACTTGCCCTTAACTCTGCCCCTTTTGAAATCTGCCCATGCTGATCGAACCGGTACCTGAAGGACGAAGACTTTATTGAATGCTGATTGTATTTGGTAATTATGAAAGGATAATTGTATTATGCATTGTGTTTTCCTTCTTAGGTACCAACTGCTATTTTGATAGGGCCCAAGGTAGAAGTTTTTCAAATTTGTGTTGACTAAATTCGTTTTGCATGAAGCCCCACATGCCAAAGCTAATTAGAGGCTAGTCGAGGTATTCATCTGATGCACCATGCTAAATTTAAATCTTGTTATGCTGACCGATGTATGAAATTAGTCAAATTCAGATGTTTATATTAGTGATTTGTATTGCTATAACTGAGTGCATTATAATTCAGATTTTGCATAGATTGCGTTTCTTCAGCCGCTATGGACAGCTAGTAATGTTCGTACACATATATCATTTGGTTTTGAGACTTATATACATTGTGCTAGCTTTGTTAATGTAGGGAAATAAATTAACTAACTTTTAATAAACTGGTGTGGTTATTCATGACTGAAAGGTCACGGTGCGTCGAAATACCAACTGTTATTGATTCCTAATGTGTTATTTTGATCTATTAATTGAGTATTGGCTATTGATTACAATAGTCATTGATTATTGATTTAAGTGATCCGACTATTCTAGGATGAAGAGAGCCCAACTCGGCTAAAAGGTTCACCGACCTCCAGCGTGTCCAGGTACAGGGAAATTTATAAGGGCTGGACGTGTTATCAAGGACTAATTATGATCGATACCGCAAGGAGTGAATGGGGCAGGAAACTGCAATAAAAACACTAGAGCCCAGACTCCAAGGGATGACTGTGTAATTTTTTGTGGACCTCTTATTTTTTATTTCTATGGATATCAGTAGAAATAAAATACTTCTATTTTCTTATAAAAATGAGTATTTGGCTGGACAATGATTTATTACATTATGAGTTATGAGCCTGTGTTCCCTATCCTGTACCCAAACCCTCCTCCCACCCCACCCCACCCCACCCCTGAGGGAGCATTACACTGCTTGAACCATGCTATCTTGAAACTCAAGAGCAGAAGGAGTACTTGGTTCATTTGCTCAGAATCAATAGTAGATAGAGTCCTGGGACAAGGGTTGATGTCACTGAGAGCCAACTTTCCAAATGCGAGGAAATATCACCTTGAGTCTGATCTGAAGGAGGCATTACTGGACTGTCCTGAGTACCAAGATAACCTGCCTGTGAGTGAGGTGAGGAACAAAGCACTAATGCTGCAGGAGGAGCAGATCTTCTAAGGTTCTGCTTTAATTGGCCCTGGTGCATGGTCTGTCGACAGAATCTCACCAAAGTACTTGTGGCACAGCCAGATCGAGTAGTGCAATCTTTGTCAGTTATTCCTGTTGGAACTGACAGGCACTTGAGGTGGTATGCCTATGTAGAAGGCCCCACTAAAGCTGGGATATGTGCCTGCTGGTGTTCTATATGTACCCCAAGTGAACTGTGTGACCATGTCACTGCCAAGTGTGTCATTATGTCAGGACCAGTCTTGAGTTAACTGATCTTAGAGGTGCCGTGGGGGGTGCCTCATGAAGGTTTGAGGTTATTGCCTAAAGACACAATCTGCTAAAGATCATTCCTGGTTTCTACCATGCCGAACAATCGTCATCTGTAACTGTGTGGCCATCACTCTCAAAGTGAAGTGCAAAATACTCACGGAATATCAGAGAGAGCTGGGCCATAAACCAAATAGATATTCACCAGAGTGCAGGAGTGAGTCATGATGTGCAGCCTGCTGCCTGGAAGAAGATTCTTGAAAGAAGCCTTCACTCCTGCTGTCACCCATTGTGCTATGCGATGCCTGGCGGACTGCCGCGCAGCTCCAGAGAAGTCTGTTGCATGCCACCTGGAGATTTCCTTCTGCCGGTGAGATCACACTGGTGTGGGATGGCTGTACGTGGACCAGTGCTGCTGCTGCAAACTTGGTGAGAGACTGAATGGGCCATGGCCTGAGAGACTGAGTGATACTGCAAACCCGAGGTAACACAAGCTGCACACATAGACCTGCCTCAAACATTGAATCTGGAAAGGGGGAACCCAGTAGAAAGGGTGGAGCCCACTACAGACAGTGAGGGGTCTAGACTGCAGAAACCCATAGAGCACAGACCTTTACTGGCAAACCATGTATTAGTGTAGTGTTGAGTAGTGGATTTCTATGTATTCTATGTGATAAAGTACTTGTCTTTTTTTACAAAGTAAATTACTGGGCTGGACATTGATCTTATTGTGCTAATGGGGGGATTGTATAGATAACTGAACCTAGGTAACCTCCATACTGTCTTCCCTGAGAAGTTTGTGACTGCTGTCCCCGACTGCTACTAAGACTCAAGTGCAGAAATGGTTGTGTGTGGGCCAGTTTGCAGGGCCACAGTAGAGTAGACCCGGGGACAGGACTGATAAAAGGTCTCAGCGCCCATGATTGTGGCCCAGTAGCCTCTACCTGCCAAGTTGCCTCCTGAATGTGGTCTGATAGAGATCATTCCCCAAAGTTCAGGAATCTAGCTGCCAGACAATGAGAGAGAAATTGGTTACAGCCTTATGAGCTGTGTCTGAGGTTCCACAATGCCCAAACAAAAGGAGCTACAGAAATAAATAGATTCCAATTAGCATAACCATGAGCTCAGGCCTGAGCAGCAAGGAAATGTGTGAGGAGTATGTCTAACAAGCCTGCAAATTAACAAAACTCCAAATAAAGAGTGGAGTTTTCCACGCCAGGTTTATCTGAAAACTTAAAATGTAAGAAGAAAAATTAAGCAAAATGGATAATGGATTCATTCCTAGGAGATACCGTCAATTTTGTTTTGCACTTGCACTGTGGGGACGATTGTTACCTGTGGTTTAACATAGAAACCAAACAACAACCTTCTCAGCTCTAGAAATAAAGAAGCTCTTTGTTTTTTCCCAAAGGGGGCACACACCAAGACTCAATGCAGGCCACAAACTTCACCTTATCTTCTCATTGAACCTCCACTTATCAATCTAGAGCTCACACTATACTTGTGGAGAAACCACAGTCCAGTGAGGGCACAGCTGGTTGCGCCTTCCTACACTCCGAATCAGGGAGTTGCTAAGCCAACAACCAAGGTATCTATTAAACTGCCTAATAAAGTCAACCTTGCAGATTTCACAAAGTCAAGTCATCTCAATCCTCTAAAAACCCTTGGGCCTCATCTGATTAATTTCAATATGTGCTTGTAACGGGGTTACGAAACCCCTTTCGACCTCCACACGATCGAGGGCGACATAGAGGTGCCCTGGGGGCACTTCTAAAAGCGTTGCGTTGCTAAGATGCCATAAAAAGGAAGCGGAAGCTGGCGCATGCGGCGTTGTCACTGACAAACCCAGCACAAAGGGAGACACGACCGGCCAGATCACAGTCACGGCAGTGGGCAACACGGGAAAAGACAGGGCCGGCTTGGGAGAAGAACCACGGGAGATCAGTGCCGAGAAAGAGATGGACGACGAGGAGGAGGAGAAGGTGGAAGATAACAACGAGCGAACACAAAGAGAAGATTCAACAGCCTGCCATGTCCTTGGAGGGACGTGGCTGGAGCAGGTACGTGCCCGTATATGGGCCTGGAACACCATTTGGGCACAGACAAGAGAGGCAACTGGGATAATAGAGGAAGGCAAAGAAGGGGGGGGAGGGGACCCAAAAACAATATTTATGTCAGCGAAAGGCAAGGAACAGTCATATAAATAAGCGCCTATGATTTCAACTGTGCATGTTAAAACTATTCTGGTGATGTTTTCTTTTTCCTTTCCATACCACTCACACGACCTCACTGCGGAAATCGCCTATAAAAAGAAATAGACATTTATAGGGAGTGCACAGTCATTTTCACTAATTCCCTCACAACCCTTAAACCCTATTGCAAAGAAAGAGAGAAAAACCCCAAACTTACCTCCTCTTTATATGTCTTGTGTTTCCTCCTTGCTCACCAGAGAGACATCCAAGAGACCCCAATATGTGCCTAAAAGAAAAACATAAATTAAGACTATTAAAAACAGAAAAATAAAGAAAGAAAGAAGAGAGACAGTACCACTTAAGTCAAGGAACAGGAGAATCTAGAAAGAGAAAATAACGGGAAGAACAGAAGAGAACTGGAAAAGCAGAGATACGAAGAAGACTTCTGAGAATATTTTTGTTTTGTTTTGTCTTCAAGTATGGGAAGGAGAATAACGTAATCACAAGACTAATAAAGGAAGGAGCCATAATATATATATAAACATTGCATCCAGCGTTATTCAGGAAATAATACTGGGTGAAGGGTTTATACTAGAGGAAGGGAGAGACCTTAGCGGACGAGCCCACTACAGTGCCTTATACCACCACATCTAAGACACTCAATAAGGTTGCTCTTCTCCAGCTTAAGAAGCCACAATCAAAATTGTAGGCATCCAGTGGTTTAACAATAACCTGGCAAACTTGAAAAGGACCGGGTACAACCTAGAACACAAGTGGAGGAAATCTATTCAATTCAAAAAATTTCTTCAGGTAGAGGAAAGCTTCCTCTGTTTAAGAGGGGACAAAACTAAGAGTTTATTGTCAGGTCTGAGACTAATACCAGACCAAAATTGCTTTTCCATGGCCAACTGTGTTCGGCAAGATATCATTTTGATCACAAAAAGTATGAAATCTAAGTATTAGATTTGATGCAGATATGTTCTTTATTCCTCAAATTAAGTTTGTGGTCAAACATACAAATCTTCATATAACCATGTTGAAAAAAGTTCTCTAAGGACCACTTATTCTTTAAACTCATAAGAGTTTTAGTTTCATGTAGACTTGGCTATTACAAATCCATCTCTGCTGGCCTAGAGAAAACTTGTGAATGTTACCAAAGATCTAGAACCCGGCATCTATACTATGCCATAATTAGGAGACTTCAGCATTATTGTCCCTGCACTGACTTCCTGTGTATCAAAGAATCCAGTGCATGGTGCTATGTAACATACACAAAGCCTTTCACAACAGAGGGGTACCAAACTTGCAAAAAGCTGGTCTTGCACTACCAACCAATTGAAATTCAGAGATCAAAAAATGATGCTTATCTCTGGCAAAAAAAATCTGAAATGGAATGAGCTAGACCTCACTTCCAGAGCTCAACCAAACTACCTCTAGTTTAGGAACATCTTGAAAAACTACTCCTTAAATTGTCTTTTGCACTCCTTGACCATAAATGGATTCAATGACACCCCTCCCTTTTCCCAGGGATAAGGCTCTGAAAACCAAGAGGATTCTGACATAATTCATTATTTGCGAGACTGCTCCCCCAGAAACTACACATAGTTTCCCAGTAACCTGGAATGGCTGAGATGGTATGCATCCAAGATAAATAACATCAGAGTGCACTCTGAAGCAGTCTCAAAGAGGCATAGAGCCTTATTATGACATTGGCGGTAAATCCCACTTACCGCCAAGCTGACTGCCGCCAACATACCGCGGCGGCAGCAGATACCCATCCACCTTTTAATGACACACACCAATCCGTCACTATTCAGCCACATAAACAAATCAGCCACACCAAAGGTCAGTGAAAAACTGGCTGAATCAAAACCTACACTGTTACGCCACCAGAACAACGCCCACCACATTATGACCCACGAATCTCAACGGGGGACATTCAATGGCGGTAAACCATTAGCAGTACATACCTCCGCGGTCAAAATACACACAGAAACAAAACAGCACCACATTGGACAATTCAAACAACACACACCTGACACCCATACACACACCACACCCACCCACTCACACCACTATAAAACACACACCCACATTACCCCCAACCCTTTACCATTTCAAACAATTGCCACAGCAGAGACAGCAAGACCACAGACACAACCAGAGCCACACACTACCCACACCTATACACCACCCACGCACCCCACATCACACACCCCAACACATTACCCTACACACTCTCACCTACACACCTCACACAACAACCATGGCACCACAAAGACACCCCCGGTGCTGTGAGGAGGAGCTAAGGGTCATGGTGGAGGAAATCATCAGGGTAGAGCCTTAGCTATTTGGAGCACAGGTGCAGCAGATATTGATAGCTAGGAAGATGGAGCTATGGTGGGGAATCGTGGACAGGGTCAACATCGTGGGACAGCACCCAAGAACTAGGGATGACATCAGGAAGAGGTGGAACGACCTACGGGGGAAGGTACGTTCCATTGCAGCAAGACACCAGCTCGCTGTACCGAGGACTGGCAGTGGACCCCCACCTCCTGCCCCACAATTAACAACATGGGAGGAGCAAGTCTTGGCAATCATGCATCCTGAGGGCATGGCTAGAGTAGGAGGACTGGACTCTGGTAAGTCAACTCTCTAGTTCTATCAACCCCCTACCTGCATGCCATCACATATCCTCACCCTCACTACCATCACACCGCCACCCCCCCCCCAACATCACATCTCACTCATCCCAATGCCAAGCCCTGCATGCCATACCAATGCATTGACACCACTCAGCCCTGCATGGGCACCTATCACTAAAGCATGCACACCATAGAGAATCAGCTATCCCACCACATACCAACGTACACAAGTGACAGCTGCCTGGGCAAATAGAACCAAAGAGGGCAAGCCACGGATGCACAATATGTCAGACACAGAAACCATAACACATCATTTAAAACCCCACAGATACCCCAGCCAATGTCAGTGGAGAGAAGGTGCCAGCAATATTCAGTCCCCCAACTGAAGAGGCCCAGAGGGATGGCAGCAACTCTGGTCTTCAGAATCTGGATGACCAACCTGTCCCATCAGGGACTTCTGGACAGCCAGTTACCCAGGCCCAGTCACACCACCACAGAGCCTCTCCCATCAGGAAACACCACCAAAGTGTACCCATACCTCTGTCCCCAGGACACGTCAATCAGCAGTGTGCCCACCCCTACAGGGACCCCAGGGCACACCTCATACCCAAGACAATCAGGGACCTGGGGTCAGTGGCAGTGGGCACACGGTTCAGGGGACAGAGGCACAGGACAACAGGTAAACTGGGAGGAGTGCTGTACGCTAGGGGGAGGACAGGCCCAGGGAACCAACTCTCCAGGAGGTACTTGCAGAGATCCTGGGAGCATATCAACATTCCCAGCACATGATGGGCCAGATCCTGGACAATGTGCAAGAGAACAGGTGGCTGCAGGAGTGACAGTACCAGGGATGAGGGAGGACTTGCAGGACATCAACACCACCCTGGTCTCCATAGCAGGGGTTCTGGCAGACAAGGCCAATATTATGAAGGAGGCAGTCTCACAACAACAGGCCCCTGCCACTAGCCAGACATCTGAATTGTCTTCTACCTCTGCTGCCGCTAGTGGCCAGGAGGCCCGCCACAGGACCAACAGGCCACCACCACCCCTCCCGCAGCCAAAGTAGAACCACCCGCAAATGTTCCCTGTGATCCAGACAGAAGCCAGAGACACTTACCAAGACCCCTGCCAGGAAATGAGTCTCTCCTGATTGTCACCCTTGTGTCCCACACAGTCACCCTGTCCACCTTGAACTGCCATTGCTCCCCTTCCTTTGTCTCCTTGGACAATGCACCTGTGCTACAGACTGGAACAATACCGTGGACTTTCCTCCATCATCACCCCATCCCATTGCACTTACCCCTCTTTTTCTTAGTACTTCAATAAACACCCTTAGAAAAAAAAGACGTATGGAGTATATCAAATTTTTCAAGTATGTATTATTTTAACCAGGTTCAAACATTGCAATTCAACTGTACAGTAAATGAGCATATGTTAATGACTTGTAGCTGGCTGCAGTGATTACACCAGGAACTATTGTGAGGCACCAACATCTGTAAAATGAATTGCCAAAGGGTACAGGAAGTGGGCATATAAGTGGGAAATAACAGCATGCCAATGCCACAGTAATTCAAAATAATTACAATGAAATGTGAAGTAACATTGTCTTACCTGTGTGTCATTGAAGTATTGTCTGATGACTGCTGTTCTGTTGTCCTCATCCTCATCCTCTGCCTCCTCATCCTCACTGTCCACAGGGTCCAATGCTGCCACACGGGCATCTCCAGCCTCCTCCTCCTGCAGAAAAGGCACATTGCATCTCAGGGCAAGGTTGTGCAACATGCAGCATGCCACTATTATCTGGCTGACCTTCTTGGGTGAGCAGCACAGGGATCCACCTGTTAGATGGAGGCACCTGAACCTGGCCTTCAGGAGGCCAAAGGTATGTTCTATAATCCTTCTGGTTCGCCCATGTGCCTCATTGTAACGTTCTTCAGCCCTTGTCCTGGCATTCCTCACAAGGGTCAGCAGCCAAGATAGGTTGGGGTATCCAGAGTCAGCTGCAATATTGAGGGACAACATTTAGCCACACACTATCCCATATGGCCCACACCATACCCACACACCAACATATACTGGGTGGGGACCAGGGCTCACCTATTAACCACACCCTGTGCCTCTGTAGTTGGGCCATCACATTTGGAATGCTGCTATTCCTCAAGACAAAGGCACCATGCACCGACCCAGGATACGTAGCAGTGACATGGGAGATGTACTGGTCCGCCAAGCACACCATCTGTACATTCATAGAGTGGAAACTCTTACGATTTCTGAACACCTGTTCCTTTTGACAGGAGGGACATATGCAATATGTGTTACATCAGTCGCCCCAATTATGTTGGGGATATGTCCCATTGCATAGAAGACGGCCTTCACTGTGGCCAAATCTTCCACGTGGGGAAATACATAGTAGCTGCACATGTGTTTAATCATGGCAGACAACACTCTTGTCAGCACTATTGAGAACATTGGCTGTGACATTCCTGCTGCCAAGCCCACTGTCACTTGGAAAGAACCAGTTGTCAGGAAATGGAGCACAGATAGAACTTGCACAAGAAGGGGGATCCCAGAGGGGTGACGGATAGCAGATATCAGGTCAGGCTCCAATTGGGCACACAGCTCTGTGATTGTGGCCCTGTCAAGTCTAGAGGTGAGTATTATGTGCCTGTCCTCCATTGTTGCCTAGTCCACCAGGGGTCTTACACGGGGGTATGTCTCCATCTCCTATTCATCCGCAGTGGTAGCAATCTATGGGGCAAAAGAGTAAGGAACCAGTCACAAACTGAACAATGAGGCTACAAAAGAACATTGCATGATGTTAACTTGTAATGGGTCAGTGTGGATTGTCAAATATGTCCAAATTTAAACAGTGACGCAGCAATTATCCAGGGCTTGCCCCTCCACCCCTGAAATGGTGTCCGCCTGTCCTGTGTGGAGGGACAGGTGGAAGTGAGGTCATTCTGCTGATGTTGTGCGCCGTTGCGGGAGGCGGTCGGGAACCATGCAACTCCTCAATTGTTATAATTGGGCCCTATGGGTTACAGTGGCCATTGGTGATCTATCTATGCCGGTGTTTCTTGGCATGTTACCCCCATTTTTACCTATATGTCAGTATGTTTTTGCCTGTCTCACTGGGATCCTGCTGGTCAGGACCCCAGTGTTCATAGTTTATGGACTAAGGTGTGTGTTGTGTAGAGTGTTTGACTGTGTCACTGAGGCTCTGCTAACCAGGAACTCAGTGCTTATGCTCTCTCTGCTTTTATATTTGTCACTATAGGCTAGTGACTCCATTTAGCAATTTCAATTGGCACACTGGACCCCCTTATAAGTCCCTAGTATATGGTACCTAGGTACCCAGGGCATTGGGGTTCCAGGAGATCCTTATGGGCTGCAGCATTTCTTTTGCCACCCATAAGGAGCTCAGACAAACCCTTCCACAGGCCTGCCAGTGCAGCCTGTCTGAAATTGTGCACACACTATTTAACAGCCATTTTCACTACACTTAAGTAACTTATAAGTCACCTATATGTCTAACCTTCACTTGCTGAAGGTTAGGTGCAAAGTTACTAAGTGTGAGGGCACCCTTGCACTAGCAAAGGTTCCCCCACATAGTTCCGGGCCAATTCCTGGGACTTTGTGAGTGGGGGGGGACCATTAAACGCATGCACTACATATAGGTCAATATGTAGCTTCACAATGGTAACTCCGAATATGGCCATGTAAGGTGTCTAAGATCATGGAATTTTCCCCCCATTCCATATATGGTATTGGGGAGCCAATTCCATGCATCTTGGGGGCTCCACCATGTACCCCCAGTACTGCCAAATCAGCTCTCTGAGGCTTGCAGTGCAGCTACAGCTGCTGCCACCTCACAGACAGGGTTCTGCCCTCCTTGGTTCTGAGCAGCTCAGTCCTAGGAAGGCAGAACAAAGCATTTCCTTTGGGAGGAGGCGGTTACACCATCTCCCTTTGTAAATAGGTGTTACAGGCTGGGGAGTGGTAGCCTCCCCCAGCCTCTGGAAATGCTTTGAAGGGCATAGATGGTGCCCTCCTTGCCCAAGCCAGTCTACCCCGGTTCAGGGACCCCCAGCCCCTGCTCTGGCTTGAAACTGGACAAAGGAAAGGGGAGTGACCACTCCCCTGTCTATCACCACCCTAAGAGTGGTGCCCAGAGCTCCTCCAGTGTGACCCAGACTTCAGCCTTCTCGCTTTGCAAGGTGTGGGGGCACTCTGGAGGCCTCTGAGGGCCAGTGCTTGCAGGTAATGTCTCCTATGGGTTCTCTTCAGATTTTACTTGCAGGTTTCCAGCAGGAATCCTCTGCAACTACTACTTCATCCTCTGACCTCGGATCAACTGCAGACTGCTCCAGGAACCGCTGTAACAGCAACAAAGTATCCAGAAGGGCTACATTTCCTCTGCAACTTCAGCTCCAGCCAGCAACTGCAACAGTTTCCACGGTGTGCATGCTCTGAGGACTCCCTGTCTTCACCCTGCACCAGAAGGACCGAAGAACTCTCCCGTGAAGTAACGGAGTCACTTCACTGCTCACGCATGCACCTTCTAAGTCGACGACCGGTTCTCTTGGACTCCTCTCCTGGTGACAAGCGTGATCCTTGGAACACAGAGGGTGGACCCCATCAAATCAGACTGTCCTGAGGTCCTGCTGTCCCAATTTGGAGGAGGTAAGACCTTGCCTTTCCCCAGAACGACAGTACCCCTCTGCACCGTGCCTTCTTCACCTCCTGTGGCCTCTGTGCACTATTTGCGAAATTCCTTCAAGCACAGCCTGGCCCAGGTCCCCAGCACTCCATCCTGCGACGCTCGACTCGCTGAGCTGTTCTCCGGCGGCGTGAGACCTTCCTTTGTAATGCTGCACCAACTGCATTTTGCACCTTTTTTGTCCCCTTGGGACTTCTGTTGGTGCTATCTGGTGTCCTGAGGGCTCTCTGAAGTGCTGAGAGCCCCCTCCTTCTCCTCACACAGAGTTGAGGCCCCCATGTCCCTACTGGGTCCAGACAGTGCCAACTTGACGCAAAATGCAACTTTGCTGGAACCAAGGCTTGTTTAGAGGAATCCAGCACCAAAACTTGCCTACATCCAACTTCTCTTCGTGGGACATCCAGCGCAACATGCAGGAACCCGCTGACATCTTCCTTGGATGCATTTCTGCAGTCTTCGTCCAACTGGGGACTCTTCTTTTGCACCCTCTTCTGGGTTGGCAAGAGCTCCTGCCCTTCCTGGAACTTCTTTTGACTTCTGGACTTGGGCTTTTTCCTTTGCAGGTCTTCAGGTCCAGGAATCCACCATTTGTTGTTTGCAGTCTTGCTTGGTTCCTGCAATAACTCTAATCACGACTTGTAGTGCGTCCTAAGGAAACTTGCAGTACTTTACTTCTGCTTTTCAGGGCTCTGGGGTGGGGTATTTTACTTACCTTTGCTGTATTCTTACTCTCCCAGCGATTCTCTACTCACTAAACTTGTCTAGGGGGGAATTTGTGATTCACATTACAATTTCTTAGTATATGGTTTGTGTTGCTCCTAGACCTATTTTCTCCCATAGCATTTCCTATTGTTTGCACTATCCTGTTTCTAATTACGGAGCTTATTTTGGTGTCTAGTGTATGTATTGTGTATAATACTTACCTCCAGAAGTATTGCCTTCAAGGTATTTTTGGCCTTGTGTCAGCCAAATAAACTACATTTATTTTTGGTAACACTGAGTATTGTCTTTACTTGTGTATAAGTAATGTGTAACTATAAGTGGTATTGCAGGAGCTTTGCATGTCTCCTAGTTCAGCCTAACCTGCTCACCTATAGCTACCTCTATCAGCCTAAGCTGCTAGAACACTGCTACATTTCACTAATAAGGGATAAGTGGACCTGGTGTAAGGTGTAAGTACCTAAGGTACTCACTACAAACCAGGCCAGCCTCCTACAGCCGGCGGTGGCGGTATTCACCGCTGCGACGTGACTGGCATTTTATATCAGATTCCTCACTTGCTACCTGATCTTCAGCAGGAGAGGACCTACACTGCATGTGCTGCTGTGACCTGTGTCTGGAACCTACCATGGCCCGTGTGACTGGGGAAAGGGCCCCTGCCTTCACTTCGGCAGAGTTCGAGAGACTGGTGGATGGGGCCCTACCCCAGTACGGACTTTTGAATGGGGCTCCAGACTAACAGGTGAGTACTCTGTGGGCACGATGCATGTGGCATCAATGCATGGAGTGGTGTGTGTGAAGGCCTCGTATAAGGGGGTGGGTGGATGTCCTCTGGGCGGCATATTGGTTGTGTGCTGGACCATGTGTGTGGAAATGGTGATGTGAAGAGGTATGGTGGGCCATAAGTGTAACAGGCAGGACTTTCTGACTAATACTGTTTTCCTGTGTGTATTTCCTCTGCAGGTCAGCACCCATCAAAAGAAGGGTAGATGGTGTGCCATCGCCAAGGACGTGCGGACCCTGGGGGTCTATGGCAGCGGAGCACCCACTGTCTGAAACGGTGGGAGGACCTGAGACGCTGGGCACGGAAGATGGTGGAGGCCCAGCTGGGTATGGCCTCCCAACAAGGAAGGGGTGCCCGTCGAACCCTGACCCCCCTGATGATCCGCATACTGGCGGTGGCCTATCCAGAGCTGGGTGGGCGCTTGAGGGCATCACAGGAGCCACAAGGGGGTGAATAAAGTGCCCATCATTACTACTAATGCCTGGTGGGGTGGTATCCGGGTGATGGATGTGAATCAGTGGGTGCCCCTAGGTCAGGCCTGACATTGCAGAGTAGGTCCCCTGGTGGCTAGGATTTTGAAGGGATATTCCTGTTACCTAGCTTGTAGGCATCCACTACTGGTCAGTGCTGCGTGGGTCCCAGGTGTGCTGGATTTGCCGGTGTGTGCCCCTCCCCATGCCTTGGTGGCTAGCAATATCACAGGTAGTGCAATGCATAATGCGTAGGCCTGTTCCCTGTGTGTGAGGGTGCTGTGTACGCCAACAGTGGTGTTGGTGCAGCCAATGACGAAGTGTATCCTTTCTCTCCCTCCCCCCCTTCTTGTTTTATCATCCTGTCCTTATGTGCATTAGCATCATCTGGCGGAGGAGCAGAGGCACCGGCGACTGAGGGAGCTGCATCCCACAGGACCCAGGAGGCAGAGTCCACCAACGGTGAGGGCACCAGTGGGATGGAGGGCAAGGGGAGCACCATGGCTGAGACTGGAGGGGACAGCTCTGACACAGGTATCTCCTCCGATGGAAGCTCCCTGGTGGTGGCAGACACATCTGTGACCACCCCAGCTACAGCCACCACCCCGTACCAGCAGCTCTGTCCCAGCAGCCCCTCATCGAGTTGCCGTGCCCGCTCACCCCGGAGAGTGGCCATCTCCTTTGCCCAAGGCACCTCAGGCCCTGCCCCAGTAAGCCCTGCTGCCCTGAGTGAGGAGGCTATTGACCTCCTGAGATTCATCTCTGTAGGGCAGTCAACCATTGTGAATGCAATCCAGGGGCTGGCAGCCCAGATGCAACAAACTAATGCATTTCTGGAGGGCATTCAAACTGGCTTAGTGGCTCAACAGAGATCAATCCAGGCCCTGGCCTCCTCTCTGTCAGCAGCCATTGACCCTGTTTTTACCCTCCCCTCTCCAATTTCCTCTTCCCAGTCCCATTCTCCTCAACCCCAACCTATCCGAAGCACACAGGCAGACGAGCATGTACAAAAGACAACACACGAGTGATTCAGGCAAACACAAGCACCACACTTCATCCCACAGGCACTCACACAAACACCATCCAGATGCAGACATACCAACATTCACAATTTCCACTGTGTCCCCCTCCCCCTCCTCCTCCACCTCCCTCCCAGTTCCGTCTACACTCACACCTGCATGCACTACACCATCATCCACTACCAGCATCACCACCACACCTAGCAGAACAAACACCTCACTGGCATACACCTCTACAACAGCCATGCACACGTCCCCTGTGTCCTCTCCCACTGTGTCTGTCCCCCCCTCCAGGTACACAAGCGCAAGCACTCAGACACCCAACAGCAATCCATCTCACACCAGCATCCAGCCCATGCACCCAAAATCAGCAGACAGACACCTTCTACAACCACTCACTCTTCCTCCACTCCCAAACCTTCTCCCTCTTCCCGCCCCAGTGTCCCTAAAAAACTTTTCCTATCCACCATTGACCTCTTCCCTACCCCTCACCCCCCATCCTGCACGTCTGGCCAGGGTGGCAAAAACCGAGTTAAGCACTTCAGCCACCCAGTCCATGGGCCCAGTCGTCACCATACCCACTCGTGGTGGGAAAGGATCCAGGGCAGATGTCCTGAGGGTGAAGGATCCTGCACCAGGCAGCCTCAAGGGAAAGGAGCCTGCCACAGCTGACAGAAGGAGCAAGGAGCCTGCCCAAGCTGCTGGCAGGAAGACTAAGGAGCCTGCCCCAGCTGCTGCCAAGAAGAGCAAAGAGCCTGCACCAGCATGCAGGAAGAGCAAGAGGCCTGGGGATGGAACTGTGACGGAGCCCCCACCACCAACCATCATTGAGCAGCCGTACAAGGCTGAAAGGGATGGGCAGGTGCCTCCCCCTACCAGCAGCAGCACCACCACCACCATTGAGCAGCCGTCACCGCCGGCGGACAGTATGTAATCCTGTCTCAATGGGCTGCTGTGCATGTTGCCCACTGCAAATCCAGTGGGTATGACACCCACCTGAGAGACTGTGACCTTGTACTCCCCAGGATCAAGAGCACAGGGCACAATGCCCTCTCCAGAACCAGTGGGTAAGACACCCACCTACCCCAGCCTCCCCAGGATCAAGACCACAGGGCACGATGCCCCCTCCAGAACCAGTGGGTAAGACACCCACCTACCCCAGCCTCCCCGGGATCAAGACCACAGGGCACGATGTCCCCTCCAGAACCAGTGGCTAAGACACTCACCTACTGCAGCCTCCCCAGGATAAAGAGCACAGGGCACAATGCCCCCTCCAGAACCAGTGGGTAAGACACCCACCTACCCCAGCCTCCCCAGGATCAAGAGCAGAGGGCACAATGCCCCCTCCAGAACTAGTGGGCAAGTCACCCACTCGAGAGACTGTGGCTTAGCACTCCCCAGGACCAAGCACAGGGCATGTTGCCCCCTCCAGAGCATGTGGGCAAGTCACCCACTTGTGAGACTGTGGCCTTGCACTCCCCAGGACCAAGCACAGGGCATTATGCCCCATCCAGAGCATGTGGGCAAGTCACCCACTTGTGAGACTGTGGCCTTGCACTCCCCAGGAACAAGCACAGGGCATGTTGCCCCCTCCAGAACCAGTGGGCAAGTCACCCACTTGTGAGACTGTGGCCTTGCACTCCCCAGGACCAAGCACAGGGCATTCAACAACAAGTGGCAACTCATTACTTGAAATAAATGCACATTCCAAATATATATAATAAAAGACCTTATGAGTGCTCATACACTGACTCACATCGTTGCCTTGGTGTGTAAAACCAGGTCTGCTAAAAGAAAACCTGTTCTAATAATGAGGAAAAAACTCAGTGGGGCACATCAACAAAACAGTGTATAATTTAGAGATAATTTGATATCTTGATGAGATAACATGGAAAAAAACTATTGAATTCTAACTATATGACTAAATATGTAGACTCCCTTTCCTGAGAAGTATAAAACAACAATGGGTTTTTAAAGAATGACATATGTAAATGTACAAACTAACCAAAAAAAGGGGAAGAAAATGTCCATACAAAGAGAAATTATTTTTAATACAAAAAAAGAAAAAATCCTATTGTACACATACACATATATACATATAAACAAAACATATCGAGGAACAATAAAAAGCCATCAGCCGACACGTGTTTCGTCCTGACTGGACTTCTTCAAGGCTGAGAAAATCACAACACAAAACAATCAATGGTCAGTTAACTGCACAAACCCTTATATACACATAATGTTTATAATATGGCACTTAATTTAAATCTGAACAAAAAGACTTCAAAGGAAAGGGAAGAAAACCACCACCGCACAACCTTAGTGGCAAAGGTGTTTTTTTTCTTTCTTCTTCTTAATGTCCGAAGGTATGATATAAAGTACTACACATGTCTCCAAGAGTGGGTCCGTTACAGCCAAAGCAATATTCAACCCTACCGCATGCAAACCCAAGTGAAAAGGAGATTCTTTTTTGTTGGCATTAGATCACTTAATATCCAAAATTATCCTGTTGTCCGCAAGCACAGGGCATGTTGACCCTCCAGACCCAGTGGTCTTGTTCCATCTGCCGGCTGAAGTGCCCCGTCTCCCATCCCCCTGAGGTGCCTGCCTATTTCCAAACTGATGCCCTTGCAGTGTTCTCTCCGTGTTGAGGCAGGTGTCATGTTTGGCCTTGGAATTTGGCCCGTGGCCATGTGGACAGCATATATTGTGGACTGGCATGTGTCCCTTTTTATGTACATATGTATATATCTATTTTCTTGCCTCACTTATTTATCTTGATGTGTTGCTCTCATTACATTCACTTTCACTAAAATGTTTTGTCCTTGCATTATTCACCCAAGTTACGGGGTAAAATTGTTTTATTAATGCAGCTCATTGTGTGTATGGTGTTGGGGTGTGTGTGTGTTGTGCGTGTGTGTGTCACTCTTTTTCCTCCTTCCCTTCCTTGTGTGCTAGGCGTCTGTACTCACCATCGTCATCTTCGCCGGCATTGGTGTTCGTGGTGGAGCAGCACGTGGAACACCATGGGGAAGACATGCAGCTCGGGCTCCATGGCGGCATGGTTGTTCCCTGTGTCTCCAATGGTGAGTCCTTTCCCTTCAGAGGTCTGTTTCCACCAGGCTTTTGATGTCGCTGATACCGCCCCGGAAAAGGTGGTGATTTCCTAGGTCATAATATGGTGGGTGGAACATTGACTTCCGCCTGGCTGTAGGAGTCTCCCGCCGTGGTGGCTGTTGTTTCCGCCCTGGCGGTCGGTGTGGTACATTGGCTGTCTATTGGAGATCTTTCCGTCATGGTAATAATTTTGCGGTAATTACCACCGGCCTGTTGGCGGTATCACCGCCACTTTTACACCAATCGCCAGGGTTGTAATGAGGGCCCTAGTGCAGTGTTATATAAAAACATAATTAAATAAATAAGAGGAAAATGTCACCAATGAAAATCAGAGACAAACTTAAAAATTGCAAATCAAGGAGTAATGTATGGTAGTAGTAAACGATTTCTAAGTGACTTCCAGAGACCTGACTGGAATCCATGCATCCTTTATAGCTGGCCCTTGGGTGAGCTCAGTGGGATACACAATGAGGTTTGTCCTGGTAAAGGATACTACTCAAATTATAAGAAAAATCCTGAAACAGAGGCATGTTCAGGTGGACCAATCTGTAGCTTAAGTGTGAACAAGGTTCCAAGAGGTCAGACATATGTTCAGGGAATTTGCCAAGTGATTGTGACATAACGTATAATATTTGGGAAGTCCTAGCTAGACTAAATATTTGGTCATAGTTATAGCCTGACTTGAAGAAGATAACAGGCAGAACACAAAAACAGTTTTGGGAGAGAAATGGCCCCTGTATGTTTTTCGTTGTGTTCCATGCCTTGAAGGCCTAACTGCAAGTATTTAATATCCTGCTTTTTGGATTTTTGACCCCACCACTTATAAATCTAGCATGTGTGCAAAGATCCAGGCCTGACCCTTGATGTGGGCATGTTCCTGGACCTGTCCTAGACCTGTATGGGTGTACCAAGGGCCATCTTTATAGTGCAGTGGAACGCTGTCCTTTTCAGGGGTTCTATATAGCATGTAGCACGTGTGGTGGCAGCATGCCATCTTTTCATAATCCTTCTGCTACAGACAAACTCAGATCCTTGCACTTACATCTCAAGCACATGTGTGTATGGTCTGTGTTTTACATAGTCCGAGTGAACCAGTGTGAATGAGGCCTGTGAGTTCCATTTTAGAAGATGCTGGCCTACTCATGTGCACAAATGGAGGTGTGGTAATTTTCACAGACAGTGTAAGTGTATTGCTGATATCCCTGAGATTGGAGGGAAGGGACTGAAATACTGAAGTAGGAAAAGAGGAGACAGACATCCCCTTAAAAATTTGATTAGGTCATTTTGCTGTATGAGCTACTAATGGGCTTTTCCTCAGAGCTGCCAGTTAGTAAATGGTGGATATAAAGGGCAAGATTGCAGCCTCTGTTGTCCAGAATATTAAGGGTCCTTAAGAAAGACCCCTCTTCCTGACAACGGTCAAGGGTGGCTATTGATTGCTAGGGGCACGATACTCACACATGTATGTGCCTCTGTCGTGGGGGCTTCAACCTGTTGATGACCTTGCTGTGAAAAGCAGCACGCTAGATAAAAGCTGTTAATAGAAGCTCATCTGTCGCCACTTGAAACTGGAACCGAAAGCGAAATGTATCACTGGCTAAGCACTCAGAGACCAAACAAGTCGAACTGCAGACTCACATTTACATCTTGGGGGAAGAGGTGTTGCCAAGACCTGCCGGGCTCAAACTGCAGCCTATTTCATGTGTCCGGAAGAGAGCTGCTGACCTAAGACAACTGCACTCTTGCGGACTCTGCTGTGTGACCAGTGACTGCTTCCTGGACCAGCGCAGCAGACTAATGCATCTGCAAGTGGCAAGCCTTTCATCCAGGAGGGAAGACCAGGACTGGCGTGCAGTGGGTTAATTGCATTATATGCCTAAAAGGAGATGGGGAGCGATGTGCCTGTACTTGAGACAAACATCATGGTAGCCTAACACTAAGGGATGTGGAGGGGGAGCAGAGGGGGGATCCTCACTGTGAGACAGTGGACCTGCACAATAGACTCTGATTAGAGTAACATTTTCAGTGTGTAGTATTAAGTTTTATAGTGTATTAAAGTACTTTTCTTTTATAGAAGATAAATAGTGGGCTGGACAACCAAGTTTTTGCAATGGTGTGTCTCTGTTTAGTGCTGAACTTGTTGTACCCTCATATTAACCTCCCTGAGAAGCCTGTGACTGCTCACCATTGCTACCAGTGACAGTCAAGTGCTGATGGAATTGTTATTAGGCCAGTTTGCTGAGCCACATTAGGACAGACCCCAGGACACCAGAGGCAAACGACCACAGCCACCATGGCTGTGCCACTTGATTGCCCTGTGACCACTAAATTGGGTCAGACAACCATATAGTATGGATGCCCATACACATCAAAGGCTCACAGCAGGTGAATAATGTAATCAAAAGATGACAGGCCAGAGTGGCATGGGCAAACAAGCAAGCCAGACAGTGCAAATGTAAAACATGCATGTCTGGAATATAAAGAAATGAGTGGGTGAGATGTTGATCATGGCTTCAAAAAAAGGAACCGTATAAGATGAAGAGAATAATAAAACATTATTTACTGCAGAAAGGAGAAGGAAATGAAGAAGATAGGAGAGAATATGTTAAAATCCAGGGAAGTCATTCTCAGATTGTGATAGGGTCAGAAACAAGAGAAGGCAGAAGTGATAGAAGATGGGAGAAGAAAATGACTAACTGGGTCACACTGTGAATAAGAGGAAGGTAACTCACTCTGTTCCTCGATTTTCCACTGCCTTGTCACAAAAAGAGTATTCTAGACACACACAAATTCTGCTCACAGATGTACTTTTTGCCAAACAAAGGGGCATATTTATACTCTGTTTGCGCCGGTTTCGCGTCGTTTTTTTTTACGCAAATCCGACGCAAAGCTAACTCCATATTTATACTTTGGAGTTAGACCCGTCTAGCGCCAAAGATCTTGGAGTTTGCGTAATTTTTTAGCGTGGACACCTACCTTGCGTTAATGATATGCAAGGTAGGCGTTCCCTTCTAAAAAATGACTCTAAGGCATGTGCGCCTTATTTAAACTCTCGTGCAAAAATGACGCACGGGAGTGGGCGGGTAAAAAAAAATGACGTCCAGCCGCTTTTGCGTCATTTTTTAACGCCTGGTCAGGGCAGGCGTTAAGGGACCTGTGGGCTCGGAAGGAGCCCAGAGGTGCCCTCCCATGCCCCCAGGGACACCCCCTGCCATCCTTGCCCACCCTAGGAGGACGCCCAAGGATGGAGGGACCCATCCCAGGGAACTTAAGGTAAGTTCAGGTAAGTATTTTTTTTTGTTTTTTTTTGTGGCATAGGGGGGCCTGATTTGTGCCCCCCTACATGCCACTATGCCCAATGACCATGGGCAGGGGACATAAGTCCCCTGGGCATGGCCATTGGGTAAGGGGGCATGACTCCTGTCTGTGCTAAGACAGGAGTCATTTCAATGGGGGTTGGGAGTAAAAAAAAATGGCACAAATCGGGTTGAGGCGAAAATTTTGCCTCAGACCTGACTTGCCCCATTTTTTGACGCCCAAGCTCCATTTTCCCATACGCCGGCGCTGCCTGGTGTGAGTCATTTTTTTTGACGCACACCAGTCAGCTCCGCCGGCTAACGTCATTCAATAAATAAGGCGCCCGCATGGCGCTTTGGAATGGCGTTAGCCGGCGTTAACATTTTTGACGCACAACTGCGTTGGCGCAGTTGTGCATCAAAAAGTATAAATATGGCCAAAAATATTGCAAGTGTGTAGGAAAGTAGCCTGTTTATAGCTTGGTTACCCCCACTTTTGGCCTGCTTGTCAGTGTGTTTGACTGTCTTCACTGGGATCCTGCTAAACCAGGACCTCAGTGAGTATGCTCTCTCTCCTCTAAATATGGTTGTTGCATACTGGTAACCCAGTATTTCACCCACAATTGGCCTACTGGTGCCCCCTTATAAGCCCCTAGTGTATGGCACTTAGTTACCCAGGGCGTTGGAGTTCCAGGGGATCCCTATGGGCTGCAGCATATCTTTTGCCACCTATAGGGAGCCCATGCAAAGGCTTCTGCAGTGCTGCCATTGCAGCCTGCGTGAACGGGCTCATGCACCCTTTTACTGCCATTTACAGTGCACCAGGTCACTTATAAGTCACATCTATAGCAGGCTCTCCAGCCCTTAGAGCAGGGTGCAAAGTACCTGTGGGTGAGGGTCCAGCTACATAATGGTAACTCCGAACATAGGCATGTTTGGTATCAAACATGTAGGAATCATACCCCAAGGCTTTTGCAAGCATTGGTTGTATGATCCCATGCACTCTGGGGGCTCATTAGAAGACCCTCAGTACTGCCATTACACCCTTCTGAGATTTTCCAGGCAGCCCCAGCTGCTGCTACCTCACAGACAGGTTTCTGCCCTCCTGTTGCTTGAGAAGCCCATGCCCAGGAAGGCAGAACAAAGTACTTCCTTTGGGAAAGGGGTGTTACACCCTCTCCCTTTGGGAATAGGTGTTACAGGCTTGGGAAGGGTAGCCTCCCTAAGCCACTGGAAATGCTTTGAAGGGCACATTTGGTGCCCTCCTTGCATAATCCAGTCTACACCAGTTCAGGAACCCCCAGTTCCTGCTTTGGCACGAAACTGGACAAAGGAAAGTGTAGTGACCACTCCCCTATCCATCACCACCCCAGGGGTGGTGCTCAGAGCTCCTCTAGGGGGGCCCTGGGTTGCATCTTTGATTCTAAGTTGCCAGGGATCTCTAAGAGCATATGAGTGGCCAGTGTCAGCAGATGACATCAGAGCCCTCCCCTGATAGGTGCTTCCTGGTTAGGTGACCAATGCCCCTTTGAGGGCTATTTAGGGTCTCTCCTTTGGGTGGTTCTTCAGATTCGGATTGCAAGACTCCAGCAGGAATCCTCTGCATCCTCCACTTCAAGTTCTCACTGAAGGAACAGCATCTGGACCCTCCAGAAACTCTACAAACTGCTATAAAAAAGCATCTCGCCTTCTGCAACATTGTATCTTCAGCTCCTGCCAGCAACTGCAACTGTTTCCTGGTCGTGCCTCCTCTGAGGACAGACCGTACTCAGCCTGCACCAGAAGAGTGAAGGAATCTCCCTTGGGTTGAAGGAGTCACACCCCTTCTTCAGCAGGCACCTACTGCAATGACGACTGACTGCGTGGGTCCCCTCTCCTGCTGAGCTGTGTGTATCCTGCATCACGAGTGGTATACTGAAGTGGTCCTGACGTCCTACTGTCCTACTTTGGTGGAAGTAAGAGCTTGCCTCCACACACAAGACAGTACTCCCTTGCACCATGTGTTTTGCAGTTGCCAAGGCTGTTGGCATCCTTCCACAAAGCTCTTCATGCATCTTGCAGCTCTGGCCCCCACCATCTATCCTGCAATGCACAGCTTCCTGAGTGGTTCTCCAGTGGCATGGAAGCCTTTGTTGTTCTAGTGCGTGGGCCTCTTTTGCACCTTCTTTGTCCCCGTGCTGTGGGACCCCTGTGTGCACTGCTTGGTCTTCTGTGGGCTGTCTGAGTTGCTGAGAGCCCCTTTCGACTCCCCCTCCTGGGTAGAGTCCACCTGGTCCTGGGCAGGCCATTTTCTGCTAACCGCAAACTTAGTGTGTGCCAAAGCTTGTTGGCATACTCCAGCAATGCAAACCGGACTGCAATCCTCCTTCCAGCGTGTTGAAGTAAGCCTCAGCAAGGCCTACTAGTGCAAGGGGTTCACCTTTCTCTGCACAAAGTCCTCAGACCATGTAGGAAGAAGTTGGCACAGGAACTGAAATAAAAGACAAAGTTTATTAACTTCATGAGGTGGTACTACAGTTCAAACAGCACCCTTAGGTAATGTCTGAAGTAGCACACTTAACTGAGAGAGCATGGTCCTTTTATACCCACGCAGGGGTTAAAAGGAGGTGGTACAATTATAGAAGCAAGACTTGTATACATGTAAGGTCATGTGGAAAATGCACAGTCTACAGGTAGGAGGAGCTAACAGTTTTCAAGGACTAACAGCTGCAGACTTTACTGAGCATGTGCGAAAGTGGGAGATGCTAAATATAACTTGTCACTAGGCAGATTTCAAGAGTAGTTAACAGAAAGGTAGGACAGAGCACATGGTGAGCACATGGCAGCATGTTGCAGAGAAAATGGCTGCCATGAATACAAAATGGATTCCGCGAAATGTTCACAATAGTTACAAATACAGATGTCTTCTGCTAATGCTTAATCTAATCGCTGCTAAACTACAACAGACGACCCTTTCAGCATTAGCTGAAGACATTCGTCTTTCTGGAATAATCTAAATATTCATCTTGTATATTTATGCTCATCATTTCAGCTATTTCTTTATCTAACATATGTTGTGCTTTCATTTCTATAATATTTCTTTTGGTAGGCATACAAGCAGTAATACACATGGAGCAGAACATTGGACCACACTGAATACAGATACAGTATGTGAAAAATATTGCAATCATTACACACAGGATAGCCAGTAGTTTCCAGCCCCAGGCGGAAACAAGAGCCTAAAACCATCCAGAAAAGGTCCAAGTACCAGTCTCTGTGTGGATTTCTGCTCCAATTTTATGCAATTTAGATATTGCATCATATACTGAAGGTGAGTGATCGGGAATGAAAACACAGCAACTACTACCGATGATGCGACATGCACCACCTCGGTCAGCTAATATCACATCTAGTACCATACGATTTTGGAGCGCTACAATCCTCGCAATTTGGAGCTCCTCAGTAATATTCCCAAGTGCCAGAGCTGCCTGATTGGTAACAGCTTCCACAACCCTAGTCAATCGTCTCACTTTCCTACTGTTTAACGCAGCACCCACAAAGGGGAACAATCCTAAATTAAAATCAACATATTGTTGCAGGCTAGTATCCGTTTGGTCTACCTCATTTGTACTTATTTCTCTTTTATATCTATTGTTAATGATGTAATTGAACAGTTTTAAATCTCAGTGATATGATGCAGGGGCCAAAAACACAGGGGGTAATAGAAAAGATACATAACACACACCTGACCACCCAACAGGTAGTTGGTAATATCCATAGTTACCACAAACAAAATATGTATTATGTGAAGCTGTAAAACTACTATTATTTATACCCTCAATAGTGAAAATCAAGGTACAATCGCTTATCCCTACTGGAATTCGCCCAATGCTACGTATACATAAATCTGCTTTAGTTTTTGTAACAGAAATCACAAATTGTTCTTTCTTCTCAGAGTCTCTTACATTTGTGAAGACATATGGTATTGAAACATTGTCTGGTTGATACTCTTCCCATTCCCATTTAGTTCCTTTGGCTTGGGGATACCCATCTTTGTCTTGGTAGCATACTTTATTAAGGCGAAAAAGAAGTCCGCCCTCTGTACGTTTTCCAGATGCAAACAAAAGCGTGTACCAAGCTTGACAAGAACCATTGTGTGAAAAAGGAAGAGGAATGAAAGGTGTTCCTCCTTTCTTTTGATGCGCAGGTATCATTCCACATACCCAACAGTTAGTAGTATTTGTAGCATTATGAGTATGATGCAACATCTGAATGAAAGTATTATTGAAGTACAATTGACGGTGCTTCTGCTCCTGATAGGGAAGCGTAAAATAATAGTGATCCTCTGGTACTGGAGTAGTGGCAACAAAAAACTTACAAGCAGGAGCCTTCTTTTCAACAAACCAGGTGATTGTTGCTGTAACCACCAAAACAACAACAAACCCCATAGTACTAATTATCAGTTTGTTTTTCATTTTAGCAATAGTGATAATCGACCCTTTCAGAAATGGATTAAAAACAATTGTTGGAGCTCTTATCCCTGGGTAGCCGCTGATTTCTTCACCACGGGCCAAGACGGGTGTCACTACTCTACTGCATGGCTGATCCCCCCCCTTGCCACATTGGCTCTCCGTTTCACTAACCCAGGGCGGTAGCTCAACCAGTTTTTTTCAAAACATTTTCAGATTCTTTCCTCGGTCTCAAATTATATCGCGACACTCCAGAAGTCGTATGGTCCGGGAAGACCTCTGCAGATTCGTCAGGTGATATAGCACGGCCTTTCTCCGTAGTCAAAATCTCTCGATGATCGGTCAGCACAGCAGGTTCCACCAAAATAGGTAGCACTCTCTTGCAGTGAGTACTATGGACCCAATTCTTTCGGTTCGTCACTCGAACTGCTGTCCTTGTCGCAAGGAGCACCTGTTCTGGGCCTCGCCACCTTGGTTCCAAGCTGCTTGATCTTTCAAAAGACCTAATCATCACCTGGTCACCAGGTCGGAGTTCATGGCCTTCACCTGCAGATCTGTCAGGAAGTGCTTCTCGAACCTGTTGATGAATAGAAACCAAATTGTCGGTTAACTGTGCCAAATAATCATTCATCAGGACACAAGGTACATCATATACGGATTTTGGCTTAGGAACTCCCCAAATATTCATTGGCCTCCCAAATACCACCTTATAAGGACTAAGGCCGAGTCGGGAGTGTGGCACTGACCTAATAGACAATAATGCCAATGGTAATACATCCGGCCAAGTTAAGGATGTGGAAGCCTGGAGCTTCGCTAACTTCAGCTTCAAAGTAGCATTATACCTTTCCACCAACCCTGCTGATTGTGGGTGGAAAACCGCATGGAACTTCTGTTTGATCCCTAATCCTTTCAGGACATACTTAATAACTTCCCCAACAAAATGAGGTCCGTTATCACTCCATAAAAGTCTGCAAACACCAAACCTAGGGTAAAATTATTTCAAAAGCACCTTCGCTGTGGTACTGGCAGTATTATCCTTTGTGGGGTACGCCTCTATCCATTTACTGAAGGCACAAACCACCACCAAGACATTAAATTGTTGCAGCGTTCAAGCTGAATATAATCCATTTGTAGAACTTCAAAAGGTGCAGTTGGTGTAGCAAACCCTCCCGCAGGAGTACGTGTCCCTTTTCCACGATTGTATTGTAAACAAATCAAACAAGACTGTACTACTCTCTTAGCTGTACTGGAAATTTCTGGATGCTCCCAAACTTGCGTAAGCAACTTCGTTATTGTTGAAGCTCCAACATGTGCCAGCCCATGTGCCATCTGAACCATAGGTTGTACAAAAGCTATAGGCAATTTCCATTTATCCATCTGCTTATTCCGCCAACAGCCCTCATCATCCAATTCTCCATTTTCAGACCATTGCTCACGTTCTTTCACAGAAACAGATTTCTGTATATCTAATACGTCTTGTCTAGCATTATGCCAACGTTCAGCTTGTGACTTCACTACATACATAGAAGTAGTACTTCGCTGCATCGCAGTCTCACGTGCTATGCGGTCTGCAACAGCATTACCTTGCCCTATCTTATTGGTCACTTTCTTATGTGCACTACATTTCACAATATCTAGTTTCTTTGGATATGTCAATGCAGTCAAGAGGTTATGCACTAATTCTCCGTGCATTATCTGCATCCCGTGGGATGTGAGAAAGCCTCTCTCCTTTCAATGCAAACCAAAATCATGTCTGTATAAATGTTCACACATAAGTCAGTACTAAGCTCACATGATCGTGTCAAAGCTATTAGTTCAGCTGCTTGAGCTGACTTCTGTGGTATACGACCTGTCTCCACTACGTGTGTATTGTGGTGATTGCATATGCAGCTGAGGTCGTACCATCTGGCAACTTCAAACAAGACCCATCAACCCACAATTCCCCGTCTACATCTAAAAGGGGCGTATCTTGTAAATCAATACGACCCTTTGTCTGTTCTTCGGTAAGGAATATACAATCATGTGTTTCTTGTGACTGAGGCTGAGTCACCGGATATGGCAACAAAGTGGCTTGATTTAGTGTTGCACATCTCTTCAGTGTAATGTGAGGAGCCAGCAATGTCAACTCATATCCTGTGATACGGGCGCTAGTTAAATGTTGTGTCTTTGTTTGATTTAAAAGAGCATCAACCGCATGGGGTACTAACACCAACAGCTTATGTGACAAAACTATCCCTTCACTCTGACGTATTGACACAGCTGTTGCAGCAACTGAACAAAAACACCCAGGCAACGCTCGAGCGACAGGATCAAGTACTGCTGAAAAATATGCACAGGGACGCTGCTTATCGCCATGTGTCTGTACTAAAACTGACAATGCACATCCATCTTTCTCATGTACGTAAAGTGCAAAAGGCTTCATGTAATCTGGAGTACCTAACACTGGTGCGGAACAAAGGGCTTGTCGCAGCTGCCTGAAAGCAGTCTCACATTCATCTGTCCATGGGAGGGGCATTGGAGTATCTTTAGTCAAAAGTGCTAGCAAAGGTTTGACAATGTGTGAAAACCCGAATATCCATTGCCTACAAAAAGAAGTAAGACCAAGGAATGCCCGAACATCTTTCTGAGTAGAGGGTACTGGTGTGTCTAAAATTGCTTGAATACGATCTGATGTAACTGCACGGCCCTCCTTAGACAAAAGGTGACCTAAATAGGTTACCTTTGGTCTACAATATTGCAATTTCTTTCGTGACACTTTATGATGGTGTGAAGCAAGAAAAGAAAGTAAGGACAAAGTGCACTTTTCACATTGCTCAGGGGTATCAGCTGCCAACAAAATATCATCAACATATTGTATGAGAGCCACACCTTCAGGCAAAATAAAAGAATCAAGTTGTCGTTTTAACGCTTGACTATAAATACTTGGACTCTCCGTATAGCCTTGAGGTACTCTTCAAAATCTATTTGATTGTTCATTCAAAGTAAAACCAAACAAATATCGGCTGTCAGGATGAATAGGGATCGAAAAGAAAGCATTCTTCAAGTCTATCACAGAGAACGTAGTTGCTGTCGGGGAAACCAAAGTGAGGAGTGTCGTGATGTCAGATACCACAGGATATTGTGGTATCACAATCTTATTAACTTCTCGTAAATCAATAATGAATCGGTAAATCCTAGTATCAGTATCCTTTTTCAGAATAGGAAGAATCGGACTGTTACAAACATTATACAGAACTTCCTCAACAACTCCAACTGCAATAAGATCATTCACAATTCGTGTGAGTGCTTCTTCGCCCTCCTGTGAAATTTTGTATTGAGGCAAACGTGCAGCAGTTGCAGATGCATCATGGCCCAGAGTCAGTAATTGTAAAAGGGTGAGTGTATGTGTGTTGTAAGTGAGAGTGGGAATCTGTGAGCGTTAGTATGCTGGTGTAGAACAGTGAGTGAGTATGAATGAGAACAAGAAAGTGAGAAAGTGTTAGAGCGAATGAGGGGAAAGCGAGTAAATGTGAAAAGGAGGTAGTGAGAGTGTGAATGACTGTGTTTATTTGCGTGTTTTATGATTGTGAGTCTGCTGCTGACATACTCAATAGAAGTCTGGACTTACGTGGAACCTAAGGTAACATGCTGCTGGCATATTGGAGTTAATTCTTGGCATAAAGAAGGGTATCCATGGTAAAATGCCGGCCTTGACATGCTAGAAGTAATTTTGAGGGCCAGCGCTTATTCTTCTGCCTCAAACATTTGCTGCAAGCAAAAGACACAAACGGGAAAGACGGAGAAAGAGAAAAATGAGAAAGCGTCACAAAGGGAGAAAGCAGAAAGGTGCCAGAGTTAACTGACAAGAAAGGGGGTGGCTTTAAACCCCTCCAGACGGCCCATTCCCGTAAAATATAAGTAATCATGACTCTGTTTATCGGTTTGGGAAATGTTGGCTGCAGTTTATTAAAGTTGATTTAGCATGTTTGCCCTGCTTTTATGAGGTCCATAAATCATTCCGTCATTTCAGATGTACATGCAAACTGAGTCATGAGTTGTCATAAATCACTTTATCGTTCATGAGGTTGCATGCCCCTGGGTTTATGGTTACATTGTTATTGTTATGGTTTGTCATAACACACTTTGCATCTTAACAACCCCCATAAGTTTTTTATCTGCATGTCACCTGTCCATCAATAATTTGCCACAAATCACTCTTGCGTTTAGTCCTTAGTATATCTTGCCCGTTGGCGCTATTCCATTTCTATATAAGAGGGTACTCATTTCCTTTTAGGCTTAACTCGCTACCTTGGTTAGTCCTTGCATCCTGCTCTCCGGCGGACCCAGGCCACGAGTGCCGTGTTTCTAGTACCTCCCCCAACTGCCTTAACCTGCCGTGAGGCATCCCAAGGTAAGTAGCCCTGCCACCCCGCTGTTTTGGGTGTGGCCTTCGTTGTTCTTCCGCTCTCCTTCTTCGCGTCATTCTCCTATCACCCCTTGCCCCCAGCCTGCGACGATCTGGGTACTTAGTTTTTAGGTGTGGGAGGGTGGGTGTCCTTGTTCTGTCGCTGCCCAGCCACCCCAATGAAGAAGAGGGGTTCCGGTCCGGGCAGCGGGCCTGATTACAACTTTGGAGGAGGTGTTAATCCGTCCCAAATGTGACGGATATACCACCAGCCGTATTACGAGTTCTATAGGATATAATGGACTCGTAATACGGCTGGTGGTATATCCGTCACTTTACCGTCACTTTTGGGACGGATTAACACCTCCTCCAAAGTTGTAATCAGGCCCAGCCTCTTTTAAGTGCTAACCTTGCCCTGGGGCATGTTAGGGTGATTAAAAAAAATGCTGAGGCCCCCATTGGGCCAATGTAAGTTTAATTCCCCCTCCTTCCGCTTCCACCCGGAGCAGGGTGAGGGGGGTCGCCATGAGAGAGACCACTTCCGGTCCCCCTCCTTTGTTTGTGCACCTCGTTTCGGTGTGATTTTTACTCGAGGGCCTCAGCGTGGTTTCGAGCGCCCTTCAGTTGCGGGCCTTCGCCCTAAATGGATTGAAGAGGCCAAAGGTGGCTTCAGGATTACGCTGCCTCAGTGTTCCGTGCTCGTACATTTAAATGCAGCAGCGCATGTTTAAGAGGAGGGCTCTAGGCACCGATACATTTTTTAATTACAAATTAAACACTGAGTATAATTGCCTCCTCGTGGCTTTCCTATCTTTCCGCATTATGGTATTCAGGCTCAGTGATAACCTGACGTGGATGCTGCGGGCGGTGCGGGTGTGTGTGAATGAGAGACTGTTTTTTCAATAACTCACAGATGCGTGCCATGTCCGAAGCAATAGTGGGGCTAAACGGCGTAGTCAGTGTTACAGACGTCCTTTCCCCTAAGGCTTTAGATGGCTGCAGCTACGAGTTGTGTGAATCCTGACGCAGATCCATAGGTACTGCAGGGATGTGGCGTTACAGCCAGAGCTGCTGACAGGGAACCATAGGGGACATTTACTAAACTTTCACAAAGGAAGAGAATAGAAATGCTCCATATTTACAAAGATAATTAGCTTTTCTGCTCTCCTTACACTGTTGCCTTGTTTGAAACCTAGCGCCAATGCAGGCACTCTTGCACCGTAGTGGAAGGATGCCTGTGTTAGAAGGTATGACTTCCTGCACAAAAACTATCCTTAGAGGCATTTTCCTCTTTCTATGTAGAAAGAGGAAATAATGAGGAGAAATAAAGATATTTCTCCTCGTTATGCCTTCCTTGGGAAGATGTAGCATTTGGACGCATTCCCAGGTTTACAAGTCTGTGTAAATTTGGGCTTGCGTCAAAATCTATGGGTGGTTGCAAAAGAACGCCCATGCTCCACCCTTGAATAGCCTCCCTAGTTGAAATGTAACATAATGCAGAGTATGCAGCTGCTTTGTGTTATATCTCTTTACAAAACCACATAAATCAGGCTTTGCATGGCTTCGTAAATATTATTGAAGCTTTTGTATTGTCCTTGTGTCGCCTTGCGTGACACAGGGGGAGCTGAAATGCTTCATGAATATGTCCCCAGGTTTGAGTTAGCTTTGGCTCAGCATCTTGTGATTCTGGGCAAATCCCTTAGTCTACCTGTGCCTTAAAAAAAGTGAGCATGACCTTATGTAATGTAACTGGAGCTCATATAAAGCACTGAAATACCTTCTGGTCAAGTTTGTTCAGTATAAAATTGAAAAAAAACAAATTGGGAATAGGCCCATCTACGAACAATTTTTAGAACATTCACACTTAGAACACTCCTTTTTTGTTTTTGGTTGAATTATACTTTTCATTTAAGGTTTCCAATGATTTCCTAATATGATGAATGGATACATGATTAGTTTCTGTTATTGAGATATTTACAACACAGCAACATGCTGGTGATAGAAAAGCTATTTACTCCTGTACCAATGAGTGTATGTGTGTAGGTATAGAGGGTGGGGCTGCTTATGGACAATCAGGCAATTCTGAATGGGCTAGTCTGACAGGTCAATGTGTGGGCCGTGTTTTTGGCTAATCAGGCTACTTTTATTTCAGTGCCCAGGTCTATTTCCCGTCTTAGTCAGAGCCATCGGTCACCATGAACTGGAAGGGTAACTATTCAGGATTGTGTACATAGCTGGGAAGGGGGAAACGGAGTCATCCAATGGATGGGAATTATGGTAGCCGTTATCATTTGACCAGATTTGTCTTGAAGATATGTGTCTTCAGGTCTTTTCTGAACAGGAGGAGCCACATGGAAAGACTAATGCGTGAAAGGATGTTTTCCGTATTCTGGGAGCGAATATGAAGATAATTTAGTTCCAAGTTGTTACTTTGCAGTTCTGATATTTGGTGATGTAACTTATGTAAATGTCACATTTTGTCTGCCAGCTGGCATACATGGCTCTAACGTTCCTTACCACTTGTGTGTGAAGCAACAAACCCTGATGAGTGGGTATGCTTGGAGTGGCTCTAAGTATAGGTCTTACAGACCATACGTCTCTAATCCCTTACTCAGTGGGTGCACCAACTTGAACGATGAGCACCGTTATGATGTATGTTAAGGTCTATGCATGCAATTCTGGAATGTAAGGTGTAAGGTGTTCCAAGCGAGTCAGTTACAACCTGGGAGCCAGGTCATAACTGACTTGTTTGGAGCACCCAACACCTTACATTCTAGAATTGTATGTGTAGACCTTAACATACATCATAACAAACACCTGTTATGGGAGTCAAAATAAGATATACTATGAGGAGGACATTGTCACTAGCCTTGCAGCAGAGAATCAAAATTGACTGATCAGAGAGGATTTGACCATGTGCAGCAGAGGCTGTGGAATCCACACTTTCTCTGTTTTTGTGATGTGGATTTTGAAAGATAAGTCCATTCATTTGGTGGCTATGTATGAGCTTAAAATGAGCAAGTTGTATGTTTAATTATCATGGATCAGTCGCAAATAGAGTAAATGCACTATAGTTTTCCATAGTGAAATTTTAAAGTTGACATAACAGGGCCTCAAATATATTTGCACATGTTCTACTGTGCACATTTAAAGATATCCCTTCCTGCATAAAAATAATTTTGGCTGTAATGCGGGCACCTTTGCACCATGGCACATGGGTGCCTGCAATGGCACCTGGTACACCACAGTGCACCAGAGCAGAGAGGGAGCAAGAATGCGCCATATTTAATTATGGTGCATTCCTGCTCTCTCCATTCAATGCAAAAAGAACAAATGATGGATGGAATGTGGAACAAATCAAACATTCACCCTCAGTCACAGATCTGGGTTTAATCCATCAGATATTTTCCATTTAACGCAGCACAGCAAGATGTCTTGCTGCAATACGCTGTGTCAAATGTAGTAAATCTGGACCGGGGTTGAATAGCGGCTGTCTGTATAAATGTTCACACATAAGTCAGTACTAAGCTCACATGATTGTGTCAAAGCTATTAGTTCAGCTGCTTGAGCTGACTTCTGTGGTATACGACCTGTCTCCACTACGTGTGTATTGTGGTGATTGCATATGCAGCTGAGGTCGTACCATCTGGCAACTTCAAACAAGACCCATCAACCCACAATTCCCCGTCTACATCTAAAAGGGGCGTATCTTGTAAATCAATACGACCCTTTGTCTGTTCTTCGGTAAGGAATATACAATCATGTGTTTCTTGTGACTGAGGCTGAGTCACCGGATATGGCAACAAAGTGGCTTGATTTAGTGTTGCACATCTCTTCAGTGTAATGTGAGGAGCCAGCAATGTCAACTCATATCCTGTGATACGGGCGCTAGTTAAATGTTGTGTCTTTGTTTGATTTAAAAGAGCATCAACCGCATGGGGTACTAACACCAACAGCTTATGTGACAAAACTATCCCTTCACTCTGACGTATTGACACAGCTGTTGCGGCAACTGAACAAAAACACCCAGGCAACGCTCGAGCGACAGGATCAAGTACTGCTGAAAAATATGCACAGGGACGCTGCTTATCGCCATGTGTCTGTACTAAAACTGACAATGCACATCCATCTTTCTCATGTACGTAAAGTGCAAAAGGCTTCATGTAATCTGGAGTACCTAACACTGGTGCGGAACAAAGGGCTTGTCGCAGCTGCCTGAAAGCAGTCTCACATTCATCTGTCCATGGGAGGGGCATTGGAGTATCTTTAGTCAAAAGTGCTAGCAAAGGTTTGACAATGTGTGAAAACCCGAATATCCATTGCCTACAAAAAGAAGTAAGACCAAGGAATGCCCGAACATCTTTCTGAGTAGAGGGTACTGGTGTGTCTAAAATTGCTTGAATACGATCTGATGTAACTGCACGGCCCTCCTTACACAAAAGGTGACCTAAATAGGTTACCTTTGGTCTACAATATTGCAATTTCTTTCGTGACACTTTATGATGGTGTGAAGCAAGAAAAGAAAGTAAGGACAAAGTGCACTTTTCACATTGCTCAGGGGTATCAGCCGCCAACAAAATATCATCGACATATTATATGAGAGCCACACCTTCAGGCAAAATAAAAGAATCAAGTTGTCGTTTTAACGCTTGACTATAAATACTTGGACTCTCCGTATAGCCTTGAGGTACTCTTCAAAATCTATTTGATTGTTCATTCAAAGTAAAACCAAACAAATATCGGCTGTCAGGATGAATAGGGATCGAAAAGAAAGCATTCTTCAAGTCTATCACAGAGAACATAGTTGCTGTCGGGGAAACCAAAGTGAGGAGTGTCGTGATGTCAGATACCACAGGATATTGTGGTATCACAATCTTATTGACTTCTCGTAAATCAATAATGAATCGGTAAATCCTAGTATCAGTATCCTTTTTCAGAATAGGAAGAATCGGACTGTTACAAACATTATACAGAACTTCCTCAACAACTCCAACTGCAATAAGATCATGCACAATTCGTGTGAGTGCTTCTTCGCCCTCCTGTGAAATTTTGTATTGAGGCAAACGTGCAGCAGTTGCAGATGCATCATGGCCCAGAGTCAGTAATTGTAAAAGGGTGAGTGTATGTGTGTTGTAAGTGAGAGTGGGAATCTGTGAGCGTTAGTATGCTGGTGTAGAACAGTGAGTGTGAGTGAGTATGAATGAGAACAAGAAAGTGAGAAAGTGTTAGAGCGAATGAGGGGAAGCGAGTAAATGTGAAAAGGAGGTAGTGAGAGTGTGAATGACTGTGTTTATTTGCGTGTTTTATGATTGTGAGTCTGCTGCTGACATACTCAATAGAAGTCTGGACTTACGTGGAACCTAAGGTAACATGCTGCTGGCATATTGGAGTTAATTCTTGGCATAAAGAAGGGTATCCATGGTAAAATGCCGGCCTTGACATGCTAGAAGTAATTTTGAGGGCCGGTGCTTATTCTTCTGCCTCAAACATTTGCTGCAAGCAAAAGACACAAACGGGAAAGACGGAGAAAGAGAAAAATGAGAAAGCGTCACAAAGGGAGAAAGCAGAAAGGTGCCAGAGTTAACTGACAAGAAAGGGGGTGGCTTTAAACCCCTCCAGACGGCCCATTCCAGTAAAATATAAGTAATCATGACTCTGTTTATCGGTTTGGGAAATGTTGGCTGCAGTTTATTAAAGTTGATTTAGCATGTTTGCCCTGCTTTTATGAGGTCCATAAATCATTCCGTCATTTCAGATGTACATGCAAACTGAGTCATGAGTTGTCATAAATCACTTTATCGTTCATGAGGTTGCATGCCCCTGGGTTTATGGTTACATTGTTATTGTTATGGTTTGTCATAACACACTTTGCATCTTAACAACCCCCATAAGTTTTTTATCTGCATGTCACCTGTCCATCAATAATTTGCCACAAATCACTCTTGCGTTTAGTCCTTAGTATATCTTGCCCGTTGGCGCTATTCCATTTCTATATAAGAGGGTACTCATTTCCTTTTAGGCTTAACTCGCTACCTTGGTTAGTCCTTGCATCCTGCTCTCCGGCGGACCCAGGCCACGAGTGCCGTGTTTCTAGTACCTCCCCCAACTGCCTTAACCTGCCGTGAGGCATCCCAAGGTAAGTAGCCCTGCCACCCCGCTGTTTTGGGTGTGGCCTTCGTTGTTCTTCCGCTCTCCTTCTTCGCGTCATTCTCCTATCACCCCTTGCCCCAGCCTGCGACGATCTGGGTACTTAGTTTTTAGGTGTGGGAGGGTGGGTGTCCTTGTTCCGTCGCTGCCCGGCCACCCCAATGAAGAAGAGGGGTTCCGGTCCGGGCAGCGGGCCTGATTACAACTTTGGAGGAGGTGTTAATCCGTCCCAAATGTGACGGATATACCACCAGCCGTATTACGAGTTCTATAGGATATAATGGACTCGTAATACGGCTGGTGGTATATCCGTCACTTTACCGTCACTTTTGGGACGGATTAACACCTCCTCCAAAGTTGTAATCAGGCCCAGCCTCTTTTAAGTGCTAACCTTGCCCTGGGGCATGTTAGGGTGATTAAAAAAAATGCTGAGGCCCCCATTGGGCCAATGTAAGTTTAATTCCCCCTCCTTCCGCTTCCACCCGGAGCAGGGTGAGGGGGGTCGCCATGAGAGAGACCACTTCCGGTCCCCCTCCTTTGTTTGTGCACCTCGTTTCGGTGTGATTTTTACTCGAGGGCCTCAGCGTGGTTTCGAGCGCCCTTCAGTTGCGGGCCTTCGCCCTAAATGGATTGAAGAGGCCCAAGGTAGCTTCAGGATTACGCTGCCTCAGTGTTCCGTGCTCGTACATTTAAATGCAGCAGCGCATGTTTAAGAGGAGGGCTCTAGGCACCGATACGTTTTTTAATTACAAATTAAACACTGAGTATAATTGCCTCCTCGTGGCTTTCCTATCTTTCCGCATTATGGTATTCAGGCTCAGTGATAACCTGACGTGGATGCTGCGGGCGGTGCGGGTGTGTGTGAATGAGAGACTGTTTTTTCAATAACTCACAGATGCGTGCCATGTCCGAAGCAATAGTGGGGCTAAACGGCGTAGTCAGTGTTACAGACTTCCTTTCCCCTAAGGCTTTAGATGGCTGCAGCTACGAGTTGTGTGAATCCTGACGCAGATCCATAGGTAATGCAGGGATGTGGCGTTACAGCCAGAGCTGCTGACAGGGAACCATAGGGGACATTTACTAAACTTTCACAAAGGAAGAGAATAGAAATGCTCCATATTTACAAAGATAATTAGCTTTTCTGCTCTCCTTACACTGGTGCCTTGTTTGAAACCTAGCGCCAATGCAGGCACTCTTGCACCATAGTGGAAGGATGCCTGTGTTAGACAGGATTGTTTTTGTGCAGAAAGGTATGACTTCCTGCACAAAAACTATCCTTAGAGGCATTTTCCTCTTTCTATGTAGAAAGAGGAAATAATGAGGAGAAATAAAGATATTTCTCCTCGTTATGCCTTCCTTGGGAAGATGTAGCATTTGGATGCATTCCCAGGTTTACAAGTCTGTGTAAATTTGGGCTTGCGTCAAAATCTATGGGTGGTTGCAAAAGAACGCCCATGCTCCACCCTTGAATAGCCTCCCTAGTTGAAATGTAACATAATGCAGAGTATGCAGCTGCTTTGTGTTATATCTCTTTACAAAACCACATAAATCAGGCTTTGCATGGCTTCGTAAATATTATTGAAGCTTTTGTATTGTCCTTGTGTCGCCTTGCGTGACACAGGGGAGCTGAAATGCTTCATGAATATGTCCCCAGGTTTGAGTTAGCTTTGGCTCAGCATCTTGTGATTCTGGGCAAATCCCTTAGTCTACCTGTGCCTTAAAAAAAGTGAGCATGACCTTATGTAATGTAACTGGAGCTCATATAAAGCACTGAAATACCTTCTGGTCAAGTTTGTTCAGTATAAAATTGAAAAAAAACAAATTGGGAATAGGCCCATCTACGAACAATTTTTAGAACATTCACACTTAGAACACTCCTTTTTTGTTTTTGGTTGAATTATACTTTTCATTTAAGGTTTCCAATGATTTCCTAATATGATGAATGGATACATGATTAGTTTCTGTTATTGAGATATTTACAACACAGCAACATGCTGGTGATAGAAAAGCTATTTACTCCTGTACCAATGAGTGTATGTGTGTAGGTATAGAGGGTGGGGCTGCTTATGGACAATCAGGCAATTCTGAATGGGCTAGTCTGACAGGTCAATGTGTGGGCCGTGTTTTTGGCTAATCAGGCTACTTTTATTTCAGTGCCCAGGTCTATTTCCCGTCTTAGTCAGAGCCATCGGTCACCATGAACTGGAAGGGTAACTATTCAGGATTGTGTACATAGCTGGGAAGGGGGAAACGGAGTCATCCAATGGATGGGAATTATGGTAGCCGTTATCATTTGACCAGATTTGTCTTGAAGATATGTGTCTTCAGGTCTTTTCTGAACAGGAGGAGCCACATGGAAAGACTAATGCGTGAAAGGATGTTTTCCGTATTCTGGGAGCGAATATGAAGATAATTTAGTTCCAAGTTGTTACTTTGCAGTTCTGATATTTGGTGATGTAACTTATGTAAATGTCACATTTTGTCTGCCAGCTGGCATACATGGCTCTAACGTTCCTTACCACTTGTGTGTGAAGCAACAAACCCTGATGAGTGGGTATGCTTGGAGTGGCTCTAAGTATAGGTCTTACAGACCATACGTCTCTAATCCCTTACTCAGTGGGTGCACCAACTTGAATGATGAGCACCGTTATGATGTATGTTAAGGTCTATGCATGCAATTCTGGAATGTAAGGTGTAAGGTGTTCCAAGCGAGTCAGTTACAACCTGGGAGCCAGGTCATAACTGACTTGTTTGGAGCACCCAACACCTTACATTCTAGAATTGTATGTGTAGACCTTAACATACATCATAACAAACACCTGTTATGGGAGTCAAAATAAGATATACTCTGAGGAGGACATTGTCACTAGCCTTGCAGCAGAGAATCAAAATTGACTGATCAGAGAGGATTTGACCATGTGCAGCAGAGGCTGTGGAATCCACACTTTCTCTGTTTTTGTGATGTGGATTTTGAAAGATAAGTCCATTCATTTGGTGGCTATGTATGAGCTTAAAATGAGCAAGTTGTATGTTTAATTATCATGGATCGGTCGCAAATAGAGTAAATGCACTGTAGTTTTCCATAGTGAAATTTTAAAGTTGACATAACAGGGCCTCAAATATATTTGCACATGTTCTACTGTGCACATTTAAAGATATCCCTTCCTGCATAAAAATAATTTTGGCTGCAATGCGGGCACCTTTGCACCATGGCACATGGGTGCCTGCAATGGCACCTGGTACACCACAGTGCACCAGAGCAGAGAGGGAGCAAGAATGCGCCATATTTAATTATGGTGCATTCCTGCTCTCTCCATTCAATGCAAAAAGAACAAATGATGGATGGAATGTGGAACAAATCAAACATTCACCCCCAGTCACAGATCTGGGTTTAATCCATCAGATATTTTCCAATTAACGCAGCACAGCAAGATGTCTTGCTGCAATACGCTGTGTCAAATGTAGTAAATCTGGACCGGGGTTGAATTATAATTACTTATATTGCATAATTTCGGATTGGGAGCAGCAAAACAATTAATCACTGGGTCATTTTTAATAGCAATTTAAAATCCAACTTACTAGAAAAGTGAGACTTTACATTATTTATTTGAAAATGATACTTTTAGAAAGTTGTAATTTTCCTGCCTAAGCCAAATGTGCCTTCCTGCTAGTGCCCAGTACGGTTTGACTATTGAATTACTCCCTTATTGTGAGGTGTGGATTACTCCAAAGGGTTTTAGTGTAGAGATATGACTTTCCTCTTTGAGCAGGATGACCTGGGTGCTGTGTCCAGCCCCTTCCTGAGGTTCAAAAGGTGCCTTCCCTGTCATTGGCAGATGTAGCGGGCAACTAGGCTAACTTCCCTTTGTCTTCCTAGCCAGCTTGGCTTCACATCGAATGAGAGGGAGGAGTTGCCACAAAACTGATTTGGAGTGACCACAAAGAAGGGTTTGACCATTTACATATTGAAACCTCTGGGTGGGCACATGGGCACAGGGAGCTCTGATAGGGAAGAAGGGTTCAGCCATGTTAAACTTAATTCAAGTGGTGCTCTGTAGGATAGTTTACAGCAAAACACACAGGAAGTGCTGCAAAAGTTTGTACAGTCATCCTTGGGAACTTTTACCTCATTGGTTAGGGATTTACCAGGAGTTTCCTGTACTCACTGGCACTGAGCAGAAATGTGACAACCTCAGTACCTTCCTCAGAGCACTCCTGGACGTGTGAGGAATCAGAAGGACAAAATCAAAAGGACAACCCTGCTGTCTGAAGAACCTGAAGGAAGATTGGTCCTGTTTGCTGTGAATTCAAGAATGCACAAGTGACTCCACGGGTCAGTTTACTGACCTCTTGTTTGAGCTACAGGGACACATGAAGCTTCTAGAATCCTTTCCTACAACTGCCCAGCTGATCAGTTCCAACTGGACCTGCTCTAGACTCCTGCTGCTGGCCTCTGCTGAAGTGAGTTTCAACCCCTAAGTGTCCCCAAGGTCCTTGTCCCTAGGCTGGTGTCAAAGTGTACTCCGCCTAAAAGTTTCTTGAAACCTGAAACTTTTTGCCAGCTTTTTGCTCTGAGAACCGATGGTTGACTGGGACCAACCTGCAAATCTTTTCCGAAGAAGGTGCATTACCGCTGGGCCAAAGATTCAGGTTGTTCCCACCACATTCTTCTCTGCAGCAGCAAATCTGATCCAGTGGGACTTTGTTGAGAAGATGTTTGGCCCTTTGGTGCCCTCTTCAGCTACAGACTGCAGCCTTGCCTCGCTGGAAGAATCTGAACTCCAAAAAAGTGACTAAGTCTGAAAGTAGAAATCTCCACTGGGCGAAGGTGCAAATAGTATCCGGTCAGAGAGGAACCTTTTTGGGGCACAAAATTTGAGTTTCTTCTGCTCAGAGCTTTCCCACCAGAACTCAACGACTTCACTGAGACCTTGTCTAGTGGCTATTTGAAGACAAGGAGCCCTCTTTGGACACGGCCTGCTGCCTTGCTCTCTGAAGATTTTTGACTTCCATTCCTAAGACTAAATCCAAGGCAAAACTTTTCACCAGGACACAACTGATCCATTTACTCGACCAGCACTCCATCGCTCTTGACCTTAACTTTTGACTGATTAAGCATGACCGGAGAACTGTAGTGTAGCTGAACACTTTTTGACACCATTTTGTACCTTAAACTTAAAAAACAAATCATAACTCTGGCTCGATTTATTGGATTTTTGTCAATTTGGTGTCATTTTACTTATTAAAATATTCTCTTTTCTCAATTGGTTTGGGAATTTTGTTGTGTTGTATAAGTACTTTACAGAATGTCCTCAACTTACTCTGACCACTATTATGCCAAGCTACCACAGGGCTAAGCACAGGTTTAATTGGTGACTGTTGTGGTGCATTCTGACAAGCATTGTGATTAATATTTGAGGTGGGTTAACATCACCCTCAAATAATACTACAATTTTTTACAGTGGTGAATGTCGACTAAGTAATGAGGTAATGGGATTGAGTTGGAACTCTTTTAGTAGTGGGAGGTTTTGTTGTCGGTCAGGTCCAGAAATGGGAGTTTTGTTGCTTTATACGAGGTTGATTTTGAGCAAGAAATGATGGCATGGAGATTGTTTTAATTAGGGATGGGTGGAAATGTATGCTCTGCCGGCAGAGTTTGCAGATTTTTGCTCACTCTGTGCTCCACTTGGAGCGCAGAAATCTGGCTGCATGGTGACGTTTTTTTTTTTTGTGGGTGCTTGCCGATGTTAAGTTGGCGAGAAAGATCGAGAATTTGTGCCCCCTAGTGTGACTTTTGGGCACTACAACGCCTCCCAGTGAGATTTCTCAACACGGGTGGTCACAGCAGGTCACAATTGTTTGAGTTGAGGAAGCTGCCTCTCGAGTAGAACATCTACTCAAGCAGCAGAAAGAAGCAGTGCCCTCTGGTGCGCCATGCGGTGCTGTTCGCACTGAGTTTACAGTGCAGAAAAAGCTCCCAGCAATAAAAATCAGCGGAAGCAGCATGACGTTCCCACATGTTACCGAGTTTTTTTGTTCCTCTGCGAATTCCACAGAGTGAAACTCTGCGAGTTCCACCCAGGCCTAGTTTTAATGAATATACTTTTTCATTTTAAGGTTATTTTCCCTACTGACACGTTTGCCAATGTGGCATTTATCCTTTGAATGGTTAATGGTGGATCTGACACAGAGCTGAGGAACTGAACATGGCTTTGCTTCTGCTGAAGTCTTCTTTGGAGACGAGTGTGTTATGAATGGGTTGACGTTTTAGATGAGTTTTCGACTTGTTGACTTAAGAGAATTCATTTTGAACAGGTTGTCCTGGGAATGCGTATGTCTTCAGTTCTTTATTGTTTGCTGACAGCGTGATTGCTATCAAAGAGTCTTGTGTGTTCCACAGTTCGTAGAGTGTGGCTTTCACATGCCATGCAAAGTAGTGTGAGTTTTGGTGGTATCTCAAAGAATAAAAAATGGCGCAGTATGTACATCCTATAGAAATGCTTTGGAGTGAATGATAACTTTTGAGGGTCTACCTATATGGGGTATGAAACTATTGCAGTAAATTTAAAGCCAGTTCTACTGTGTAAAAGATGTCGTTCCCCTCCCTAGAATTGATGCAGGGCTTTTGAGAACATACTGTTTTCTCATGGTGCAATATACTATTATAAGAATATGTCTCTAAGGTACTTGGATTTACCTGCATCACTTAAAGATGCATACATACTATAGCACTGGGTTCATAGTGTACTGTCATTTTCTGGATGGTTCTAAATAATGACATTTTTATTCTACATTTCTCGCAAATGAACAAATTAGTGGCACATGTAGGTCAACAAATGCTTTTTCCTGGTTCACTTGAATGCGAGCATGCTAAGTGCACCCTGTGGTGGTGTTCAATAGGCTTGTGATATGCTTGTGCTGCTGAATCAGACTCAGGGTAGGCACGATTCCAAAAGGAAATCACATGGAAAAGTTGATTTTGGATTCCACTCCTTTAGTTGTTGATGGAATCATAGTACTGAAGAGAAACATAGGAAACATACATACACATTTTGAAGTTTTGTGAACCATAGTGCATCTATCAGCAGGGGAAGGCCTGCTTCTTCTAATTGGCTGATGGGTACTGCTCACTGAATAGAGGGTTTTCAAGGTTTGGTTACAATTGCCAATATTCTCTTCCTCCTTCCGTCTAAAAGAACATGTCTGTAAGAAGGCAGACCCACAAATGCCGTATCCTGGATCTCTTGAATATAGGGATCACAACTAGGTTTAATTAGCTCAATTTGAGCCAAGTCGTGTAATGAAAGAATTTTTTTTCCAGAAGAAACCTCTTTCCGAAATGCTATTTGGCAGTGCCTCGTCATTCGAACAGATATCAGCTTCAGAAGCAAAGGAAAAGATTGCAGACTTTGACTTAAATATACGTACTATACATTTTCAAGTTTTGAAACCCCCACTCAATATATTCTGCAAGGAACATATATTTTTTCCTTATTATCTCATTGTAGCACCTCACAGAAAATAGACATTTTAGTTTTTTTCCAGAATTTCCCAAAAAGTGTAATTTCTCTATCGACTCCTTCTCATAGGGACAATCTAGAGTACAGAAACCAGACACACAAGCACTAACATAGTTGGGAAGGAAAACCAATTGATGTACAAGTAAAGTCTACGTGAGGAAGTTAGGCACAAAAACATTTTCTTCTGGGTGCTCACTGTATAGAGATGAGTGTAGATTTATAAAAGGCTTGGGTTCACACACATTTAAAAGAAATCACAGTACCCCAAGGTACCCAGGAACATATCTGCTACTACTACACTCATACGTGCCAAGGAAATAAGTCTCTGGATTCAGTAGTAAGAAGGGATACCTTTCCTCATCAACTGGAAAGTGATAGTTGTCCCGCCCCCCTTGGAAATGATGTCTCATCCGTTACTGGGACTTCCGGTGCCCCTGAGAGCCCCCGCCCCGGAACTGACGTAGGTGTAGAGGGTGTGAAGTGGGTTGTAACATCATGGGGTCATGTGTTAGTCATGTGCCAGGGTCCTAGCCCCTGTGTCTAGGTCTATGGGCTGTGTAAAATGAGGGCCCTGCTGGTGTGCAACCTGTTTCTGAGCTCTAGAGTGCAAGTCTGGACATGTCAGACATTCAGGACCAAGTGGCTAATCCAAAAAGAGGTGCTGGGTAAATGTTGCTTTTGTTAGAGCCAGCCAATCAATTTAGAAATGTAAACCTAAAACAGATGCTGGCGTTCAGCAGATGCCAAAGTATAAAGTGACCAGGCAAATTGAAAAAGTTTTGAAATAGCCAGAAGACAAGCAATGTAAACCTAAAACAGATGTAGCCCTATGAGGTCCCAGGCCGGGATTCAAAGGTGTTCAGCAGATGTCAAAGTATAAAGTGACCAGGCAATTTTAAAGAAAGTTTTGAAATAGATAGAAGACAAGCATTGCAAATCTAAAACAGATGTATACCTCAGGCCCTTCTAGGACAGCCATCAAAGGGGTCTCAGTAGAGGTTAAATTATAAACTGACCATGCAATTAAAAGTTTGAAACAAACAGTGGATAGGCAATGCCCCCCTAAAACAGATGTCTATTTCTAAGCCCCACCCAACACAAAGCCTAGGCATAGTTAGCACAAGGAGGATGGTATAAATGTCCCCACATTCACAGACCTCTTTTTTTTATGAACTACATATTTGAAGTACTTGGAGAGCAGGTACCATCAGGCTGAAAACATGAAGGGCAGAACACAGACTGGTGATGCTAACCCTCTTCTACATAAGGTCTGTAATGATGTGCTGCATGTATGTTCTAGTGTAGTGTAACCTAGACGTTACTCTCCCACCGCCTTTCCAACTATGTACCATGAGAGCACAACGCTGATGTTTTTACTCAGAGTTATCAGAGATGTACGTTTATAAGTTGTTGAAACAGTTGTTTAATTTGTAGAGGGGTATAGTATGTTTAAAGGCGTAAAAACAATGGTTGTCGTAAAAATAGAAGTGTCTAAATTTATAGGACAATATACATGATGATGAAATGTTTTCTAATATTGTAATCCTTAGCTATGTAGTTTAGGCCCACACAATTTTATTACTCTGCTGTCTTTATAAAATAGGTTTATCAGACAATGTATGCTTTTAAAAGGTTATTAGCAGTGGCTGCTTCAGGGCTGGTGATGGTGTGGATTGGGTGACGCGGGCAGCACTGGGTAGCTATGTTTAGCAATAACTTATGAAACTAACAATGTAAAAACACATACTGAAAACTTCCATGGGCATTCAGCCTTCAGGAAGAATTTATAATGTTGTGATACCGCTTGTAATTAATGTTTCTGCTACAGGGAGAGAGAGCAGGGTGGTCGTGAAGTGGCACCGGGGGTTAACATGTAAGCTGTAACGAACAGAACTATGGACCTCATTACAAACCTGGCGGTCGGTGTGAAAGCGGCGTTAAAACCGCCACCAGGCCGGCAGTAAAAAAAATAGAATCACGACCATGGCGGAAACCGCCAACATGGATGGCCACTTTAACACTCCGACCACCACGGCGGTACAAACAAACAGCATGGCAGTCACCGCCAGCAGACAGGCGGAAGACAATGTACCACCCACACCATTATGAGAGGCCAATCCGCCACCTTTTCCGGGGCGGATTCAACACGAACAAAAACATGGCGGAAACAGGACTTGGAAGGGAAAACACTCACCTCTACACAACCCACACGGAACCAGGACGCCATGGAGCCAGAACTCCAAATCCTCCCTGCAATAGTTTTCCTGCTCCTCTACCAGGAGCACGAACGACGGTAACGACGACCACGGTGAGTACTGCACCTACAACACAGGGGAGGGGGAGGGAAAAGAGAGTGACACACACACGCAACACGCAATACCCCACCCCAACCCTCACCCACAACAACACACACACCAATACATGCTGCAACAATAGATTTATACCCCCCATCCCCTCCGGAAGAACGCAATAACAAAAGGAAATGAGTTGAACAATTGTAATCAATAAAAATCCATTTAAATACAGTATAAACAATTATGTACACCAACTATACAAGTCCAGATAGTGCACCATTCAAAGTCCATGGACCACTGGGCCCAAAATGCATGGGCGAGGCCCACACTCGATACCAGACTGCAAACGGAGAGAACACTGCTGGGGCATCAGATCAAAATGAAACAGGCACCTCAGGGGGAAGGAAAGGGGGGGCACACCAGCCAGATGAGTGCACGACGCCAGCTCCACGAGGGGGCTCCATGCCCATTGATGTATCCTGGGGAGTGCAAAGCCACAGTCTCTCAAGTCTATTCAGTGAGTGGTTTGCCCACTGCTTTATCCTTGGGAGTGCAAAGCCACAGTCTCTCAAGTCTTTTCAGTGGGTGGGTTGCCCACTGCTTGATCCTGGGGAGTGCAAAGCCACAGTCTCTCAAGTGCATGCCTTTCTCCACTGGTTCTGGAGGGGGCTTTGTGCCCAGAGTGCTTCATCCTGCCAAGGACTGAGGTAGTGGGTGTGATACTCTACTGGTTCTGGTGGGGGCTTTGTGCCCAGAGTGCTTCATCCTGCCAAGGACTGAGGTAGTGGATGTGATACTCCACTGGTTCTGGAGGGGGCTTTGTTCCCAGAGTGCTTCATCCTGCCAAGGACTGAGGTAGTGGATGTCTTTCTCCACTGGTTCTGGAGGGGGCTTTGTGCCCAGAGTGCTTCATCCTGCCAAGGACTGAGCTAGTGGATGCCTTTCTCCACTGGTTCTAGAGGGGGCTTTGTGCCCAGAGTGCTGCATCCTGCCAAGGACTGAGTCAGTGGATGCGACACTCCACTGACGGTGGTGCAACATGCAAGCTGGCCAGGCTCCTGGAACTGACCACCAGCCTCGTACGACTGACCACTGGGTATGGCAGCCATGTCTGCGGTGGTGCCACTGGCTCAGGATGTCACGGGCCGCTGGCGGTGCTGGTGGCGGTGTCAGTAGCGGCGGTGCTTGTGGCGGACTCTGTGGCATTGGTGCTGGCGGTGGGCTCTGTGGCATCGGTGCTGGCGGCGGTCGTTGTGGCGGAGGTGCTGGTGACGGGCTCACTGATTGCGGTGCTGGGCTCACTGACTGCGGTGCTGGTGGCGGGCTCAGAGTCTGCAGTGCTGGCGGTGGTGCTGGGCTCACTGACTGCGGTGCAGGTGGCAGGCTCTGTGTCTGCAGTGCTGGCGGCTGTGCTGGTGGTGGGCTCACTGACTGCGGTGCTGGTGGCGGGCTCACTGACTCCGGTGCTGGCGGCGGTGCTGGTGGCGGTGGTGCAGGTGGCGGTGCCGGTGGCGGCCTTGTCCGCAGTGCAGGTTGGCGTTGACGTGGACCTTCCTTTTAATTTTTGGCCCTTTCCCACCTTGGATGGTGATGCAGCTGTCTTCCCACTTTTGTTTTGTCTGAGCCCTTGGTGGCAGGGTTTTTCGCCTTCTCCCTCCGGGATGTGGGCAACTTTTTCTGTTGTGGAGGTGGGGGAATGTCCTTGCCCTCGCTCCTTGGGACACTGGCAGCCCTGTTGCTTGGCGCCCTCTAGAATCCCACTATTGTGGCACCACTGTGCCCGGTGATGTGGTGGCTGAGGTGCTGGGTTGGGACCTGGAAAGGTGGGCCCTAGGGGACGGACGGGGGGGAGGTGTAGGGAAGAGGTCAACATTTGATAGGAAAAGCTTTTTAGACACACTGGGATGGGTAGATGGAGGGGGTTTGGGAGTGGAGGAAGAGGTAGTGGATGTAGGAGGTGTACGTTTGCTGACTCTGGGTGAAGGTGCATGGGCTGGAGGCTGTTGTGAGGTGGGTGGCTGTTGGGTGGGTGTGTGACTGTGTTTGTGTACTTTGGGAGGAGGGCTCACAGACACACTGGGAGAGGACACAGGGGATGTGTGAATGGTAGTGGGGGTTGTGAGTGCACGTGAGCGGAGTGTGGTGATGGGCGTGCTGGTGATGGAGGTAGTGGCTGAAGATGTAGTGCATGCAGGTGTGAGTGGAGACGAGACAGGGAGACGTGAAGGAGGTGGACTCAGTGGAGGCAGTGGATGTTGGTATGTCTGCATGGGTATGGTGCTTGTGTGAGTGCCTGTGGGATGTGTGGTGCTTATGTTTTCCTGAGCCACCCTTGTGTGTTGAGGTGTGTGCATGCTGGTCTGATGGTGTGCTTGGGATAGGCTGAGGTACAGGGGTTTGGGTCTGGGTGGAGGAGGTTGGATGGGGGAGGCTGGACACAGGGACAATGGCTGCCATCAGTGCTGAGGCCAGAGCCTGAAATGCTCACTGTTGGGCTGCCTGGCCAGAATGAATGCCATCCAGGTATGCATTTGTTTGTTGCAAATGCCTCTCTACACCCTGGATGGCATTCAGAATGGTAGACTGCCCAACAGTGAGGGATCTCAGGAGGTCAATAGCCTCCTCACTGAGGGCAGCAGGGCTGACTGGGGCAGGGGGCTGAGGTGCCTGGGGCGAAGGAGATGCCCACCCTCCTGGGTGAGCAGCCACGGGCAAACGCTGAGGGGCTGCTGGGAGGGCGGTGCTGGTAGGGGGGTAGGCGGCTGTACCTGTAGATGCCAGGAGGAACAAATGGGCCTGCCACCGCAAGTGAGCTCCCATCAGAGGAGGAGTCCGTATCGCTGGTGTCAGCTCCTGTCCCCGCCGTGGAGCTCCCCTCGCCCTCCGTCCCACTGGTGACTTCAGACTCCGTTGTCTCGCCCTCCAGGGCCATGTGGGATGCAGCTCCCTCCTGCTCCGGTGGCACTGCTCCTCCGCCTGATGATGCTAATGCACACAAGAACAGGGAGACCACAAACAGGGGGGGAGAAAGAAGAAAGACATGTTCAGTGCATGCTATACCGCTACCGTTGGTGGACACTACAGACACAGCAGCCCTCTGCACTACGCCATGCACTTAGAGTTCCCTAATTAATCACAGGGACATGGGGTACCAGGCCTATGCCCGATTTCTGCACACATGGAAGTCCCAGCAGCCTGACTAGGTGTAGATGGCTCTTCCACTGGTGAGGTTGTGGCTGCTGTGATGCCCTCAAGCGCCCATCTAACTCTGGATACGCCACCGCCAGGATCCGGAACATCAGGGGGGTCATGGTGCGACGGGCACCCCTCCCACGTTGGGAGGCCATCCCCAGCTGGGCCCCCACTGTCTTCTTCCTCCAGCGGCGAATGTCCTCCCACCTTTTCCGGCAATGGGTGCTCTGTCTGTGGTGGACCCCCAGGGTCCGGACGTCCTTGGCGATGGCACACCAAATATCCTTCTTCTGGTGGGCGCTGACCTAGAGGAATAGTACAGGGGAAAAGGAAAAACTTTAACCGTCCGGAACTCCACAGTCATTGGCCCACATTCCCACCCTTGCCCTGACGCACATACACTCATCGTCTGCTCATGCAGGTCTCTGCCCCCCTTGTATCTTCCATCCACACCACTCCAAACAGGCATTGCCCATACAGCATGCTCACAGTGTACTCACCTGTCTGACTGGAGGACCGTAGAGTAGCGTCCACTAACTTCTCCAACTCCTCCGAAGTGAAGGCAGGGGCCCTTTCCCCAGACACATGAGCCATTGTCGCTTCCAGACACAGGTCACAGCAGCACTTGCAGTGTAGGTCCTCTCGTGTCGAAGGTCAGGTATCAAGTGAGTGAACAGACAGAAAATAGCGGTCACGTCCGTGGCGCTGCGTACCGTCACCGCCGGTGTACATCATCATTGGCTCCTGGGACCCATAGGGCCCAATGTTAACCAATGCAGGATTGCGCCGCGGTCTTAGACCGCCTACCGCGGCGGTGTACAACGCCAGCGCAGTTACCTCATATCCCCTTGTCCCACCTTACAGGTCAGACAGCCGCCATTTCAGGTGGCCACATGGCATTATTTTTAAATGCGTCACACATATCTAGGCCTTGCCTATGTGACAGGCACATAGCGGATTGACAAATATGTGCAATACATTTTTTTTTCACTACCTCAGTGTTGGCTGACTCTGTGCTCGCTGTTCTCGTCCATAGGGCACGTCTGCTGGGGCAGGTGTGGAGATGGCGGCATCCTCCGGTGTACAGACCGCTGGTGGACCTGTCGACAATGGAAGACAGACACATCATTTTCACTTACAGACTTGATCATGCCACAATCCAGGAACTGTGTGCCCAGTTGTAGCCAGACCCGATTTCAGCTATCTGCCATCCCACAGGAATCCCCCCTCTAGTGCAGGTCCTGTCAGTACTCCATTTCCTGGCAAGTGGGTCTTTTCAAACATCAGGGATGTCCCAGCCTATGTTCTCAAACGTGTTGTCCAAAGTGTTGTCTGCCCTGCTGAAACACATGCGCAGCTACATTGTTTTCCCTCAGGTGGAGGATTTGCCCACAGTGAAAGGTGACTTCTATGCCCTGGGACATATCCCCAACATCATAGGTGCCATTGATAGGACACATGTGGCCTTGGTACCCCCCGCAGGAATGAACAGGTGTACAGAAACCAGAAGAGCTACCATTCAATGAATGTGCAGATGGTGTGTTTGGCCGACCAGTACATCTTCCATGTGAACGCCAAGGGCCAGATGTAGGAAACAAAATTTTTGCGACTCGCAATTTGCGAGTAGGTGCGACTCGCAAATTGCGAGTCGCAAAATGAAATGCAGGTACAATGTCAGTGTTGAAATAGCGACTCGCACCCGGAGTCGCAACCCAGAGAGCGAGTCCGCTGATTGCGAGGTCGCTTTTTGCGACCGTGCAAAAAACGAATTCGCAATTTGGAAGTGGGTGTCGCAAATTGCGAGTACCTTGTAAATTGCTTACAGGTGCTGCAGAATACTCCAGAAACCACTCCAGAACACTCTGGAAACACTTCCTGGCACATGATGATGACATCACAGCCAGGAAGTTTACAAATACACCTGGGAGGAGGGAGGACCACACCCTTTTTAACTTTGAACTGCACACAGGAGAAACAGCAGCTGCAATGGAAGGAACTCCTAGGAAGAGAAAACTTAAATTCTCAGAAAAGGAGGTGGAGGTGCTGACAGATGAATGCTGTCAGCACTATGACGAATTATTTGGGAAGGCAGCCCTCAATGTGCCAGAAGCCACCAAAAGGCAACTGTGGCAGGACATCCAGGAGAAAATCAACTCCCTGGGGGTGAGCCACAGGAGTGTTGACGAAATAAAAAAAAGGTGGTATGACCTCCGCTCCCGGACCAAGGAGAGGGTGGCTGAAAGGCTCCGGGAGATGAGAGGCACAGGAGGGGGACCATCTTCAGTACCACCACCCACAGCCCTGGAAGAAAGCGTGGAGGAAACCCTGGAGCAGGAGGCAGTATCAGGATTTGCAGACCTGGACACCTCAGAGCCCACCACATCAACCGGTGAGTACCATGTGATATGCCTGTACCCCTATCAAAGCCATACCCCCCCCCACCATGTAGACAGGGGCATGCTCAAACAAGATAGCTCCATTTCAGGGTAGCAAACACCAGAATGATGCATTATGGGAAATGTAGTCAAGTAGGCAGTTCATAGGCAATTGTTTATTAGGAAGTGTGCAACAGATAGTAGACACTGACAGTCTGTTCCCCATGTCCCACAGGTCTCCCACAAGACACCACCACACCCCACAGCAGCCAGCCCCATGAGGACAGCGCAGGAGCCGCCAGCACTCCCACCTGCACAGCCAACATCATCCCTGAAATGTCAACACCTGCTGCAACTGTGTTCCAGGAGGCTGCACCAGCAACAGGCAGGAGTGATACAGGTGAACACACAGGGCAGCCACCGCTGCGCAGGCGACGCAGGTACAGGAGATCAGGGCTGCAGGCTGCGTCCGGCCGTCAACCTCCCAGCCACAGTGAAGCACAGCTGCTGCGTGGTCAGCGCCTGCAAAATAACATATTAGGGAGGATTAGTGGTGTGCTGCACTGCTTTGTCCGCAATAACGAGGCCAGCATGCAGCATCTTAACTCCAGAATCGACCTGATTGCCACGAACACTGGGGACCTTGCCCTGTCCATGAGGGATCTGGCGGCAGGACTACTGGCCCAGGCCGAGGGTGGGCGGCGCAGGGACCGTCAGCTCCTACAAAGACTAGATAGGATGGCCACATCCATCGGCAGACTGGCTGTGAACACCACAGGCCTGTCGAGGAGGACAGTTGGCCTCCAGGTCGAAATGGGCCATTTTGCTGGAGATGTGGCTAGGGGCCTGGGACGTATCACACACGTGATAGACTTAATGGAGGCACGGCATCTGTCCAGGGGCACAGGGGAAACACCCCAGGACAGTGAGGAGGGCTCTACAGTGAGCTGTGTCTCTGCCACTGACACTAGGGTGCTCTGGAGTACCAGGCAGAGCACAGCAGAAGCACCAGGGACCAGCCAGGCTGGCAGGAGCCGCAGAAGGACATAGACATTACCCTGGCCCTGTTGATGTGGCACATGACATCAATGTGCCCCATGCATAGTTTGCATTTACATGTCCATGAACAGTCATTATTTGTAAATAGTTCTATTTCTGCACAAATTAAATAGTTTTTTTGTTCCACTTAACAAATGGAGTTTTTGGTCAATAGGTGAGTATGGTTGGAGTTGACACGTACCTTCCAAAGTATTGTGTTGCGATGTGTTCCCGTCTCAGTCTGCCTTGATTAGCTATACTCCGATCCCCATGATGGCGATGTGGTTGCTCTTGCTCTTCAGCATCAGGATCTGGGTCTGCAGGGGTGAGAGGTAGCCCATGTCAGGTGGCTATGTTGTGGAGGATGGCGCATGCGACCACAATTTTGAATGCAGTAATGGGGGTATACTGGAGGGCACCTCCACTGCGGTGGAGGCATCTGAATCTTGCTTTCAGGAGTCCAAAGGTGCGTTCGATAAGGTTCCTGGTCCTCTTATGTGCATTGTTGTATCGCCTCTCACATGCATTGCTGGGTGTTAAAAACTGAGTCATAATCCATGGCCTTAGAGCATATGCACTGTCACCTGTTGGGCACAAACATTACACTGTTAGAAAGTTCTGGTTGGTGTGCACAGTGACCTGTCTGTATGTCTGCAAGGTGTATGCAGCTCTACCTAGGAGGTATCCGTCTCCAAACTCCCCACGTTCCAGGCGTTGATGTATCCCACTGTGCCTAAAAATGTAGGAGTCATGGGTACTGCCTGGAAACTTAGCTAAAATGTCAGTGATGACATAATGGGCGTCACAAACAACCTGTATATTCAGTGAGTGGGTACACTTTCTGTTGCGGAAAAGATGTTCCAGGTTTGCAGGGGGGCATATTTGAATATGTGTCCCATCTACACACCCTATGACATGGGGAAAGTTGGCAATGCGGTAAAAGTCCAGCTTGGTGCTGTTAATTTCTGCCTCATTCCTTGGTAGGTATATGAAGTGAGACATGTGTGTGAGTAAGGCATCTAGGATTGCCCTGAGGAACCTTGACACTGCACTTTGAGATACCCCACCTGCCACAGCAATGACCCCCTGATAGCTCCCTGAGGCCAAGAGGTGCAGTGAGCATAGCACTTGCACATGCGTAGGGATGGCGCAGCCACGCAGGGTCTGGTGTTCTAGCTGTGGTTTCAGTAAATCAATTAATTCTAGTATGGCAGCGCTGCTAAGGCAATATTTGTCATAGATCTCTTCCTCAGTTTGCTGAAAAAGAGTCTGCCTTGTTCTATATATTTTCTCCTGTCTGTGGCCCCTCCTCCTCCTCAGCTGGGCGGCGTGGACTCTCCTCCTCACTGCTATCAGGTATATCTCCGCCATCTTGAGTAACCCAGATGCCTTCTGGGTCTCCTTTTATACTTTGGTTATGGTTACCACCTGCTCTGAGTTAGTGGTAAATTGCAAGTGCAAACTGGGCTTTTTGCAACCAGTCGCAATTTGCGAGTTGCAATTGCATAAGGTTTGCGACTCGCAAATTGCAACTTGCTATTTGCGGGTCGCAAAATGGGGTCGCAAATTTTGCGAGTCGCTAACGGCTCACATCGCTTTTTGCAAGTCAGAAATGGGGTTTTTGTATCCCATTTCCGATTTTGCACAGTCGCAAATAGCGATTCGGGCCATTTGCGACTCGCAAAACTTTGCTACATCTGGCCCCAAGTTTCCAGACTCAGTGCATGACGCTTACATTTCGAGGAATAGCATTATCCCTTCTGTGATGGGGCAACTCCAGAGGCACCGTGTGTGGCTAATAGGTGAGGACAAGGACCCTATAACCTGTGTGTCTAACAGTTGTCCCTCGACATTTGCAGGTGACTCTGGGTACCCCAACCTGCCATGGCTACTGACCCCAGTGCAAAATCCCAGGACAAGGGCAGAGGAACGCTACAATGAGGCACATGGGCGAACTAGGAGAGTGATAGGAAGGACCTTCGGCCTCCTGAAGGCCAGGTTCCGGTGCCTCCATATGACAGGTGGTTCTCTCTACTACTCACCAAAGAAGGTGTGCCAGATTATCGTGGCCTGCTGTATCCTGCACAACCTGGCTTTGCGACGACAGGTGGGTGGTCCAGAAGGAGGTCTTGTGGCAGCTGTGGAGCCTGTGGACAGTGAAGAAGAGGAGGCAGAAGAAGAGGATATCAACAACAGAAACAACGTGATCCAGCAATACTTCCAGTGAGACACAGGTAAGAAGACATCACTGCCTCCTACATCTCATACAATTGTTAGACCTATCATATGTCTGTCACTTTCTCCCAGTGTATGGACCCTGACCTGTCACTTTGCCTTTCCATTTCACAGATGTGGGTCCCACTGTGTGACCTCTGCTATGTGACCTCATGGACTATAGCTGTGTGACATAGGTATGTCGACAATACAATGGACATTGCTATGTTCCTTAGTTATAGCAAATACACATTTGTGAAAGCACAGACTGACTCCAGATTATTTTGTGATTCAAGGGTGTTTATTTAAGTGCAAATTAGTGGAGGGGGTTGGAAAATGGTCAGGGGTGATGGTGGAGGAATGTCCATGGCAGAGTCCAGTTATTTGTCTCACAGGTGCATTGTCCAAAGGGGCATAGGAAGTGGAGCTAGGGCACTTTAAGAATGGAGAGGGTGACGAAGTGGGACAGAAGGATGACATTCAGGGTGGGCTCATTTCTTGGCGGGGGTCTTGGCATTGTTCTCTGTCTTTGTCCTGGATCTCAGGGACCATTTGCAGGGTGGTTCTCCATCTGCAGGGGGTGGGGTGCTGGTGTCGTGGTCCTGTGGCGGTGTCTCCTGTCCACTATCGCGGGCGGAGGTGGTGGGCAGTTCATCATCGAGGCTAGTGTCAGGGGCCCCTTGTTGTGCCACAGTGTCCCTCCAGGTGTTAACAAGGTCCTTCAGCACCCCTACAATGGTGACCAGGGTGGTGTTGATGGACTTGAGTTCCTCCCTGATCCCCAAATACTGCTCCTCCTGCAGCCGCTGGGTCTCCTGAAACTTGGCCAGTACCATTGCCATCGTCTCCTGGGAATGATGGTACGCTTGCATGATGTTGGAGAGGGCCTTGTGGAGACTGGGTTCCCTGGGCCTGTCCTCCCCCTGACGCACAGCAGTCCTCCCAGTTCCCCTGTTTTCCTGTTCCCCTGTCCCCTGAACTGTGTGTCCACTGCCACTGCCCCCAGGTTCCTGATGTTCTTGGGTTTGTGGGTTTGCCTGGGTTCCCTGTAGTGGTGGACATACTGCTGTTTGATGTGTCCTGGGGACAGAGGGATGGGCCCGCTGGGTGGGTGCTGTGCTGGTGTTTCCTGAGGGGGGAGGCTTTGTGGTAGCATGTGCCAGTGTGTGGGGATCCGACTGTCCCGAGGACCCAGATGGGCGGGGCTGGTCATCTAGATCCAGCTGGACAGAGCTGCCGTCATCACTGTGGGCCTCTTCTGTGGGGGGGGGTGGACATGTCTGGAACCTCCTGTCCGGTGACGTTGGGTAGGGGTCCTGCAGGGGTGTAAAGGCATGATTATTGCATCTGTGTGTGCCATCATGCGCAATGGGTGGGTGACCCTGTACCCCAGTGCTTACATTCTTTTCTAGGACTTTGTGTGATATTTGGTTTGGGGATCTGTGTGGGTATGTGTAGTGGACATGCTTTGGTGATGGGTGCCCAATCTTTGGTGTTGCATGCAGGGGTTGGTGTTGAGATGGGTGGGTTGTGATAGTGGGACATTTGTGAGGTGTTGGAGTGATGGGGTGAGGGTGAGGGTGGGGTATGTGATAGCATGGAGGTAGGGTGGGGGATGTCATAGTTAAGAGTTGCCTTACCAGAGTCCATTCTTCCTGCTACTCCTGCGAGACCCTCAGGATGCAGTATAGCCAAGACGTGCTCCTCCCATGTTGTTAGTTGTGGGGGAGGAGGTGGGGGTCCACCGCCAGTCCTCTGAACTACAATCTGGTGTCTTGAGACCACAGAACGCACCTTCCCCCATAGGTCGTTCCACCTCTTCCTGATGTCATCCCTAGTTCTTGAGTGCTGTCCCTCTGCGTTGACACTGTCTATGATTCTGCGCCATAGCTCCATCTTCCTAGCAATGGAGGTGTGCTGCACCTGTGATCCGAATAGCTTTGGCTCTACCAAGACGATTTCCTCCACCATGACCCTGAGCTCCTCCTCAGAGAACCTTTGGTGTCTTTGCGGTGCCATGGTGTAGTGTGGGTGATGTGTGAGGTGGTGTGTGTTGTGATGTGTGAGGGGATGTGTTTGTGTATGTTGTGTGAGGTGCGTGGATGTTGTGTGAGTGATGGTGTTGTGTGCCTGTGGATGCTATTTTGTTTATGGTGGTGTCTCTCTCTGTGCTTCGTTCTCAAATTTTGTCGTAGGGGTTTGTGGGTGATGTGGGTGTGTGTTTTATATTGTATTGGGTGTGTGGGAGTGGTGTGTGTATGTGTATCAGGTGTGTGTATTTCGATTTGTCCAATGTGGTTGTGTTTTGTTAATGTGTGTGTATTTTGAGCGTAGCGGTGTGTACCGCCAATGGAATACCGCAGTTGAAAGACCGCCGCGTGGATTCGTGGGTCGTGATAGTGTGGGCGTATTCCTGTTGGTGTGACGGTGGCGGTTTTGTTATTGCCAGTTTATCACTGACCTTTGGTGTGGTGGACTTTTGTGGGTGTCTAGATTTTGGCAGATTCCGGCCTGTGAGTCGTAATAGCTGTAGTGGATTTCTGCAGCCGCAGCGGTGTGTTGGCGGTCTTCTGCACGGCGGTAAGCGGCATTTACCGCCAATGTTGTAATGAGGGCCTATATATTTAGAGGGCTAGCGGCGTGGATTAGTATAGCTAGCCCTAACTGTGCATCTGTAATGGCTGCTGAGGAAATGTGTCGCACACAGCCCTCAGCCACTCATTACAGAAGTTTTGTTAGGGCAGGGACCTCAACCCCTGCCCTAACTGTGTATATGTGAAGGAGGCAGGAGACACGGCCTGCGAGCTGGCCGGGTCTCCGTCCTTCATTAAAAAAGCATTGTTAGGGCCGGGTCCCCAACCCCTGCCCTAACTATTCATATGTTTAGGAGGCCGGGAACGGGCCCTGGCCACCATTACAAAAGTTATGTTAGGACAGGGTCCCCATCCCTGGCCCCAACTGTGCACTTATAATGGAGACCGAGGACCCAGACCGCACGCAGTCCCGGGTCACTGGCCCTAACAATGCTATTGTAATGGCAGCCGGCCGGGTCCCCAGCTGCCAGTACAAAAGTGTTGTTAGAGCCACGGCTGATGACCTGGCCCTGACTACGCATTTGTAATGGCTGGTGGCCAGGGACCCGGGCCGCGTCCCTAGCTGCCGTTACAAATACATATTTAGGGCTGGAGACACAGCCCGATCACAGCCCTAGCAGGCCTCTATGTAAGAGCGGCCCGGGGACCTGCACAGCGCGCGGCCACAGACCCTCGGTCGTCCTTACATAGAGGCCTGTCAGGGCGGGGGTGAGGACTCAGGCAGAGTGTTGTCCGGGTCCCAGCCCGCCATTATATATATATATTGTTAGGGTCCGTCGGAGACTCTGACCTGCCCTAAAAGCTTGTTGTAATGGTGGACGGGGACCTCGACAGAGGACGGTCGGGTCCCTGCCACAACCCCAACCCCTGAATAAACCCCTGAGCCCCCAGCTCACCCCATATTAGGGGCCTAAATATATAATTTAAACCCCCAGTAGGGGCTGGCACAGGTTTTTTAATGGTACCCTCTGGAGTGAGGGTTTAAAAAATAAAATTGAAAACGAAATAAAATAAAATAAAATATAAAATAATATATATATATATTTTTAAAAGTTACCCCATTTGGGGGCCAAACATCAAAGGGGATGACCCTTTACATACCTTTTTGAGGGGCAAATGTAGTCCCTCAGACGTGGGGGGCCCGAGTGGTGTCCATGGACTCGATAAGGCCATCAGGAACTCCATGTGCCTGGGAGGAAGAATGGCTATGCCTCAGTTGGCTCCACCCTTCTTCCTAGCAAGGTAGCCCTACCCCTGCACATGTGAGAGTTTGGAGAGTGAGGGTAAAAACCTGGAACGGATTCCTGGACCTAGTAACCTAGTAGCCAATCAATTGTACATATATATATATATGGGTCAATTAGCTGGGTTTTTATTTAATAAAAAAAAATTTTTTTCAAATTGTTATGTGGTATATGTTATAGTGTTTTATAGTTATGGGATGGTGTATAACAAGGGCTATACATTGTATAGTAATGTATGTAAATAAGGTTTTGAAGGTTCTGGAGCCACATAAATATTGTCCTATTGAAAGTGTACTACATCCTATGTTGTGCATCAGCACCACCAGGTGTTATTTATTTATTTTTTTTAATTTATTTAGTTGTTTTTTGGATAAACAGCTATGTTGTTTGGAAATGTTATCAATAGCCTTTTTTCTGTATTGTACTTTCAGGACCTATGTAAGGATTGCGAGGATACTTAACAGCTAGCATCATGAGTGAGAATGCTTAAAATGAATTTTATTCGAATTATATGTGTAAAAAAGATTGAATGTGACATATTTATTAGAATACACCTCTAAAAGTATGTGTATACCGTGATAATTAATAATGCTTACAGTTGTGAGGATTGGTAACGCTTCAACTAATATTTATCTGCGTGGCTACTTTGCAATTATGAATGTAGCATTAAAAAAAAAAGCATTAGGGGCTGAAAGTCCTCTTTGTCTCTTCTATACATAGGATCCCCAAGAGCTAACGCTGGCCCCAGAGGAAATGGATACCTTGCAACAAGGTATATGTAGTTAGAGATTTATAGATCCAAGATCCGTGTCTTCATCCAGCCTAAACAAAGCTTGATTGTTATTTTAATTTTATTTTACCATTAATGGCTTCCTAGGTGTCTGTGTGCTTTTACAGGTTATGATGCAGAACTACAGCTCACGGTTGGTGCTCTACAACAAATCCTCCAGGCTCAAGATGGTCCAAGCACAATGTCTCAGGATGCAGTTTTTGCGGGTAAATAAAAGGAGTCCTTATATAAATGCTGTGAAAACCTAAAAAGCCCTGATAAAAACAGCATATAAGGAACCCACAGAGAGTCTGTATCATCTGTGTATTACATTGTAAAATGTAACATTTTATTCTTTTTTTTTTTTATCCCCAGGCCCCCTGTGGTACAAGCGACTCCCATGGTAACGACCCAGAATGTGGTAGGTGACATTAAAAAGATGATCTGCAAAAGGAAGTCCCCAGCGGCTAAGGAAGGTCCACCTATAAAGAAAGGCCCCTCACATCGAAACACTTCAGGTGAGTTTTTAGAAACTGTAGAGCCAGATGAATTCAATCATTATTGTCTCTCAACCCACTTTCACCTTTAGGATATAGCGGCTATAGCAACACCTAATATGTATTTTGTTATCTTTACATCCTAGAGTCATCACAAAAGAGCTCTGGAGGAGTTGGCCATCAGGCTAAGTGGACAGTATCGTCTTAAAAGGACAACACTGTGACCCTTCCAAACCCTGTGGCAGCAGCAGCATCCGTGAACAACGCAGGACAACAGGACAAACAGTCCAACGGCTCTACAGACAAATGTCATGGTCCAGGTACAGCGCTTAAGTACACCACATCAACAGTAATAAAGGCTATGCCCAGTACCGCAATTCTACAATAACTACCTATGTACAAGGGTTTGGACAATCAGACAGCGTAGCGCTTACAGCCTCAGGCACACTCCATCCTGCAGCTTGTAGAACCTATGGTTGGGACCCTAACCAGTGCAACAAGCCTAAAATAAATCAGTTGTCCTTAAAGAACCGCAAGAAGAAGCTGCAGACCCCTGAGCTACAAGCCTTGCCTTTAAACCTGTCTTTTAAAAATGTTGTTAAGGCTCAGACTGTTCCACTAAGCCCCCACGTTCTAAATGTTCAACGCTTGAGGGGTCTAATATAGCGGGGTCTGTCAGCGCCCTAGTACCACCAGCCTGTGTAACTAGCCCTCCCTGTTTACATGACACACACATGGAAACCGATAGCCCTATGGAGGAACCTTATTCTGGGTGTATAGGCCTTCTAAAGCCACTAACGGGTCTGGTAGAGAGTTCTGAAGTCACAGAAATGCCCTGTGACCCTTCTAATGCACCCATCGGGGGGCTGCAATCACCAGGGTCTCAATCACCCACACCCAGCCACAGCGCTTCCTATGCAGCAGAGGCCTTGCATTATTATGACCAACATTTAACTTCCCCATGTTTGATGTCACCAGTTATACCCCTTGGAGCGTACAACCCCACCAGCCCGTCACCAAGTGCCTGCGCGCAATGGCAATATACCCTGATAGCAGTACAGGATGTAGCCTTTCACAAAATCAGAGTTTTGGAAAGCCATCTAGCTATGATCAGGCCTCCCAAGCACCGGGTGTTCACACTGGGGCCCTGTTCTTTTGACCCGTCCTGACCCACCCTTTCAAAAAGGGCTTATTGTGGTTAACAGTGATCAGCCCCCTGGGATGGCTATGGGTAATATACAGCACATCACCAATGACACACATAGCGAAACAAAATGTGGCACCCTGACCACCAACAGGGTTTTGGAAACATATCTAAAAAATACAACAGGCAGTTAGGAAACTTAAATCAAGCCTGAACCTCAAGACCTCAAAACTGGGGAAGTCGGGCTGACATAGGCAATATATCGGCGTGACTAGACATTTGTGTCCCCCTAAGGATTGTAAGATCTGTTTTTTGTAATAAGGGTGTCCATAGGTCTAAATATAAAAACAAAACCCTAGACATACTCACTAAGGCTCTACGAGTCTCACGCACACTCAAAAGTAAAAGGGGGGTGGAACCCTCCAACAAATCCTTAAAAGCCTCAAAATCCAACACCTTGATATATAAAATGATCCCTGGTAGGTCTCAAGACATAAAGACCGTAGGGAACAGCCCAAACATTCCCTGTTTTAGGACCTCAAGGGCTGTTGTTCAGAGCCTGGTTGTACCGCAGCACCCCGATGGGTCCTTAGCAATGATTGCCGGCCGCAGGTAAAGTTGGGGGCATACAGCCCATAAATACACCAACTGCTGTTCAAATAGGCTATGGGCGCTTACCTATAAACAAGTGGTCTTGTAATAAGCAGAAGTAGGCTAGTAGCGCTAGACTTCGTAGGTGTTTAGTAAGGAAATTAAAGGAAGCCAAACTATGTGTTACAAGGAGGCTTAAAAACACTCAAGCACAGAGCCTTGGTCCGCTACCACCGAATGACAGTCAAGATGCCATACCTGCTAGTAGTGATCCTCAAGCTGAGGATTTAGAACCTATGTTTTTTTAGAAAGTGTTAGAAGGTACAGTCGTACTATAGAACGGTTTAGCGCTACAGAACACTACGAGGAATTCAGGTTTGTTAACCTAGACCGTATAAATTCCTCTGATCATGATGTTTTAGCCAACCACCAAGCTGTACAAACACTAATAGAAAGGTTGTTACACGATGTGGGCTCTAATGATTACTTCTAACTCCGTTTCCAGGGGCAGGGTATTGACAGTCCTTTGTTCACACATAGAACTCCCAGCGATGTGTTTGACGCTGTGAAATTTCTAGAGAATCTCTCTAAACTTCTGCAGAGTAAGGCAGAAATAGTAGCATACGGTACCTTTAGAGTTATTGCCCTCATTGTCAGGGGCCACGAGGGTGGTGTTTCCAGACCTTTAAAGAGTATGTGGTATAGCTAAATCATCTGTAAGAAACAATGATGGTTGCTCAATTTTAACAAAGGAGTAACCAACACCTGTTTGACAGCCAGCATAGTGGGGTTACTGTTGGACCGAACTACGGCCGATGCTCATATTATGTCAAGGGCTTTTGGAGCCCACAGGGCTCTTGAAATATCTCTTGTGTTTGATATTGAGTGTACACAGGAGACAGGTGTACACCAGCCTAATTATATTTATGCTCATCATCTAACTTCCAACGACAACTGGGAGTTTGAAGGACGCACATACGTGAGTGACTTCCTCACCACTTTCATGCAGCCTAAATTCAAAGGGTATTCTCTGCTGGCTCATAACTCTAAAGCGTACGACTCCTTCTTTGTGCCACAGACCATGATTGCTGAAAAGATGGCTCTATAACGCATAACCCAGGGCTCCAAATTGATGCTGTTTACAGCGGTGCCTTTTCAAATAAGGTTCATCGATACCTTAAATTTTCTACTTATGAAATTAAGTAAATTACTCAAAGCCTTTGGTTACACAGGTTGTAAATGTTATTTTTCGCACTTTTTTAACACATGGGCCAACCAAAATTATGAGGGTCCCATGCCTCCACCCTCCAGCTATGGTGTCGAGTGTATGATGTCTGCTGAGAAAGAGAGCTTTCTACAATGGTACAGTGAAAACTGTGAAAATAACTTTAATTTTCAAACCCAGTTGAAAACGTACTGTCAGGCCTATGTAATGATCTTGTGAAAAGCCTGCAACCTTTTCAGAGATGTAGTGGCGGAGATGACCAAAAAGTAGAAGGTTTTGAAGCCCAACACGCCCCAGATGACAAAGACTATAGAATACATGGACCCCTGCCAGAATATCACTCTGGCTTCCATGGGTATAACTATCTACAAACATGTGTTTTTGAAACTGTACAGCATCGCCCTAGTACCGCCAGACCTGTGTAATGGTAAACAGAAGCGCTATTCAACCCCCTCGATCCAGTGGCTTATGTATATCTCGGACATAGAAAACATAGCCATTCAACATGCATTACAGGGTGGTGACTACAGCTCGGGGCCTCATTATCTTGACGGTAATGCCATAATTATTGGCGTGCCAACCGCCTTTGAATACAACGGGTGTTTTTACCATGGTTGCCCTCGTTGTTACAAACCCCGCCAGTTTAACAGGCTGTTGGGCACCAAGTTTGAGCACCTACACGGTCGCATTCTGATGAAGGCACAATATGTTAAAAACCGCTACTTTGTCATGAGAACCCTTTGGGAGCATAAATAGGTAGATATGCTAACAACAAATGTTGAGCTTGTGTCTTTCATAAAGAGTCACCAGTTACCAGACCCTATGGAACCCCGCAACACCTTATTTGGAGGTGTACAAACGCTATACAGCTGTACAAGGCTGCGGGCGCTGGTGAAAAAATACACTATTATTACTTCACAAGTCTGCATCCGTTTGTGAACAAGCATAAGTTATACGCTGTAGGCCACCCAACCATCATATTCAGGGGCTTTAAGTCCATTGGCGAATACTTTGGACTCATTAAATGGCAAATCTACCCACCCCGTCGTCTTTACTTCCCTGTACTACCGTACAGAGTTGACAGTAAGCTAATGTTCCCACTATGCTGTACATGCGCTAAAAGTAAAGAGACTAGGGTGTGTAGTCACAGTGAAGGACAAAGGATGCTGACTGGGACGTGGTGTAGCATTGAGGTACAAAAGGCTCTAGAGAAAAGATACAGGCTTGGTAAAATAATGGAAATATGGCACTTTGAAAGGACAAACACACGGCTATTTTCCAACTATATCAACCTGTTTCTAAGAGTAAAACTGGAGGCTTTGGGGTTTCCAGAGTGGTGTTTTGATGAGGCTTCTAAACAAAAGTACATAGATGACTACTACACTCACAAAGGTATACACTTGAGACTCGAATTGATTGAGGTCAACCCTGCCCGCCGCCAGTTAGCAAAACTATGGCAGTCATTACAACCCTGGCGGTCGGTATTAAAGTGGCGGTAAAACCGCCAACAGGCCGGCTGGAAAAAAAAATGGAATTACGACCGTGGAGGAAACCGCCAACATAGACAGCCACTTTAACACTGCGACCGCCAAGGCGGTACAAACAAACACCGTGGCGGTAACCGCCAACAGACAGGCGGAAGACAATGTACCGCCCACAGAATTCCAAGCCACCAATCCGCCACCTTTTCCGGGGCGGATACACCGCAAACAAAAACACGGCGGAAAAAGGACTTGGGAGGGAAAACGCTCACCTCTACACATCCCACGAGGAACCAGGATGCCATGGAACCGGAATTTCAGATTCTTCCAGCCTTTATCTTCCTGCTCCTCTACCAGGAGCATGAAAACCGGCGGCGAAGACCACGGTGAGTACTGCATGTACTGCCATTTGATCAATTTTGTTTGACCAATGACTTTGTGTTTCACCACTGCGCATATTAGTTGCTCAATGTTCACCAGTGGCACATTGTATGTTTTGTTCAGTTTAGCCGCCTATTGGCTTTGACATGGCATTAGCCATTACATTCTGTATTCTGCCTATTGGCTTTGACATGATGTATTCAGTTTAGCTGCCTATTGGCTTTGACATGCTATTAGATATGCTGCCTATTGGCTTTGACATGATATTATATATTACATTTTGTATCCAGCTTAGCTGCCTATTGTCTTTGACATGATATTATACATTGCATTTTATATTCAGCTTAGCTGCCTATTGGCTTTGACATGCTATTATACATTGCATTTTATATTCAGCTTAGCTGCCTATTGGCTTTGACATGATATTATATATTGCATTTTATATTCAGCTCAGCTGCCTATTGGCTTTGACATGATATTATACATTGCATTTTATATTCAGCTCAGCTGCCTATTGGCTTTGACATGATATTATACATTGCATTTTGTATTCAGCTCAGCTGCCTATTGGCTTTGACATGACACTAGACATTGCATTTTATATTTAGGTTAGCTGCCTATTGCCTTTAACGTGGAGTTAGACATTGCAGTTGAGAATCCAAGCTGTATTTTTCCAAGCTGTGTTTTTGCACAAGATGAAACAAGATGTTTTTCTCACAGTAGACTAGACATGATAAGTGAGGGTACACTGGTTGTTTTTCTCCGCTTGAGCCTGGGAAGAGGAGTAGTCTCGGAGACCTGGCCAGTCTCCAAAGGCTGGCTCAGTTTTCCCGAGTCTGATAGGAGGGGGCACACCTTTGTAACGAATGTCACAGGCTGCAGAGATTCAGATTCGGATCTGCCTGACTTCGTGCTGGAACTAGGCGCCAGTTGCCAGCATCCCGTGTGGGTAGATAAATCTCTTTCTCGCAGCTGACAGGGAGTCATCAGCTTGCAGACCCTAGAAAGATGAAGCTGTAAATAGTTTCCCACACGGTGAAGTATTTGTTTTGCTTTGCATTCAATATCTTATAAATATAACCTGCTGTGTATATTGCAAACTGTGCATTAACGTGTGCTTGAAAGCTAATAATTCGTCATTCATAAAAATTGTGGTTGGGGAAGAATTAACAACAATAAAAGTCTTCTTTGACCTCAGAAGTGCATTTCTGGTGTGTTATGTTAGTGCTTAAAACTAGCTAAGAACAAAAGCACTACAATTGGTACCAGAAGTGGGGCCGAGGGGTCGATTAAGGGGAGAGGTCATTAAGAGGTGATTAAGGGGCTTGACGAATTAATAGATTCCTAAGTGCACACTTTAAAAGTGTAATTGTTTTTGTTGTTTGGAGAATTACAGAAATTGTTTTTTGTTGTTTGGAGAATCACAGTAGCACGGCAGACCATGTTTGAAAATGCATGTGTTGTTAAACTGCCCGATGGTGCTATGAAAAACTGTGAATTGTTTTCTGTTTGGAGAATTACAGAAGCACGGCAGACCATGTTTGAAAATGCATGTGTAGCTAAACTGCCTGATAGTGCTTTGAGAAATAATTTCTGTTGTATATATTTAGAAAAGGTGTCTTTTGGAAGTAATGATGACAGAAAGGTCTGGATACCTTTATCTGCTTACAGAGAAATGCAGGAGAAATGTAGGCAGTTGGAACATGAAAATAGGAATTTACGTGATAAAAATGCTGTTTTAGAAGAATCTTTCTTTTCCCATTCCAGTAATGAGGGGGTTAAGACAGCTCCGAGCTGCTTTGAGCCTTCCTGGGAGCCAGGGTTTTTGGCAGTGAAAGCGCATTCCTTAACTGATAACACGAACGAGAGAGCTCCGAATGTGATTTACGAGTTACCATTGCAAAATGCACAAGTAAAACGAAAGATTTTAGAGCAAGAGACACCGAGTTTCATTAGCTTGTTTGATTTTTGGAAACAGAATAGCCCTCATTTGAGTGAAATCCTAACACTTTTGTATATGGTCACTGTGAAAAATAATATGCAGCTGCGCGCTTGTGATTTGGCAAATAAAATAATGCAGACTTTAGGTTTCTGCGCAGTGCAATTGAGTGCAAACACTGATGTACACGTAATTCAAGAACAAGGAAAGAAAATAGTGCCCCTAGCTAGAATCATACACTGGATCTGGTACTTGCAAGACAAGGCTTTAGTACCACCGTTAAAAGAGTCACCAGTAAAATTGAGTGCACCATTTGAACTCTTGTCCACTGAGGATAAAAAGCATGTTTGTTTTACTAATGATTCATTGACTGAAATGTTGTTTTCTGGCACAGTAGAAGGAACAGAGTTGTACAATGTGTGTCAGATTTTAAAGCAAGAGCTACGTGAGATGTGTCATTTTTACGCTGATTCTTGGTTCATTGCTAATGTTTTAGCTGTTTGTTTTTCCACATGGCTTGCACCTAACTGGTTCAATTACCTTGCAGATGTTAATGAGAAAAATTCAGAGAGAGAAGTGTACACCCAGAATTCTGCCTTAGTGGGGATGGCTAAGTGGGTGCCCCAGAAATGTGAACAGCTGAGAGAAAAAGCCACTTACAGGTGGGCAGAGATGAGAGAGATGCACATTCCCCTAGATTTGATAAAAACTGTGCAGCACGCAGAAAAGCAATCTGTCATGCAAGCAGTCACAGAGCAGTTGGGGAGAGGAAAGTTACCAGGACAGAAATGGCAAAGTGATCAGGTTTTAGGGAGAGTGATTGCTGCAAATGACCAAGGAAAAATCAAAATTATGCTGATACCTAGAAAAGAATCTGATTCATTCATACAAATTGGAGACAGAATGGCCCATCTTGACAAAAATGCAGTGAATGGAGGTTTGGTAAAGAATGAGTCTGCCCCAGCCCTTCTGACAGTGCAAGAAAAGGGAAGCTGTGGCGCAGCAGATAAAAACCTCAGTGCTGATGTGTGGGCTGAAGCCCCAAGTGACCCTCCAGAACCTGCAGAAAATATAATAAAGGGCCTCAAAAACGTCCTGCTGATTATAAAACAGGGAAAGAAAGAGGAAGGGTGCTGTTTAAATGAAAAATATTATTTGCAAGAAAAGTCATACTTGTTTCTTTTGCAGATCCTACCACGTTTCGCCACTGTCCCTGAGTGTGCTGTGTGGTCCCCCTTCCAGTGTGTGCGTGTGGGGTCGGGGAAGGGACCGAATCCCCAACCTGAACCTGGCTGAGTAAAGTGCCAGCACCATGGATCCATTTTGCGCAAACTGCGCCTTCAGTTCAAGTTCAACTTGTTTGATTGCATTCTTCCACTGGAACTAAGCTGTGTTTTTTTTTTTTTCCCCTTCTCGTATGGAACTCTGACTTTTGCTTACCTTCCAGAAAACCTTTCAGGTGGACCGTGCACCTTTACATGAGTAGAACTCATGCTGCATCAAATTGCTAACACTGTTGCAGTCTTTTCTGTGTAGACGTATCTGATGTGAAAGGTTATGAGATCAATGTGTTAATTCACTTCTATTGCTTTACAGGGATTGCTTTGATCATTCACATGTGACTTGCTGATAATGTTTTTTTTGTGCTGATGTTTTTTGTTTTTGTTTGAAACAAGAGATATGTGAAACAAAAATTCATTGGTCAAAGGGCGGAATGTACTGCCATTTGATAAATTTTGTTTGACCAATGACTTTGTGTTTCACCACTGCGCATATTAGTTGCTCAACGTTCACCAGTGGCACATTGTATGTTTTGTTCAGTTTAGCCGCCTATTGGCTTTGACATGGCATTAGCCATTACATTCTGTATTCTGCCTATTGGCTTTGACATGATGTATTCAGTTTAGCTGCCTATTGGCTTTGATATGCTATTAGATATGCTGCCTATTGGCTTTGACATGATATTATATATTACATTTTGTATCCAGCTTAGCTGCCTATTGTCTTTGACATGATATTATACATTGCATTTTATATTCAGCTTAGCTGCCTATTGGCTTTGACATGATATTATACATTGCATTTTATATTCAGCTTAGCTGCCTATTGGCTTTGACATGATATTATATATTGCATTTTATATTCAGCTCAGCTGCCTATTGGCTTTGACATGATATTATACATTGCATTTTATATTCAGCTCAGCTGCCTATTGGCTTTGACATGATATTATACATTGCATTTTGTATTCAGCTCAGCTGCCTATTGGCTTTGACATGACACTAGACATTGCATTTGATATTTAGGTTAGCTGCCTATTGCCTTTAACGTGGAGTTAGACATTGCAGTTGAGAATCCAAGCTGTATTTTTCCAAGCTGTGTTTTTGCACAAGATGAACCAAGATGTTTTTCTCACAGTAGACTAGACATGATAAGAGAGGGTACACTGGTTGTTTTTCTCCGCTTGAGCCTGGGAAGAGGAGTAGTCTCAGAGACCTGGCCAGTCTCCAAAGGCTGGCTCAGTTTTCCCGAGTCTGAGAGGAGGGGGAACACCTTTGTAACGAATGTCACAGGCTGCAGAGATTCAGATTCAGATCTGCCTGACTTCGTGCTGGAACTAGGCGCCAGTTGCCAGCATCCCGTGTGGGTAGATAAATCTCTTTCTCGCAGCTGACAGGGAGTCATCAGCTTGCAGACCCTAGAAAGATGAAGCTGTAAATAGTTTCCCACACGGTGAAGTATTTGTTTTGCTTTGCATTCAATATCTTATAAATATAACCTGCTGTGTATATTGCAAACTGTGCATTAACGTGTGCTTGAAAGCTAATAATTCGTCATTCATAAAAATTGTGGTTGGGGAAGAATTAACAACAATAAAAGTCTTCTTTGACCTCAGAAGTGCATTTCTGGTGTGTTATGTTAGTGCTTAAAACTAGCTAAGAACAAAAGCACTACACTGCACCTACGACACAGGGGAGGGAAAAAACAGTGACACACACATGCAACACGCAACACTCCCACCCCCACTCTCACCCACGACAACACACACACTAATACATCATGATACATCACAGTTACACCCCCCAAACCCCCCTGGAAGAATGCAAGGACAAAAGGAAATGAGTCGAATGATTGTAATATGTACGAAGACAGTAATCAAAAATATATACATAGATTAAGACATTCACACTATAAACAAATATATACACCAAGAATCCAAGTCCAAGGTATTCCACTATCATAGTCCGTGGACCACTGGGCCCAAAAGGCATGGGCGAGGCCCACACTCAATACCCGAACAAGACGGAGAGAACACTACTGGGGCATCAGATAGAAATAAAACAGGCACCTCAGGGGGAAGGGAAGGGGGGGGGCACCTCAGCCGGATAAGTGCACAACGCCAGATCCACGAGGGGGCTCCATGCCCACTGTTCAATCCTGGGGAGTGCAAAGCCACAGTCTCTCAAGTCTCTACAGTGGGTGGTTTGCCCACTGTTCAATCCTGGGGAGTGCAAAGCCACAGTCTCTCAAGTCTCTACAGTGGGTGGTTTGCCCACTGTTCAATCCTGGGGAGTGCAAAGCCACAGTCTCTCAAGTCTTTTCAGTGGGTGGTTTGCCCACTGTTCAATCCTGGGGAGTGCAAAGCCACAGTCTCTCAAGTCTCTACAGTGGGTGGTTTGCCCACTGTTCAATCCTGGGGAGTGCAAAGCCACAGTCTCTCAAGTCTTTTCAGTGGGTGGTTTGCCCACTGTTCAATCCTGGGGAGTGCAAAGCCACAGTCTCTCAAGTGGATAACAGTCTCCACTGTTTTCTGGAGGGGGCTTTGTGCCCAGAGTGCTTCATCCTGCCAAGGACTTAGGTAGTGGATGTGATACTCCACTGGTTCTGGAGGGGGCTTTGTGCCTAGAGTGCTTCATCCTGCCAAGGACAGAGGTAGTGGATGCCTTTCTCCACTGGTTCTGGAGGGGGCTTTATGCTCAGAGTGCTTCATCCTGCCAAGGACTGAGGTAGTGGATGTGATACTCCACTGGTTCTGGAGGGGGCTTTGTGCCCAGAGTGCTTCATCCTGCTTGTGGCAGCCCCAGTAGCATTGGAGATTTTGGCTCTCATTGGCCTGCGGTGCTGGTGGTGGCGGTGTCCTGGCCTGCGGGGCTGGTGGCGGTGGTGTCCTGGCCTGCAGGGCTGGTGGCGGCGGTGTCCTGGGCAGCGGTTCTGCTGGCAGCGGTGTCCTGGGCAGCGGTTCTGCTGGCGGCAGTGTCCTGGGCAGCGGTGCTGCTGGCGGCGGTGTCCTGGGCAGCGGTGCTGCTGGCGGCGGTGTCCTGGCCTGCGGGGCTGGTGGAGGCGGTGTCCTGGGCAGCGGTTCTGCTGGCGGCGGTGTCCTGGGCAGGGGTTCGGCTGGCGGCGGTGTCCTGGGCAGCAGGGCTGGTGGCGGCGGTGTCCTGGTGGCGGCTCTGCTTGCGACGGTGTCCTGGTCAGCGGTTCTGCTGGCGGCAGTGTCCTGGGCAGCTGGGCTGGTGGCGGTGGTGTCCTGGGCAGCGGTGCTGCTGGCGGCGGTGTCCAGGGCAGCGGGGCTGGTGGCGGTCTTGTCCGCTGTGCAGATCTACCCAGACTTGCCGGTTTTCCTGTGCCCCTTCCCCACCTTGGATGGTGGCGCAGCTGTCTCCACACCCCCAACTGTACCCCTGGGAGCGGCTTTGGTGGCTGATTTCTTTCCCCTCTCCCGCCGGGCACTGGCCAACTTTTTATGCTTTACAGGTGGGGGACTGTCTGTGCTCTGGCTCCTTGCCACACTGGCTGTCCTGCTGCCTGGCGCACTCCAGAAGCCGGTTAATACTGGCACCACTGGACCCGCAGATGTTGTGGCTGAGGTGCTGGGTTGGGACCTAGAGAGTCGGGTCCTAGGAGACTGAAGGAGGGGGAGGTGAGGGAAAGAGGACAAGGTTGGACAGGAAAAGTTTCTTAGGAACATTGGGACGGGTAGATGTAGGGGGTTTGGGAGTGGAGGAAGAGGTAGTGGTTGTAGGAGATGTACGTTTGGTGACTTTGGGTGAAGGTGCATGGGCTGGAGGCTGTCGTGAGGTGGATGGCTGTTGGGTGGGTGTGTGGCTGCGTTTGTGTACCTTGGGAGGTGGCCTCACAGACACACTGGGAGAGGACACCGGGGACTTGTGAATGGTAGTGGGGGTGGTGACAGCACGTGATCGGGGTGTGGTGGTGGTTGTGCTGGTGATGGACGTAGTGGCTGAGGATGTAGTGCATGCAGATGTGAGTGGAGATGAGACAGGGAGGGAGGAGGGAGACGAGGAGGAGGGGGACACAGTGGAGGCAGTGGATGTTGGTGTGTCTGCATGTGTGTGATGCTTGCGTGAGTGCCTGTGGAATGTGTGGTGCTTATGTTTGCCAGAGCTTACCTTGTGTGTTGACGTGTGTGCATGCTGGTCTGATGGTGTGCTTGGGATAGGCTGAGGTACAGGGGTTTGGGTCTGGGTGGAGGAAGTTGGAGGGGGGAGGCTAGAGACAGGGACAATGGCTGCCATCAGTGCAGAGGCCAGAGTCTGAAAAGCTCACTGATGGGCTGCCTGACCAGAGTGAATGCCCTCATGCATTGGTTTGTTTCAACTGCCTCTCTACACCCTGGATGGCATTCAAAATGGTAGACTGCCCAACAGTGAGGGATCTGAGGAGGTCAATGGCCTCCTCACTGAGGGCAGCAGGGGTGACAGGAGCAGGGGCTGAGGTGCCTGGGGCGAAGGAGATGCCCACCCTCCTGGGTGAGCAGCCACGGGGCAAATGCTGAGGGGCTGCTGGGAGGGCGGTGCTGGTAGGGGGGGTGGCGGCTGTACCTGTAGATGCCGGGGGCACAGATGGGCCCGCCACTGCAAGGGAGCTCCCATCAGAGAAGGAGTCCGTATCGCTGGTGTCAGCCCCTGTCCCCGCCGTGGAGCTCCCCTCACCCTCCGTCCCACTGGTAAATTCAGACTCCGTAGTGTCGCCCTCTAGGGCCATGGGGGATGCAGCTCCCTCCTGCTCCGGTGCCACTGCTCCTCCGCCTGATGATGCTAATGCACACAAGAACAGGGAGACCACAAAAAGGGGGGGGGAGAGAGAAGAAAGACATGTTGAGTGCATGCAATACTGCTACCGTTGGCTGACACTACAGACACAGAAGCCCCCTGCACTCCTCCCCGCACTTAGAGTTCCCTATTCAATCCCAGGTACATGGGTTATAATGCTATGCCCGATTGCTGCACACATGAATGTCACAGGAGCCTGACTAGGTGTAGTTCGCACTGTACACAGGTGGGGTGGGGTGCCACAGGGCCTGCCTTAAGAAGGGTCCTTGCCTACTAAACTCGCCCCGGCCTAGGGGAACCCACAGCCCACCTCCCCCACCCAGACACCTCCAATGCCCGCTGAATCACAGAATGAGAGTGTACTCACCCCCTTGTGGCTGCTGTGATGCCCTCAAGTGCCCATCCAACTCCGGGTACGGCACCGCCAGGATCCTGAACATCAGGGGGGTCATGGTGCAACGGGCACCCTTCCCACGTTGGGAGGCCATCCCCAGCTGGGCCTCCGCCGTCTTCTTGCTCCAGCGGCGAATGTTCTCCCATCTTTTCCGGCTGTGGGTGGTCCGTCTGTGGTAGACCCCCAGGGTCCGGACTTCCTTGCCGATGGCACGCCAAATGTCCTTCTTCTGGTGGGCGTTGACCTACAGGAATAGTACAGGGGAAAAAGAGAAGTTATTACCGTCCGCACCGTCACAGTCATTGGCCCGCATCCCTACCCTTGCCATGACGCACATGCACTCACCGTCGTTTCATGCACGCCTCATTCTCACCCCCCCCTATCTTTCATCCACACCACTCCACACAGGCATTGCCCATACATCATGCTCACAGTGTACTTACCTGTTTGTCTGGAGGACTGTAGAGTAGCGTGTACTGGGGGAGGACCCAATCCACGAGTTTCTCCAACTCCTCCGTGCTGAAGGCAGGGGCCCTTTCCCCAGACACACGAGCCATTGTCTCTTCCAGACTGCCGTCACAGCAGCACTTGCAGTGTAGGTCCTCTCCTGTCGAAGATCAGGTGTCAAGTGATTGAACAGAGGGAAAATGGTGGTCACGTCCGCGGCAGTGCGTACCGTCACCGCCGGCGTACATCGTCATTGGCTCTTGGGACCCATATGGTCCAATGTTCACCAATGCAGGATTGCGCCGCGGTCTTCGACTGCCTAACGCTACGGTGTACAATGCCAGCGCAGTTACCTCATATCCCCTTGTCTCACATTACAGGTCAGGAAGCCGCCATTTCAGGGGCCCACATGGCATTATTTTGGACTGCGTCACACATATCTAGGCCTTGCCTAAACACTCATACAGGCATATGTCGATTTGCTAATATTTCAGAGTAAGCTGTGTTTACGTACCTCAGAGTTGGTTGACTCTCTGCTCGGTGTTCTCCTCCATAGGCACCGTCTGCTGGGGCATGTGAGGAGATGGCGGCATCCTCCGGTGTACAGACCGCTGGTGGACCTATCGACAATGGAGGAGCGACATGTGATCATCACCTACAGACTTGATCGTGCCACAATCCAGGAACTGTGTGCCCAGTTGGAGCCAGACCTGATGTCAGCTATCCGCCATCCCACAGGAATCCACCCTCAAGTGCAGGTGCTGACGGTACTCCATTTCCTAGCAAGTGGGTCATTTCAAACAACAGTGGCCATAGCATCAGGGATGTCCCAGCCTATGTTTTCCAACGTGTTGTCCAGAGTGTTATCTGCCCTGCTGAAACACATGCGGAGCTACATTGTTTTCCCTCAGGTGGAGGATTTGCCTACAGTGAAAGGTGATTTCTATGCCCTGGGGCATATCCCCAACATCATAGGTGCCATTGATGGGACACATGTGGCCTTGGTCCCCCCCCCCGCAGGATTGAACAGGTGTACAGAAACCGGAAGAGTTACCATTCGATGAATGTGAAGATGGTGTGTTTGTCAGACCAGTACATCTCCCATGTGAATGCCAAATTCCCTGGCTCAGTGCATGACGCTTACATTTTGAGAAATAGCAGCATCCCTTATGTGATGGGGCAACTCCAGAGGCACTGTGTGTGGCTATTAGGTCAGGACATGGACCCAATACAGTGTGAATAGTTGTCTGGGGATGTCCCTATGAGTTAGTGTGTGTCTAACAGTGTCCCACCATATTTGCAGGTGACACTGGTTACCCCAAGCTGTCATGGCTACAGACCCCAGTGAGGAATCCCAGTACAAGGGCAGAGGAACACTACAATGAGGCCCATGGGCGAACTAGGAGGGTTATAGAGCGGATCTTCGGCCTCCTGAAGGCCAGGTTCCAGTGCCTTCATATGACAGGTGGATCCCTATTCTACTCACCAAAGAAGGTGTGGCAGATCATCAGGGCCTGCTGTGTGCTTCACAACTTGGCTTTGCGACGACAGGTACCTTTTCTGCAGGAGGATGGTCCAGATGGTGGTGTTGTGGCAGCTGTGGAGCCTGTGGACAGTGAAGACGAGGAAGAAGAAGAAGGGGACATAGACAACAGGGACACGGTGATCCTGCAATAATTCCAGTGAGACACAGGGAAGAAGACAACACAGCCTGCTACATCTGATTTAATTCTACTACCTCTCATCTGTCTGTCATTTTCACCCAGTGTATGGTCACTGAGTTGTCACTTTCCCTTACGTTTTCACAGATGTGGGTCCCACTGTGTGACATTTGCTTTGTTACCGCATGGACTAGAGCTGTATGACATAGGTATGTTGACATTACATTTGATATATCATTTTGCCACTGTTATTGCAAATACACATTTTCGAAAGCACAGACTGACTCCAGATTGTTTTGTGATTTAAGGGTGTTTATTAATGTGCTCAATAGTGGAGGGGGTTGTAAAATGGTCAGGGGTGATGGTGGAGGAAGGTCCATGGCAGTGTCCAGTCTATTAGTCTCACAGGTGCATTGTCCAAAGGGGCATAGGAATTGGAGCTGGGGCAGTTTAAGTATGGACAGGGTGACAAAGTGGGACAGAAGGATGACATTCAGGGTGGTCTCATTTCTTGGCGGGGGTCTTGGCATTGTTCTCTGTCTTTGTCCTGGATCTCAGGGACCGTTTGTGGGGTGGTTCTCCTTCTGCAGGGGGTGGTCCTGTGGCGGTGCCTCCTGTCCACTAGCGCCAGCGGAGGTGGTGGGCAGTTCATCGTCCAGGCTAGTGTCAGGGGGCTAGTGTCAGGGGCCCCTTGTTGTGCCACAGTGTCCCTCCTGGTGTTGACGAGTTCCTTCAGCACCCCTACAATGGTGCCCAGGGTGAAATTGATGGATTTGAGTTCCTCCCTGAAGCCCAAATACTGTTCCTCCTGCAGCCGCTGGGTCTCCTGAAACTTGACCAGTACCGTTGCCATTGTCTCCTTGGAATGGTGGTAGGCTCCCAAGATGTTGGAGAGGGCCTTGTGGAGAGTGGGTTCCCTGGGCCTGTCCTCCCCCTGTCGCACAGCAACCCTCCCAGTTCCCCTGTGTTCCTGGGCCTTTGTCCCCTGAACCGTATGCCCACTACCACTCCCCCCAGGTCCCTGGTGTTGTTGGGGTGGTGGGTTAGCCTGGGTTCCCTGTAGTGGTGGACACACTGCTGCTTGACGTGTCCTGGGGACAGAGGTATGGGCCCGCTGGGTGGGTGCTGCGCTGGTATTTCCAGAGGGGGGAAGCTCTGTAGTGGCCTGTGCCAGTGTGGGGGAACCGACTGTCCTGAGGTCCCAGATGGGCCGGGCTGGTCATCTAGATCCAGTTGGACAGAGCTGCTGTCATCACTGTGGGCCTCGTCTGTGGGTGGAGTGGACATATCTGGACCCTCCTGTCCGGTGACGTTGGGTACGGGTCCTGCAGGGGTGTAAAGGCACGATTATTGCATCTGGTGTGACCGTGACCGTGTACCCCAGTGCTTTCATTCCTGTGTAGGACCTTGTGTGATAATGGTTTAGGGTGGTGTATGGGTATGTGTAGTGGCCATGCATTGGTGATGGGTGTCCATGCTTTGGTGTTACATGCAGGGATTGAGTTTGGGATGTGTGGTTTGTTATATTGGGACATACGTGAGGAGTTGGAGTGATGGGGTGAGGGCGAGGGTGGGGGTATGTGATAGCATGCAGGTGGGTGGGGGATGTAATAGTTAAGAGTTGACTTACCAGAGTCCATTCCTCCAGCTACTCCTGCGAGGCCCTCAGGATGCAGTATAGCCAAGACCTGCTCCTCCCGTGTTGTTAGTTGTGGGGGAAGAGGTGGGGGTCCGCCGCCAGTCCTCTGAACCGCGATGTGGTGTCTTGAGACAACGAAACGAACCTTCCCCCGTAGGGCGTCCCACCTCTTCCTGATGTCATCCAGTGTTCTTGGGTGCTGTCCCACTGCGTTGACTCTGTCCACGATTCTTCGCCATAGCTCCATCTTCCTAGCTATGGTGGTGTGCTGCACCTGTGATCCGAATACCTGTGGTTCTATCCGGATGATTTCCTCCACCATGACCCTGAGCTCCTTCTCAGAGAACCTGGGGTGTCTTTGCGGTGCCATGCGGTGGTGTGGGTGATGTGTGGGGTGGTGTGTGTTGTGATGTGTGGGGTGATATTTAGAGGTGTGTGTTATGTGAGGTGCGTGGAGGTTGTGTGAGTGATGGTGTGGAGTGCCTGTGGATGCTAGTTTGTAGATGGTGGTGTCTCTCTCTGGCCTTCTATCGCAATTCTGATCGTAAGGGTTTGTGGGTGATGTGGGTGTGTGTTTTATATTGTATTGGGTGTGTGGGAGTGGTGTGTGTATGTGTATCAGGTGTGTGTATTTCAAAATGTCCAATGTGGTTGTGTTTTGTAAATGTGTGTGTATTTTGAGCGCAGCGGTGTGTACCGCCAATGGAATACCGCGGTTGAAAGACCGCCGCGTGGATTTGTGGGTCGTGATAGTGTGGGCGTATTCCTGTTGGCGTGAAGGTGGAGGTTTTGTTATCGCCAGTTTATCACTGACCTTTGGTGTGGCGGACTTGTGTTTGTCTGGATTTGAGCGGATTCCGAGCTGTGGGTCATAATGACCGTGGCGGAATTCCGCAGCCCTAGCGGTGTGTTGGGGGTCTTCTGCATGGCGGTAAGCGGCTTTTACCGCCAATGATGTAATGACCTCCTATGTCTAAACTCATTATGGGGGAAATTCGCACAGCGTACAAACCTGTCAAACACAGATCCTGATGAGTTGTTTAAGTACCTTTTTGCACCCAGTTATGAGGTGTTCAGTTGTGAGTTTAGCGATGATGAGACAGCCGCTCTGTGTTGGAAGTATACTAAAGAGTACCCCACAACGTGTACCAATATAAACATCTTCATAGCATGTTTTACAACCGCTTATGCATGTTTAGAGCTTTACAGAGTGTTAGATAAACTGCAGGACAGGTGTCTGTAGATTTTTGTGAGTAAGGATGGTGACGAAGACCCACCCCTAGGTGACTATCTAAGAGATTTGACAAGCGAATTAGATAAGGACGACTACATAGTAAAATACGCTTCATCAGACCCCAAGACCTATTCCTACAAAACGACAAACAACGCTGTGTATGAAAGTGAAAGATATCACCCTAAATGTTAATAACACCATTAAAATCAATTTTGACAGTCTTGAGGACCTGGTGAACAAATACGCTATGTCCTACACCCATGAAAATAATAAAACAATTGTTGTACATCAGCCGAGCATAGTGCGGTCCAAAAAATGGTAGAAAATCACAACCCAGCCTTTACATAAAACCTTACGTCTAGTGTTTGATAAAAGGGTCCTGACTAAGGACTACAAAACACTACTGTATGGTTATTAAAAAGACATTAGACTCTAGAATCCCCACGACTATGGACACCCGTTTGCAACATCTGTTCTTCTGCGTTCTAGCAGGCCCTAAAAATTGCGGTACAAGTTATTTTATAAAGAAGTTGCTAGAAAAATGCCCCCATGTTCTATCCCAAAACCCAAACAATATTGTATGGCTTGATTCATGCTGGCAAGAACTTTATACAGAACTATCCCTAAGGTTCCCGCACATCAAATTTATAGAAGGCCTACCTGGTAATCTCAACGATGATGCACTGTTACCTACACACCTTGTAAACATGGTGATTGTAGATGATCTCATGCATGAGGGTGGGGATCATCCAGAGATAGAAAAAACTTTTACCCAATATTCACACCATCGTAACCTGAGCATATGTTACATTGTGCAGAACTTGTTTTACAAGGGTAAGAGCAGCCGTTCTATAACTCTGAACACCTCATACCTTGTTTTATTTAAAAACCCTAGGGACAAATAACAAATATCAATCATCGCTAAGCAGATGTACCCAGGAAATACACAGTTTTTCTTAGATGCTTTTAACGATTCCACCGCTAAACCTCACGAGTTCCTGTTGGTAGACTTAAAACCCAAGACTCTAGAAGACTACAGACTACATGCTGATATTTTCCTCTCAGATCTCCCTGTAGCTTACACCCCTAAAACCAGACTCAGGGCATATAAAAAGACTTGCTAAAAAGACTTTTGTAACATTTACTTTCTAAACCTTATAATTTAAGGTGTTACCATGTCTGCACGCATATACCATAATTTAGCACTCCTAAAAATGCTGGTCACAGCTAACCCCTAACAAAGAAAAGCCACCCTTTGCTCGGCTTCGGACGACTTAGTGTCAGCCCTTTCAGAAATAGCCATGAACACCCTACAAGACAGCGTCCCTATATCTGAGAGTCAGTTCCATGTGCTGAAGAAGAGGCTTGCCTTTATCAGAAAGCTTAGTAATAAAAGAACGTCCCTCATTTCTAGAAAGAAACTTGTAAAACAGTTGGATGGCTTTATAGGAGCGCTCCTGGGTATAGCGCTACCTTTAATTACAAATCTCCTAACCGGGAACTGATGGATTATGCCCAAAAGATGTACCTGGTTCCGCAGCAACAACTGGAGCAGTTGGGCCCATCTAGGAGTGACGCTTGGGATATAAGAAAAAATGAAACACTACTCCTAGATGCCCAAATTAAAAACATTTTAAACAGAACTGATTTAAGACCCTATGACAAAGCCAATCTTTACTCCAGAGCTCTTACAAAATTTTTCACAGACCTATAAGCAATGGACTTCTGAAAAAGAAACCTTAAATCTATGTTCCCAAGACTTTGAACCGCCAACCCAAGCCCCTGCAGCGCGTCAGGATCAACAGCCCCAACACCACCGGCCTCAGACGTCTTTGTTGAAGAACTTTTAAAAAATGTAGTCAGAGGTGCAACGCTAATGTTACTAAGTACAATGGCTGCTTCTAAAGATCTAACCTCTTAGAATGAACGGGGTGAATTACTCTACAAGGGGCAACCAATTGGGGGGGGGTCTCATATGTATGACCTTGTCAGAGGCTTCACACACCCCAAAACCCTACCTCCCCAGAAAGTGCCTAAAGGATGGGTCCAGATCCTACAGGCCGCTGCTGAACTCAACGTTCCTTCTACGCTTGTTGGTAATACTGTACACCGGAGGCTGTTTGAAAGTTTGAAAGATCCTACTTACGGCCCTCCAAGTACACCATCAGCATCTGTTTTGAAACACTTGTTTACCCCCCCAACTATCCCCCTCATGGAAAACCGAACCCCTACCTTATGCGGCTTAAAAGTCGTTGTCAAAAAATAAATTGTGGTTAAATGTGTGATACTTGTGAACATGTGTACTTTGTTTTACAGTGTTGCTGTGTATAATTTTACAAATGTTAATATATTGAATGCTTTTCTTTCAGCATTTATTTTCCTTAGTGTGTCTGGATACTTATTGATTGTACTAAAATTATGTGTAATAAACACTTTTTAACCTTTTCTTCACTCTTATGTCCTATTTTAGCATTTTTTTAATGTATGTCATGATGGTTGAATAAAAATGTGTAGTCCGGTATTGAGGTTACATTCTTTTATTGTAGACATTTAATGTTACACATACATATACATTACAAGGTTTTACACTTTTGACAAATTGCGTGTTCTGCTTGAACAGAGCGCAACGTAATCCTAGCGTTTTCTTTTACATATTTCACAGCAATACTATCATTGTTTACTAAATCGCTCAAATATAAATTTTGAAAATTTTCTAAACATCATACCCTCAGACATTTTCCTGATAAAATATATACAGTGCTCCCAACATGTGATGGCTAGAGGATCCTGCACCCGCATCTTGTTGTACTCGACCCTAACAGTGGCTTTCTTTAGAAACTTGAATACATGTTTTTTATAAGTGCTATGCTCTGGGAATGCTGCTGAACTGTCAAACACTGTAACCATATCGTTATCCAGAAACACTCCAACCCAGTGTGTTCCACCCTTGTAATGTGGATCTGTGTTAAAGACTAGCGATTGTGGTCTTTCTACGCCCATCTCCGTGGGTATCCCATCGCTTGGGAAAACATCTAAAAAGTATTTCTTCGCATTTATCCCTGCTTACATGTATCTGTACAATGTCCATTGTACAATGTTTTAAAGATAGTCAAACATAATCTTCTGAGCGTGGTTGACTTGAATGGCACTGTCAAACACCGCAAATACAACCATGTTCACATTGGTAGCCAGGGGTTGACTAAAATGTATTTCAGCTTTTAGATTACCATTTTTTATCAGATCATAGTGATCCCCGTCTCCCATGTTAGGCGTTCTATCAAAAGCGAAAAGGGTGTAACCTGCCCCATACCCATCTCTTGATACAACGACTCGTGAGTCCCTCAGATGTTTTCCTATTATCGACACCAGGCCAAGATATTCCCTGATAAAATTAGATGTTCCAAAATTCGGTGTGTACAGCTTTTCAGGAATCACAGCACCCTCATGTACCAGTGCTGCGTAGTTGATGTTGTAGTGTTTGAAATTGAAAAGGTTTGAGGTATACAGCCCACTAAAAGAGGTGTTTTCCACAAACACTATGATAATAAGTTTCGGCAGTTGATTCAGAAATACATTTTGCTGTCATGTTAGGCGGGTACCTGTGGGTAATCTGAATATCTTCCAAGCCACTCTTTCCATGGCGTACTTGGCGTTTGATAGCTGTAGGGCCTCTGCATGATCCAGTCTGACGCTTTGTGACACTTTCCCCTCACCGAAACCTGGACGTACTCGGCCTCGGAACCCGACTTAGCCATAGCCATCCCTGAAGGCTACAAAATCACCAGAAGAGACCGCACCAACAAACCAGGAGGAGGAATCGCCATAGTCCACAAAAGCACCATCAAATTCTCGAGCAGCACCCACGACACCCTCAACCTTGCCGAGCTCCTCCACTTCAACATCCACATCAACGCCAACACCACCCTCAAAGGAACACTGATCTACAGACCCCCGGGCCCCCGAACCCTATTCTGTGACGCCATCGCCGACATCGTCAGTGCCAATGCCCTCGCCTCAACAGACTACATCCTCCTCGGTGACCTGAACTTCCACCTAGAAAACAACAACTACATCCACACCGCCAACCTGTTGGACAACCTCACCAACCTCTGCCTCAAACAACTCGTCACATCGCCCACCCACTCCACAGGCCACACACTCAACCCGATCTTCTCAGCCAGCAGTCGCGTCCCCTTCAGCCACACCACCGAACTCAGCTGGACAGACCACCGCTGCATCCACTTCTCCTACCAGAAACCAGTCACTCACCACCAACGCACAAGACCCCCCTAACAGAACTGGAGCAAAATCTCAGATGATCTCCACCCTCGCCCAGGCCCCACCCCCTGGGACCCCAGACCCTGACACAGCTGCCACCAACCTGCATCGCTGGATAGAAGATTGCGCCAACACCCTCGCGCCGCTCAAAAAATCCCCAAACACCCTCCACAGAACCAAGGCCAGCTGGTTCACCCCAGACCTACAGGAATCCAAACGGTCATGTCACAAAATGGAGAAAACCTGGCGCCTTGAACCTACCAACTCCAACCACATCGCACTCAAGGACACCATACGCAAGTATCACCAGCTGATCCGCACCACCAAAAGGACCCACTACAAAAACTGTATAAACACCAATGCTCACAACATTAAAGAGCTCTTCGGCATCATCAAAGAGCTCTCCAACCCCAGGACCTGCTCCAATGAAACCCCGCCATCACAGGAGCTCTGCAACTCCCTCGCAACCCATTTCCATTGAAAGATAGAAGAAATCCACAACAGCTTCAACCCCCAGACCCACCAACTGACCACAGACACCCATGAACCCAATGCCCCAAACAACACCTACCTCCTCCACACCTGGACCCTCGTCAACAAAGAAGACATCGCTAACACCATGGCCTCCATCCACTCCGGCTCACCATCAGACCCCTGCCCACACCACATCCTCAATAAAGCAAGCAACATCATCGCTCCCCACCTCTGCGACACCATCAACAGCTCCTTCGAGTCAGCCACCTTCCCAGAAAGCTGGAAACACGCAGAAGTCAATGCCCTGCTGCAGAAGCCCAAGGCGGACCCAGATGACCCCAAGAACTACCGGCCGATCTCCCTCCTCCCCTTCCCAGCCAAGGTCATCGAAAAAATCGTGAACAGCCAATTATCCCGGTTCCTGGAAGACAGCAAGGCGCTCAACACCTCCCAATCCGGATTCCGCAAAAACCACAGCATCGAGACCGCACTCATTGCTGCCACAGACAACATCAGGACCATGCTCGATGAAGGAGAAACAGCGGCACTCATCCTCCTGGACCTCTCCGCAGCCTTCGACACGGTATGTCATCACACTCTCCTCACACACCTTCACAACGCCGGAATCTGTGACAAGGCTCTCAAATGGATCTCGTCATTTCTCTGAGAGTCCGTCTTCCACCGTTCCAGTCAGAAGCCTCCAAGATCATATGTGGCATCCCCCAGGGATCATCTCTCAGCCCAACGCCTTTCAACGTTTACATGGCCCCACTCGACAACATCACACAAACCCACCACATCAACATAATATCCTACGCAGACGACACCCAGCTGATCCTCTCCCTCACGAAAGACCCTACAACTGTAAAGATCAAGCTCCACAACGGACTTCACGCCAACGCCAACTGGATGGAATCAAGCCGCCTCAAGTTAAACACAGACAAGACAGAGATCCTCATCTTAGGCGCCAACCCCTCAGCATGGAACGACTCCTGGTGGCCCACCTCCCTGGGAACCGCACCCTCGCCCACCACCCATGCACGCAACCTGGAATTCATATTGGACTCCACACTCAGCATGACTCGGCAGGTCAACACAATCTCCTCTTCCTGCTACAACACTCTCCGTATGCTCCGCAAGATCTTCAAGTGGATTCCCGTCGAAAACCAGAAAAACTGTCACCCACGCCCTTGTCAGCAGCCGATTGGACTACGGAAATGCTCTGTATGCAGAAACAACGGCCAAACTCCAAAGGAAGCTGCAACGAGTCCAGAACGCTTCCGCCCACCTCATTCTTGACGTCCCACGCCGCAACCACATCTTCCCCCACCTCAGAGACCTACACTGGCTACCCATATCGCAGAGGATCACCTTCAAACTCCTCACCCACGCACACAAAGCCCTTCACAACACAGGTCCAGCCTACCTCAATGACAGACTCACCTTCCACACCCCGACCCACAATCTTCGCTCCTCCAGCTTCGCCCTCGCCTCCGTCCCCCGCATCTGCCGCACCACCACCGGAGGAAGATCAAGACCTGGAACTCCCTACCGCTCCACCTTCGCCAGACCCAGGACCTCCTGACATTCAGGAAATGCCTCAAGACATGGCTCTTCGACCAGTAGCGTCCCCCAGCGCCTTGAGACCTAACGGTGAGTATTGCGCTTTATAAATCTATTGATTGATTGATTGATTTCACTCTCTTTCCAAACAAACTGGCAGACAGTATAACAAGTTTCTACTGTGCCTCATCTCCACTGATGAGACAGAACAAGTCCTTGTTGTGGGTTAGTTTGATTATAAGATTTATGCTGTTGACTAGTAGCTTATCTTGGTAGCAGTGGTCTGAATGTATGTGCCCTAAGAGGTCAAACTACTGCCGGCGGCAAAGTTTGCTCTTTTTACAAAACCCTGATTGTGCCCATCCAACGCTGTAGCTTCGAAATGACCATAAGTATCTTTGGAGAAGAGTCCTGCTGAAAGCCACGTGGCCAGGGCATCATGGCTGTAATTCAGAATACTCTCAATGTATGCCCTATGCGTACAAGTTATCACTCTGCATGATAAGTCAATGTGTGATGCCCACCTGATTAAACATGGTTGCTATGGGGTAAGGGATTGTCGCCACTTTAGCATCGTTCGCTATGTTGGAACCACCCTCTTTTACAATTTTACAGATGAGGTGCAGCAGCGTATTGTTGAGATCAAGATACATGTCCATGGACCCTAACACATAAACTCCATTGGTGCCAAAGGCGTTAAAGCGGCTAGCAGTGATACGTCCATGAAAAAACTATTATCGATGATAGTCTGTGTGGGTTTTAGGGAAAACAGGTCTAACTCCGATTTAGCACATTCACGCGATGCACAGTGTACGAAGGCCATATTTGCACAGTGTTCAGCTTTTTCAAAAATATTTAAGGTAGTGCCCCTTCTCTTCCTCTTCTTCATAGCGCTCTTCCAACTTACGGATCTTCATTTGTGAGCGCTTTTTGAAGAACGGCATCTTTTTTTATAGTGGGCTGGCGGACCCCTGCTCTTTGAAACAGCACGCTTCCTTTTAACAAGTGTGCGAGACTTGTACACCAAACCCGCTCCTTCTTGAGGCTGTTTATTCATACGTTCGACAACAGCAGATATCACGGACCCCACAACGTTCTGCTCAATGTTCGTAGCCGCCGCTTTGACATGCGATTTGCAATTTCATAGCCTCTTCTCAAGAATCGCATGGGTCTTCTAAACAAACTGCAGAAGAAACCCCCCAAACCGGCCCGTACATAACAGGGGCCCCTTGAAAGTATGGTGGTAGGGCTCCATATCCAGCCTGGTTTCTGTAATAATCCCTATACATAGAGCGGTCGCCATATGTTTTTATAATCACCATGATGACTTGTTAATAGTCGCTGTCGCTTTGTGGCCTTAAATGAAGCTTAACAATCACTTTCCCATATTTAAAGGCCATCGGCTCTGACTGATCATCATAGACCATGATGGTTATAGTGTCAAAATGTTTTTTACAAATTTCCACGTAGTCGAGTTTGTGGTGTTGTATATTAACTATCAAGTAATTTTCTCCCTTCACCAGGACCCATCTCAACAATGGCGAATAACTATCCCCTATCCTCTGAGGCTCTACGATCTCGCTATACAAGTAGAGTGTATAAAATCTGCAGTTGATATCGGGACATGTAGGGTCTGGATCCACCTGTCTTTTCTCATGTTGTACACTCTCTAAAACCCTTTGTTATTTACCGGTACAGGTAGATCTGGTATTGAGCTCCAGAGCTTTAAGAAACACATTTCTTCTAAGGTTATCCACCACCAGATGTATATATCCGCTTACTCTTCAACACCGGCTATGGCTTTGTTGATGGAGTCGACCACCTCCGTAACGCTGGTGTAATATCCATGCGGAAACTCACGGGGAGGTTCAAGAAGTCCTGAGAGTGCTTTATGATAAATGTCACCTAGTGCTTTGTAAATGTATTCCAAGTTCTAGGGTACTGTATCTCCGTAAGGCCCATCTCCCAATCCCCTTTCAGGTCTACGGGTTTAGCCAATTTCACTGTATAATTAGAAATTTGATTGTCAGGGAACATGTCCTTTGAGGTGTTGGACGAAAGCGTAATATAAAACGATGATGTCTCCATGCTGGCATCTATAACAACAACCCGTTGTACACACACAACCTGGCCAACACCCAACTGGTACATTTCTCGGGCCACCCATGCCATTTGACAAAAACCTGCTGATTAGCGCCACTACCTTTCCTTTTCAGAATCTTTTCAACCCTATACACCCTGTGTGGATCATTAGGTACCTTCTGTAGCTCCTCCTTGTAAAAGACGCCCGATACCTTTCCCCCATCATAGTCCTTTAACCTGTAAATATATACATGCTCTTTAAGCTCTACACTTTCCACTATAAATATCTTGTCACTAAAAGTCTGTTGGTAACCCTTCATGAAGACCTCTTTTAATTTTGAAACCCTAACATGGTTGCCTTCTTTTAAAAACGGCTTCTTTACACCTGCGGCGATCCGATTCCCGTACACGGTTCTCCACACCTTTAACGGGTTATCTGCTGTTACATTTATGGGTGACATTTTGATGTTTCCGCGGTAGGTGGCGTTATAAACGTCTATAAAAGCCTGTAGAACATCCACGTATCGGTAAGTGTAATAGGCCGTAAAATATCTCCAAATCTTAGACTTTAAGGTTCTGTTAAAATGTTCTATAATTATGCTGTTTTAATAATTTCTGAAACGTTCTGTATAAAAACTTGTTTCCAGCATCTGTTTGTAGTTTTTCAGGTGTTCGGCCTTTCCTGAAGATGGCTTTAAAGGTCTTGTCTTAAACTGCTACCGGGCAGGTTTATGGAGTGAGTACGCCTCTTCCCCCGAAAACAAGGTCTTCACCAGCGCTCTGTTTACCGGTTCATTTTCAACTACAGCCCTTGTAAATAGCGCTTCGGTGCCCCCAAAGCTACCAACACCACTTGTGTCATAATAACGTTTTCTTAACACGTCCTTTGACATGATAGCTGTCATGACAACCCATGAAGTGAAAGACCCTGTTTTGTGTAAGAACATTTTACTTAAAAAAAATAAAAGTGTGTAAGCACAACATAAACACAGTGTACTTGACGGTACATAGCTTATCGCTGTCGACGCTGCTGGGCACTGTGAGGAATTTTGACTACGGAAATACACAGTACGTCACATGTTACACATATTACTCAGAGCTGTTCCTTTTACTAGGTCGGTCTCAGCGTCACAAGCTTTGATATTTTTATAGCTTTATACTCAATATCTCTAGACATGACTTTCCGGTCCACCATACTATGGTGGTCATTACAACCCTGGCGGTCGGTGTTAAAGGTGCGGTAATACCGCAAACAGGCCGGCGGACAAAAAAAGGGAATTATGACCGTGGCGGAAACCGCCAAAAAAGACAGCCACTTTAACACTCCGACCGCCACGGCGGTACAGACAAGCAGCGCGGCGGTCACCGCCAACAGACAGGCGGAAGACAATGTACCACCCATAGTATCACAACCTGCCAATCCGCCACCTTTTCCGGGGCGGATTCACCGTGGATAAAAACACGGCGGAAACAGTTTCTGCAATGGGAAAACGCTCACCTTAACACATCCCACGAGGAAGGAGGACACCATGGAGCCGGAATTACAAATTCTACCTGCCCTTCTCTTCCTACTCATCTACGAAGACCAGCGCCGGCGAAGACAACGGTGAGTACTGCACCTACGACATAGGGGAGGGGGGAGGCAAAAGTCAGGGGGACACACACGCAACACCCCCACCCCTACCTCCACCCTCGCATATTACAACACACACACCAATGCAATTACAAACATCACAGTAACAACCCCCAACCCCTCCGGAAGAATGCAAAGACGAAACAAAATCAGTTCAAACATTGTAATGTATCAATATACATGTGTCAATTATATACAGATATAAATAAACTCATACAAAGGTATATACAGTACGAGAAGTAGTGCAGATATGCACATCTCAATGTCCGTGCACCACTAGGCCAAAAATGCATGGGCGAGGCCCACACAAGATAGCTGTCCACAAACGGAGAGAACACTGCCGGGGCATCAGAGAGAAAAACAACAGGCACCTCAGGGGGAAGGGAAGGGGAGGCACCTCAGCCGGATTACAGCACCACGCCACATCCACGACGGGGCTCCATGCCCATTGATGTATCCTGGGGAGTGCAAAGCCACAGTCTCACAAGTCTCTACAGTGGGTGGTTTGCCCACTGTTCCATCCTGGGGAGTGCAAAGCCACAGTCTCACAAGTCTCCACAGTGGGTGGTTTGCCCACTGTTCCATCCTGGGGAGTGCAAAGCCACAGTATCACAAGTCTCTACAGTGGGTGGTTTGCCCACTGTTCCATCCTGGGGAGTGCAAAGCCACAGTCTCACAAGTACATAACAGCCTGCACTGGTTCTCGAGGGGGACTGGTGCCCAGAGTGTTTCATCCTGTGAAGGACAGAGGTAGTGGATGGATCTCTCCACTGGTTCTGGAGGGGGAATGGTGCCCAGACTGGATTAGTCTCCCCGTGACAGTTCCTGTCCCGTCACAGTCCCAGCTGCACATGGGATAACGATGCTTGATGTGGTGGTCTTTTCATTCTTCTGCGGTGCATGCCCTGTTCAGCGGTGCTTTCCTACGGCGGTCTCTGGACTGTTCAGCGGTGCTTTGCCATGGCGGTCTCTGGACTGTTCAGCAGTGCTTGCCCTGTTCAGCGGGCTCTGGACTGTTCAGCTGTGCTTTGCCATGGCGGGCTCTGGCCTGGGCATTGGTGTGTGGCAAGACGGTCCCTCATTGCCCAGCGGGGCTGTGGCTGCCGGGGCCCTCCTGGGCAATGCCTATGGCGGTGGTCTCCTGACCAGTGACGATACTTGGGCCCTCCTGGGCAATGCCTATGGCGGTGGTCTCATGACAAGTGACGATACTTGGGCCCTCCTGGGCAATGACTCTGGCGGTGGTCTCATGACCAGTGACGATACTTGGGCCCTCCTGGGCAATGCCTATGGCGGTGGTCTCCTGACCAGTGACGATACTTGGGCCCTCCTGGGCAATGACTCTGGCGGTGGTCTCATGACCAGTGACGATACTTGGGCCCTCCTGGGCAATGCCTATGGCGGTGGTCTCCTGACCAGTGACGATACTTGGGCCCTCCTGGGCAATGCCTATGGCGGTGGTCTCATGACCAGTGATGATACTTGGGCCCTCCTGGGCAATGACTCTGGCGGTGGTCTCATGACAAGTGACGATACTTGGGCCCTCCTGGGCAATGACTCTGGCGGTGGTCTCATGACCAGTGACGATACTTGTGCCCTCCTGGACAATGACTCTGGCGGTGGTCTCATGACAAGTGACGATACTTGTGTCCTCCTGGGCAATGCCTATGGCGGTGGTCTCCTGACCAGTGACGATACTTGGGCCCTCCTGGGCAATGCCTATGGCGGTGGTCTCCTGACCAGTGACGATACTTGTGCCCTCCTGGGCAATGACTCTGGCGGTGGTCTCATGACCAGTGACAATACTTGTGCCCTCCTGGGCTATGACTCTGGCGGTGGTCTCATGACCAGTGACGATACTTGTGCCCTCCTGGGCAATGACTCTGGCGGTGGTCTCATGACCAGTGACGACGGTGCTGGCGGTGGCGTCCCGGCCGCCGGGAAGGATGCCGCCCTTCTCCGCCGTGATGCTCACACCAGGCTGTGCAGACTTCTTCTGGCCCTTCTCCACCTTTGGAGGAGTCACAGCTGACTCTGCAATCCCCCTGGGACCCCTGTGAGTTGTTTTGCCTCCAGGAGTCTTCAGCCGGTCCCGTCGGCCACTTTCCAACTTCAGAGCCTTTACAGGGGGTGGACTGGCAGTGCCTTAGCTCCGTGTCACACTGCCTGCCCTGGTGGCCGGTGCACTCCACACATCTTGAACACGCACCACTGGTACTGGAGGCTTTTTGGCTGAGGCGCTACGACGGGACTGATGAATTGGAGGGGTGGGGGTGGGGGCAAAAAGGTCAACTTTGCAGAGGGACAGTTTCTGACGAACACTGGGATGGGTAGCTGGAGGGAGTCTGGGAGTGGAGGAAGAGGAGGTGGTTGTAGGAGGTGTCACTTTAGGTGTTTTGGGTGCAGGTGCAGGTACTGGAGGCTGTTGTGAGGTGGATGGATGTCGGGTGTGTGGGTGCCCGCGTTTGTGTACTTTGGGAGGAGGCGTCACAGACACACTGGGAGAGGACACAGGGGACGTGTAAATGGGAGTGGGGGTGGTGAGTGCAGGTGAGCGGGGTGTGGTGCTGGGTGTTCTGTTGCGAGTCCTAGTGCCTGTAGATGTAGTGCATGCAGGTGAGAGTGTAGACGACACTGGGAGGGAGGAGGGAGACGATGAGGAGGGGGACACAGTGGAGGCAGTGGATGTTGCTGTGTCTGTATGTGTGTGATGCTTGTGTGAGTGCCTGTGGGATGTGTGGTGCCTATGTTTGCCTGAGCTACTTTTGTGTGTTGAGGTGTGTGCATGCTGGTCTGATGGTGTGCTTGGGATGGGCTGGGGTACAGGGGATTGGGTCTGGGTGGAGGAAGTTGGAGGGGGGAGGCTAGACACAGGGACAATGGCTGCAATCAGTGCTGAGGCCAGAGATTGCAGGGTTCGCTGAAGGGCAGCCTGACCAGAATGAATGCCCTCCAGGAATGCATTACTGTGTTGCAACTCCCTTTCCACACCCTGGATGGCATTCACAATGGTAGACTGCCCAACAGTGACTGACATGAGGAGGTCAATGGCCTCCTCACTGAGGGCAGCAGGGGTGACTGGGGCAGGGCTTGAGGTGCCTGGGGCGAAGGTGATGCCCACCCTCCTGGGGCTGCTGGGAGGGCGGTGCTGGTAGGGGAGGTGGCGGCTGTACCTGTAGAAGTGGGGGGCACAGATGGTGCCGCCACCACAAGGGAGCTCCCATCGGCGGACGAGTCCGTGTCGCTGGTTGGTGATCCTGTGCCCGACGTGAAGCTCCCCTCGCCTTCCGTCCCACTGGTGCATTCTGAGTCCGTGGTGTGGCCCTCCATGGCCATGTGGGATGCAGCTCCCTCGTGCTCCGGTGCCACTGTACCTCCGCCTGATGATGCTGATGCACAAAAGAACAGGGAGAGCATAAAAAGGTGGGGGGGCCACAGAAGAAAGACAGGTTGAGTGCATGGCACACCGCTACCGTTGGCGGACAATACAGACACAGCAGCCCCCTGCACTACGCCGTGCTCCTGGCCTCTACAGATGCAATTCCTGTGATCTGGACTACATGGCTATGGTGGACATCTGCACACATGGATGCCACAGGGTCATGTATACCTGTACTTGGCACTCTACTGCGATGGGGCGGAGTGCCACATGGCCTGCATTACGGAGGGGCCTAGCCTATGGAAGTCACCATGGCCTAGGGAAACCCACAGCCCTCCTCCCACACCTAGACCCCTCAACTGCGCGCAAAGTCCCCAGAATGATGTTGTACTCACCCCCTTGTATCTGCTGTGATGCCTTCAAGCGCCCATCCAACTCAGGGTAGGCCACCGCCAGGATCCGGAACATCAGGGGGGTCATGGTGCGACGGGCACCCCTCCCACGTTGGGAGGCCATCCCCAGCTGAGCCTCCGCCATCTTCTTGCTACAGCGGCGAATGTCCTCCCATCTTTTCCGGCAGTGGTTGCCCCGTCTCTGGTGGGCCCCCAGGGTCTGGACTTCCTTGGCGATGGCACGCCAAATGTCCTTCTTCTGGTGGGCGCTGACCTACATGACATGCACAAGGGAAGAAGAGAAGTCATTACCAACTGCACCGTCGATGTAAGTGTCCCTCCTCCCTACCCTTGCCATGTGGCACATGCATTCACATGCATTCATGTTCCCTGAACTCTGCCCCCTTCCCTCTTACAACCAGCCCTCTCCACCCAGGCCTAGCCCATACAACGTGCTCCCTGTGTCCTTACCTGTTGGTCTGGAGGACCGTAGAGTAGCGTGTACTGGGGGAGGACCCCGTCTACTAGTTTCTCCAACTTCTGAGCAGTGAAGGCAGGAGCTCTTTCCCCAGACGCAGCAGCCATCGTCGCTTCCAGACCGAGGTCACAGCAGCACTTGCAGTGTAGGTCCTCTCCTGTCGAAGGTCAGGTATCGAGTGATTGAATAGATAGAAAATGCCGGTGACGTCCGCGGCAGTGACGTCCGCGGCGGTGCGTATCATCAACGCCAGCGCACTTGTTCATTGGCTCCTGGACCCATAGGGTCCAATGTTAACCATTGCTGCATTGCGCCACGGTCTACCACCGCCTACCGCGACGGTGTGCAATGCCAGCGCAGTTACCTCACAATACCATTGTCCCAGTTTAGAGGTCAGGCAGCCGCCATTTCAGGGGCCCACATGGCTTCATTTACTTCTGCGTCACACATAGCTAGGCCTACACGCAACACACATACAGGAATGGTTTTGTGTTTGGTGTCGTGTTCTGTGTATCTGTGGGTACATACCTGGAAATTTGTTGACTCTGTGGTTGGTGTTGTCCTTCCTAGGCACCGTCAGCTGGGACAATTGAGAAAATGGCAGAATCCTCCAGTGTACAGACCGCTGGTGGACCAGTTGACAATGGAGGAGCGACATTCAATCATAACCTACAGGTTTGACCGTGCCACTATCCAGGAACTATGTACCCAGTTGGAGCCAGACCTGATGTCACCAATCCACCATCCCACTGGAATCCCCCCTGACGTGCAGATGCTGTCAGTGCTCCATTTCCTTGCAAGTGGGTCTTTTCAGACAACAGTGGCCATGGCATCAGGGATGTCCCAGCCTATGTTTTCCAACGTGTTGACTGCCCTGCTGAAACACGTAAGGAGATACATCATTTTCCCTGAGGTGGAGGATTTGGCTACAGTGAAAGGTGACTTCTATGCCCTTCGACATATCCCCAACATCATAGGTGCTATTGATGGGACCCATGTAGCTCTGGTCCCCCCCCACAGGAGTGAACAGGTGTACAGGAACCGGAAGAGTTATTATTCGATGAATGTACAGATGGTATGTTTGGCAGACCAGTACATCTCCCAGGTAAATGCTATGTTCCCTGGCTCAGTGCATGACGCTTACATCCTGCGGAATAGCAGCGTCCCTTATATGATGGGCTTTTGACCCCAGTGAGGAATCCCAGGACCAGGGCAGAGGAACGCTACAATGAGGCCCATGGGCGGACTAGGAGGGTGATCGAACGCACCTTCGGCCTCCTGAAGGCCAGGTTCAGGTGCCTCCATATGACAGGTGGTTCCCTATTCTACCCACCGAAGAAGGTGTGCCAGATCATCATCGCCTGCTCGATGCTCCACAATCTTGCTTTGCGACGCCAGGTGCCTTTTCTGCAGGAGGATGGTCCAGATGACGGTGTTGTGGCAGCTGTGGAGCCTGTGGAGCCTGTGGACAGTGATGAGGAGGAAGCTGAGGAAGAAGACAACGACAACAGGGAGTCAGTCATACAGAAATATTTCCAGAGACACACAGGTGAGAACATTTTCATTTTTACCATTACATTCACTGTCACACGTCTTCCTCTATCCTGTGTGTAATTTCATAGCATTATTTGGTAACTGAGTTGTACCTTTCCATTACGGTTTCACAGGTGTGGTTACCAACGTGTGTTATCTGCTTGCATCCTTCAAGGACTTGTGATGTGTGACATAGGTATGTTGGCTTTACAACTAGAAACGCATTTTGACGCTGTCATTGATAATACATTTTACCATATCACAGACTGACTCCAGATTTTTTTGTGGTTCAAGGGTGTTTATTGAAGTGCTCAAAAATAGAGGGGGGTTGTACTATGGTGATGGGGGACGGTGGAGGAATGTCCATGGCAGAGTCCAGTCCATTGGTCACACAGGTACACTGGCCATATGGGAAAAGGAAGTGGAGCTGGGGCAGTTAAAGTATGGACAGGGTAACAAAGTGGGACAGTGGGAGGACAATCAGGGTGGTCTCATTTCCTGGCGGGGGTCTTGCCATCTTGCTCTGTTCTGTTCCTGGATCTCAGGGACTGCTTGCGTGGTGGTTGTCCGTCTGCAGGGGTGGGGTGCTGGTGTGGTGGTCCTGTGGCGGGGCGTCCTGTCCACTAGCGCCGGCAGAGGTGGTGGGCAGTTCATCGTCCATGCTAGTGTCAGGGGCCCCTTGGAGTGCCACGTGTCCCTCAAGGTCTGCTGTATGTCCTTCAGCACCCCTACGATGGTGCCCATGGCGGAGTTGATGGTCCTGAGCTCCTCCCTGAACCCCAAATACTGTTCCTCCTGCAGGTGCTGGATGTCCTGAAACTTGGCCAGGACCGTCGCCATCGTCTCCTGGGAGTGGTGGTATGCTCCCATGATGGAGGATAGGGCCTTGTGGAGAGTGGGTTCCCTTGGCCTGTCCGCCCCCTGTCGCACAGCAGCCCTCCCAGTTCCCCTGTGTTCCTGTGCCTCCGTCCCCTGGACCGTGTGCCCACTACCACTGCCCCCAGGTCCCTGTTGTTGTTGGGGTTGTGGGTTATCCTGGGTTCCCTGTAGTGGTGGACACACCGCTGATTGACGTGTCCTGGGTAGGGAGGTATGGGCCTGCTGGGTGGGTGCTGTGCTGGTGTTACCAGAGGGTGGAAGGTCAGTGTTGGGCTGTGCCTGTGCAAGGGCTGGTCATCAGGATCCAGTAGGGCAGAGCTGCTATCGTCACTGTGGGCCTCTTCTGTGGGTGGAGTGGAGTTGTCTTGACCCTCCGGTGTGGTGACGGTCCTTCGTGATCCTGCAGGGGCATAAGTGCATGATTATTGCATGTGTGTGTGTCATGGTGTGCAATGGGTGGCTCACCGTGTACACCAGTGCAAGCATTCCTGTGGGGGTGCTTGTGTGATGATGGTTGGGGGGGTGTTCTGAGTATGTGCAGTGAGCATGCTTTGGTGAGGGGTGACCATGCTTTGTTGTGTGATTGAGGGCTTGGTGTTGGGATGTGTGGTTTGTGTTATTAGTACATTAGTGAGGAGTTGGAGTGATAGGGGAGGGTGTGGGGTTGGGGGTGTGTGATAGAATGCAGGTAGGGTGGGGGATATGATAGTTAAGATTTGACTTACCAGTGTCCATTCCTCCACCGACTCCTCCGAGGCCCTCTGGATGCATGATGGTCAAGACTTGCTCCTCCCATGTTGTTAGTTTGTGGGGGAGGAGGTGGGGGTCCGCCGCTAGTCCGCTGAACCGCGATGTTGTGCCTGGAGACCGCTGAACGCACCTTCCCCCGTAGGTCGTTCCACCTCTTCCTGATGTCCTCCCGATTTCTTGGATGCTGTCCCACAGCGTTGACCCTGTCCACGATTCTGCGCCATAGCTCCATCTTCCTGGCTATGGACGTGTGCTGCACCTGTGAGCCAAATAGCTGTGGCTCTACCCGTAGGATTTCCTCCACCATGACCCTGAGCTCCTCCTCAGAAAACCGGGGGTGCCTTTGGCGTGACATGGGGTGGTGTAGGTGATGTGTGGGGTGGTGTATGTGTTGATGAGTGTGGTGATGTGTAGTTGTGTGTGGTGTTTTGTGTGTGGATGTTGTGTGGGTGATGGTGTTGTGTGCCTCTGTGTAGTGGGGTTGTCTATTCTGTGCTCTATCTCTGGCCTTCGTCTCTATTTTTTTGTTGTAGGGGTTTGTGGGTGATGTTGGTGTGTTTTTTATATTGTGTTGGGTGTGTGGGAGTGTTGTTTGTATGTGTATCAGGTGTGTGTATTTTGAATTGTCCAATGTGGCAGTGTTTTGGAGATGTGTGTGTATTTTGAGCGCGGCGGTGTGTACCGCCAATGGAATACCGCGTTTGAAAGACCGCCGCGTGGATTCGTGGGTCTTAATAGCATGGGCGTGTTTCTGTTGGCATGGAGGTGGAGGTTTTGTTTTCGCCAGTTTAACACTGACCTTTGTTGTGGCGGACTTGTGTGGGTGTCTGAATTTCGGCGGATTCCGAGATGTGGGTCATAATAGCTGTGGCGGGATTCCGCGGTCGCGGCGGTGTATTGGCAGTCTTCTGCACGGCGGTAAGCGCCTTTTACCGCCAATGTTGTTATGACCCCCTATAACTCTGGATGCTCAGGATACTGACAACTTTCAACAGTTCATACAGTTCTCAGGTCGGACAATATAATCCTTTATTTGTGGAATATTCTTCAGTCATAGGTTCCAAAGCATGGCGTAGCCCGGTCAATGGTGAAAGTCTTAACTCACACGCATAATCTTTGTACACACTCCAGTATTTATCCGTTGCGGGTAGCCATGCGTTGATACACAAGTTGGCGATACACACAGGGCTGTTGCACTGCAACATAGCAGGAGGTTCCGAAATGCTCAGATAACACAGAGTCATAGGGTGTATTTCAGCGATTCTTTCTTTAACCAGAACATATATAAATCTCCCACTACAGATGTATCCTGGGTGTAACTCATAGACATCTTGCACCGCAACACTCTGATTCTCATCCTAAAAGTGAGTAAGTATGTAGCGTTAAATAACACAGTTATGGTCCACTATCCGTGACCTCTGTATTTTTGAAAACTACTTTCTTGGGGCTAAAGAGCCCATTCTTCTATTTTTATGATAAATATCACACATTTTTTGTCAAAATAGGTACACAGCCCCTGCATACTTTCGGGTTTTGAGCAGGGCTCATCCGCGTATTGGACCTCATTGAATGCTGCTGCCAAGACCTTAATCATATCAGCGTTGGCACATTTCTTCACAGCTGACAACCCGTACACCACCCTTAACAACTTATAAGTCTTGTGAGAGTCTAACCGGCTACATACGTGTTGAATTGTTATTGCAGTGTACGACTCGTATGGATGGTCATGAGCCTCCTGCTGTGGCCCGTTAATTTTATGCCCATAACATAGGTTATAATAGTCACGTTTAACTCATGTGTTGACAACGGTGGCCGCAAAACCTTTAACAAGCCATATAACGTCATAGGGTGCACCCCGTGTTTCCTTTTCAAAATCGGTGCTATTGTAGGTGCAAACACATTTCTTATGTGGCTCTTTGTTCTAGCTTGTAATACTTTCAGACTGTCTGGAACAGCATAAGCAGTAAAAATTTCCTTTGTTAACCTTTGGCGTAGACCCCTCTAGAGCTTCTCTTTTTGCGGTTGTTTTCTACGGTTCAAACAGAAAGCAAAAGACAAACTATTAGTTAAAAGTATGATATCAGTGTATGCACGATATTTGTCTGTAGATTTTTCATTTTTTTTACTAACCTCAACATTTTCACTGCACGCAGCGGCTGCTCTGAAATCTTTCGAGTCGCATAGATCCATTAGTGTATAAGCGGCTTTGGAGTTTACACTTGCCGGCTGCACGACGACTGTCTCTGGAGCAGGGTACTCCTGAAAGCCCATTTCTTCATAGACTGGCAAATTTGGTGATGCTATACATTCTTTATCATCTTCAGTGTCGATGAAGTTGATTGCATCATTTAATTTGCCTTCCGAGGCTTCGCTGCCGCTGCTGTCGCCCTTAATAGGGGATATCAGTTGCAGCAAATCCTTGAGGCTGAGCTTTTCAAGCCGCTGGCAAAGTTCCTCTTGAAAACCGGTAACGTCGGAACCCCCATCTTTAGGGGCAGCTGGCTGTGCATTCTCATCCAACACCCGAGGTGTTAGGGTCCTATAATATCTATTGATAGTTTTCTGGGCCCCTAAGGGGCAGCTTTTCTCGTGAGTGGAATGAATCTCTTCATAATGCCTTGACAACCAATTTCAGCAATGGTTCACGGTTTGGCATGCTACTCTAGCCAGCTTCCTATATGTATTCAATGGTTCAAAAAGGGCGTACGCCTCTACAACACATAGTGGTCGCATGCTTTTCTTGATGGCCCTGATACGTTGAGGGGTTACACGTAACGCTAGCCATATGTCACGACTTTTGCAGCATTTGCCCAGCCCCTTTTTTTGGATTCGCCACCAGTGTGGAGATTTGGCCTTACATTCCCAATGCTCTGCCATGTGAGGAGGCCCCCAAGCAGCCATTTGGTCCTGAATGTCTAACATATCCGGACTTGTACTCTTAGGCTCAGAAACAGGTTGCCCACCAGCAGGGCCCTCATTTTACACATCCCATAGACCTAGACACAGGGCTAGGACCCTGGCACATGACTAACATGACCCCATGATGTCACAATCCATGTGACATCCCCTACACCTATGCCAGTTCCGGGGCGGGCTCTCAGGGGCACCGGACGTCCCAGTAACGGATGTGACATCATTTCCGAGGGGGTGGGACAGCTGTCACTTTCCAGTTGATGAGGAAAGGTATCCCTTCTTACTATTCACATCCCATGTGCAATATTTTATATGCTAAATAGGCACAGAATGACCACCTTTCAGTGTGTCCTTTGTGCCATTTTTCAAAGGATAATGATTCTCTGGTATAGGTCTAACACTAAATATAAACAGAGAAAATGGAACTAGATCTTTTCCCCCTCGAAATTCATACATTCAGGGATAAAAGAGTTGCGTTCAAGTGCGCAGAAATGGCTCACTTCCTTAGTGGTGTGCACATTTTGTATGCAAGTGTGAGTGAGCAATATCAGAATAGTTCAGCCTGCGGGCCTTAGGTCAAAGTTTTCCAATTCTATACAACTATGGGAAAGAGGTGTGGAAAAAAAAAAGTAAAACTAAGATTCTCCCTTCTATGGCCGTTTCCTGTACCAAGATCACCTTTAATGTTGAATCCAGGGACATGAATTTGTGAATTAAAAGGCCGCATCCTCCATTATAACCGAAAGGTGCCATAGTGGATTACAGACGCATAAACATATATGGAACATGGGTCATGAAAGTAAATAGTGCTCTTTTTGTTAGCCCAACCAAGTGTCACTGTAATATTTTTCAAATGTTTCCCATGAAAAATGAACTGTAATTCCACCTAGCTTAGTTACCCAGCGGGCATGAGACCTGCAATCAAAATGATTAAATTTGATTTGACGTTATTGTGACTCCAGCCTTTGATAAAATTGTGGAAACTCCATGGTTTTGTCACATAACCTAGTGATTCATTAGAAGAAAAGTCGTTTGTAAACGAATTTAGTGTAGTGCTCTCAGCAGTGTTGAATAATGGTGAAGATTTTTTGATATGCCGGTAGGCAAGAAAATATTTACTGAAGACAACAGTTTAGGAATAACCAAAATACATATTTCAGAGGAGCATGCAGAATATACACATGCCCATAACATAATGATGTATGGCAACACTCTCAGGCGAAGGCACCAAGCACGGTTAGTAATGTAGGTTGGTCACTAATGGAACCACAGTGCATTCCAGTAATTTTAGTTTACAATTAGGATTTTACTGCTTTGCAAATATTTCAGTTATAACGGAGCTCTTGATGTCTCGGATACAAGCATTTTACATTTTTTACTGCTCATGAAAAAAGCGTATCTCTTTATCTTTGTCAAGTGGTGCCTCTTATGCTGCTTCTTCATTGCAAATGGCAAAACACATCGTGAAATGCGACGTTTGTCCATCAGGCAAAAAGAGATGTGTATAATGATGAGAAACTGGATGAGAGATCTCTTGCAGCTAATGTGGACATACCAAGTTCATCAGAGGATGACCTGGGAAATGAAGGTCAGATTAGCAGATCTCAATTAATAGGAAAATGGACAGTAGAAGAAAAAACAAAAACCCACATGGCGAAGCAACACAAGGAGAAAGTGACAGAGGCGACAAATAAAATATATCCAAGAATCATTGCTCAAAGAGACTGGTTAAAATAAATAACTGACAATAATCACAGTGATGACTTGTCTGTCATTAGTCTCTGAAATGGGACCCTGCCTGAAACTGAAATTTGTAACATGGTTCATCCTTCTATCCTAGTGTAAATATTGGTCTACCATCCTTTTATATGACTTTACTTATATGCACTCGTAAATTACGCCTAGACAGAATGTTTGCCTTGGAACTGGATTTAGAAAATCTAGTGTAGGAAGGTACCCTCTTTTTGCCATGGTTATCCCCATTTTCTGCCTGATGTCAGTATGCTTGACTGTGTTAACTTGGATCCTGCTAACCAGGACCCCAGTGATTATGCTCTCTCCCCTCTAAATTTTGTTGTTGCATACTGGTAACTCTGTATTTCACCCAGAATTGGCATACTGGTGCCCCCTTATAAGTCCCTATTATATGGCACTTAGGTACCCAGGGCATTGGGGCTCCGGGGGATCCCCATGGGCTGCAGCATATCTTTTGCCACCCATAGGGAGCCCACACAAAGGCTTCTGTAGGACAGCCATTGCAGCCTGCGTGAAAAGGGTGCATGAACCCTTTCACTGCCATTTACACTGCACCAGGCCACCTATAAGTCACCCCTATAGCATGCCCTTCAGCCCTGAAGGCAGGATGCAAAGTACCTGTGAGTGAGGGCACCCCTGCACTAGCAGAGATGCTCCCACGACCTCCAGGACCATTTTCCCGGACATCGTGAGTGCGGGGATGCCATTTTACACGTGTACTGGACATAGGTCACTACCTATGTCCATCTACATAATCGTAACTCTGAAAATAGTCATGTTTGGTATCAAATCTGTAGGAATCATACCCCCATGCTTCTGGGGGCTCCTCAGAGGACTCCCAGTACTGCCATTACAGCCTTCTGAGGTTTTCCAGGCAGCCCTAGCTGCTGCCACCTCTCTGACAGGCTTCTGCCCTCCTGTTGCCCAGGAAGGCAGAACAAAGGATTTCCTTTGGGAGAGGGGTGGAAGGTGTTAGAGGCTTGGGAGGGGTATCCTCCCCAAGCCACTGGAAATGCCTTGAAGGGCTCATTTGATGCCCTCTTTGCATAATCCAAGCTACACTGTTTCAAGGACCCCCAGTCTCCGCTCTGGTGTGAAACTGGACAAGGTAAAGGTGAGTGACCACTCCCCTGTCCATCACCACCCCAGGGATGGTGCTCAGAGCTCCTCCAGAGTGTCCCTGGGTTTTGCCATCTTGGATTCCAAGTTGGCAGGGAACTCTGGGAGCATCTGAGTGGCCAGTGCCAGCAGGTGACGTCAGAGCTCTCCCCTGATAGGTGCTTACCTGTTTAGCTGACCAATCCCCCTTTCAGGGCTATTTAGGGTCTCTCCTTTGGGTGGTTCTTCAGATTCGGATTGCAAGACTCCAGCAGGAATTCCCTGCATCCTCCACTTCACCTTCTCACCGAAGAAACTGCATCTGGACCCTCTAGGAACTCTACAAACTGCAACAAAGAAGCAAAGATGAATTCTGCAACACTGTATCTTCAGCCCCTGCCAGCAACTGCAACTGTTTCCCAGTCGTGCATCCTCAGAGGACAGCCTGTCTTCAGCCTTCACCAGAAGAGCGAAGGAATCTCTCAGAGTGAAGGAGTCACTCCCCTGCTTCAGCAGGCACCTCAGTGCATCAATGACCGGCTGCATGGATCCCCTCTCCGGCTGCGTGGATCCTGCATCACAGGTGGTAGACTCAAGTGGTCCCGACGGTCCTGAAGTCCTACTGCCCAACTTTGGTGGCGGTAAGAGCTTGCCTTCCCACGCAAGACAGTACCCCCATGCACTGCGTGTTTTGCAGTTACCAAGGCTTGTTGGTATCCTTCCATGAAGTTGTTCATGCACCGTGCAGCCACGGCCCCCAGCACTCTATCATACAACGCACATCTTCCTGAGTGTTTCTCAGCGGTGTGGGAGGCTTTGTCGTAGTGCTGTATAGGCCTCCTTTTGCACCTCCTTTGTGCCCATGCTGTGGGACTCCTGTGCACGCTGCCTGGTCTTCTGTGGGCTCTCTGAGTTGCTGAGAGACCCCTCTGATGCCCCCTCCTGGGTAGATTCTACCTGGTCCTTCCTGGTCCCAGGCAGCACCATTTTCTGCTAACCTTGAGCTTTGCATGTGCCAAGGCTAGCTGGTGGACTCCAGCGACGCAAACCAGACTGCAATCCTCCATCCAGCGTAGGATATCACTCGCACCAACCAGGAACCCGAATCCGTCTTCTTGGGTGCAGTACTGACTGTTCTTCTTCACCAGTGGTTCTTCTTTTGCACCTTCATCCGGGTTAGCAGGGGCTCCTGTTCTCCCTGGACTCTTCTGTGCTTCTTGGACTTGGTCCCCTTCTTCTTCAGGTCCAAGAATCCACTGTTGGTGTCTTGCAGTCTCTTCTGGTTCTAGCATAATCTTCTTTCTCATGTTTCTGTGTGTTCTAGGAAAGTTACTGCGATTTACTCCTGCTTTCCTGGACTCTGAGGTGGGTTCTATTACTTACCTTTGGTATTTTCTCTTACTCCTACCGCCCCTCTACACACTACACTTGCCTAGGTGGGAAACCGGCATTCGCATTCCACTTTCTTAGTATATGGCTTGTGTTCCCCCTAGGCCCATTTCTAACTATTGTGATTTTCACTAATTGCACTGTTATCTAACTGTTTTTACACCTGTTTTTGCTTACTAGTGTATATAATTTGTGTATTACTTACCTCCTATGGGAGTATAGTCTCTATGCTATTTTTGGCATTGATGTCACCAAAAAAAGTACCTTTATTTTTGTAACACTGAGTATTTTATTTCATGTGTGTGAGCGCTGTGTGACTACCGTGGTATTGCATGAACTTCGCCTGTCTCCTAAATAATCCTTGGCTGCTCAGCTACAGCTACCTCCAGAGAGCCTGGCCTCTAGACACTGCCTACATTTCACTAATAAGGAATAACTGGACCTGGTATAAGGTGTAAGTATGTTAGGGACCTACTTCAAACCAGGCCAGCTTCCTACACCTATTATTAGCCCTCCTTCAATCAGTACCTTGCCTACCAATAGTCTCAACACTAGATTATGTTTATATAATCTTGAAACATGGCTTACTTCTGAAGATTCTTTTCATAGTCCATGTTTCTCTCTATAAAAAAAGGGTATCCAAAGTGCATACAGTGAAAGTGGACTAAATTCTCTTTTAGTTCAGAGGGTGAGGACTTGTTGATATCTACGTTTGAACATCTAGGGCCATATTTATACTTTTTGATGCACAACTGCGGCAACGCAGTTGTGCGTAAAAAAATTTAACGCCGGCTAACGCCATTCCGAAGCGCCATGCGGGTGCCTTATTTATGGAATGACGTTAGCCGGCGCAGCTGACCTGTGTGTGTCAAAAAAATGACCCACATCAGGCAGCGCTGGCGTAGGGGAAAATGGAGCTTGGGCGTCAAAAAATGGGGCAAGTCGGTCTGAGGCAAAAAATCTGCCTCAACCCGATTTGCGTTTTTTTTGTTTACTCCCAACCCCCATTGAAATGACTCCTGTCTTAGCACAGACAGGAGTCATGCCCCCTTGCCCAATGGCCATGCCCAGGGGACTTATGTCCCCTGGGCATAGCCATTGGGCATAGTGGCATGTAGGGGGCACAAATCAGGCCCCCCTATGCCACAAACAAATGTTTAAAAAATTACTTACCTGAACTTACCTTAAGTTCTTTGGGATGGGTCCCTCCATCCTTGGGCGTCCTCCTGGGGTGGGCAAGGGTGGCAGGGGGTGTCCCTGGGGGCATGGTAGGGCACCTCTGGGCTCCTTCCGAGCCCACAGGTCCCTTAACGCCTGCCCTGACAGGCGTTAAAAAATGACGCAAAAGCGGCTGGACGTCATTTTTTTTGACCCGCCCACTCCCGTGCGTCATTTTTGCACGGGAGTTTAAATAAGGCGCACATGGCTTGGAGTCATTTTTTAGACGGGAACGCCTACCTTGCATATCATTAACGCAAGGTAGGTGTCCACGCTAAAAAATGACGCAAACTCCAAGATCTTTGGCGCTAGACGGGTCTAACGCCAAAGTATAAATATGGAGTTAGCTTTGCGTCGGATTTGCGTAAAAAAAAAACACGCAATTCCGGCGCAAAGAGAGTATAAATATGCCCCCTAGTTTCACAAGAATGTTTTTCAAAGATTTTCAGATAAGAATTTGCTTAAATCAATGCATAATAAAATGTATGTCCTATAAAGGGATAAACGTGCAACAATCTGTCAATTCTATAGTGCTGAAACTAACAAAAATGTAATTTTGTCCAAAGAGATGCATTTGACAGAAGCATTCAGACAATTAACAAACTGTGCATGGAGACTTGTTTGTCAGATGTTCTCAATTCATTTGAGAGTAGCAGTAGTGTACATGAGTTACAAGTTAGTTGCTATAGTTCATAATCAACTGATGTTGGCAGCTTTGCAAAAAGTTGAGGGGATCCTCACAAATTCCAAAAGTGTTTGACTCATTGTCAGCTACCTCCTGACATGACCCCAAGTATTTTCTCAAGAATCCGCAGAGAAAGCATTCATGTTATCTTATTTTAAAATGGGCACCCTGAAATTGGCTACACTCATATTAAATCAAAGTGCTTCCTTAATTGAGCTCAATTTTTGATTTAGTTTTTCACAAGGATGGTGCTGCTCTAAACGTCCAAGGCAGTCTAAAATCAGCGGTAGCAACACATTCTCTTGTTACTGATACTGGGTGGTGGGTTTCAGATGCCAGATTTTTTAACGGATTCTGATGGGTTTGTGCTGGCAGGGTTTGGGAGCCGCTCTAAGCTGCAGCCATCTTGCTCAGATGCTGGCCACACCCCCCAATTTAAAACATTTGAATTCAGAAATCCAATATCATTTCAATGCAGACTATTAGTTTAGACTTTATACATATAACATAATGGCAGATTAATTCTTCAAACATAGAATTAAAGTTTCATTCTACAGGGGTGTAGTCACCTGGTCTACAAAAAATGCACACTAATATGACTTCTCAGTGCATCATACTAACCCTAAACTATTAATACGTACAGTGTCACATTTGGCTGATTACTGTGACATGAGCGGTAGCACCAAAACTTTGGCTGTATCGGTCCCTCCTCTGATGGTGAATTTAGCCATCACAAAATACTCCAACTCTCATTCTAATGAGACAGCTCAAAACTTCGAAGCTTGATCCAGGCAAGGTCTTCTTGATTCCTCTAGCTGCTTTATGTCACTGTAATATATACTACTCCTGTTCTCCATCTCAATCTCCTCCCTTTTCTGCTTACTCTTGACTCACACTTTTCTCTTTCATATTCGTGAACAATTTGTAAAGGCTTTCTGCAACTAGGAGCACATAAAACTATTATCAACAGGGGTCTCAAAATGGTTTCAACAATTTCTGACCTTAGACTTTCAAACCACTGTCCAGTTGCTGAAAAACCATTACCTGTTGCTGCCCATGCACCTGTCTCTGTTAACCCTTTCAGGTCCTTTCTCAAGTTTGTCATGTTTGCAACATACTTCCTTATCTCCTTACTGTTATCAGGCACGTAAGAACAGCACTGTTGGGCTTGTAACATTTTGCAGACTCCGCCCTTCTGTACAAGTACAATGTCTAACACAAGACAATTTTGTAAAACCATTGATCTTAAAGCAACCATTGGAATGTCCATTTATAAAATGGCACCTGCAGTGCCTGATCATAACTTGTCTACTATTGTTTACAGCTTCCTTATCTTGATATCATTCAAGATAACACCCACTGATGGAATTAGGGCACCAGAAATATCTCCTACTATCTCTGAAGCACTAGCACCTCTCTTGATTCTGGTGTTTGATATCTCATCCCAGACTGGATCATTAACATGTGCCACATGATATATCTTTGGAACAACTACTCCCAGGTAACATGTGCCATACCAGCCTTTCGGTATCTTGTAATAGGCATTTTTCCACAATAAACATCTGGTCTTGTCCATTCTACATAAAATCCATACACTCTTAAACAAAAACACATGTCTACATTCACTAGTCTTACATAAAGTGTATGAGTTTTTCATCTAGGCCTATATGTACATAACTTCCTTACATGTTGCCAATCTATAGTCAGGATTCCTTGATTTCCAGCACCTGAATGAGCTTCATCCTTTTCCCAATTTAGTAAAACTATTCCTTTTTATTTGACTCTCCATAGCTCTCTCCCTTCTTCCACTTGTCCAATAAACTCTTTCTCTACTGGGGTAAGACTACAGGTGTGGTTATTCTTGTGGGTATATACTGTACTGAAGGTTAGTGTAGGTTCAAAGTAACCTCCCACTGTCTCAATGGTTTTCATCTTTGCAATGTTGCTCAGGTGTTTCGTGATTGGGATACTTGAAAACACAAGCTCATAATTTGTATAATAATACTGATAATACTATTTTTGATAGAAACATGTCAACAACAGGCTACAGGAAATTTCATATGTTAAGGATAAACTATGATAGGTGATTCCCTCACATAATGATGAAGGTAACTGTGTGCACATGTAACAATCTCTAACCCCATGGTGTCTATGTATTGTAAAGTAGTTTGTAATAAACATTTGCAGATAAATCACCTCTGGATTCATCAGTCTGTAAATATTTCTCATCCTTGTATAGTGGGTCAAGATCTGCTATGGGATTTGCTAAAGTTGGGGCACTTGTAGATTGAAACTTCTCTGAATCTCTTGTGCTGGATATGTTCAGTCCAATGAGCAATAATGTACTCATAATAACTGTCACAGCCACTAAACCTACACATATGTATTCACACTTACTACCTCTACTTTGATTTGACTCCATACATTCTTTAGGTTCAGACCATAAATCTGAATTCAAAAATCGAAAATGTAAAGTGTCTTTTGTATTTCACTGTTTGTTTCAGTCCTTTTTTATTTTGAACAAAGCAAACATCTAAAATAGTCTCTTCAAAGTTCAAATTCACACAAAGTTCTTTGATCTTCTAGAAATTTCATCAACACTTCTTCTACTTGCAAATGTTAAAAAAACTTCTACCAAAATTCAAATGTCTCTAATAAAAGCACAGCATATAATCACGAATAATGACTTCCAAAATGTAATATCTTTGTTCATCAAATGGCAATGAGATTTCAAAGTGCAGTTCTACCGCAATTTCAAGAATACATATTAAACTGGATTCAAATTGTTAATGCAAAAGGCTGCAAACTCCTTCTCCCCGTTATTAACAGCAAAATATGTCCATTCTGGTGTTGAGTATTTCTGATTGGGTACTTTCTTTCTCTTTGATCTTCTGATAACTTCACCCTCTGTATCACTGTCACTTTGGCTTGTACCCTCAGTTTCTTCAGCAATCATTTTGGCTTTTGTACTGCTGGCACTGTTTGTTTACTTGGCCCATAGTCTCCTAGTACAGCTCTTTTACTTACAGTAGCTTGTCCTTCATCAGTAGACGAGCTAGCATGAGTCAACTGATTCTGTCTCGATCTCTCTGTACCAACTACTGTAGTTGACTCACTCAGAACACCAGCAGACACTTGTCCAGCCCCAACAGCTTGACAAACCTGATCCCTCACACTCACTGTAACCAACCCTTCTGGAACAGGGGCTGTATTATCTAGGGGATCAGGACCTTTGCAAGTGTGTTGAGCGTGCACCTATTTAGGGAGAACAGTGCATTTCACAGCACTTCACAGCACTTCACAGCTGTGGTGGTTAGCAGCACCACCAGATAAGGGCCTTTCCACTGTGGTTCCAAGCACGTCTTCCTTATGTGCTTTTTTACCATGACACAGTCACTGGGACATAGGTCACAGCAGAGCTCTTGTGGTGGCTCTGCTGTAGCTTCTCCAACCTGATGAGACAAAGAACAAACCACATCAGCCAGTACTTTGCAATAATCTAGCACCAAGTCATCTGTAATACTCACAAGTGCCTTTGTAGGTACTGTTGGTGATCTCATGGCCCTCCCCATGATAATTATATGAGGGGACAACTCAGTCTTTCTTTCAGGTGTATTGCACATACTCATCAAGACAAGAGGCAATGCATATGGCCATTTCAAAGAGGTGGATGCACATACTTTTGCCAGTCTAGACTTCAAAGCTCCATTAACCTGCTTCACCAATCCAGAAGCCTCCGGTCGGTAAGTGCAATGTGGTCTTTGCTCATCTTGCAATGCCGCACACAACAACTTCAGGACCTCACTATTGTAGTGAGTTCCTCAGTCTGACTCTAGAGAAGTCAGGAAAATGAATCGCAGAATCAGCTACCCTGAGCAGTAGCTTTGCTTCGGTGATACTGTCATTTCTCCTGGTCAGGTAGGCTTCAACCCAATGTGCGAAAATGCATACAACGACCCAGATGTATCTCAGTCCATTGCACACGGGTAGTTCAATGAAGTCCAGTTGCATCCTGTTAAATGGTCCTCCTGAACTACCTAAATGACTCAGTGTAACAACTGTGCATTTTCCTATATTCATCTGCTGGGATGTGACACACCTGTGGCATACAGCTTCTGCCATTTCTCTGAATCTGGGGTTAAACCAAGTCTGTTATAGGGTTCTGACAATTGCTTCTCTAAATATGTGTGCCTGTCCATGATAATGCCTAGCCATTTGGCAACACTGCTCTTCCATCACTTGAAACTCAAATATCATCTTTATCTCTTTTAACACATCTTGCTCTGACCCAACTTTGCTGTTTGGCTTCTGTCACTTCCTCCATCAATCTTTTGACTTCCTCACAAGTATCAATAGTAGTTAACAGGAAATTTTGACTTGTCTCATCATTTGTATTAGCGTTCCACTGACCATTAAATGAGGTACAACTCAAGACACAACACTGTGCCACTTCGTCTACATAACTACTGCCAAACAGAAATGTTTGTTGTCAACTGCAATGCATTTAACATATTGTAAATCGTATCAACATTACAGATAGGGGGAACCAGAGGAGGATGTAATTCTTCTCTGAAACCACAACTGTCCGAAAGCATGAACAACAACAAACCCGTACTGACGATCTGTGCAGATTGTCATGTTCAGCTGTTCGGAGACACATCATGCTCTGATAAGGCAACTAATTCAGCTACTTTTGCAGAAAAGCTGCTCAAAGATAGGAAGCTTCCACCACACCTGAGACTGTGCAAACCACATACCCAGCTCTCACTGGGCCATCATTATCTCTTAAACAGGAGCCATCACAAACATGACATAGTAATTTCCAGTCAGTGGAGTATATTGAATGTCAGGTCTTGGTTTGGTGCACAAATCAGTTACACTGAGACAGTCATGCTCAACCTCCTCCATCATTTCACTTGCAATGTCAACAGGATTTAGCAATAACATAGCAGGATTTAAAACTGTGCATTATTTTAAATTAACATTGGCTGCGCGAGAATGACTTGCTCATAGTGAGTCAAACACACACTTGTCAACAATATTTCCAGAGAATGTGGGACAAAACATTCAGGGAATGCCCCATTACAATGCTTTTACACTGTTCTATGTTGATGCTGTAGTGCTTTCCTCTTATCTTGTTTCTAAGCACTAACATAACACAACAGAAATGCACTTCTGAGGTCAAAGAAGACTTTTATTGTTGTTAATTCTTCCCCAACCACAATATTTTATGAATGACGAATTAGTAGCTTTCAAGTCCGCGTTAATCAAACAAAATATATCAGTTTGCAATATACACAGCAGGTTATATTTATAAGATATTGAATGCAAAGCAAAACAAATACTTCACCGCGTGGGAACTATTTACAGCTACATCTTTCTAAGGTCTGCAAGCTGATGACCCCTGTCAGCCGCGAGAAAGAGTTTCATCTACCCACACGGGATGCTGGCAGCTGGCGCCAAGCTCCAGCACGAGGTCCGGCAGATTCGAATCTGACTCTCTGCAGCCTGTTACATTCGTTACAAAGGTGTGCCCCCTCCTCTCAGACCTGGGAAACTGAGCAAGCCTTTTGGAGACTGGCCAGGTCTCCAAGACTACTCCTGTTCCCAAGCTCAAGCGAGGAAAAAACAACACCCATGTACTCTCTCTTATCATGTCTAGTCTACTGTGAGAAAAACATCTTGGTTCTCTGGTGCAAAAACACAGCTTGGAAAAATGCAGCTTCGATTCTCAACTGCAATGTCTAACTCCACGTTAAAGGCAATAGGCAGCTAACCTAAATATCAAATGCAATGTCTAGTGTCATGTCAAAGCCAATAAGCATCTAAGCTGAATACAAAATGCAATGTCTTATATCATGTCAAAGCCCATAGGCAGCTGAGCTGAATACAAAATGCAATGTATAATATCATGTCAAAGCCAATAGGCAGCCAAGCTGAATACAAAATGCAATGTCTAATATCATGTCAAAGCCAATAGGCAGTTAAGCTGAATACAAAATGAATATCATGTCAAAGTCAATAGGCAGAGGAGCTGAATACAAAGTGTAATATATGATATCATGTCAAAGCCAATAGGCAGCGGAGCTGAATACAAAATGTAATGGCTAATGCAATGTCAAAGCCCATAGGCGGCTAAACTGAATACAGAAAGTAATGGCTAATGCAATGTCAAAGCCCATAGGCGGCTAAACTGAACAAAACATACCATGTGCTACTGGTGAACATTGAGCAACTAATATGCGCAGTGGTGAAACACAAAGTCATTGGTCAAAACAAAACTTTATCAAATGGCAGTACAGATGCTTAATGCGGCAACTACCTTCAAACAGCCATGCAGAGCCGAAGCCACAGCATCAAGTGTGGCAGAAAAATAAGAAACAGGTTTGTACGCATTCCAGTGCAGCTGTGTCAAAATAGAGAAAGCACATTCGTCCCTCTCACTGTAAACCAAAGAAAAACATTTGCTATAATCAGACATTCCCAGAGCTGGGGCACAACATAGGCTTTCGCTCAGCTCTCTGCAAGGCAAATATGCAGTTGTCATCTAATGGTAGTGAATCAGGCACATCCTTGTGTGTTAGCCTCTGCAAAGGCTTGGCCAGAAGGGAAAAGTTTGGAATCGAATGGTGACAGTAGCCAACCATTTCCAAGAACATTCTGACTTCTTCCTATGTGAAGGGGGCATTCATTTTCATTATTTTTTAAATTCTTTCTTGTGACACTTTCCTCACACCTTTCTCGATGTGGTGGCCTAAGTAAATTACTTCTTTTTTACAGTACTGTAATTTTGCTGGGGAACCTTTATGTCCTTTCTCTCCTAAATGATTCAAAAGAGCAGTTGTGTCTCTCCTACATGCTTTTCAGGTGTTTAATGCCACAAGTAGGTCATCAATATAATCAGTTAGAACTGAGTGAAAGGGCATTTTGGGAGACTCCAGATTCTTTTCCAAGATTGGGTTGAAAAGAGACAGACTCTCCATGTACCCTTGAGGAGCTCAGCACAATGCCAAGACATGACTGCCGAATTTAAAGGCAAAGAGGAAATGACCTTCCTCATGCAACGATATGGAAAAAACACCTGACAAAGATCAATCACTGTAAACCATTCTGCTTCACATGGAATTTGGAATAAAATCTTAGCTGGATTCTGTAACACAGGACAACATGGAACAACAGTGATTTTTCTCAGTTCCTGGACTATGCCGTATTTTTTAATGGGCTTCTGCAGACCCAAAATAGGAGCGTTACATGGACTTCCCATTATCTCCTTCAGAATACTTTGTTCAACTAAACTATTAATCAGGGTAGTAATTCCAGCTTCGGTTGTCATGTTATGCGGGGGTGTTTAGGAAACACTGCATTTTGGCTTCATTGTTACCTAGTTAGGCTCAACTGCTTTGATGAGTCCTACTTCCTTTCCTGAAATATCCCAAACCTCAGGTGTGACTGTGTCTTTTAAATCTTCAAGCAACTCATTGCACGTCAACATTGGGTAAAATGTGACACTCAGGTACTGCTTCACAATTTCACAGGGCACATCCTCATCATTTGTTTGTATTCCAATTCCTCGGGGTTGTGCTGCTAATGGAATAGTTTAGGTTACACAACAGGTAATATCCAAACAACCTAACAGGATTTGCATTGCATACCACAAATTGGTGCTCACCTTCAAATGAACTATTTTTACAGGGACAAATCCTGTCACAGGATTGGTTAACTGTTCATTTGTTACTCCTGCAACTTGGATTCTCCTTTCTGAAAGGGGCAAATTTTGAACGTCTGCTGTTCTGACACTGAATCATGTAGCCCTAGTGTCAATCAGAAAAGACACATCATAGCCAATTACATTAGCATTTACAGTAGGACCACACAGACCTACTTCTAAGGACGCACCCACCATGCAGTCCTCATCATCTGAACTAGCCACTAGAAGAATTTCTGAAAATTCTTCTTCACTCATATCCATTAAGGGAATCTGTGATACTATCTGATGTATGTTGGTATTTGCAACTTGGATGAGGTTCTGTTCGGGAATAATCTGCTGTTGAATATAGTGGCTTGCGGTATCTGCACTTGCTGTTGTTGGGGCACATTTACATTCTGCACTCAGGGACTTTGAACTCTCTTCATTTAAACTTGATAATTGCCTTGAACTTGAGCAACTCCATTATTCTACACCAGATTATTCACATTATTAAAGGGACATTCACTATTCCAATGAGCCAAACATCTGCACGCATGACACAGATTTGTTCTCTTCAAAGCCTGGACATCAACAACATCACCAGTTTGATCTACCTGAACATCATGGCCTCTAACTCTAGGTTAGATCCCTGTTGTTCCCTCCTTGCATACCATCAGTGTCCATCAACATCTGCAGCCTTTGATTAGCTTTCTGTGCACTTTTAATTGCATGACCATGACTTTCTCTTTAAATGTTTTCTGCTTCAACTCCAGTTAATCGCTGCAGTATTTTGAAAACTGCAGGATTTTGTCAATTAGTTTGTGTTCCAACAAATCAAACGCTGCTGAATCATCTTACTTATATCTGGTTTTAAACCTTGCACACATCTGAACACAGAATGACCTACATCTTTAGCTTCTATTGGCTCTGTGCCACAATGCTGTTTAAAGGCCTGCAGCAGTCTTTCATAGTACGCATGAATTGACTCCTTAGATTCTTGGGCTGTCCTATCAATCTATTGCCAATCAATATTTTTCAGTGAATCCTTGTTTTTTAAAAAGTCAATCACCTTGTAATACTTTTTCAGCACTTCCTCAAATGGTGAGCCCTGTTACTGGGTCTCTTCACAATCAGGCCAATCGACATTCACCTTGCATTCAGTTAACAAATCAGTTGGAACCATGATGTTAAACAATGTATTCAAATCCTCCAATAGGTATTTTGAAAGTTTCACAAATATCTTTGTCTGCTTGCGCAATTCCACTGGTTTCTCTCTTAATCTGTGGTAATCATTTGTTAATGACAATATATCACTTTTACTCAATGGCATATGAACATAACCTCCACCTGGTATTTCTCTCATAGGCAACATTTTCACATTTGCCTCAGTCAGACTTTCTCTTGCTGGACATATTCGGCTTCTCTTTTGTTTTTTGATTTTTGTGTTTTGATTTCTCCAAATCCACATCACATTTCTCTGCTATTTTGGCTAACCTGTCGTATGCCTGTCCTACACATTGAGTAGCATCCTTGCAGGCAAACCGTAATTCATCTTCAGTGTAGGTTTCCAATTTGGCTGTGTCTCATGTTCCTACTATCATTTAATTTATTTCCAATTTTAGTCTAGGCACATTTATTGGTCTACCTCTCTTGCTGGGGTCTCTACTGTCATTGTACTGTAATTCAACACACCTGTTGCATCTTCATAACTCAAATTGCTTAAACGATCATTCAACTGTGATGCAGTAAAACCTCCTAAGCTCATAGAAATACCTTGGGACATCTCTGCTCCTAGTGGACCTTCAATTTGCTGATTCTAGGAATTGCAAACAAACACATTCTCTAATGTGTTGAAGGGTGTCCTCCATTGGAGAGTACAATAATTAATATTTTGCATCTGCTCTGGTTGGGACACGACGTAGGGTGAGGCTCTCGGAGAATACCTCACATCAGGAGTAAATCCTGTCAGACGTGTCATTGGATTTGAATGTAAAACTCATGTGGAGGTTAATGGTCTCACAACAAAACCTGTTCTCTCCATCTTGGAATTATTAGAATAGACTGATGTAGGAAAGTACCCTCTTTATGGAATGTTACCCACATGTTCTGCCTGATGTCATTGTGTTTGTGTTCACTTGGATCTTGCTAATCAGGACCCCAGTGATTAAGCTCTCTCTCCTTTAAATGTTGTCACTGCCTACTGGTAACCCAGTATTTCACCCAGAATTGGCATACTGGTCCCCCCCAATAAGTCCCTAGTGTATGGTACCTAGGTACCCAGGGCATTGGGGTTCCAGGGGATCCCTATGGGCTGCAGCATTTCCTTTGCCACCCATAGGGAGCCCATGCAAAGGTTTCTACAGGACTACCATTGCAGCCTGTGTGAAATGGTGCACTGCCATTTACACTGCACCAGGTAACTTATAAGTCACCCTTATTGCAGGCCTTCTAGCCCTGAAGGCTTGGTGCAGAGTACCAGTGTGTGAGGGTACCCCTGCACTAGCAGAGGTGCCCCCATGACCTCCAGGACCATTTTCCCCGACTTCATGAGGGTGGGGACACCATTTTACGCATGCACTGGACATAGGTCACTACCTATGTCCACCTTCACGATGGTAACTCCAAACATGGCCATGTTTGGTATCAAACATGATGGAATCATACCCCAAGGCTTTTTCAAGCATTAGTTGTATGATTCCATGCACTCTGCGGGCTCCTTAGAGGACCCCCAGTACTGCCTTTACAGCCTTCTGAGCTTCTCCAGGCAGTCCTAGCTGCTGCCACCTCAGAGACAGGTTTCTGCCCTCCTGTTGCTCAAGCAGCTCGAGCCCAGGAAGGCAGAACAATTAATTTCCTTTGGGAGAGGGGTGTTACACCCTCTCCCTTTGGAAATAGGTGTTACAGGCATTGGAGGGGTAGCCTCCCGGAGCCTCTGGAAATGCTTTGAAGGGCACAGATGGTGCCCTCCTTGCATAATCCAGTCTACACCAGTTCAGGGACCCCCAGTGCCTTCTCTGGTGCGAAACTGGACAAAGGAAAGGAGAGTGACCACTCCCCTATCCATCACCACACAAGGCGTGGTGCTCAGAGCTCCTCCAGAGTGTCCCTGGGTTTTGCCATCTTGGATTCCAAGTTGGCATGGCACTCCGGGAGCAACTGAGTGGCCAGTGCCATCAGATTATGTCAGAGCCTTCCCCTGATAGGTGCTTACCTGTGTAGCTGACCAATCCCCCTTTCAGGCTATTTAGGGTCTCTCTCTTGGGTGGTTCTTCAGATTCGGATTGCAAGACTCCAGCAGGAATCCTCTGCATCCTTTACTTCACCTTCTTACCGAAGAAACTGCATCTGGACCCTCCAGGAACTCTACAAACTGCAACAAAGAAGCAAAGACAGCTTCTGAAACATTGTATCTTCAGCTCCTGCCAGCAACTGCAACTTTTTCCAGGTCGTGCATCCTCAAAGGACTGCCTGTCTTCAGCCTGCACCAGAAGAATGAAGGAATCTCCCTTGGAGTGAAGGAGTCACTCCCCTGTTTCAGCAGGCACCCCTCTGCAGTGACAACTGTTAGCTTGCATCCCCTCTCCTGATGATGTGCATGGATCCAGCCTCATGGGTTGTGGAATGAAGTGTCCATAAGGTCCTGATGTCCTACTGTCCAACTTTGGTGGAGGTAAGAGCTTGCCTCCCCGCGCAAGACAGTACCCCGTGCACTTTGTGTTTTGCAGTTGCCAAGGCTTGTTGGCATCCTTCCATGAAGTTCTTCGTGCACCATGCAGCTCCAGCCCCCAGCTCTTGATCCTGTAATGCACAGCTTCCTGCTTGGGATCCCTTTGTGTAGTGCTGCATGGGCCACCTTTTGCACCTTCTTTGTCCCCGTGTTGTGAGACTCCTGTGCATGCTGCCTGGTCTTCTGAGGGCTCTATGAGTTGCCAAGAGCCCCCTCTGATTCCCCTCCTGGGTAGAGTGCACCAGGTCCCTCCTAGTCCCGGGCAGCACCATTTTCCGCTAACCGCGAGCTTTGCGTGTGCCAAGGCTTATGGCGGGATCCAGCGACGTAAACCAGACTGCAATTATCCATCCGGCGTGGGACATCATCTGCAGCAACCAGGAACCCGCATCCATCTTCTTGGGCGCAATACTGACTGTTCTTCACCGGTGGTTCTTCTTTTGCACCTTCATCAGGGTTAGCCAGTCCTCCTGTTCTCCCTGGACTCTTCAGGTTCAAGAATCCATTGCTGGTGTCTTGCAGTCTCTTCTGGGTCTTGCATAATCTTCTTTCTGTTCTTGTGTGTTCTAGGAAACTTGCATTGATCTACTCCTGCTTTCCTGGGCTCTGGGGTGGGTTCTATTACTTACCTTTGGTGTATTCTAATACTCCCAGCGCCCCTCTACCCACTACACTTGCCTAGGTGGGAAACCGACATTCGCATATGGTTTGTGTTCACCCAGGTCCATTTCTAACTATTGTGATTTTCACTATTTGCACAGTTTTCTAACTGTTTACAGGTATTTCTGCATACTAGTGTATATAATTTGTGTATTAATTACCTCCTAAGGGAGTATAGTCTCTATGGTATTTTTGGCAGTTGTGTCACCAAAATAAAGTACATTTATTTTTGTAACACTGAGTATTTTCTTTTATGTGTGTGCGTACTGTGTGACTACAGTGTATTGCATGAGCTCTGCATGTCTCCTAGTTAGGCCTTGGCTGATCATTCACACTACCCCTAGAGAGTCTGGCTTCTAGATACTGACTACATTTCACTAATAAGGGATACCTGGTACAAGGTGTACGTACCTTAGGTACCCACTACAACCCAGGCCAGCCTCCTAAAACTGATCTCTGCATACCATGTGGGCATATATCATGATGTGTAGCAGATGTATCAAGGTCTGTCGGGACATTCAATGAATGTGCCTTGCTTCTAAATGTACCTGAAGCATACAAGGGAACAACAGGATCTATAGTTACAGGAAATGTTAATGCATCTGGGACAATATAATTTGTCTGATTTTGAGGAGTTGTAACTTCTGCACTCTGTCCTATTAACACAGTGCTACAAGTCTCTCCTGTTCGACTCAGTGTAACATTTGGCATTTGCTGATTTTGGTTAAACATGAGCATAGGTTGATTTGGGACATAGTTTGGCACAGGCAGATTCACATGCAATGACTGCACCATAGAACTTACGTGGGGTGACTATATAGGAGGGCTCACATGATAGGGATGCATTGTTAGGCTCACATGAGGTGGCTGCACCACTAAATTCACCTCAGGATTTGGCACAATCTGATCCGCATTAGGACTCTGTACAGGCTGAACTGCGTTACAGCTCCGCACTGGTTGACTCACTTCAGTGACTGCTGTCACAGCATTTACACAGGTGTACCTGGTACTGTCTGATTCGGGGTTTGTGCAACTTTGCACAACTGGAGCAGTAGATGCATTCGGGCTACATTTTGTATAGCTTCACTGCTTGTTCCTCCCTCCATGGCATGGCACAGAGGAGGACGAGTCATCAGAATCTGACTTATAAACTTATCATCTGAATCACTCTCATGTTTCATTGTCTTTTTCTCTTCTTTATCTGTCTGTTCTGCCTTTTCTGTTTTTCTTCTAGTCTTGGGTTTAGTGCTTTCACCTTCTTTGTTTGAAATAGCTGGATACATTCTGACTCCCTCAATTATCTGCTCTCCAAACTGTCTGCTCTGCATCCCATTTAACCTCAGCAAGTGTCTTTTTTTAACGTTCTGCACTATGTTCTGATATTTGGTTGTCATCTTCTGGCATACTAAAAGTTCCCACAAACTAAGGTCTTCAAACTGTGTGGGACTTGGAGGCAGTTTAATCTCATATAACAATTGCCTCAAACTATCAAAAATTCTCTGGTTAAAAGTTCCATAAAGTGGAAATGCTAATGGACCTTCTTTTTTGGTAATCTTGCACCATTGTTCAAGTCATACACATGCTTGATATCCTTTTATAGATAACACCTAAAGACCTGGAGTACCTTCGGGAGGGATCCCTGTACCCGCTCTAACTGGAATAAACATATTTCCTCTTAATGCATTTTTAAATGCTTTGAAAAACTTCAGTTTCAATCAAATTCAAAAGATTACAATAACTTTTTGTTTGAATCAGGAAGTAACTTCAATCCCCTATCCTTTTCTCTTGATGTTCTCAACCAATAGCAACAACCCCTAATACCAGCACGGCTTTACTCCAGCTGACCTATACCAACACAACACACAATGACGTTACACACATTTCTTTCAGCAATGCAATCGCTTCACAATTATCTCAAACAATTACTCATACACACCTAATGCAAAATACTGTAAGCAAAAACCATCAACCTGTCTGCACACTACAGGATAGGAACTCAAACACTTCAAAGCTATATGGAGATACACTTTCCGGCTGTAGCTTTCACAATTACAAAACGTGTGAAACTTGACCAGCAATTTTCTATCCCTTTGATCCTACATAGGTCCTCAAGATTCACTTAATACCAACTCACACTCATTCAAGGAAAACTATTGGCACTGTCAGTGACATCTCATGAAAAGCACCTCACTACAGACAATAAATTAACCAAGTGTCTTCTACACTTGTTCGTTATCCAAGGGGATTAGGCCACGATGGACCCGTCAACAACAACTGCCACAATCACATGAATACGATGTCTCTGCAAAACATTTCACAACATCACACTTCACTGCAATATTCAGGCCTAAATCAATTCAAGTGCAAAACCCTATTAATCCTCACACAACCATTTCTTGCAGGAACAACGTTGGAACTTCCTCAGTCTTCGGAACAGAACATGGGACAGAATTCATGGTGGCCAAAATGGTTGGACTGTGAAATCGCATGGGACGAATCCAAACTCTCTAACACTGTACTTAAATGGTTCTCCCCCATTGTGGGACAAATCATCAGTCTGCTACCAGACCGGCTGGAGCATTTTCATCCTTCGCAGGACTCAATGCTCAACGAGGTCAATAGATCTTTGGAAACATCTTTAGGGGGTGGTAGATCCATACATCAAAATTCAATACAAACCAATTAATTCACAATGTATGACCCATGTGGCCACACAAGGAAAACTCAAGTTGAAAGTAAAGTTAAGGAGTTTTATTACAAGCGTAAGCGCAAAGTCATGTAGGCAATTCTCAAAATAAAGTTATAAAGCAAAGTATCACCAAGGGTTGATCGAGGTGATGAAACGAGTTAAGTCGAACTAACATTAAGAGAGCAAGACATTCTTTAAAAATTATGCAAAACATCAATAAAAGAATCTGATGTACAGAAAACGAGTGTTGCTCAGTTCTAGCAAACTTTAAATTAATTCAATCATCTGAATACAGATTTCTGGGCAAGGGAAAACCCTACCAGTTAGTCAAACAGTAGATAGCATGTGCTGGGCAGGACACACGCCGGCAAAACACAAAAAGCATGAAAAGGGCAAAAAGAATTTGGAAAAGAAAATTACAGGACATCAGGGCGAAAGATATGTAAAAAGGTAAACTGTCAGCATGTCAGAAGCTCTATGAAACGTCTTCTTCTTGGCACAGGGGAAAAATCTCTAAGTCTCAGCAAGGCATTTCAAAGGGACAAGCGTAGAGAGAGCAATACCTCTTAGAGCTTAAAAGCAAAGCAAGCAGTGGCGAAATAAAAGGATAGGAAGGCTCTTCTCCGACCTCCAGGGGAGTCTCAAACCAAAGTTCAATTGGGGATGACAAATTAAAGTTCATAGTGCAAGCTGATTCGTCAGCTAGTCGGTCCACTTGACGTTGTAGGGGTAACATCCAATAAAAATCGATCATGTAACTCCAACTTGAAACATGGGCTATTGTTCCTAAGCCTTCCATGAAAACAGAAGCCATCTGTACTATTCCATGCATGTTGCAACACATGTATATTTTAAAAGTCCTTAGTCCTAAATGTTCCATCCTCAAGGACATATTCACACAACTCTCTATGTGTTGAACAATAGTCATCTATTGCCAACTTTCAGTCACCTGGTCTTCAATAAATGATCACTAACATGACTTCTCAGTGCATCATTCTACAGTTAAATAATTAGTGCTGTGATTAACATACTGCATATTGTTCCCCTATGATTATTCTCAGTTGCTGCTATATGGTATGAAACTAATGAAGGATAATGAAGTGATATTGTACTGCAAATATCAAAATACACTGCAAGAATGAAGCTCATGTCAACTATTTAAGCGCAGTAGATGACATTGTTAGCCTTTTAATGCTGGGAAGAAGATAGAGGCAGTGATAGCCTTTTAATGATCTGAAGAATCCAGTGTACATAGACAAAATGTTGCCATGTGTTTAAATATATAAAATATATGCTTTTATACTGCAGGGTTGTGTGGGATAGAGTAATTTAACGCCCTAAGCTTCTCAATCAGTCGCAAAATGCAGCAAACATTTTGTACTTCTTTTGTTTATAAACGTAATTTATAGGAAATCTTACAATTAAACAGCTGTCAAAATAAAGAATTAAAACCCTATATCAAATTACTGTTTGCATGAAAAACTATCCTCTTTTAGAGGCTTATGAATGATCATGATAGGATGATTAAAATCCTAACGACAGTTCAAAGTTAAATATTTAGAAGCACCATTTTAGCTTCATTCAAGCTACCATCAATATTGCAATGGAAAATAAAAATATTGCACGGGTCAAAGTTCATAAAATATTATTTTCTGAAAGAGTCTTTCATGTTGTTGAGTTACCATGTCATGGAACTTGACTGGAGACCTTCTAATCATCCCACTAATAAATGATATACCATCGACCTGCGGCCAACTCTCCGCTGCGATGACCTTTGGCTGTTGTTGGAGTGTATCTTTTATATTCAATATTAACATGAAAAGCTTGCAAAATAATGTATAATGAAGCTGCATAGAAAACGTGATTGAAGAAAATTACTGTGCACGTTTGAAATGTGCCCACGGGGAGTGGCCACCAATGTATAATATGATTAATGAACTTGACTAATAATGAATAGATAATGTGCTCATGTATGATTTTGTATTAGCATTATGAGTTTTGTATTAAGGTTTTGCTGAATTAATCACTAGGCCTTAGTTAGCAAAGGTCTGGGCCTAGCTGCCTGGTCTCATATTAACTGTGTTTTTTCTAACGTGCAATGTGCTGTCTTTCTGAAGGACATGGAACTGTACTTTTCCAGAAGCTAGAGATGTGTGTGTAACCGTAGTAAATTCTTTCTCATGAGACCCGACTTGCTCAAGGAGACATTCTTGCTGAATGCAACAGTGTAATTCGCAACAGGTACAAGGTCGCCTAAACTGGTAAAGACAATGTAACTACTGACTGGAGTGTAACTTTTCTTACCTGACATTCTACCCGTTGAAGACGTAAATCACAGGAGCCAATAAACTGCATGAGAACTGTCTTAGGTGAAAATTCTAATGAGGTGATCAACAAATTATTGGACAGAGATAACAATGCACCAAACATTGACCAATTGGAAATTAGAGACTTGTCTGGCAAATTCAATTTAACTACGTGGCACAAGGAGAAATCAGCCATTAGAGGGACACTCTTGCTGTTACTCTGACATTCCGTCTTAGTCTCTGCTGTTTGACACTTTGAACTATCCTTATTGCCTCGACCAATACTTGCTTCTCCTCCTTATGAGGGAAGCATTCCTTCTCACCCTATCTTGCCGAGACTTTGCTGTTCTATCCTGGCTGATGGCGAATGGACTGCTGTCCTGAGGACGAAGACTGACTCTGTATGCTGACCCATTACGGAGGGTAACTATATGATGATAAATTGTAATTGTCTGTTTGCCTTTCCTTTCTAGGTACCAACTGCTCTTTTGACAGAGGCCATAGTTAGATATTTTCCAAATTTATGTTGCTAAATTGTTTTGCATGAAGCCCAACATGCTGATGCTAATTAGAGGTTAGTTGAGGAATTCACTAATATTGGGTGCAAATAGACAAATGACTGAATCTTTGCTTTGTTGAATACTGCGTTAATGATACTCTGCTAAAGTTGATTCATGTTGACATCATGCTTTGTTCTGATGTTTCTGATTTTTGCTTTGATAAAGTCTTATTCAAGTTGCCATATTATAATGCTTTTGATGTGCTTATTGATATTGAGACTAATAAACTTGACCTTAGAATTGTAACTAATAGGGAATAAATATCTTAACCTATATTAGCTTTGCGTGATCATTTACTGGCTGGAAAGTTATGGTGTTTTAGTCTTATAGGAGGGCATCGGTAAAGCGAATCGATTAGTTATTGTGAATATTGATAAAGGGATTGATCTGTTGATTGAAATGCCAAATAGCTATCTCGTCTTACGGAGTCCCCAATCAGGGTCAAAAGATTAATTGGCCTAAAACGAGTCCCTGTATAAATAAATTAGCTAGGTCGGGACGCGTTATCAGTTCTGCTAGCAGAGGACGGTTAAGGCTCTTTGGGGCCCTAAGACGAGGGACCATTGTTTTAGAATTGTTTTTGAGATAATGCAAATTGGAAGGATGATGTGCCCCTAAGTCCCAAATGACTTTCCCGGGACCCCGGAGCCTGCCGAAGTGAGTTGGGTATGTTCTCGGCGTTCTAGTGATAGAGTGAGTGTCGTAGGGTTGGCGCTTGCACAGCTTATGCATACCGCAGGTGAATTGTGAGGTTTGTGAGGATTTTTAGGCCAGGTAATGTTTTAGTAGGAGTGTGCGTACTCCGCAGTATGAGAGTAGGGAAGTCGTCGAACTTCATGTGAGTGTGGCGCTTTGTGCTAAAAAATTGTCCACGTGGTTGTACGGACCCTGCGTGGTCTAAGACTCCGGAGTATGGAGTATATTGATACGTGTATGAGGCACTTGGTTTATGTTGTAATTTGCATGGTTTAATAGGTCAATCGGGCGTGGTTGACGAGTCGAGTTTGAGTCAAAGTGAGGGAATGAAAACTTCGATGGAGATTTGGTGAGTTCTAAAGTGCACTAGGACAAACCATTGACAAGTCGAGAGTAGAATTTGCGGGTCAAATTTTGATTGCGAGTTCGGGATTTAAGAAGGAGAGAGTAGCGGCCGAGGCTTAAAGTGAAATCTCGGTAAAGTTCTGAAGCAATTGTGTTACCCCTCCTGTAGTAAACTGGCAAATTTGAGTTTTTGGTGCTCGCAATATATGGCATTCGTTTCGTGCGGATCGAGAGTGAGGGAGACAAGCCGCAAGACTTTGTCAGCCGCAGTGTGTGTGAGTGTGACGTCATTGGAGCCGGGTGTGAGAAGGGTCGTGCACGGATTGGCAGCCGCCCGTGAGAGGCAATTGGTTGAGAAGGTAGGCGAAGGGTGTTCTGGGAATTAAAGTCACTTCCTGATTCAGTTATAAACAAAATAAAAAACGCAAAAATGAAGTTTTTCAAGGCTCTCAGGAGCGCTTTGAGGGAAGATGTGTATATTACCGAGAGTGTGGGGGAGCCTACACCGCCAGAGGATACTCCGGCTTATGCCGTACTGGAGGAGAAGGGAGTTGCGCCATTTCTTTGGCTAAAGCAATGGTGCAAATTAACAGAAAAGCATGGGAGCTTAGCGTTTCCAGAGAACGGGTCAGTTAATATAATGATCTTAGAGAATTTGCAGAAGTCGTTAAATGAGCAAAAGCCGCCTCCGAGCCCAGCACAGTTTGAGGCCTTAGCAATTTGGGAACTGATGGCCATACGACAACAGCAACAAAAATTTGAGAGGAGAATGAGGAACGCAGAAAAGACACTAGCGGAGGCTAGATGGGATAGTGAACACAGAATATGGAGAAGGGAGATAATAGACAGAGTCAGGATGTTCCCGGCAATAACTCAGGAAGCCGACACGCAGGGAAGAAAGGCCACTTGTAAAACGGATAAGGGTTCTAGCAAGGAAAAATAGACTAAACGGTCTTGGGCAGATGCAGATAACTCAGATGATGATGAGTTTCTCAATCAGTTGTTACATGATCGTCCACCGCCATATGCCATGGATGACAATAGACCAAGTACTAGTGCAGGTCCTATAAACTTAACACAGAGCCAGGGAACAGTGAATACAGCACAGGTAAATACAGTTGTGACACCAGCTCCAGTACAGAATGGTGTCTGTGTGTCCACTGCTCCAGAGATGCAGACGCAGTTGCAGCCACCACCGGTTCAGAGGCTCTCAGCCACCACCGGTTCAGAGGCTCTACCCTGATGTCCCAATATTAGAAACAACTACGAGCTTGATGGTGCCGCCTGATCAGACATATATGAGACCAAAGTTAGTGCAGATTGAGCCAACTCCACTTTTCCTGACCCAGCCGCAGCAACAGATGGTTCCGAGTTACACTTCGGTCACAGGACCGCAGTTAGCTACGGCACAGATAATGAATCAGAATATGGAAGCCAGTGTTCCACAGGTTGTGGGAAATAAGCCAACACCAGCAGCCATATCCTTACCCATCACAGTTGGTCTACCGGTACCATTGTACGTCCAGGACAAGCCTAGCGTGTGTGATCAGGGAGTAATGACCCAGGACATGACAAGAGGAGGGTTCACAGGGAGTTCGCAAGGGATGACTCCAGTGGAACAGGTGGTAGAGAGGTCAAGGTCCCTGTTAGACTTCATTCCGATAGGGGTTCCTCCAGATGCCATGAGACACTCAGGTTTGGGACTGCTAACTCCGCAGATCTCAAGTGCAAATTTGCCGCAAACATCAGTGATGCAGGCTGGGAATTTCTCTCTGCAAGGTCTAAATGCGCAACAACTGAATGAATGGTTAGACAAGGTAAATTCACCAAAGATTACCCCTGCGACAGCAGAGCTGTCAGAGAGAGAAGAGTACCTACATTTTGTGAGATTGGGCATGGAAGCAGCTGAACTAGTTGAAGGAAGCATATGAGTGAACAGACTAGAATCTTATACTGAGGCAGAATTAAGGTACTTGTGCCCAAAAATAACTAAAGAAGTGAGCAAGGTGCATCAGAGGTTAGCAAACTTAGCAGACAAATATGGCATAGACTTAGACAATACTAAGCATCTGAAGAGGAGCTACAGGTTAGACTTCGAGCCGAAGGATTTTGATCACATGAGGTCTACTGGGATGAAGGCACACCTCAAAGAGATACTGCAGAGCACCCAAGTTTGGGGAGCGTTAGAAAAGTGGGAAGGCAGATGGGCAAAGAAAAGAGATAAAAGAAAGAGTGATTGCTTGGAGCCGCAGCAGGCGAAATCAGCGCGGGATACTGGTACAATAAAAATGCTACCCATGAGAGAAACAGCTGGAGGGGTTCTTGTCCATGTAGTATGGTCTAGAGGTGACATTCTTTCATTCACAAATGACTTTCCCAGGTTGAAGGAGAAGCCAAAAGAATGGTATCAGCAGACAGACAGGTTTGTGAAGCTTGCGAAGTGTCTCTGGGAAGACCTGAATACCCTGTTTGAGATCATTGTTCCTGTTGATTTGTGGCTCGAGTGCAAGAGAAGTGTTGACTGGCCAACCGCAGAACCGGCAAGGGACAGGGTTACCGGAGCACCATCTCCGGAGGTAATGAAGTACTATTATAAGGTGATTGAGTTTTTGAAGCAGAAGGTGTCACCGCAGAATATTGATTGGCAAAAGATTGATCGAACGGCGCAAGAGGCCAAAGAGTCGATACATGCCTACTTTGAGAGGTTGTTGAAAGCGTTCAAGCATTACAGCGGTACAGAGGTCATAGAGCCGAAAGACATGAATTACATTGTGTTCAGGTTTGTTGAGGGATTGAGGCCAGAGATTAGCCAGATGATTAAGGATCATTTGATCTGTTGGCAAGCAAAGCCAATTGATGAGGTGTTGTAGTATGCGAAATACTGTAGTGACGAGATTGAGCTGAAGCAGAGAAAGTTAAAGGAGAAAGTGATGGTGATGCAAATTAAGGCAGCGCAAGCAGGGATGCAGGGAAATGGAGTACAACAGATGGTACAACAGCTGCAAAGAAACGGGATGTTTCAGGCACAAGCGAGAGGCAGAGGTTGAGGAGGTTTTGTGAACCGTGGTCCAGATTTAAATACCGTTACAGTTCAAAATGATGTACAGGGGATGAAGAAGGTGTTACCATGTCATGCGTGCGGGGGCGTTGGACACTGGAAGCGGGAGTGCCCGATGATGGTGCAGGAGGGTGTTGTTCAACAAAGCAATGATGTCAATGCATTCCAAAATATTAAAGGACCAAGAATGAGGGGTCCGAATCCGAACTTCCAGAATAATATGGTTCAGATGCAGGGTCTCCAACCCATGCAACAAGTGCAGATGCCACGTGTGCAACCAGTGCAGATGCAGCAAATGCAACAGCAGATTCCAGTGGTACCTAGACAGCAAATGCAGTTGCCCTTAGCACCAATGGGACAGCAACAGGTGATGCTTCCTCAACAGGTCACAGGTCAAGGAATGAGTCAAAGTAACACAGTACAAAAGTTCCCTTTGCGTGGTGAGAATGGAATAAACGATGAATGGTCGGATGACAGTTCAGATAGTGAAGAGTGTAGACTTGCAGCATCACTAGAAGTAGATCAGAGGGGACCTTATGTGCAAGGGAAGGTAATGGGTCACAAGATTTCATTCTTGGTTGACACCGGAGCTACGCGCTCTACAGTCAGAAGTGCAGAGGTTCCGAAATTGCCCCTTTCGGGACTTATAATAAAGGTAGTAGGAGTGTCAAACCAGCTCCAGACTAACCTGATTAAAGATCCGGTTCAGGTTGAGATTGGTACCTTCTAGGAACTGCACAGATTTGTGGTTTGCGACTCAAGTCCGGTGTCCCTACAGGGAAGGGACTTACTGTGCAAGACGAGTTGTTCAATCACCTGTTCCAAGGAAGGAATTGAGGTACAGACAAACAGTGATGATGAAGGGGATGATGGTCATATCTCAGAGCCTGAGATGGAGACAACAGATGGGGAGTACCATCTGATAAGCTTCTTCCCGATGTTCACAGTGACTGATTTGCCAGCAGACTTGCAGGGAACAGTCACAGAGAAGGTGTGGGACTTGACAGGAAAGGAAGTGGGATTGATAAAAGGAGTAGAAACAGTCAAAGTAGATGTGAAGTCAAATGCTGTATTCCCCCAGGTACCGCAGTACCACATGGCGCAGGATGTCCTCATACAGGTAACACAGATAATTGCAGACTTTGTGAAGCAAGGGGTCCTGAAGGAAGTGATGAGCAGCCCATGTAATTCACCTATAATGGGACTGAGGAAGCCTTGTGGGAAAGTTCGAATTGTTCAAGACTTGAGAAAGATCAATGACATAGTGGTGAAGTGTTGCCCAGTGGTGCCAAATCCAGCTGTGATTATGTTTCAGGTCCCATACGAGGCCGAGTGGTTTCCAGTAGTTGATTTGTCCCAAGCATTCTTTTCTGTGCCTCTTCACAAGGACAGCCGATTTCTCTTCAGTTTTAAATTCTTGGACAAGGTTTACAGTTGGTGTCGAATACCTCAAGGGTTTTCGGAGTCACCTTCCATCTTTAATCAAATCCTGAAGAAAGATTTGGAGTCATAGGAATTGCCTTTCCGATCGACACTAGTGCAGTACATTGATGACTTGTTGATTGCATCTAAAACGAGAGATGATTTCAAGTACGATACTATTGCCTTACTGAACCACTTGGGGAAAAATGGGCATAAGGTGTCCCCAAAGAAGTTGCAATACTGCCAGAAAGAGGTAAAATACCTAGGTCATCTAATTGAGAAGGGGTTGAGGAAAATATCCAAGGAAAGAGTGACCGCCATATTATAGATGAGTCCCCCAACAACACGGAGAGATGTTAGGATGTTTTTGTGAATGGTGGGCTACAGTCGTCAGTGGATCCCTAATTTCTCAATTATCTCCAAACCGCTAGTGAGACTGACGGTTAAGGAAGTTAAGGATGGCCCAGATGCTGTTACTATGTCCGAGAAGGAGATGAAGGTGTTCATTGAGTTGAGGGAGTGTATGTGCAGGGCTCCAGCTTTAGGTATGTCTGATTACACGAAGCCTTTTGTCCTGTTTTGTCATGAACGTGATGCTTGTTCCTTGTCTGTCCTGACACAGGTCCATGGAGGTGCAAACCGACCAGTAACATATTTTTCAGCTACTTTGGACCCAGTCACAGCAGCCTTACCAGGTTGTCTGCGTACCGTTGCAGCAGTTGGTCAAAGCCTCACACAGTGTGAAGGCATAGTGATGGAACACCCTTTAACAGTTATTGTCCCACATTCAGTCGAGAATTTACTGACCCGGACCAAAACTCAGCACATGACAAATGCCAGATTGACGAAGTATGAAACAATTATATTGGGATCACCAAATGTGTCACTGAAAAGATGTACTGTATTGAACCAGGCAACTTTGCTTCCAAATGAGAATACAGAGGTCGATAATGCTGATTGATGATAATGATGATGATGAATGATGATTGCCTTGAGGTAGCAGAACTGTGCACCAAACTAAGACCTGACATTAAAGATACCCAATTGGAAGAGAATGACTACATTATCTTTGTTGATGGCTCATGTCTGAGAGACTCAGTAGGAGTACTGAGAGCCGGATACGCGGTGTGTACATTCACTGGTATCCTAGAAGCATCTTGGCTTGAAAGAGTATACTCTGCTCAAGTGGCTGAATTGGTTGCTCTTACCAGGGCATGTCATGCCACTGACAAGCTGAAAGTGACTATCTATACTGACAGCAGGTACGGATTTGGAATTGTCCATGACTTTGGCCAGCTATGGTCACAGAGGGGTTTCCTGACCTCCTCTGGTTCGCCAGTGAAAAATGGTGAAAGGATTAAGGAGTTGTTGCATGCAATTCAGTTACCTCTTGAAATTGCCGTGGTGAAATGCAGTGCTCATGTGAAATCACAAGACTTTGGGAAATGGAGATGCAGATCAAGTTGCAAGGTTTTGTGCATTGAACTGTATATCGTTCAAGGATCAGTGGGAATTGTTACCTGAAACAGAAAATGAGACATGCACAGGTTACGCATTAAGAGAGGTTGACACGTTGGAGGAATTAAAATTGTTGCAGGGTCGTGCGAGCAGAGAGGAGAAACGCTCTTGGCTTAAGATGCAATGTGTACAAAGACCAGATGATTTGTGGGTTTCAGATAAGGGGGAAATGGTTTTGCCAAACAGTCTTCTGTCACAGTTTGCAAGGTTTTACCATGGACAGGCACATATTGGGAGAGATGCCATGATCAGGTTGTTCAAAATTGATTGAACCCAAAGTTCAGACAAGCCGCAGAAGTGATTTGCCACAGGTGCATCATCTGTCAACAGATGAATGCGGGGAAAGGGACAGTGGTGAATTTGAGCCACATTGGGAGAGCAGGAGGTCCATTTAGCAGAATGCAATTGGATTTTATTGAGATGCCTGTGTGTGGAGGTTTGAGATATGTGTTGGTGATTGTGTGCATCTTTAGTCACTGAATTGAAGCTTACCCTACACGCAGAAATGACAGTCTCACAGTAGCAAAGCAGCTGCTTAGGGAATTGATTCCGCGTTTCGGGTTTCCGATCTCCTTAGAATCAGATAGGGGATGTCACTTCAACAATGAGGTGGTTAAGCTCTTGTGTGCAGCATTAAACATTGAACAGAAGTTGCATTGATGAATGGTACCCTGAAGTCGAGAATGGCAAAAATGTGTGTAGCTACAAATTTGAAATGGCCTGATGCGCTGCCCTTAGCGCTAATGTCAATGAGAAACACACCCAAGAAGAAAACAGGACTGTCTCCTCATGAAATTCTCATGGGCTGAGCTATGAGACTGCCCGCGGTGCCTGCAAATGCTCTTGTGAATATCACGAATGATATGGTGTTGGACTACTGCAAGGGTCTGGCTGACGGGGTTTGCTCTTTCTCTCACCAGGTGGAAGCCACCACATTGCCACCGATAAGTGATCCAGGTCACAACCTGAAAGCTGGTGACTGGGTTGTCATCAAGAAACACATGAGAAAGTTGTGTTTGGAGCCACGTTGGAAGGGGCCATATCAAGTAATACTGACAACTACTACTGCTGTGAAGTGTGCGGGAATTCCAAACTGGATCCATGCCAGTCACACAAAGAAGGTGATGTGTCCAACTGATGAGGAACTTGAATTGTCGAAAGTAACAACAGCAGAAAAGGAAGTCTCAGGACCAGAGAGTAATCAAAGGGGAACTGAGACAGAAGGAGAGCCCATTGAGGACGGCTTAGTCACTTCAGTAAGAGACGAGACCCAAAGGGGTGACGGTGAGCCTATCTCAACTGAGGCACCAGGAGGACCCAGAGAGAGATTCTCCCAGAAGCAGACGGATATGGATTTGAAGTAGAGCCACTGACAAACCCAGAAGGCGAGGGAGTTGAGGCAGAAGAGAGTCAAAGTGCCCGGACTCCTCTTGAGCAGCTTGCAGGTCCATCAAGAGAAAACACCATAGAGACAGAAGAGGACAACGAGCTGCCACCAGGAAGATCAAATACCAAGGAGACACTGAAAGGAGATACGTGGCCAGAATCGCAAGTGACAAAAGGAAAGGTGGTCGTTAATGAGACAATCGAAGAAGAGGTCGATACAACGAGGAAAGAAGACCTAATCGAAGGAGAATAACAGGGGGACCGCAAGTTGAAAAGAAAGAGAGTAGCAAATAGAAGGTACGCAGGTCCTGAATGGGCATACGCAACATCAGCTGAGTGACAACAAGACTTAGCATTCTGTTTTGATCGAGAAGTCCCAGGTCAATACTATGGTACCTGAGTTTAGCTACAAAGAAAGAGACTGTGCTAAGTTGAAATTTAGCTAAAGGAAGCTGAGAAAAGAGACTGAAAAGTTACCGGATGTTACACTGTTAACCTGAATTGACCTTTTGAAAACTGATTGTGACAAGCTGCTAACCGAATTGACAAGGATCCTGGGAGTGAATGAAAATCTGTAAATACTTGTTAAAGGGAGACTTTGCTTAGCTTTGCCGAGGAAAAAAAAGAGAGAAAAGAGAAAAAAAAAAGCTTTAACCAACCTCAGTTGGTTGTTTACACTTATAGCATTCTATTTTCTGATTCTTTACAGTTCATGCCTAACGCGGGAGATGATAATGGAGGGAGTAGGCGTTGTAAATATTTGGGTGTTGCTTTGGGTGTTGTATGTGTGATGTTCATTATAGCTCTGTTTGTGGAAATGCGATTGGTGGATGAGAATGAGACTAACAATGCTACAATTCCTGAGAGTGCTACACTAATACCTTGGGAGAGGTTTAAGCAAGATACCAAGTATGTGCATGAGGAAACTAACACAAAAGGGGAACTGTCTACTAATGTTCTCTATCGTTTGCTTGGCGAGTATGTCGACACTATGGATGCGAAAGCTTGTTATGTGTGTACACAAATTCCTGTTTCAGTACAAGAGGGAGTTACCTATCATAGTTTTCCCCTAACCTATGGGATAAGCTGTAGTTTGCTACTAACACGTTTCTACAACCAAGAAGTGCAATATTTTTATTCCAGTCACGACCTTGTGGTCTCTTATGTGCCTATCATAGAAGATTTGAATAGCGTAGCTAAATATTATGCCATAAAGTTGATTAAAGGGTTCTTTGAAGCTAGAGTAACAATTAGTACATCTTATGAACACCGCAATAATTTGACTTGCTTGCTTACACCTGTAGACAAAAAACCTTCTAGATCACACTGAAGATAGAAGAAGGGTTCTGAAGGGGAAATTGGAAAAAGGCTTGCAGCAACGATCCTTTATTAATAGTGGGAGTTACAATGGAGTTAGGGAACAAGGGAAATTAGCTTTAGATGCACTACATGTAGGTAAGCTTTGCGTAACACGGCCAAAGTCATATTATGACAATGTGTTTGTGGGAACGAGTGAGTGGAAGCATGTGTTTTTGTTTCAGAGTAAGTGGACTTTTATGTTAAATGGACAGGATGCAGCGATCCCTGGGGTCTATTATATTTGTGGACTTAATGCTTATTACCGTCTTCCAAAGGGATGTTATGGGACATGTTATTTGGGGAAATTTTTACCAAAGATATATCAGCTAGAGGACTTAAAGAAGTTTCCGAAGGTGTCTGAATTATTTCGTACTAGACAAAAGAGAGAGACTGCTGCTGGTGTAGTAGGAGACATATTTGGAGCAATAATTCCTTCAGTGGGAGTTATTTTAAACTTCATAAAGATTCAAAAGTTGTCTACTATTGTGGATAACATTCTGACAAATTTCACAGGGGCTACACTCCTGATGGATACTGAACTTGCTGCGGAGAGGGCTATGACTCTTTAAAACAGGCTTGCTTTAGACATTCTTTTAGCAAAAAATGTCGGAGTCTTTAAGATGCTTAATGAGCCTCACTGCTGTGCTTACATACCTGATAATAGTAATGAGATTAGAAGTATGCTTACTAACCTAACAAGAGATAGTGCGGATTTGAAGGAATTGAAACAACATGGAGTTTGTGAAAAGGTTGGAAAAGGACTTGCTCATGTGGGAGGCTAGTTTACTAGTATTTGGCATGAGATATTGGGAAAAATAATACAGGGAATAGTGATTGTTTTGGCTTGTTTATTTGGGCTATGGTTATCATGCAAAATTAGTAAAAGAATTGAAGAAAAATTGGCAAAACATAATGCGAGGAGGGAAGAAAAGAAAAGGGAGAAAATGTTCAGAGAAAAATATGAAAAGGCAAAGCCCAGGGAAGAAATTGAGATGACAGAATTTAGAAAATGAAAATTTGTGAAAGAAGGGATTTGTGTGATGACAAGAGTCATCAGAGGAGGGATTGTTGGAGTGTAGCTTTTTATTCAATATTAACATGAAAAGCTTGCAAATTAATGTATAATGAAGCTGCATAGAAAACGTGATAGAAGAAAATTAATGTACGCGTTTGAAATGTGCCCACGGGGAGTGGCCACCAATGTATACGATGATTAAGGAACTTGACTAATAATGAATAGATAATGTGCTCATGTATGATTTTGTATTAGCATTATGAGTTTTGTATTAAGGTTTTGCTGAATTAATCACTAGGCCTTAGTTAGGAAGGGTCTGGGCCTAGCTGCCTGGTCTCATATTAACTGTGTTTTCTCTAACGTGCAACGTGCTGTCTTTCTGAAAGACATGGCACTGTACTTTTCCAGAAGCTAGAGATGTGTGTGTAACCGTAGTAAATTCTTTCTCATGAGACCCGACTTGCTCAAGGAGACATTCTTGCTGAATGCAACAGTGTAATTCGCAACAGGTACAAGGTCGCCTAAACTGGTAAAGACAATGGAACTACTGACTGGAGCGGCGAGTGTAACTTTTCTTACCTGACATTCTACCTGTTGAAGGCCTAAATCACAGGAGCCAATAAACTACATGAAAACTGTCTCAGGTAAAGATTCTAATGAGGTGATCAACGGATTATTGGACAGAGATAACGATGCACCAAACATTGACCAATTGGAAATTAGAGACTTGTCTGGCAAATTCAATTTAACAACGTGGGAGAAATCAGCCATTAGAGGGACACTCTTGCTGTTACTCTGATATTCCGTCTTAGTCTCTGCTGTTTGACACTTTGAACTATCCTTATTGCCTCACCCAATACTTGCTTCTCCTCCTTATGAGGGAAGCATTCCTTCTCACCCTAGCTTGCCGAGACTTTGCTGTTCTATCCTGGCTGATGGCGAATGGACTGCTGTCCTGAGGATGAAAACTGACTCTGTATGCTGACCCATTACGGAGGGTAACTATATGATGATAAATTGTAATTGTCTGTTTGCCTTTCCTTTCTAGGTACCAACTGCTCTTGTGACAGAGGCCATAGTTAGATGTTTTCCAAATTTATGTTGCTAAATTGTTTTGCATGAAGCCCAACATGCTGATGCTAATTAGAGGTTAGTTGAGGAATTCACTAATATTGGGTGCAAATAGGCAAATGACTGAATCTTTGCTTTGTTGAATACTGCATTAATGATACTCTGCTAAAGTTGATTCATGTTGACATCGTGCTTTGTTCTGATGTTTCTGATTTTTGCTTTGATAGTCTTATTCAAGTTGCCATATTATAATGCTTTTGATGTGCTTATTGATATTGAGACTTATAAACTTGACCTTAGAATTGTAACTAATAGGGAATAAATATCTTAACCTATATTAGCTTTGCGTGATCATTTACTGGCTGGAAAGTCATGGGGGGTCATTACAACCTGGCGGCCGTGCGGAAGACCGGCAGTAGTGGTGGTTTGCCGCTCGGCGTATAATGACTGTTGGCTGCTCTCCGTCCTTTTTACGACGGAGAGCCGCCAACAGCCATACTGGTGGGCGGTGGGGAAGTGGAGGTTGCTCCACCTCCACCGCCACGCCAACAGAACACCGCCCAGCGAATCACCTCCTGTGATTCGGCGCAGCAGTGTTCTGTTGGCGGTGTGGTGTCTGCGGAGCAGCCCCCATGGCTCCCGTCCCCTCCCGGATTATCGACGGACAAGGTAAGTTGATCGTCCGTTAGGGGGGGGGCAGGGGGGTGTTGTGTGTTGTGTGGGTGCATGGGGGTGTGCGTCTGTGTATGTAGAGGGGGGTGTGAGGGCGTGTATGCTTGCGGGTGTGTTGCGTGTTTTGGGAATGAGTGCATGTATGTCTGTATGTATGTCTGTATGGATGTGTGCGTGTATGTCTGTATATGGGTGTGCGTGTCTGACTGAGTGTGTGGATGTAGGCATGTATGTTGGTGTGTGTGCGTGTATGTGTGTTGGTGGTGCCTGCGTGCATGTCGTGTGTGAGTTATGTGATGTTGGGGGTCGGGTGGGGAGGGGGGCCCTGCCACCTTTGGGGGGTGGCAGGGGTGGTGGGGGGTGTAGGGGAGGGAGTCAGGGTGGGGGTGGGGGGTGGGGGAGACCCCTATCAGTGCCAGGGAAGGAATTCCCTGGCACTGATAGGGCTTACTGCCATGGATTTCATGGCGGTTCCTACCGCTGGAAATCCACGGCGGTAAGCCGGGTCAAAATACCGGCGGCGGTATTGTGACGGCCGCCGGGCTGGAGACCCAGGTCTCCAGCCCAGCTGTCGTCTCCGCCCTGGCGGGCGGAACGGTGAAGCAGCGGATGACCATGCCGGTAACAGCCATGGTCATACTACTAAAAAAAAAGACCGCCAGCCTGTTGGCGGTCTTACCGCCGCTTTAACACCGTCCGCCAGGGTTGTAGTGACCCCCATGGTGTTTTAGTCTTATGGGAGGGCATCGGTAAAGCGAATCGATTAGTTATTATGAATATTGATGAAGTGATTGATCTGTTGATTGAAATGCCAAATAGCTATCTCGTCTTAAGGAGTCCCCAATCAGGGTCAAAAGATTAATTGACCTAAAACGAGTCCCCGTATAAATAAATCAGCTAGGTTGGGAAGCGTTATCACTTTACACAGAGGGGGCTGAACATCCACAGATGGTTGGGCGCAAGGCCTGCAGCCAATCCCCAGCAGCGCAGAATTTAGCTATCCACAGCAGGGTGTTGAGCACCTGTGGACCTGTGGGATGTGGCTAACATTAAGAAACAGACTTGACAACAATGCAAAGTTTTGTCTATTTAACCAACAAAAGTGGTTCTCAAAAAGATCGTTTTTTGTGTGATTTAAAAAAAAAAATTATTTTGATTTACCTTTTTTGTTGGGGTTTCAAATAAAAAATAATAAAATAAAACAGGCCATCTGGCCTTGAAACCAAAAAAAAGAAAATGACTTTCTGCAGTCCAGTTGGTGAGCAGTTACTGAGATTAAACCATGGTCCAGAACTTTGCTACCCAATGGATATTTATTTAGGTGTGATACATGCCAATGTACCATTCAGAGGATTGGCATCTCTCTGTGTTGCCAGGACATGTGATGGCACAGTGTTTTGGTTTCTTCTGATTGTCATTTGGCAGAAACATATTGGTTTACGTACCAGGCTCTAAGGTATTTCATCATTCCTGACATGCCAAACGAGTACTTCTTGCAAGTACCCCTGCTAATAATCTTGTGGTTATATGTCACAACCTTCGAAGAAGCTTTCCTTCGCTCAGCCGGTATTATGAATATTTGCCAGGTGATCAACTCTGGCGTGGTTCTTGTGAGCTCCTCTGCTCCTGAGGCTGTTAGTCTGCTCTCGCTTCTCCACTGCTGGACTCAAAAAGGAAGTAAAGACCCTGTGGGAGTGATGATACTCTATGGGTCCCGTAAAAGTACTGCACTACCCCTTGGAGACGAAAAAGAAAGAATATAAGCAGATATCTGATTGTCTATTTAATAATTAGGACTTAAAACAAGCTTAGATGCTATAGAAATAAACAGGACAAAACTTCCTGAAAATCAGTGAGTCCCTGCCATCTTTTTTAGAGATAGATTTATTAAGTTAAAATCCTTCTCAGTCATGTCAAATAAGGATACTAGAGAGCATCAGGCATTACGTGTAATATGAAGTGCAGAAACACCAGATCATGTAACTGAAGATGTGAAAATACTTTTACTGCCTTCAATTTCTAAAGCAGCTGCAGCTACTAGGCCAGGAAATGGGTTAGTTGTATAGACATTTTTTCAACTTCCACCAGGGCAAAAAAAAACAATTCCCGGTCTGTTACTTTCACCTTATACAATCAGGTGCTGCATCGAGGACAGTCAGGGCAATACTCTATGGGAATATTCAGAATGTCGAAGCATTCTCCTTCCCATCACCCAAGCACCTGAAATTCTTCAGCAGTCAGAAGAGATTGACCTTTGTATGCAGGACTATGCAGCATACTGGACTATGGTGGTCATTCTGACCCTGGCGGTCTTTGACCGCCAGGGCGGAGGACCGCGGGAGCACCGCCGACAGGCCGGCGGTGCTCCAATGGGGATTCCGACCGCGGCGGTAAAGCTGCGGTCGGACCGGCACCACTGGCGGGGTCCCGCCAGTGTACCGTGGCCCCATTGAATCCTCCGCGGCGGCGCAGCTTGCTGCACCGCCGCGGGGATTCCGACCCCCCCTACCGCCATCCAGATCCCGGCGGTCGGACCGCCGAGATCCGGATGGCGGTAGGGGGGGTCGCGGGGCCCCTGGGGGCCCCTGCAGTGCCCATGCCACTGGCATGGGCATTGCAGGGGCCCCCGTAAGAGGGCCCCTACATGTATTTCACTGTCTGCTGCGCAGACAGTGAAATACGCGACGGGTGCAACTGCACCCGTCGCACAGCTTCCACTCCGCCGGCTCGATTCCGAGCCGGCTTCATCGTGGAAGCCTCTTTCCCGCTGGGCTGGCTGGCGGTCTGAAGGCGACCGCCCGCCAGCCCAGCGGGAAAGTCAGAATTACCGCCGCGGTCTTTCGACCGCGGAACGGTAACCTGACGGCGGGACTTTGGCGGGCGGCCTCCGCCGCCCGCCAAGGTCAGAATGAGGGCCTATGTGTCAAAAAGTTTTGTCAAGGGAAAAAAGTCAAAAGAGCTTTCTTCGAACATCTGTAACAACATATGAGGGAACAACACAAGAACATTTGCAAAATTGTTAAAAAATAAAACAATTTTTTTTTTGAAAAAGTCAAAATATGCCAATGCGTATGTTTATGGTTAAAAAAAATAAAAAAGAGATAAAAAAACACTTAAAAATGTTCACCAAGGGGGGCGTAGCCAAGGCGTCAAGATGGCGGTCGCACTTTCATAGTGCTCTGGACCCCTCCGTCATCCGCCTCCTGTAAGGAACACCATACGTTCCCATCAGCACCGTCACTGTTCTCCCGAGACTCTGTTGCCCCACCCGAGAACAAATAGCGACCCTCCTGGCCCGGTAATGAGTGGATCTTCGCCGCGGCCGGCGGCGGCCAAGATGGCGACCAGAGAATGAAGCCGAGGTGCGGACGGCCGGGGGCCGGGGCGCGGCGGTGACCGGGTGCGCCTGCGTGCCTGGCCGTGGCTCTTTGGTGCGGCGGCAGCGTGCCTCACAGCCAGGGGCGCGCTGCGGATGAGATCGGCCCCGGAGGGCCCAAAAACCTGCGGCCTCGTCACCCCCCTTCCCCCTCCAGACCGGGGGATGGGGAGAGGAGAGGGAATTCCTCCAGCCCGAGGCCCAGAACCGGGCTGAACAACAGTCCGGGGGTGCCGAGGCCCTGGACCCGGGCCACAAATAAGTGTCTCCCCGCGGGGCATGGGGACGGCAGGACGCCGCTGGGACTGGCAGACGGCCACTGAGCCGCCGGGGGCCGGGGCGTGGTGGTGGCCGGGTGCGCCCGCGCGCCTGGTCGTGGCTCTTTGGTGCAGCGGCAGCACGCCTCACAGCCAGGGGCGTGCTGAGATGAGATCGGCCCGGGGAGCCCGAAAACCTACGGCCTCGTCACCCCCCTTCCCCCTCCAGACCGGGGGATGGGGAGAGGAGAGGGGATTCCTCCAGCCCGAGGCCCAGAACCGGGCTGAACAACAGTCCGGGGTGCCGAGGCCCTGGACCCGGGCCACAAATAAGTGTCTCCCCGCGGGGCATGGGGACGGCAGGACGCCGCTGGGACTGGCAGACGGCCACTGAGCCGCCGGGGGCCAGGGCGTGGTGGTGGCCGGGTGCGCCCGCGCGCCTGGTCGTGGCTCTTTGGTGCAGCGGCAGCACGCCTCACAGCCAGGGGCGTGCTGCAGATGAGATCGGCCCGGGGTGCCCGAAAACCTACGGCCTCCTAACTCCTTTTCTAACCCCTGGATCGGGTGCACGGGGAGAGAGGAGACGGGATTCCTTCAGCCCTAGGCCCTGAAGCAGGCCGAACAACAGTCCGGAGGTGCCGAGGCCCTGGACCCGGGCCACAAATAAGTGCCTCCCGCGGGGCGCGGGGCGCGGGGACGGCGGGACGCCGCTGAGACTGGCAAACGCCCACTGAGCCGCTGAGAGGTGAGGGAGTTGAGCCCCCGCTGGAGACTGAATGAGATGGCGGTCTGAGATCTGGATTGAGGCGTGGATTGCTGAGAACTGAGGTGCGGTGGCGGCTGGGACACGTCCGCGCGCCTTGCCGCGGCGCTTCGACACAGCGGAGCGGTGCGCCTCACGGTTGGGGGCGCGCTGCGATAGAGATCGGCCGGGAGAGGCCGGAACCTACAGCCTCATCGCCCCTTTTCTTCTTCCCCTTTAACCCCCCCCCCGAGGCCCTGGGGACGGAGGGGAGAGAGGGACTCCTCCAGCCTGTTGCCCGGACGCGGATCACACAACGATGATCCGGAGATGCCAGAGCCCTGGTCCCGGGCTATAAATAGGTGCCTCATTGCGGGGCTCGGGAGCGCCTGGGGCACCGTGGTGATCAACATGCACATTGGCCTGCTGAGACAGAGAAAGTGTCGGGCCACTGCTGGAGACCGAACCACTGGGCAACGCTGAATAGAGGTGAGCCATGCGCTGGGGCAGCCACCCAAGTCCAAGACACGGGGCCAGTGCCATTGGAGGGGGGGGACACCCTCGTGATCTTCCCCCTCTTCCCCTCTGGCCTTGGAGGATGTCGCGCCACTGATTGCGAGGGACTGGGCCTCTTCCTTTTCCCCCCTTCTCTTGTGGCGCTGGAACTGTGGACAGACACCATGGGCAAAGATAAGTCAGCAAAACAAACGATGGCACAAACTCGCATAGACCTGTTCACCACAGGCGCAACTGGGTCCCGGACAGAAGACCCTGCCACAAATGGGGGAGGTGAGCTGCGGACGACATCCGGCGATCTAGCGGCAATCCTTCAGGCGATCCAGGCTTCCCAGGCGGCTGTCGAATCCAAGATAGGAGAAGTTAGGGTGGACGTGGCCTTGGTCCGGCAAGATCTTTGCGACACCACGGCCCGAATCACAGAGGCCGTATCCAGAATCTCCACAGTGGAAGATGATGTGACCACTCTTAAAGCCCAAGTCTCGGCGCTGACCACTTGTACATCGGAGGTGCACCGGAGAGCCGAGGATGCCGAAAACAGGTCCAGACGAGAATCTTCGCATGGTGGGTCTCCCTGAGTCCACCGCAGAACCATCCCTGGCCACATACTTGGAGGAATGGTTCCGGTCCTGGATGCCGGCGGACCGCCTCACACCGTGGTTCGCGATTGAGCGAGCCCACAGGTCGCTGCGGGCAAAATCCCCGCCTGGCTCTCTGCCCAGGCCAGTAATACTTTGCCTCTTCAATTTTAAAGACAGAGATGCAGTGCTACAGGAAGCACGCTCCAGAGGAGACCTTCTCTGCAATGGAGAGAGGGTACTCCTTTTCCCTGACTACATGACGAAGTGCAACAGCAGCGCCACTCATTCACTGAGGTGAAACAAAAACTGAGAACAATGGACATTCAGTACCGCCTCCTGCTTCCAGCAAGACTCAGAGTGGTCTACAGTAATAAGACCCACTTCTTTGAACAGCCGGCCGCGGCGTGGACTTGGCTAACAGAAAAGATCCCGCTGGGCTCACACAGGCAGGGGTCAAGATTGCTGCCCAAGGCACTGCCAAATCACCAAGCGGGGCAACAATCTGACCGACGCCAGCGTACGTGCTCTCGGCGACGAAGGGGGCGACGTGGATCCCACTTAGAATCCCCTTTGGAGACCCGCCGAGTGGAACTGCGAGACCCACAACCATTAGAGAACTCTGAAATTACTCCAGAGAGCCAAGGCCCACAGAGTGCGACCCCGACCCACCCGGGGCCACTGGAAGACACAGACTTGTCCAGCAGCCCGGTTTTGTGATCCTACAAATGAGAAACTTTTCTGGAAAAGAAACAGACTATCGGGAGGACGAACACTATGCCAGCTCTTACTGTTTATTGTGCATTTATACTTGATTGGACACTATGGAGGGGTCCACCACCAGTACCACTGCCCTCCAGTTGACGGTTCACCTCACCAGTTCTAGAAGTGAGGTGCTATACATGGGCGACAGATGCTTCTGGGGGGAAGTATGGGGAGGGGTGGGAGTTGGGGGGCAAGGGAGTTCAGGCCTAGTTTCAGAGGCCAATGTTATGGTTTTCATGCTAGTATGATGTTTATGCTTGTTAGTTAGTACACTGAGCAGGGAACGCAGAGACACAGTCGACACACTGGGGACACGCGCTCTGCGGCGGCATGGGCAAGAGACAGGCTTTTCAGAGTTTCTAGGCCTAATAATGAAGAGTTCTGATATCCACTATAAAAATCTTTTTCAAAGTCACCCACCCACATGAATCAAACACAAGTTATCTCGTGGAACGTCAATGGTCTCCTTGATAAGATTAAACATACTGCAGTGTTCGCCTTTATACATAGATCTCGACCAGAAGTACTCCTGCTGCAAGAGACACATCTCCTAGGAGATAACTGCCCCTTTTTTGCCCGCCGGGGGTTTGATAGGGTATATCACACGGGGTTCACGTGCGGATCGGGGGGTAGCCATATTACTACACCGTACATTCCCAATGACACTCATCCAGATATGGAGAGACAGACAGGGACGTTATGCGACCATCACCGGCAAAGTCGAGGGGGCCACGATCAACATAGTCAGTGTCTATGCTCCTCCCTCCTTGATCAGTGGAACTCTCCAGGCCATCACCAAGTTACTTTCAGACTTACCCCCAGGAATGACTATGCTGGGAGGCGACTTCAACGCAACCCCAGACCCGACCTTAGATGTAGCCGGTCCACTCTCCATGTATAGGCACACATCAGCAGTGGGAATCATTGGATGGCTCTCCACGACGGGACTCTGTGATGCCTGGCGGGTATGGCACCAGAGACGGCGACAATTTACTCACACTTCGGTGGCCCATGGCTCACAATCCAGAATAGACCTGGTGCTATTCCCAAGCACAGACTGTACCGCCTTTTCGCACATTGAAATACTTGCTAGAGGAGTCTCTGACCACGCCCTGCTCCGGTTCACTATGGGCACCACTCGGTCTCGGTCCCGTCCTATGTGGCGGCTAAATGCGTGGTACCTCCAAGATAAAAGCTACACGGAACAGCTGCAACAGGCACAAAGAGAATACTTTCAATTGAATGAAGGGTCAGTGACCTCAATAGGCGTGCTGTGGGCGGCGGGCAAGGCGGTGTTACGAGGCACGGCCAAAAATTTGATACGAAACCAGGAACGCACCAAAACCCAGCAGATTGCACAGCTAGAGCTCCGAGCAATGTGTCTGGAAAACGAGAGTGCAATAAACCCAAATGAGGTGGTGACGCATCAACTCCTCCTAATCCGGGAAGAAATCCGAGATCAATCCCTGGAGGCTGCGAAACACATATGGGGCCAGCACGGGGAAAATCTACGGGGGGGGACAAAACCGGGAAAATGCTGTATTGGCTGGTTTCCCGCCATCATGCCTCAAGGATTGTCCCAGGAATTTACGACGGAGAAGAGAACCTTGTTGCAGGACACCCCGAAATTGCAAACACCTTTGCCACTTACTACTGTACACTGTACCAGGATTCTACACGAATAGACCTCTGTCAGGCCCGCCGACTACTAGATGAGGTTCCCCTCATGCAATTTCCCACGGCGGAAATACAGATCTTAGAAGAACCCATCAGCGCAGAGGAAATTGGGGTGGCTGTCTCTGCACTAGGTACAGGCAAGACGCCGGATCCCGATGGGTTCCCCTCGGAGTATTACAAAGCATTTAGGGAGGACCTAACCCCACACTTGATGCGCCTTTTTGCAGAGGTGGAGAAAGGCGGATCCTTCCTCTGAGAGTTAGACACCACCACGATTGTAGTGCTCCCCAAATCTCAACCCCCCTTGCTACACTGTGCGGACTATAGGCCGATATCATTGCTCAATTCCGAAATTAAAATTTGTGCCTCAATCCTCGCCGCTCGTCTCAAGAGGGTCCTACCGCAACTAATTCAACCAGACCAATGTGGGTTTATGGCAACCCGCAGTACACAACACTGTTTCCGTCGATTACATGTGGCTCTGGCGGAGAGACGCCGATTGCCCCGAGATCTCGCCCTTTTACTTATTGACTTCGAAAAGGCCTTTGACTCAGTTGACTGGGGGTTCCTTTTCTTGGTGCTCTGACGCGTGGGTCTGGGTCCGAGATTCCGCCGTCTGGTCCAGGCATTATACACCAACCCTACGGCCTGCGTACAGGTCAACGGGGTCTTATCCTCTACTTTTGAAGTTCGCAGAGGCACGCGGCAGGGATGCCCTTTATCCTTTCTATTCACCTGGCCATTGAGCCTCTGGCTCCGATGATCAGGACAGGCCCAATATATCGTGGCTGGAAATGGGGCCCCTCACGAGAAGATAGAATAGCGCTATATGCTGATGACGTCCTGTTGTACATGGAGGAACCCAGTATAACGGGACCGAGAAGTCTCTGCCTCCTACGACAATTTGAACAAGCGTCGGGGCTCAGGATGAACTCCACCAAATCAATTCTGATCCCGCTGGTGAGTTCACGTGACTGCTTTGACTGGCAAGATACAATACCCCTACGCAGGCTCAGTTTTAAATAAAATACCTGGGAATCTGGGTGTCTCTCCTACCTGAAATGAAATGGGCCAAAAAGCTATCCCCGTTGCTAACACACCTCAAAACAGACTTGCAGAGATGGCAAACCCTACCACTAAATGTGATGGGCAGAGTAGCCCTATATAAGATGATGATCTTGCCAAGGCTCCTATACACATTTCAGAGCTTTCCCCTCCCAATCCCGCACTCCAGGTTCAGAAATCTCAAAAACGTCACAGGATGGTTCCTCTGGAGGGGTGCCAGGCACCGAGTAGCAACACAACACTGCCGAAGGGGGGTATATGACGGGGGCCTGGGCGCCTCAGACCCCTACCTATATTATTTAGCCACCCAAATTGATTGTGATCCACGATTGGGTCGCTAGGGGTTGGGACGACCTGGCTTATCGGATAGAACTAGGGATCTAGGGTTCCCCACGTATTCTTGATATGCTATACGGATCACCACTTCCCCGCGATATGGAAGAAATTGCTAGGGTGTTTTTTTGGGGCGTGGCGTGCCGCATTGTGGTACACCCAATGGAACGCCATTGTCACCCTTCAGACCCCGTTGTGGAGGGGGAGATGGTTGAGTGCTCCTGCAGCTCTGGAAGGATTCGCAGAATGGGACCTACTGGCATTTCCCTTGTGGGAGACGTATGGAAGGGGGAATCTATGAAATCATTTCAAGACCTACAGGGAGAATTTCAGCTAACTTAGACACAATTCTTCAGATACCTCCAGCTAAGACACGCCCTGAGGGTGCACTTGCCCACCGCGGGCCCCATGCCAAAATATAATCCACTTGAAGCCAAACTGCTCATGGGGAACCTGGAAGGGAAAGGTATCTCTCAAATCTACAAAATGCTAATTAGCAACGCCCCCGGTAATTTAAGTTCAGTCAGGACCAGATGGGAGTCCTGGGTTGGGGCCCGGGAAGAGACGGAATGGAGGGAGGCCTTGATGGCACCCAAGGTACTGGTGGTGTTGGCTAGACTTTGTGTAGTGCAATTCTATTCTTTATAGGGAGCATATCTGACGCCATCCAGACTGCACAGGGCGGGACTCCGCCCCTGTGCCAAATGCCCATGATGCCCGAGCGAACCAGAAAACTTTTTCCACATGGTATGGTCCTGCCAAGTGATACAGAAATAGTGGGATAAAGTTATCCAAGAACTGGAAAGGGCCCTGGGACAAGAGGTACAAAAATCCGCTAAATTAGTCTTACTAGGAGTAATGGAGGAGATGGGGAGAACACACGCAATACGCGCCCTGGCTGCTACGACCTTGCTGGTAGCCAAGAGAGATATTGCTGCTGCCTGGAACTCCCCCGAAGGCCCGTCACTCTGGAAGTGGAAAAGGGGGGTTGATTGGTGTGCAAACCAAGAAAAAGTGGTATATGAATCCAGGCACTGCCCACAGAAATATGAGAAAATATGGGGACAATGGTTAGAATTACTGATATTGACCGGAAGAAGAACACAGAAAAGAATGTTGTAATAGGACCTGAACTGTTGTCTACTTTATGGTCCGCAGTGCTGTTGATTGTTAATATTGAGAATGAGCTGATGATGGAATTACATATGATGCATGTGTCTTCTGATTTGTACCTTTTCCCCTTCCCTTTCCCCTTAAAAAAAAAAACAATAAAATCAATTTCTTATGGAAACATGGTCCTAACTATAAGTGCCCATGGTGACCACCACTGGGTATATGCGTATATATATATATATATATAAATATATATATATATATATATATATATATATATATATATCAGGTCGCCAACATTTAGAAAATGTTACCAGACCTGCAGGTTGAGTACCTTGAGCAATCTACTCAACCTAACTGTAATGTACTTGACCCGAAAACGGGTCTCACATTGTGTGATCCTATGCAAACATTGTAGTTTACAGTCGCCTTTCTCTTCATTCTCACATATGAGTGCACCTTCAAATATACGAGTTCAGCATTTCTGCTGTAAAAAAGTCCTCTTTTGTTTGATTAAATACACTAAATGTTTGCTCCATGTATAATACATCTAGCCCACATATAGGGTACACCTGATCCATGCATGATTTGCCCTTTACTTTATTATTAATGTTGCCATCAGAGCAGGAGTGTTTCTTAGTTTATGTTTAAACACTCACTTTTAATAAGTATATTACTAAACCATGATGTGGTAGCGCACTGCCATTTACAGACAGTATATTTCCAAGAAATGCCCAAAACCCTTCCCATCAACTTGCAGCTTTACTGATAAAACTATATCGTGCATTAACAATAATCAGTGAAAATTAGGTTTCAGAAAAAATATTTATCATTTGCACATCACCAAGTCAAGTGTTCTGACTTTATTTCATCCTAATATAATATTTTTTTCCTCACACAAGTACAAAAAATGGTCTTTCACAGCTACTGAAATATATTTTGAAATGTTTCTTAAGTTGACTTAGTTATATAAATGTTGTCTGTCAGGAAATTCTTGACACCCACAGTCTTTCATTTCACACAGGTCAGACAGTTCATCTTATAAAAGACTGGAACTCTGCAGTCACAATGAAAAGTATTTACATTGCAAGAAGACAAACTGACTTTTGACCTCTGTCTCTGAACACAGAGAAAATGTGACAAGAATAAGATTTAAAGGCATCTTAATTGCTAATTCAGTTTCTGTCTGAACAGAACACCTGTTCTTTGTCCACTCCCCAGAAGGGGCAAGTAGGTTCTAAAAATAGCTCAACCTCATAAAAACAAATATATAAGAAATCACCACATCAGTTTATAATCTAAGCCTCTTGGCTTTAACAAGGGATTGCCACATTCATAAGACAATTATTACATGTCAGGGAATCAGGTTTGAATGCAATCATTAGGAATATAAATATTTCAATGTTTGTCAATGAAGCTCTCAAGAAAGACTTTGTACTCAAAACAACATTAAACATGTTAGAGTCTTTCTTTTACACCCTTTAGGCTATTGAATACAATCTTAGCACCAGCTACAAGGGGTCCCTTCACTCCAATTGAAGAACATACAGATTCTGCCTGAAATACTTAAAAAATGATGGAAGATTTCCCTGTGGTTGTTTATTCAATGACTCAGGAGGCTTAGTTTGTTTTCATAAAATCATGTCTGAGTAGATGCTGCAATTCCAGCAATGCCCCAACAAAATCCTTTAATCTGTTGTCTTTTCCTCTGCCCATATTTGATCATCACAGGGCAAGAACAAAATGTAACTAAAGCCTGTGAGTGGCATTATGGTTTTTTCCTGACCAGGACTGTGAATATTTAATGAGCAGCTCCTGCTGTTTAAGGATACCCTGGGCACCCACAGCCTTTGCTCTTTGTTTTTCCATTTTTGTGTCTTCAATAGCAGCCAGGGGAGCCCACTTCAGTGCTGCTGAGCCTCCTCCGCAGCTGGCCAGCACATTACCTAGCTGCTGTAGGAACTGACAGCATCTTTTCTCCTGGCTGGAATGGTGCGCTGTTGAGTGTATTCCCCGCATCCCCAGTCACATAGAGTGGGACTGGCACACCACCATGTTGGGGGTGTGGGGTGGCGAACCCTCCTTCCTCTATTGACTTCTGTGTCCTAGGGATGGGGTCCTAGGGTTGGGTTTCTGGGGCCACATCTAGCATGAGATGGGGGGCCCAGGTAGGTGAAGTTGTGCTTGGGTAGGGGACCCCCATGCACGGCCCTCTTCCCAGATCAATAATTCTATGAAGCACTATAATGCTGTGCTGAGCCCTTGGCCTAGCCCCCCTCTGAAGCATTTTTTAGCAATCGCAGCAGATCCCCATGGCCCCAATTTCATCATTTTTTTCAGGGGCAAAGTTATGTACCATTTCAAGGTACATAACTCTGGCCCTGTTGAACTGATTTTGGAGATCATTGGCTCATTTTGCTCTTGGTGGTGAGCTCTAACCACCAAAGGCCCTTTCATCAGGCCTCCATCCAAGGACTTTGGTTCTTTGACTCCTTGCACCATCCTTCTCTTCTGTGTGGCTCCTTGGTGTTCGTCTCTTGCTGGTGGGGGTATCTTGCACAGCACCACTACTAGTAGATAGCACATCACTCTTGTGCCTGCACTCCCAGACCCAATAGCTACCTGACTGTCCTGCAGAGCAGCTGGAATGGCACAGGAGTACAGGTTTTCTCCAGCTAGTAACTAGGTTACTTAAGGGGGGTAGTGCCACTGGCCCTGGAGAGACTCATCATGATACTGGGGTCATCTGGAGTCAAACTCCATATTCCATTCTTCCATTGTAATCATTCTCAGGGCCTGGATCTTATTCTTGTCTATCCTTGTGGTTTAACAATGGGGGTGGAAATTTATAGATTCCACGCACCCCTGGCCAGGCCTAGAATGCCACATCATCCCTCCACTCCTACCCCAACTCTCCTGCATAGGATTTTGGGACAATCCATTATGGAGTTGTCAAGTTTTCAAGTTGCGAAGAGCTCCTCTGAGGGCTTCAGTTCCACCCCAGCTCACATGACTGCCAGATCCCCTTCCACCAAAACTTCAAAGAAGAGCCCCTTCTGTGTTGGCTCCAGATGTCTGGAGTTCCTCCTTTGTTTAGTGGGTCTGGGTTGACCCAGCCCAGGTGCAGACTGATAGCTAACTATCAGATGCCGTTTCTCCCATGCTCCTTTCCTCTCCTAGGAACAAGGTCAATCACTGATAATTGTTTGGGGAGGCCTTTGTTCTCTCTGCTCGGCAGCAGAGAGATTAACTTTGCCCAGCAGATGGGGAAAAGGCCTGGAATCTGATTATGAGATGATTCAGAGAAATATGACAATTCTTGATGTGCCATGTGATGTATATATGTGTTATTGGGACCTGCATATTCAAACTCGGCGTGCATGTTTTACCCCATTTTGACATCTTGCTGGACTGTCTAGGCCTAAGTGGGGCAATACTGCACTTTAAGGCAGATTTCACATACATGTTTAATATAATGAAAGCACTACAATTTTTTTTATTAAACTCTACTGACCTATATATGAATGCCCACTAATATTGTAAGGCCTACCTCAGGTCAGCAGCAATCCTGGCAGTCTCTTCTGCGTATGCACAACAACAAAACCCACTCTCCAGTCACCCCCAAAAAAAAATTCTATGTACACACTGCACCTAACAGCCTGGGCTATTTTAATGATGATTCTGGTACAAATAGGGTGAAACTACATACAAAAAACAATAAAAATGTGATGTTCTGTGGTGACAATCGAAAAGTATAAAAAGGGGATGGAAAATTTGGGTAATATAGGAAGGAGTATAGGAAGTACCTTATAGATAATCACCACAAGCCTGTCGAAGAGTGCTACCAACTGGCTAATATGTTATCATCGGCTCCCTCATGCCTATGCAGGAAAGAAGGCCAAACTAATGCATTAGCACATGAATGAAAAAGGGAAAGATCCTCAATTGAAAGAGAGTGTTATAATCACTCTCTGAGTCACAAATGACCAACAAATAAAGTTACAAATGTGTCCAAAGTACCCAAATTATTTTTAATAAAATGGGCCTTCTACACATGATTAAAAACAATTGGACATGCCCAGACCACAAAGTAACAAGCTGCAGACATGTTTTTCATTGCCAAAAGATTAACTGTAATAATTTCAACAGGGCAGGAGGACCAGACTGTCACCCAACAGTACACTGCACCAAATGAGAGAGAGAGAAAAACAAAACAGAGAGTGGGAAGTGAGTGATCCATGCATAGTTCATAACCCAAATAATGTGTCAAACATATATGTCAAAGGAAAGAAAGGAACATTTCAAAAATATTTATCACATCGCCACCAGGTGAAGGCCTACCAGTAGTCAGTGGCTGTGCATGACGTTAGTATCACACATGCAGCCCATATTTGGGAGCTCATGCATGTGCACCCATGTTCACATGCAGCCAGCCAAGTGCCCCATATCCTCGTTGGCAGCGTTCTTATTTTAAAAGACAGACACTGGTGGTAAACATACTCAGTTTAATTACTGTGACTGAGACTCAGGTAGTGAGACTTAACCATAGTAAAGGTCCAAACACCAGGGGATCAAAGGCTAAAAATCCTGGTGGACTAAAAGAGTGGAACTCATTTGCAAGAGAAATCTCTGCCCGGAAAATACAGAGGAGGTGTAGGTTGACAGCTGTCCCTATGGGTTTGTGAAATGTATTGTGCAGTAAGAAAGCAGTACTACTGGTGCAGTTTGTAAACAGGTCGCAGTGTCTCTCATCCTACGATGACAGCAATCTCATGAGCAAATTGTGCATCCTTTAAATACTAATACAGCATGATACAATAATGACTATATTCACACTTTGCACACATTCCGATTTATGCATCTCAAAATAACGGGTAATATGCGAACAGGACACGTTATTTTCCATTCTGAGGTGCCAAGACCCGTGATGTGCATACCTAGCAACAGTCGTGTGAGAAAAAAAACCTGGAGTGTGCAATATGTTGCTGTGTTATAAGCCTGATTTCTATACATATCTGATTGTCTCCTGAATCGGAATTCCTGCCCTGCTCAGAGCAAACTAAATTACAGACCAACTAACTGACAGTGAATTTGTGCACCTTTTATTATTAACGAAAGCATAACAAAAGGTGGAAATGAGTGAAATTTGCAGTAAGATAAGAAAATATTGTCTGTCATTTCAGGACAGGGAGTCGAGTTCATACTTCGACATCTTGCAACGCGGCCGCCACGTGACTTGTTTTAGGAAGTAGCAATTTGCCATAAAGGATGCCTACTCTGAGTCCATCAGGCCTTCATTTAATGTCTGCAGATTACCACAGCTTCGCTGTCCCAAGGGACGCCCGCTCTTGTTAGGCCGCTGCTCTCCTTCTGTCACGGTGCTATATGTTTTCTTTTCCCCACTGATATAAAGTCTGGTTGATAGCGACACCACCACAGAGGCCGGGTTGAACTGATTTTGGTGTGATTAAATGCTACCATCTCGTGTCAGAGATGTTCTGGCCGTGCTTCTTTTGAGCATTCATGACTGGAAAGAATACGATGTGCGCTCTGAACCGTGATTTTACCGTCTTTGGTTCTCTCCCAAAATAAACCAGGCCACCTTCACGTTTCCATGGAAACCGTGGAAGCACAAGCTTTCGAGTTCAGTTACTGTATTTTTCTCTTTGAACTAAATTAATGCACATTCTCTTGGGACAGAGGAGTTTTTTGTTCTTGCAAATTGTAAGTGCCAGTCTTATAGACTGCTCTTCATTTGATTCAAAGCAATAACCATAGCAGGATGATGGACGTGTTTATGTTGTTTCTTTAACTCTTAACTATTAGGTTACCAACAAATTCTTTTGTTTGTACCTGTCAGGTACTGTAGTGAATCCTAGTTGTTTTAATGGGATAGCAGGAGTTAGCTTAGCCTCTGGCTTGTAGACTCATGCCCCCGTCACCTAGTGACTTTTAACCTACTTAGCTTGCTCTTTCTTAGCCCATTTAATTATTTATTTCTTCTATGATGGCTGCCTTGTTTATAGTTAGGCCACTTGTTATGAGTTACATTATCAGTGTCACCGGGCCAAGGCGTCAAGATCAAGCACCAAAGACAAACAAAACAGTAGGTGTTCACACTTAGGGATTTTCCCTCTCTATACTTTCAGAGGGATTGTTGATATTAATTGCCGTCCCAAGCATGCCTGTTATCTATTGTTTAGGAATACACTTACGTCAGGGGACCTTGTAGATCTGTATAAGTACATCACACTTTAGACATATAATCAGAGGGATTCCGACCAGAGGGCATCTCCACCATCGCTGATACCGATGCTGCAGTCGTCTTGACGCTGACCCAGACTTCGTGTCCCAACGGAGTCTGAGATAGCGACCTCGTTCCAAGGTAACGAGGGTTGGGGGCTCCTCTCAGGGACACGGCATTGGCAGATTAGGTTTAACAAACCCAGCTCTCCTTTAGGTAGGAGTTTAGGCCTTTCACATTAGGGTATTAGGGTATATTCCATCTTATATATCTTTTTCATGTATTGCAAAATGGTGGGGGTCTTCATAACAATGACTCTTGTCTTCACAATACTGTTACTAGCGATATTCATTATCCTAATCATTGCAGTCCATGCAACTTATCGCAAATTGCAGTTATGTTAAATAAAAAGCTATTTTAACTTTAAAATGTAAATTAGCACTTGTATAGCGCACTACTCACCCGTTAGGGTCTCAAGGCGCTGTACTCATACCGCTATGGAACCCCTCCTGGCTTTTCCCTGTGAGGCACCCACTCCTGAGCACCCCCAGGGTGAAGCCAGGCATCCAAGTGCTGTTGGGGCCGTTGTGGAGATTAAGCAAGCTATTGCCCAGGGTTGCAGAGTGGGACCCATGAATTAGATTAGGCACCGAGGCGAGAATTATCTGGTCAAGGGGAATTGAGCCCAAGACCTGCCGAAGCGGGACTTGAACCCTGGTCTTGAGCCAGATCTCTGCTTCAGGGTCTGCCGCTCTAACCATTGAGCCACACTTCTCCACTAAGCCACACTTCTCCACAGTTGTTGCATGGTTGGTTTGTGTCTTTCCTGCATTATTCCTCTAACACGACTTCTTTGTCCTTAGGGGAACTTTAGTGCACTTTGCACTCACTTTTCAGGGTCTTGGGGAGGGTTATTTTTCTAACTCTCACTATTTTCTAATAGTCCCAGCGACCCTCTACAAGGTCACATAGGTTTGGGGTCCATTCGTGGTTCGCATTCCACTTTTGGAGTATATGGTTTGTGTTGCCCCTATCCCTATGTTTCCCCATTGCATCCTATTGTAACTATACATTGTTTGCACTGTTTTCTAAGACTATACTGCATATTTTTGCTATTGTGTATATATATCTTGTGTATATTTCCTATCCTCTCACTGAGGGTACACTCTAAGATACTTTGGCATATTGTCATAAAAATAAAGTACCTTTATTTTTAGTATAACTGTGTATTGTGTTTTCTTATGATACTGTGCATATGACACTAAGTGGTACTGTAGTAGCTTCACACGTCTCCTAGTTCAGCCTAAACTGCTCTGCTAAGCTACCATTATCTATCAGCCTAAGCTGCTAGACACCCTATACACTAATAAGGGATAACTGGGCCTGGTGCAAGGTGCAAGTACCCCTTGGTACTCACTACAAGCCAGTCCAGCCTCCTACATTACTGCATCTGTGTCATTGCCTTGTGTTTGTATGAGACATAATATATCTGTGAGAAAAGGGTAATCTCCGTTTAACCACGACAATCCCTGAGATGTCTTATTTTTGAGTCCATGCGTAAACGGCTGCCATAAATCACCTTTTTCTATTACATTTCCGGTGAGGTGCTGCTAGTGAGCCGGTAAGGTTGGGATAACAGTTGCGACTTGTTGTAGGAAAGACGCAGCCGCCTACAAACAAAAGTACTGTCATCCTTAAACCAGCAGTCTTGCCCAGAGCAAGAGTCCAAACTACGACATGGCGCCACCAACGATGGTGTTTAGGCACTAATTTACGGATACCCTGACTATCACTGTCTCACAAACAACAGGTACCCTAAGTACCATTATACGGAGACGTCCGTGGTCTTTGGGAGATTCCTCCTCAGCTGAACAGGTAACACCTAATTAAGCTGTAGGTTGTTCGAGCTCGAACTCATAAAAAGGAAAAGACTTCCCCAATCTTGTGTTCCGTTTCTCTAAACAACTATGGCTAATACCATAGACATTCCTGCAAATGCTAGACATGCACTTACACAACATTTATTAGCGCATGGCCTTACAGACGAGGGCGAGGATGTTACTCTGATAATAGAAGCAACTGAAGCATACCAAACAGAAACGTTTTACTGTTGGGTCACCTTTCCTGAGGTTGACCAAAGAGCACACACATTTCACACATATGAAGTTACGAACGTACCTGTACGGTACGAAGCATACCAGTATCATGAAATATCGCTCACATATCAAGAGCATCAGAACTGGTTTGAAGGCGCCCTACCACATGTACTACGAAGAGTGAGGTTATGTCCCTTAAGTAATGAGGGACCTACCTGGCCTATGTTCGCCACATATACACCTCACCCGGGCATACAGAATATGCCGATAGTAGATTTATGAGTTTTATATAATGAATTAGTGGCATTATTACATAGACGATTGGTTCAGTTCGTAATGGGAACATTGAACACAACACCAGCACGTCCAGCACCGCCAGTAGCTGGTGGATATCAATTGGCTACTGGGATTAATCCACAAACTGTGCATACTATTATGGGTAAAGTGCCCACGGAACAAGAAAAAATACCGTTCTGGATAGCCCAGAAAACTAATCAGCTGGAAGCTGTGTTTCCCCATATGGGACCACAGGAAAAACATAGATTGCTCACTATGTGCTTGCCATTTGGGATGGTTCCCTCGGTGGATGACTGTGCCACATGGGGTACAGTCTTCGCTGCCATATATACTACCACTCATGGTACCCCGACACTTGCCAATTTTCCGGAGGTGTTAAAACAAATACAAAATTAACATGGGGCTCCACCAGCCCTGGATCTGGGGATAAAGTTAATGCTTAACTTTGACGCTGTGTCCTCAATCATACTGAGTAATATTAAAGGGGAAGCGGTAGCACTGGCAATTCGCCAGCGTCTCCTGGAAACTCTAAACCAGGAACAGGAGAGACAGCTACCGAAAATAATTTCCGATACCTATACTAGTATAGGACGGGATAGTTTGGGAGCCAAGCCTAAGAAATTGGAGTTACAAAGTACCGCCCATAAGGAGGGTACGAAGCAGGCACAAGAGGGCTCTAAGAAGCGCTGGGACAAACAAAAAGATTTCAAAGAAAAAATAAATAAGAGAGCTGATTCTCCACACCCGGAGTACTCCGAAAGGAGGTATAATCTCAGAAATAGGGAGAACATTAGAACTCCAGACAGATATACTGATTCACGTCCCTCTCGTTCCTTTCAGGACGCACCGGATAGACGTAGCGAGAGAGGGGGCCGTCAAGATCGACATCTGGAATACGTGAAAGAAAAGAAAGACTTAACACAGTCTACCGTTAAAAAAGAAGAAAAGACTCCTCAGCAAAAGCCACAGTTTAAAAAGAAGAAGGTGGCAGCACTGACAGTTAAAAATGCCAGTAGTATTGAGAATACTGTTGAGGAACAGGAGGTGGGCAGTGACTCTGTTGGACAGCGCGGCAGAGGTCACGATATGTCGCCGGAGTCTGAAAGATCATCTGGATGCGACAGCAACTAGCGATTACATCGCGGTTGAAACAGCGGATGGCCGCGTTCTTCCTCCTGATAGGGTTTATGTTTTAACAATTCAGATAGAGGGAGACGTGAAAGCACTATTAGTGTGATATTTTGGGATGAACTTACTAGTGATATCCTATTGGCCGAGAGAGACTGGCCACCTGAACACGTCCGCAAGCTCCCGCATGGGGAAGATGTCATTTTGCCTTCTTTCTCCGATCTTGTTCCAGAAGCAGCAAAAGAAGCCTATGCTGCTGAATGGGCTTTAGCGCAGGCACCTGCACTATACCGCAATCATGACGATTGGGACAAGGAGTCTCCTTGTCATATTATTCCCGTTAGGTCTACACCCCAACCGCAGCCACAATACCCTGTTAAACATGAAGCAAAAGCTCCGGTGAAGGAGATACTATCACAACTTGAGTACCAGGGAGTAATTGAGCCCTGTACGTCTGCGATGAATAATCCATTATTTCCTGTTGCAAAGCCAGATCATTCATATAGAATAGTAGTTGATTATAGACACTTAAATAGTCATACACGCATGTACACTATACAAAACTCACACAGTACAGCACTGATAAACAATATAGTGCGTAAAAAATATAAAACTACATTTGATGTATCTAATGGATTTTTCTGCCAGAATTTAGCACATGAAAGCAGGGACCTAAGTGCATTTTCATTTGGCTCTCAGAACGCTTTTGTCGTTTACCTCAAGGCTATAAAAATAGCCCAGGCCTGTTTTCAGCCCGTGTAACATCAATTTTGCACGAGATTGATTCCGATGTATTGTCCTATGTGGATGATATCTATCTCACTGACGACGCCCTCAACATTCATCTTGCGAGGGTCGATCGGATCATTTTGGGATTTGCAGACCTCGGTTATAAATTCAATTTTAAGAAAAGCAAGATAGCCTTTCTTAGTGTGTTGTTCCTGGGATATGAGCTATCAAATGAATGGAAGAGCCTGGCCCTGCACTTTCTAGAAAAGTGTGCTCAACTTCAGCTTCAAAACACACTTAAGAAATTACAGTCATTACTGGGTTTCTTCAATTTTGGCAGAACATACATTCCAGATTATGCAGAACGCATCAAGCCACTTTATGACTTAATTCAGCCCAATTTTTCTAGCAGACGATGGACGATTGAACACACACACATCCTTAGGGACATGCAACGGGACATGCTAGAAGCTAAACACTTACACAAACGTGACAATAAAACGAATTTGGTCATCAAAATAATTGCTGGTGCCCTTGGATTTACTTATGTCACCTTTAATGAGGATGACACAGTGCCGATAGCATATAAATCACATTTATATTCAAATGCTGAACAACTTTTTGCACCTACAGAAAAGATTCTGACAGCAGTTCAGATGGCCTGCATAAAAGAGAGGCCACTTGCCCAGGGGAAACGCATTATTGTTGTCTCCCCGGTGACGGCCTTAGAGGCTGTCACTAAAGCGAGCGTTCCGAACGCTAAGGCATTACATCCACGCTGGATTCAATGGGCAACGTCTCTGACCGCCACTGATGTTGATTATATATTCAATCCAAGACTTCAGACACAAGAATTTCTCCAGTATGAACAGGAGTACCCCGATCCTCTAAATATCTTGCCACTAGACAGTAATCATACTATCATTTATACTGACGGATCAGCACAACCGGCTGTAGGTACTAAACATCAATACTCGGCAGCTTGCGCAGCCGTGTGCGGAGTGATGGAAGATGGAGTTTTCCACCCTCACAATACCTACACGCAGACCTTAGGGGACTGCACAGCTCAGTTGGCTGAGCTTAAAGCTCTTATTCTAGCGCTCGAACATACTGAGACAGGAAGGCAGACTTTGATAGTCTGTGATTCATATTACTGCGTCCAGTCGTACAATGAATATCTCAATCATTGGAAGCTGAATGGGTTTAGGGATTCTAAAGGGAACACCATTGAAAACAAAATATTGTGGGGAAGGGTGGCTGATCTTAAGGATAAGCTACCGTGTGTCCATGCAGTTCATACATTAGGACACCAACGTGTAGGAGTACACGTTGCCGGTAATAAATTGGCTGATGAAGCGGCCAAGGCATCAGTAGCTACGGCTTCTGTGGCTGCAGTGACTCGTTCCTGGACGAGATTGGATAATTAAATACTGATTGCCATTAAAGGTTCGGCTGCAGGCAAGACCCTTCCGAAAGGATACCCTACAAACTATACTTACCATATCAGTATGCAGAATGTTGCTTATACAACGATTCCTGGGGTTGGAGATCGAGTGATCCCCAATGAAGACCAGAGATTAGAGCTGATTACAGCTGCACATGAGGGTGTTGCTTCTGCACATGTTGGTATACAGGCCACGATAACGATTCTATAGCAACGATACTGGTGGCCTGGTCTATGCAGACGAACTAAGCAGTATGTCCTTTGCTGTGACATTTGCCAACAGATTAAGGGCTCTAATATCAAACGCCTTTCGCAGACATCCCTCTTAGTGTCAGACAAGCCACTTCAGTGTGTGTACCTAGACCATTGTGGTCCCTTACAGCCTGATGGTGCATACAAATACATTTTAGTGGCTGTGGATTCCTGTTCTAGATTCCTGTGGGTATGGCCACAGCGGTCCGCTGACGCCCGGACTGTTATAAAAGATTTGCTGCTCTTTATCGGTACATATGCGGTTGCAGCATTCCATTCGGACCAGGGCCCTGCCTTTGCCTCCAAGGCATTCAGGGACATCATGGGGACGATGGGTGTTGAACTCCATTACTCCTCACCATACCATCCTGAGGGAAATTCGGTCGTGGAGAGGCGGAATCGTGATCTAAAGCAGTCCTTAACAGCTCGAGTATTAGGTTCAGGCTTCAGTTGGTGACACCACCTATATGGGGTCCAGAGAGCACTGAATAATCTGCCAAGACGGTCCTTGGGGAGACGCTCTCCATATGAGGTTCTCTTTGGGATACCTGAAACACCATTTGACATAAAAGAACATCTCACTGTTTTACGGGAGCTTCAACAATTTTGTGATGATAAATCATCTGCAAGTGCTGCCACCTTAGGAATAAGGGAATTGGCAAAAACTTCGACTGGCTGGGTTCCTAACGTTGGGGATCTGATTCGTGAGAAGATCGCTGTGAAAAAGGAGTTTGGTTCATCATACAGAGCACCTGTACCAGTCTTGGGAATAAAAGGCACCAGGACTGTCATCTTGCCACCGCTGTCTGGTTCTAAATCAAACAGATTCATCTCCATTAATGACATAAAATTACACCATGTGGCCGATCCTTCACAGTAGACCAGGAGGTCCCTTGGGTGGTTCCCGATCCCCTCTCACTACCCAACAGGACATCCATCTACATAGTAGGATGAACATCACTACTACTGACCATGCAACTGTGTTGACTGCTGTTCCAGACACTTCCTCGGTCATGGGGAGGGCGGAGAATGAGCATTTGTTGGTTCCAGTCACATCTTCAGTGACCACCCCGCTTCAAGATTTGGCTGTATTTTACACGAACACTTCCACGACTAATGACATTGTCTATCAAGAGCCTCCACGTGCGGTGGATCAGAATATACCGGCTCCTGTGTTTGCAGAGAATACCTCTGGCTATTTCGTTGACATTGATGATTTTTCTTCAGATTCATCCTCTACAGTGATTGACAACATTTCAAAAAGTAGAAAGCTGTATCACTGGCTTAAAAAGAACTATTTGATCTACCCATGGAACTATTTATGGTTCTGTTTGACGTTTATTGCATTATTTTTATGGATTGGTTTTGTGACTGTTTTCTTTTTGCTTATAAATGGTCACTATATTCCTGATCGCTCCTCAGTGGAGCCTGTTGATGAAATTTTAACACCACATCATTCTTCACATAAAGTCAGTAGAGATTTGTCCCCTGTAAATATTACAGCAATACCAGTTACTGATGGGATTGTGTTCCATTCGATATATACGGGCCTACAGAGATTATTCAAATACCATACGTGTTCAAAATTTCAATGTCTAATGTTATTACACCTAATGTTGTCTCTGATGATTGGGATGTCCAAACAGTTGATTCCATGCTAACTGAAATGAAGGACTATTCCGCTTTTGAAAGTGATGATGTATATGATTATACAATGAATTATGGGGAAATGTTCTGCTATAACAATTGGGGACATCACTACCTACACCCTGCCACTAGGTATAGGCCTCTCTTAAACTACACACAGTGGGAACACTGTTCTACACCATGGGTGGGGAGTCCAAAGCATTATAGCGAGAAATGTACATACTTTTCTGGGCATGATACAAGAAAAGCAGAGTCGTATAATTTTAAAATACCTCCAGCACAAATTAGGAAGATTTTGCTAACAGATACAAAACTGATTTATTCAGATCCCTTTGTTTCCCGGCTCTCGATTGAGGGTTATGAATATTGGAAGAGCACTATTGACTTGAAAAGTGTATGAGGAACACAAGATTGGCAGATACAGGGTAGGGAGGCTTTGTTTCGAGCATGCCTGATTCCTGTGCAAATGATTTTCTTAAATGTCACTATTGAGCAGACATCCTGTCTGGGGTTAGCAAAAATTAAAGATCTGAACACGCCCAGTATCCCTACTCCGGAAAAATTTAAGGATTGGCAACACTTTCTTAATGTTACAGAGGACAGACTAGATGCAATGGTTAAGGCTGGTACCTATAATTCTTCACTTTCCAGTCCCGGCGGGTGGTTGGTATGGCCCACCGATACTAATGAGTGTCAAAGGCGTTTCTTGAACTCTTCAGGGTTTTTTTCAATAAATAGGCCTGACACTCGCTTTATATCAGGTCGACATACAGGTATAGTTACAACATACAGTGTAGGCAAACTGTGCCAGCAATGGGTGCAAACAAACACGATAACAGCGGTTAAGAAACACCTGAACATTCTTTCCGACAGTATAGACTTACAGGATTTTCTGCTGGGTCCTAGAAAACAGCGCTCAAAACGTTTTTTATATGCTATGTACAATTCCCAGATTGAGGCTGCTCCGCGTTTAAGGCAACTAGATAAGGACAATTTGGAAAAAACATTAACTGTTGTCGACAATGGCATGAACACGCTGTCCAACAGGATTTATTCACTATCGAATATAGTATCATCTGCTATTGATATTACTCAGACTGACTTGTCCCGGTTATATCATGGGCAAACACAGCTACGTTCCATCATGCAGCTGGGTTGGACATTGCAGACACTGAAAAGTGGCCACATTCCATGGAGGTATATTAATGGGAGTGAATTCTTCACTGCTTTTAATTTTTCCAGGGAACAAGAGACAATGGCTAAAAGGGAGGCTACTTTCACCCTGCTTCAAGTAGAGAAATTAGATAAGTTGCCCTTCACGGTAGCAGAGAGTCCTTCAACTATCTGGCTCCTACACGGCATTATTAATTTACCAATTTCGACCTTTCATTTCTCGAGCTGCCTGAAACATCTTGCAGTGGGATGATATGAGCAGCTAGGATATAGCTTTATTAAAGAAGAGTGGGAGTTGCCCTTTGATTATAGATGTCTTAAAGGTGAAAGAGAGGTCTTTCTTAGCAGAAGCGAATGTGAGACTGCTGTTCGTCATTCTATGATAATCAAACAGGTGTCTCTTCACGGTCTTTGCAATGCGGGGGTCGCGAATTTGGCCTGTTTTCTGAAGGGTACTCCCGTCCCCTTGATTCGTCCAGTGTTTCATGTACTTTCCAATGGAAGTTATGTGGTACTGAACGATCAAAGCTGTTGCGGCATGCGACCTGGAATTGCCTACGCAATCTCGGTCACAAAGGTCGTTACGTGTTGTGGACATGTTTTGTTTCCCCCCACACGAGAGATAAAAGTATCTGACATGTGGCCCCACATAGATACTATTAATGTGAACTATGACAAGCTGAGTAGGCTAAAGGCGCTATTGTTTCAGAAACAGGTCGCCTTGACATCCGCAAAAGAGACGTATGCTCTCCAGATTGCGAGATCATCAGCCGAGATACAATCCCTTTTAAATACCAATTTCCCAAAACACTTTGGAGAGCTGGTATCCAGAATATTCAATGCTTCAAGCACCACTGGGATTGTTCATTTCTTTAAGGCTGTCGGGTCTGGTTTCGTGTCCATCTTCCAGACTGTCTTCGGGGTCATCCTGTCAGCCATCCATTCTCTCTTTTCAAGTGTGTTTGGTGGCTTTCCAATTATTTTGGCTTTAATTGGCGGAATACTACTGCTATTTCTTCTGATTCGCAGTGGTTGTTTCTTTCCAGCAACACAGAGCAATGGAGCCGCTCCCGCCAACTCCACTGTGCCGTGAGCGCATGGTTCGGATCTTCGGTGCACCTTTGCTGGTGGAACTGGAGCTTGACTGGTCGTTTCGGCCATTTCTCTGGTGTGTACAACCAGTCTTCCGCTGCAAATGGTGTCTCTTTGAACATCTGCCTATGGTCTGTCTTGCTGTTGCACCGACATCTCCTGTGGACCACGAACTGCTGATGTCCCCGATGAGGGCTCATACACGGTCATGCCCCTTGAGACTGAGGTTGCTCCACGAGGCCACCTATGAGCCTTCCGTTGTGAGATCTACCATGGATGAGGACACTGCAACGAGTAACAATACACCAGGAAATACGGCTCACTTCTGCTCTGTGGATCAGTTTGTCCACCCAGCACTAGACTTAACTTCGGACGATGTTGACTCATTTTTGAAATCCTTGACTGGTGACTTCGATGACATTCTTCAAGATCATGCGTATAACACATAGGGGGTCATTCTGACCCCGGCGGTCATGGACCGCCGGGGCCAGGGTTGGCGGGAGCACCGCCAACAGGCTGGCGGTGCCCCGCAGGGCATTCTGACCGCGGCGGTTTGGCCGCTGTCAGATGCGGAAAACCGGGGTCTCCCGCCGGTTTTCCGCTGCCCAAATGAATCCTCCATGGCGGCGCAGCCTATTATTAGGCCGATCTGCCCCCAGGGGGGGGCAGAAACCTCTAGGCGTTTTTTTTTTGTTTGTTTGTTTTTTTAGAGATGGGGAGCAACCCATCAGGCAAGGGTCGCTCCCCAGGGGGGGCAAATTGTATTTAGACCATTTCTGCCCCCCTGGGGGCAGATTGGCAGAGTTTAGGTCAATCTGCCCCCAAGGGGGCAGAAACCACTAGGCACCGGGGATTTGTTTTTTGGCGCCAATGTCACGCAGAGGGAGCGACCCCGTAGGCAACGGTTGCTCCCGTGGGGGGGGGTGGGGGTTGGGGGGCAAATTTATTTTAGGCCATTTCTGCCCCCCCCTGGGGGCAGAAACCTATAGGCGCCAGGGGAATTTTTTTTTATTTTTTATTTTTTTCTTTGTTTGTTTTTTTAGAGATGGGGAGCGACCCATCAGGCAAGAGTCGCTCCCCTGGGGGACAAATTGTATTTAGGCCATTTCTGCCCCCCTTGGGGGCAGATTGGCTGATTTTAGGTCAATCTGCCCCCATGGGGGCAAAAACCACTAGGCACCGCGGATTTGTTTTTTGGCGCCAATGTCACGCATGGGGAGTGACACCGTAGGCAAGGGTCGCTCCCGGGGGGGGGGGTTTGGGGGGGAAATTTATTTTAGGCCATTTCTGCCCCCCCCCCGGGGCAGATCGGCCTCTTATTAGGCCGAAACCTCTAGGTGCCAGGGCAAATTTTGTTTTGTGTTTTTTTTGTTTGTGTTTTTTTAAGAGATGGGGAGTGACCCATCAGGCAAGGGTCGCTCCCCAGGGGGGCAAATTGTATTTAGACCATTTCTGCCCCCCTGGGGGCAGATTGGCAGAGTTTAGGTCAATCTGCCCCCAAGGGGGCAGAAAACACTAGGCACTGGGGATTTGTTTTTTGGCGCCAATGTCACGCAGGGGGAGCGACCCCGTAGGCAAGGGTCGCTCCCGGGGGGGGTGGAGGTTGGGGGGAGAGAAATTTATTTTAGGCCATTTCTGCCCCCCCTGGGGGCAGATCGGCCTATTATTAGGGCGATCTGCCCCCGGGGGGGGGGGCAGAAACCTCTAGGCGCCAGGGGAAATTTTTTTTTGTTTGTTTTTGTTTGTTTGTTTGTTTTTTTAGAGATGGGGAGCGACCCATTAGGCAAGGGTCGCTCCCCTGGGGGGCAAATTGTATTTAGGCCATTTCTGCCCCCCTTGGGGGCAGATTGGCAGATTTTAGGTCAATCTGCCCCCAAGGGGGCAGAAACCACTAGGCACCGGGGATTTGTTTTTTGGCGCCAATGTCACGCAGGGGGAGCGACCCCGTAGGCAAGGGTCGCTCCCGAGGGGGGGTGGGGGTTGGGGGGGAGAAATTTATTTTAGGCCATTTCTGCCCCCCCCCAGGGGGCAGATCGGCCTCTTATTAGGCCGATCTGCCCCCGGGGAGGGGCAGAAACCTCTAGGCGCCAGGGCAAATTTTGTTTTGAGTTTTTTTTTGTTTTTTGTTTTTTTAGAGATGGGGAGTGACCCATCAGGCAAGGGTCGCTCCCCAGGGGGGCAAATTGTGTTTAGACCATTTCTGCCCCCCTGGGGGCAGATTGGCAGAGTTTAGGTCAATCTGCCCCCAAGGGGGCAGAAAACACTAGGCACCGGGGATTTGTTTTTAGGCGCCAATGTCACGCAGGGGGAGCGACCCCGTAGGCAAGGGTCGCTCCCAGCGGGGGAGGGTGGGGGGGCAAATTTATTTTAGGGCATTTCTGCCCCCCCCCCCCCCCCCCCCCCGGGGCCGGCTGAGCTACAGGCCAAACACCACAGGTAGGCACCTTGCAAAAAACACCTGTTTTCTGTGAAAAAATATATTGTGTCCACGTTGTGTTTTGGGCCATTTCCTTTTGTGGGCGCTAGGCCTACCCACAGAAGTGAGGTACCATTTTTATCGAGAGACTTAGGGGAACGCTGGGTGGAAGGAAATTTGTGGCTCCTCTCAGATTCCAGAACTTTCTGTCACCGAAATAAGAAGAAAAAGTGTTTTTTGGGCCAAATTTTGATGTTTGCAAAGGATTCTGGGTAATATAACCTGGTCAGAGCCCCGCAAGTCACCCCATCTTGGATTCCCCTGGGTTTCTAGTTTTCAAAAATGCATTGGTTTGCTAGGTTTCCTTAGGTGCCGGCTGAGCTACAGGCCAAAATCCACAGGTAGGCACTGCTTTTTATAAAAAAATGTGATGTGTCCACGTTGTGTTTTGGGCCCTTTCCTTTCATGGGCGCTAGTCCTACCCACACAATTGAGGTATCATTTTTATCGGGAGACTTGGGGGAACGCTGGGTGGAAGGAAATTTGTGACTCCTCTCAGATTTCAGAACTTTCTGCCACAGAAATGTGAGTAACATGTGTATTTTTAGCCAAATTTTGAGGTTTGCAAAGGATTCTGGGTGACAGAACCTGGTCCGAGCCCCGCAAGTCACCCCTCCTTGGATTCCCCTAGGTCTCTAGTTTTCAGAAATGCACAGGTTTGGTAGGTTTCCCTAGGTGCCGGCTGAGCTAGAGGCCAAAATCTACAGGTAGGCACTTCACAAAAAACACCTCTGTTTTCTTCAAAAAATTTGGATGTGTCCACGTTGCGCTTTGGGGCGTTTCCTGTCGCGGGCGCTAGGCCTACCCACACAAGTGAGGTATCTTTTTTATCGGGAGACTTGGGGGAACATAGATTAGCAAAACAAGTGTTATTGCCCCTTGTCTTTCTCTACATTTTTTCCTTCCAAATATAGGAGAGTGTGTAAAAAAGACATCTATTTGAGAAATGCCCTGTAATTCACATGCTAGTTTGGTCACCCCGGAATTCAGATATGTGCAAATAACCACTGCTCCTCAACACCTTATCTTGTGCCCTTTTTGGAAATACAAAGGTTTTCTTGATAGCAATTTTTTACTCTTTACATTTCAGCAAATTAATTGCTGTACACCCAGTATAGAATGAAAACGCACGTCAGGGTGCAGCTCATTTATTGGCTCTGGGTTCCTTGGGTTCTTAATGAACCTACAAGCCCTATATATCCCCGCAACCAGAGGAGTCCAGCAGACGTAACGATATATTGCTTTCGATAATCTGACATTGCAGGGAAAAGTTACAGAGTAAAACGTAGAGAAACATTTATGTTTTTTTCACCTCAATTTCAATATTTTTCTTTTTCAGTTGTTATTTTCTGTAGGAAACCCTTGTAGGATCTACACAAATGACCCCTTGCTGAATTCAGAATTTTGTCTACCTTTCAGAAATGGTTAGGTTTCTGGGATCCAGCATTGGTTTCATGCCCATTTCTGTCACTGACTGGAAGGAGGCTGAAAGCACAAAAAATTGCAGAAATGGGGTATGTCCCAGTAAAATGCCAACATTGTGTTGAAAAATTGGGTTTTCTGATTCAAGTCTGCCTGTTCCTGAAAGCTGGGAAGCTGCTGAGTTTAGCACCGCAAACCCTTTGTTGATGCCATTTTCAGGGGAAAAACCACAAGCCTTCTTCTGCAGCCACTTTTTCCAATTTTTTTAAAAAAAACGAAATTATCACTGTATTTTGGCCAATTTCTTGGCCTCCTTCGAGGGAACCCACAAAGTCTGGGTACCTCTAGAATCCCTAGGATGTTGGAAAAAAAGGACGCAAATTTGGCTTGGTTAGCTTATGTGGACAAAAAATTATGAGGGCCTAAGCTCGAACTGCCCCAAATAGGCAAAAAAGGGCCTGGCACAGGAGGGGGAAAAGGCCTGGCAGCGAAGGGGTTAAATAGATTTGTTTTAACATATTTTTAACACATGCAAATGCTTTTTTGACTTATTTTAGCATTTAGCTTTTAGCTCAGGAGCTATTTTTTTAGCATTTGGGTTCCTGTACCTTCATCATACCTGTTACGGCAATGGGGAGGGTGTAGTGAATCCTAGTTCGTTTTAATGGGATAGCAGGAGTTAGCTTAGCCTCTGGCTTGTAGACTCGTGCCCCCGTCACCTAGTGACTTTTAACCTACTTAGCTTGCTCTGTCTTAGCCCATTTAATTATTTATTTCTTCTAAGATGGCTGCCTTGTTTATAGTTAGGCCACTTGTTATGAGTTACATTATCAGTGTCACCGCGCCAAGGCGTCAAGATCAAGCACCAAAGACAAACAGTAGGTATTCACACTTAGGGATTTTCCCTCTCTATACTTTCGAGGGATTGTTGATATTAATTGCCGTCCCAAGCATGCCTGTTATCTATAGTTTAGGAATACACTTACATCAGGGGACCTTGTAGATCTGTATAAATACATCACACTTTAGACATATAGGGGGTTATTACAACTTTGGAGGAGGTGTTAATCCGTCCCAAAAGTGACAGTAAAGTGACGGATATACCACCAGCCGTATTACGAGTCCATTATATCCTATGGAACTCGTAATACGGCTGGTGGTATATCCGTCACTTTACCATCACTTTTGGGACGGATTAACACCTCCTCCAAAGTTGTAATAACCCCCATAATCAGAGGGATTCCGACCAGAGGGCATCGCCACCATCGCTGATACCAATGCTGCAGTCATCTTGACGCTGACCCAGTCTTCGTGTCCCAACGGAGTCTGAGATAGAGACCTCATTCCAAGGTTACGAGGGTTGGGGGCTCCTCTCAGGGACACGGCATTGGCAGGTTAGGTTTAACAAACCCAGCTCTCCTTTAGGTAGGAGGTTAGGCCTTTCACATTAGGGTATTAGGGTATATCCTATCTTATATATCTTTTTCTTGTATTGCAAAATGGTGGGGGTCTTCATAACAATGACTCTTGTCTTCACAATACTGTTACTTGCTATATTCATTATCCTAATCATTGCAGTCCATGCAATTTATCGCAAATTGCAGTTATGTTAAATAAAAAGCTATTATAACTTTCCTGCATCTGTGTCATTGCCTGTGTTTGTATGAGACATAATATATCTGTGAGAAAAGGGTAATCTCCGTTTAACCACGACAATCCCTGAGATGTCTTATTTTTGAGTCCATGCGTAAACAGCTGCCATAATTCACCTTTTTCGATTACGTTTCTGGTGAGGTGCTGCTAGTGAGCCGGTAACGTTGGGATAACAGTTGCGACTTGTTGTAGGAAAGACGCAGTCGCCTACAAACAAAAGTACTGTCATCCTTAAACCAGCAGTCTTGCCCAGAGCAAGAGTCCAAACTACGACAGTACTACTTCAGGTAAATGCGAGTTTCTTATCAGTGGTTCTGTAGACATTGGCTCTTAAAAAATTTACTTGTAGGTTTACTGTGAGACAACATTTGACAAGTAAATGTTTGTGATTTGAACAGTGTGTACTTAGTCACATCTCATACTTACTAACACATTGAAACAAGGCACACACAGACACACGGACCAACCTAACATCTTTAGAACATACATCAAAGAAAACAACGCACAGATAACATAATACAGACATACAAGCACACACAGGTAGCTGGATTCATGTATACGTGTCATGGGTAGAAATGGGAAGCCGTTCATGTCAAAATTACTGCTCCATCTTTAGGATACCTCCTGAAATGCATAGCGTGCTGCAAAATGAATATGACACACACCAGAATGAATGTACTATGTGTCAAAATAAATATGATACCTGGCAGAGTGAATCTGACTTGAACCAAAACAAATATGAAACCAGGCAAAGTGAATATGCTACTTGGTGATTATTATGAATAACTCACACTCAGAATTGTTTTGGAGATACACTGAAATATATATCAATCACACTGAAATAAATATGGCCCTCACTGTAAATAATAAAGCAATCACTGAAACACTTATAATATTCATAAAAAAGAATGAGACATTTCTTGAAATGACTGGCACATGCCAAAAGGAATATGACACACATTGGAATGCATATGATAGATTGAAATGAATATAAGGCACTGAAATAAAAAAAATGCATTATTTTGAAAGGAATATAATGTTCAATGAACATTATATTTAGTAAAAAATGAATATGGTTTGCATTGAAAGTAATATGTTATGCATTGACATGATTATGATATGTGTTGCAATTGGTGTGTCATATTAAAATCAATATCATGCGTTAATATGAATGTGACATCTATTGAAAGGAATATGACACATGCTAAGATGAATATGACATGCATTGAAATGAAAAAGAGCCCCTTTGAAATTAATTCAACATGCTTTAAACTGAATATGACCAATGCTGAAATTTAAATGAAACTTGTCAAAATGAATTTTATGCTTTGATGTTATGCTTTGAAGTCAATATGATACACATCGACATGAATATTACATATATTGAAATTAATTTGACCTATGTTGAAATGGATATGACCCATGTTAAAATTATAATGTCAGGTGTTAAGATGAATATGACATCCATTGACATGAATATGCCATTCATTAAAAGCAATATGACACATGTTAAGATTAATATGAACCACTCTCAAATGAATGACATCTGAATAACTTGATATGACCCATATCAAAATTAATATGAAATTCATTAAAATTAATATGACACTTATTGAAATGGGTATGAAACTATGTGAAATAAGTATAACATGCTTTGAAATGAATAAAGCACACATCGAAATGAACACAAGCCATGTGTAAATTAAAAAGACCACTGTTTAAATGAATATGGCTTGCCTTGAATCAATGTTGATTTGCTTTAAAATGAACATTACACATTGAAATTAATATTACATATTCTCAGTGGATATGATATGAAGAAAAATTAATTAACTAAAATAAATATATGTTTTCGACTATGTGCTACATTTCGTTTTTTTTGCCGGCTTTCGGACTCTGAGCACTTTACCACTGCTAACCAGTGCTAAAGTGCAAGTACTAAATTGCACTGATGATTGGTTTATCCATGATTGGCATATTTGTTTTACCAATAAGTCCCTAGCATAGTGCAACATGTGTGCCCAGGACCTGTAAATCAAATGCTACTTTTGGGCCTGCAGCACTGATTGTGCCACCAACATGAGTAGCGCTGTAAACATGTTTCAGACCTGCTACTGCAGTGTCTGTGTGGGCAGTTTTAAACTGCCATTTCAATCTGGCAAGTGCACCCACTTGCCAGGTCCAAACCTTCCCTTTTACTACATGTAAGGCACCCCAAAGGTAGGCCCAAGGCAGCCCCATGGGCAAGGTGCAGCGTATTTAAAAGGTAGGACAAATACTGGGGTATTTTACATGTCCTGAAAATGAAATACTGCTAAAATTGTTTTTCACTATTGTAAGACCTATCTCTCCTATAGGGTAACATGGGGATTGCCTTGAGATATCTTTTAACTGTCATTTCCCCTTTGGAGCAGATAGAGATCGAGAGTTTGGGGTCTCTGAACTCATAATTTTAAAAAAATACATATTTTGGTATAGTCGGTTTTCAAACTGTAGGTTTTAAAATGCCACTTTTAGAAAGTGAGCATTTTATTGCTTAACCATTCTTTGTCTCTGACTGGCTGTGGAATACATGTCTGGCCAGGACGACAGTTGGGCTGTTTGTGAATTCACCCTAAACAGCCATATAAAGGGATCTGAGGTGTGCCATGCATAGCCTGATGGGTCTTCCTCAACTAGAGTGGTGGGAGGATCTGACACATCCACCTGAATAGGGCTGTGCCTGTCCTTAAACAAAGCAGTCTCCAACCGCCTCAAGTGTGTCTGGAGCCAGGGCAAGAAAGGCAGGGTCTTGTGCACTACATACACTTCTCTCTGAAGTTTTCCTACTTCAAAGGCAGAAATGGGTAAGAGGACTGGACCTCTGACCCCACAAATTTAGAATCCTTCTGGACTGAGGACATTCTACCAGGAAGAAGAGCTGGATGCTGTAGCAGGGGCTGCCACTCTACCTGTTGCTTTGCTGTGCTGGCCCACTGCTTTCTGCTTCTGTCCTGGGATTCAAAGAACTGGACTTTGCTTTCTACATCCTGCTTCCAAAGGTTCTCTAGGGGCTTGGACTGAGCTTTCCTCCTGTTAGGAAGTCTCAGGGATATCAAAGACTTCATCTGCCAGCACCTGAGCTCTCTTGCTGAGAGTCATGACTTGCTAAGTGGTGCCAAATCCAGTTCCTGGAACCTTGGGAGTACGTTCTGATGCAACCAAGATGAAACCATGTACATTGACTCCAGTGCGACTTCGGAACAGGTGCCTCTGTCTGACTCCGCTCAGCTGCCGAGACCCGAGCTGTGGTCCCCACTGAGGGCAATGATGAGTCCAGAGTGCAGTGTCACCGACACCTGTAACACCCAACTCCGATTCCACCGCAGTACCATTGGCCCCATGGTGTGATTGCGACACCATGAAGTCGACGCCTCGTGTCTTGACCTGCTGGATTCATCTACCCCACCTTGTCGAAAGGAAGCAATGCCTTGCCACTGATGCCACATCACCTCCCCTGCAACCGTAAGGAACCGATGCCTCAACTCCCCTGCCTAGCAGTAAGGAACCAACTCCTCCCTTCCATGATAGCAGTAAGGAACCGACACCGCACTGACTCCAGTGACGCCTCACCTCCGTGACTCTATGCAAAGTCCATGTTTCCTCATTTTCCAAGGTACTGTACCTGGGGTCCGTGCGACTCCATGACCAGCCACAGTCCCATGCAAGTAGCGTCGGACTGTTGCAAATGAATCAGTGAAGATGTCGTGGTAGCCCCAGTTGGAGCTATTGTGTTTCTAACTGCTATACTAAGATTTAGGGCCTGATTACATGTTTGGCGGTCAGGCCACCAGACCGCCATGTTGGCGGTCCCTAAAAGATCACTGCGCTTGCGGTTCCCAGACCACCATATTATGATTCAGACAGGCAGGACCGCCATCCACCAAGCAAAAAGGCAGACTGCCAGCAGCGTAGCAGCTTGGATTTAGGTGGTCTGACCTCCAGTGCAATCATTGCAGCAGCAAAACGCCAAGCCTATTACAAACACACAGTTCCTGCAGCAGTCAGCCTGTGGTGGTCGACCACCAATGTCTGGATTCAGCAAAATAACAGACAAGTGCTCTCTAGATGAATTAAAAAACAACACAGCTGATGCACATTGGCTAAGTGGATGTACCTGCAAAGAATGCTATGAAACACACCCCTTCACAGACCACAAACTTTTGCATTTCTACTGCAGCATAGCGAGACAGACCACACATCATTTCGTCCATTTTTTGTCATAAGGCAGCCCTTTTCCTCCATCCTATTTTAAACCTTTCATGCACATCGCCATTTTTTCCCCAAAATTTGTTTGTCTTGTTCAGTTAGTCGCTGTCACCCTCTTTAATTTCCAGGCATGTCACGGGCCAAAAACCCATGATTTTCAGAGGATGAGTTGAGAGTCATGGTGGATGAAATCATTATAGTAGAGCCACAAATGTTAGGAGCCCAAGTGCGGCACACTCCTCTCAGTAAGGAAATGAAAATATGGGGCAGGATAGTTGACAGAGTGAATGCTGTAGACACCACCCTGCACACAAAGGAGGAGATTAGGAAGAGGTGGAACGACCTCAGGGGCAATGTCAGTTCCATGGTGTCCAGGCAGCAGGTAGAGGCCAAGAAGACTACTATTGGCCCTCCCATTGCCCTGTTAAGACTCTTTCCCTGGTAGGACATCCTGCATCCTCAGGGCTTGACATGAATAACTGGGGGAGTGGAGTCTGGTAATTCACACACAAATAATGTCACAAAACTGCAATGACATGCATGCTCACAGCTGAGCTGTTGCCACTGTCTTGTTCATATACCTCAAAACAATTTAATGCCCAGAGTATCTGAGTTGTAACACTGTCAGTCTGTATAATTGGATCCAACATCACAGCTACCAAGGCCCATCAAATGCCATATGTCAGAATGGTGTTTGGAAATCTCCCAAAAACACATTCCAGGATTCATTGTATGTCCCAAAATGTAGACTTATGCTCAAACCTAAATGCAGCCTGCATACATGTGAAGTTTTGGGGAGTAGAGAGAGTGACCTGACTACAACTCAAAGGAGGCACTGTTCCAGTAACTCTAAACACCAGTCCAGTGGTCACTTGTCCAAATACCCTTGTTTGTGAACTCTCAATTGTAGTGTACTCACCAGGAAGGATACAATTTCTCTAGAGTGTGTAGTAGAGAGAGTGTCCGCACTATAACTTCCAGGAGGTCCTGTTCCACTAACTCCAAACACCAGCCCAGTGGTCACTTGTCCAAATACCCTAGTTTGTAAACTCTCAATTAAAGTGTACTCACCTGTGAGTTCTGTCAAGTGTGTATAATAGGGGGAGTGCCCGGCTGCAACTCCCAGGAGGCACTGTTTCACTAACTACAAACACGAGCCCAGTAGTTACTTGTCCATTTACCCCTGTTTGTGAACTCTCAATTGAAGTGTACATACCTGGGAGGATACCATTTGTCAAGTGTGTGTAGTAGAGGGAGTGACCTGACTGCAACTCACAGGAGTCACTATTTCAGTAACAAGAGTGATCTGACTGCAAAGCACAATAGGCCCTGTTCCAGTAACTCTAAACACCAGTCCAGTGGTCATTTGTCCAAATACGCTCATTTATGAACTCTCAATTGAAGTGTACTCACCTAGGAGTGATCAAGCTACAGATCATGCTCAAATCAAAGAAGTGTGTGTCTACTACCTAGCTCCATCTTGACGTGCTAACCCAAGATGAAACTATTAAGGACAGGAATGACACTTTACCCAGTGTGTACAACAAGTATTCCTAAGGCCTCAAGATGTATCACCAGATTGGTATTGGCAGCAGACACATTGACATAGCACTGTGTACACAATGACTCCAGTCACATATACAACAAAGTCCTGGGTTTGCTTGCATCTCACTCAACTAGGCCTCAAAATGGTCAAAGCCATATCTTGCCTCTCCACTGTGTTGGCTGCACTGCACAAAATGTCAGTTTTAGGCCATCTTCCAAAGTGCAAGTGATCTGCACATCTCATCAGCTGCTTGAGTCAAATTGCGTTGCCATGCTTCATACATGTCATGCCAAATCACCCAATACCATGATTACTTGGCAGGATTGGATTACCTACAACTTAACTTTGTCCAACGTCTCTGCTTGCTGTAACACAAAACCTTTAGAGGTAAATGTCATAGTTCAACAAGTAACAGTGTATGTTTTTCATCAATAGGTGGATCTGCCGGTAGGCATACTGAGGCCACAGAGTAGACTAACATAGATGCAGCACTGAGTGATGCCAACACTCCTGGACTTGTGGACGTGGAGGATGGTTCTGGCCCATCTGAGCAACCTGGTCACACGGCAACAGTGAGTCTCGCTGTGCCCACAACATCACCTCCCAGCCCTGTTCCTTCTACATCACAGGAAACTATTTGCCCGCCCCCCCAAACCTGTCTAACTAGCACAATTTTCAGCATCTTGTGCCCCCCTCAATCCTGGATCCTGAGTTGCAGCGCAACACTTTGGACAATGAGGGTCCATTAACAAGTTGGAGAGGTCACCCTGTGGCAAGGGCACATGCCCTTGTGGTTAGGGTACTTGGGAGGGTGCTCTGGGCCAGTGGGGTGAGGCCACTAGGGCTGTTTTTGGCCCAGACAACTTCAGCCATGTCTTGGGGGTCATCAGGAGTCCCAAGGAGTGATGGGCCAGGTGTTGACCAAACTGTGGGAAATCAAGCAGCTACAGAGGGACATGCAAAGGGATATGCGTGAACAGATGGATGCCCACAATTCCAACATGGCCTCCCTAATAGGGGTGTTGAGGGAGATGCACACAACCCCAAGTAGCGCTTTTCAAAACCAATCTTCTCCTGCCTTTGGCTCATCAACAACAGGACCATCAACATCGGCGGCAGCCACAGGAAGGGATGCCCTGCCAGAGAAAAAACCAGTCACAGACACCCCACCTCTGTAGCAGCTGATCCCCTGCTGATTTTCCTTTGATATTTAGACATGTAGCTATGTCAAATCATGTTAACCATACAATGATGACACAAGTTACTTGTTTAATAAGGGTTATGTTGCATGTACACAGTTTCCAGCTCAGGATTACAACCATCCCATACAAACACTTACAGACAAGTGTCTGGTCAAACTAAAAAATATATTTCAGTGTTCAGCACATAGGCTGTCAATATGTCTGAACTCTTGTAAATCATAAATGATTGTCTCACACTAAGCAAATGAACATATTTACAGATACAGCCTTCCAGACCAAGATAGGAAGGGATTTGTCAGACATAGTCCTGTAGAATAGGCAAACATGAAGTGGTTGATGTCACCAGCTTGAGCCTTATCACATACCACACCAAAGTAATCCAACACCACATAATCCAAGATTCAGACAGATGGCAGTACAACAGTTCAGAATCACAGGGCCTTTCTAATCCAACGCTCATGCATCTGGTGAAATGACACAAACATTTGTGATTGTTTTGTCACAGGCACTGTGGCCTACAATGATGAAACACATCTACAGCTGCATGCAGGTCATACAAAAAGTGTTTAGTCAATGTGAGGGAACATTGACTTGGTCGTAAGCTAGGACTACATATTTGATGATGACATGAGGACATGCAAGATTCATCATGCCCACCACAGGACACAAAACAAGCGCAATGAGTACTCCTGAACCTCCACCCAAACACTGCAAACTGTCTTGGTTCAGGTCTCATGCACCCAAATTCTGCAACCTACATTACCTGGAACAATCCATGCCTACTCTGTATGTCAGAACAGCATCACATACCTGCCAATGTCACAACTCTGAAATGTCCCCGTGAAGATGTCATGACGAAGGTACCTGTACAAAGAACAAAACAAGGAGTATAGGCTTAAATCCATACAAATGTCACAAGTCACACAGCAAGCATCTGGAAAACAAGTTACATTGCAAAGAAACTGACACAAACAAAGTAACATCATCAAGGTGGGGCTGTGTCAAAAGCTATCTTATCAATCAGTCTTTGGCTGATTTTTGCAGAGTATCAGCTCCCTCACTGTTTCAAAAACACTAAACTCCCCACATTCCCACAACTACAGTTCATTTTACAGTCACAGTCCATACATCACATGACATACTTACACTCACAAGAAGTAGCTGTGGATGAGATCTTCTCACAAGTAATTTCCTTCTTTTTACCACTGTCATCTGCATTTGGCATTTCAGGATTCTCACCTGGTGGCACTGCAGACTCCCCCTCCTCTGGGATGTACGGGATATTTCTCCGCAGGGCGATGTTGTGGAGCACTCAGCATGCAACAGTGATCTGACACACTTTCCCGGGTGAGTAGAGGAGGGCTCCACCAGTCCTGTTCAGATAGCAGAATATAACCAAGGATGGATTGGATATGCTAAGTCTCCTGTTAAGGAAGGGGACAAAAGTGCAACAACGAGTCACTCACTTCATGATTGTAGCACCTGACATTGCTCACACACAATCAGTACAGATGTGACTTACCAACCAGCCAGGCTCTCTCTGGTTGCAGTTGTGACATCAGCTGGTGTATGGCGCTGTGCACCATTACCAAGGAATCATGGGCTGATCCAGGATAACAGGCATACACATTTTAGATGTAGAGATCTGCCAAACAGACAACTTGCACGTTGATGGAATGGACATTTTTCTGTTGCAAGAGACTTGTTCCATGGCTTATGGTGGCACCAGGCCAACATGTGTGCCACCAATGGCCCCCACCACATGTGGGATGCAGGCAAAACCTTAGAAGTCAGCCTTCACATTGCTTAAATCCTCATGTAAAGGGAAAAAGACATAGCTGTCTATATGTTTCAACACTGCTGATAGGAAATCTTTCAACACCAGACTGAACATAGGTAGGGACATACCACCAGATAGGGCCACTGTATACTGGAAGGCCCCTATTTCCAGGAAGTGCAATACTGACATGACTTGTACAATGGGTGGTATGCAGTATTGATTACTGTTAGCTGGCATCAGTTCTGTCTCCAACTGATTGCACAAATCCACTATTGTTTGTTTATTCGGGCGGCAGAGCTGGATGACGTGGCATTCCTCCATGTCTGAAGGTCTGTCAATGGACGGTAGACAGGAGGTTGAAAAAATTATTTTGTTTTTTTGATGCATGTAACAGGGCCATATATAGCCTTTCAAGCTGCCAAAATGGCGGTTGCCTGAGTTACTCCACTGGACATCAGAAACCGCCCACGGAAAGTCATCTGCCTGGTAGGTGGTTTCAGACAGTGGCAGACACAGTCATAGGCTAACATTGTTGCCTGTGGTGGTAGCTGCCCAATGGCTATGTCCGTCCACGGTGATGACCGCGTACGTGGCATAAGTGTACACTGTGTTGTGCAAAATCAACCACTTGACTCCTGACACTGCTGCCAGCAACACCTCCACCACTTCAGCTGCTGTGTGCCGCCTCCGGGACGAATCATGCCACATCCAGCAGGTGAAAGGACCACTGCTTTCTCTCCAGAGGAGCTGGAGAGGCTTGTGAGCAAGGTTCTTCCCCTATAGTGTCCGCTCTTCTGCTCACCAGAGGAGAAGGTATGTACCTCATAATTGACTCTGTTCAACACCTTCCTTTCCCTCCTCACAGGGTACAAAGTGCCCCTGTGTGCCCGTTAGACTTCTTGTGTGCCTGTTGTGGCAGTCTGTGTGGCACCAATGGGATGTAAATAGTGCCAGTATTGGAGACCAGTACTATATGTTGTGTTCATTCTCATTGTGATGTGATGTGTGGTGTTTTTTTGGAGCCCTAGATCCTCCTTGTGTTAGAAGCACATAGCTGGGCAAGCAGACTTTACTGCCATCCAGTGACTTTTTTTGGTTTATGATGGCTATAAATGTTAGACAACATGTATGTGCATGATAGCATATACCATGTATGCATCTTGTCTGAGTCATTGAGGATATTGCAAGCAATGTGTATTGTGTCACAGATCTTTCACCCCATATCTGGCCTTGCCAAACCGTTGTCTGGAAGGCATATCATGACTCACTGTGCCCTTCAGGTTGCCCCACAAGCCACATTGCTGATGGCCACATGATGTACTGTCATGCATGGAAGTGATTGAAATGTGAGTGTCATGTAGGTTCTGTATGCTCAGCCTGCAGAGATCAGGGTCTGTCAAATGTATCTCCCAATATGAGAGATAGTCCAGGCTGTGGGAGAGTCACTGTGGCTATGCAACTGTGGCACTTTGCCCACTTCCTGTAGACATGCAGATCCTGTCAGGTGGCCAATTTGAGGCTCAAGTGGTAAAACTTGCCCTGAATGCCTCAGTCCATTGACTGGATTAGGAATGGGTACTGAGGTAAATACCTGAACGAGCCCATATGTGCATTTTGCATCATTGTCAATGTGTGTCTTTGACTCATGACAGGTCCATTACTACCACAGCTCTGCTGTCACCTTCACGGAAGTCATATTTGTCCTGTACAGGCTTATTGTACAAATGTCAGACCCACAGTGCAGACAGTGTGTAGATTCCTTTGAGGGCCATGACATGTGACTCAATAGCTTGGTTACATTGCAGAAATGTACAATGCATACCTTTGTATGTTGGATGCCGTCTCTGTAGGTTAGAAACATATGTTTAAAGGAGTGTTTTGTGGTACAGGTACATACCACCGAAACCTACTCTGAAGTGACATGAGTGCATTTGGTAGGCCACATGTCCACACATGCACAAGGAAGACACATTCCGTACCCACCATGCCAGCCCCTTCATTGTCACTCAAGTGTAAGGGTGAAGTCTGTACTATGATAGTTGTCTGTAGGGACTGTATGCATTGAGTCAATGTTGCACAGTGTAAATGTATTTTTCCATTCAGGCCTAAGGAGTTCACCCTTCAGAAACCACATTGCTGTGTTGTAGGAGGCTGGCCTGGCTTATAGTGGGTACCTTGTGGTACTTACACCTTGTGTCAGGTCCAGTTATCCCTTATTAGTAGAATAGAGGTGTTCCTAGCAGCTTGGGCTGATAGAGGTAGCTATGGCAAAGCAGCTTAGGATGAACTAGGAGACATGCAAAGCTCCTACTATACCACTTATATCATATTGCTCAATATTATAAGAAAACACAATACTCAGAGTAACTAAAAATAAAGGTACTTTATTTTAGTGACAATATGCCAAAAGTATCTCAGAGGATACCCTCACTTAGGAGGTAAGTAATATACACAAATTATATGTACAGAAACCCAAAACAGGTAAGTAACAGTAAGAAAAATAGTGCAAACAATGTAGAATCACAATAGGATGCAATAGGTAGACAGGCCTGGGGCAACACAAACCATGTACTCCAAAAGTGAAATGCGAATCACGAATGGACCCCAGGCCTATGGTAGGTTGTAGAGGGTCACTGGGACTGTAAGAAACAGTAAGGGTGTCCAAGATACCCCACCCCAAGACCCTGAAAAGTAGGAGTAAAGTTACCCTACTACCCCAGAAAGACAGTATAGTCGTGATAGGGGATTCTGCAAGAACCATAACCACCAGCAAAACACTGAAGACGGATTCCTGGACCTGAGGACCTGCAAAGGAAGGGGACCAAGTCCAAGAGTCACGCAAGTGTCCGGGGGGGTGGGGGCAGGAGCTCACTAAACCTCGGATGAAGGTGCAAAAGGGCTGCCTCTGGGTGGAAGAAGCCAAAGATTCTGCAACAATGAAAAGGCCTAGGAACCTCTCCTTTGGATGGAAGATGTCCCATGGCGTGCTGGAGGTTGCAGAAGTGTTTCCAGGCAGAAATACCACAAACAAGCCTTGCTAGCTGCAAGAGTCACAGTTGAGGATTTTGGGTGCTGCTGGGGACCAGGAGGGACCAGGATGTCGCCCCTTGGAGGAGGAGACAGAGGGGGCGCTCAGCAACTCAGAGAGCCCCCACAAAAGCAGGAAGCCCCTGCAGAAGCACTGGAACAGGCACTTAGAAAATCTGAGGACAGTGGTCGACTCAGAGTCACAAAGGAGGGTCCCACATCGTCGGAGTCCAACTCAGCTAGTTGGGCAATGCAGGAAGGAGTGCTGGGGACCCAAGCTAGGCTGTGCACAAAGGAAGTCCTCGAAAAGTGCACATAAGCCAGAGCAGCTGCAAATCACGCAGTACACAGGTTTGCTGTCTGGCGTGGGGAGGCAAGGACTTACCTCCACCAAATTTGGACAGAAGGGCCACTGGACTGTGGGAGACACTTGGACCCAACATCTGTGTTCCAGGGACCACGCTCGTCAGGATGAGAGGGGACCCGGAGGACCTGTGATGCAGAAGTTTGGTGCCTGCGTTGGCAGGGGGAAGATTCCGTCGACCCATGGGAGATTTCTTCTTGGCTTCCAGTGCAGGGTGAAGGCAGACAGCCCTCAGAGCATGCACCACCAGGAAATAGTCGAGAAAGCCGGCCGGATGAGGCGCTACAATGTTGCTGATAGTCGTCTTGCTACTTTGTTGCGGTTTTGCAGGCGTCCTGGAGCAGTCAGCGGTCGATCCTTGGCAGAAGTCGAAGAGGGAAGTGCAGAGGAACTCTGGTGAGCTCTTGCATTCGTTATCTGAGGAATAGCCCAGAGTAGAGACCCTAAATAGCCAGAAAAGGAGGTTTGGCTACTAAGAAAGGAGGCTTGGCTTCTAAAAGAGGTAAGCACCTATCAGGAGGGATCTCTGACGTCACCTGCTTGCACTGGCAACTCAAAACTGTCCATTGTGCCCCAACACCTCTGAATCCAAGATGGCAGAGGTCTGGGACACACTGGAGGAACTCTGGGCACCTCCCCTGGGAGGTGCAGGTCAAGGAAGTGGTCACTCCCCTTTCCTTTGTCCAGTTTCGCGCCAGAGCAGGGCTGGGGAATCCCTGAACCGGTGTGGACTGGCTTATGCAGAGATGGGCACCATCTGTGCTCATCAAAGGATTTCCAGAGGCTGGGGGAGCCTACTCCTCCCCAGTCCTTCACACCTATTTCCAAAGGGAGAGGGTGTTACACCCTCTCTCAGAGGAAATCCTTTGTTCTCCCTTCCTGGGACCAGGCTGCCCAGGCCCCAGGGGGGCAGAATCCTGTCTGAGGGGTTGGCAGCAGCAGCTGCTACAGTGGAGACCCTGGAAAGGCAGTTTGGCAGTACCCGGGTTCTGTGCTAGAGACCCGGGGATGCATAGAATTGTCCCCCCAATACCAGAATGGTATTGGGGTGACAATTTCATGATCCTAGATATGTTACATGGCCATGTTCGGCGATACCATTGTGACGCTACATATAGGTAGTGACCTATATGTAGTGCACGCGTGTAACAGTGTCCCCGCACTCACAAAGTTCGGGGAATTTCCCCTGAACAATGTGGGGGCACCTTGGCTAGTGCCAGGGTGCCCACACACTAAGAAACTTGGCACCTAACCTTCACCAAGTGAGGGTTAGACAGATAGGTGACTTATAAGTTACTTATGTGCAGTGAAAATGGCTGTGAAATAACGTGGACGTTATTTCACTCAGGCTGCAGTGGCAGTCCTGTGTAAGAGTTGCCTGAGCTCCCTATGGGTGGCAAAAGAAATGCTGCAGCTCATAGGGATCTCCTGGAACCCCAGTACCCTGGGTACCTAGGTACCATATACTAGGGAATTATAAGGGTGTTCCAGTATGCCAATCATAATTGGTAAAATTAGTCACTAGCCTGCAGTGACAATTTTAAAAGCAGAGAGAGCATAAACACTGAGGTTCTGTTTAGCAGAGCCTCAGTGATACAGTTAGGCACCACACAGGGAACACATATAGGCCACAAACCTATGAGTACTGGGGTCCTGGCTACCAGGATCCCAGTGACACATATCAAACACACTGACAACATAGGATTTTCACTATGAGCACTGGGCCATGGCTAGCAGGATCCCAGTGAGACTGTAAAAACACCCTGACATATACTCACAAACAGGCCAAATGTGGGGGTAACAAGGCTAGAAAGAGGCTACCTTCCTACATGTGTGGTGTTTCATTGAGGCTCACATCAAAGTACATGTTGCTGGAGCACTGAATACCTGATGTCATTAGGCTTCCTTAGTCATTGTAGGTCTTGAGCAGGGTAGTGGGTTACACTGCAAATGAATCCAAAAGTGTGTAGTCATGTCCCTCTACTTATTGGCATGTGCTTTACACTTGTGTTGTGTTAACAAATTGCCTATTTTATGCTTGGTGTTTCTGATGTGTGTGACACAACCATTTGAGCAAAACCTTCTGTTTGTAATTGCTTGATTTGTCTCTTGCATCCATATAGGTAAACACCCATCAAAAGAAGGAGGTTTGGAGAGCCATCGCCGAGGAGGTGCAGACCCTGGGGATCCATAGCCGGCAAAGCGCCCACTGTTGCAAGAGGTGGAAGGACCTGAGGTGCTGAGCCAGAAGATCTCAGAGATTCAGCTAGGGCTGTTCTCCCAACGTGGGCGGACACACCTCGAACCATGCCCTCCCCGGGGCCCGCATTCTGGCAGTAGCATACCCGGACCTTGATGGGCGTTTGTAGGGAGCACAGCAGCCACAAGGGGGTGTGTACAGGACATATTACTGTCTGTCACACAGCCAAGTTGATGTGTTAGGTAATGACATCTCCTCCTAATGATTGAGGTTGGACCATGTGTGACACACAAGATGAGTAACTGTTTGTGTAGATATGTAGGCCCATATTTATGCTTTTTTTGCGCTGCTTTTGCGTCATTTTTTGACGCAAAAGAGGCGCAAACTTACAAAATATAATTGTATTTTGTAAGTTTGTGCCGCTTTTGCATCAAACAATGACGCAAATGCAGCACAAAAAAGTATAAATATGGGCGGTAATTTGGTGCATATTGATGTGCCTTGCCTAGCAGCCCAGGGACCTAGGACACAACTGAGTGCAATCAACAAAACAATTGCTCTCCAGGGACAACACATTGCTTTGTACAGTGATCAGTCACAGAAGGTTTGTTTTTGTAGTGGGTCTAAAGTCTACACAACAGACAACTACTCCTCAGTGTTACAGTCCAAAGAAAAAGAAGTGATGGATCACTGTCCTCAGCCATGTGTCTGGTCAAGTGAGTAAATTGGCATCTGCTCCCCAGAGGCCACTTGTTTTCAATGTGTGATGAGTGCTGGTGTCTCACTGGTGTCTGACATGTGAGGGTGGCATCACACATTGTTCTTGCAGCTACAGATGAAAACGTTCCCTTGGTAAGTGGGGAATGTCCATTGACATGATTTATGGCCCATCACTGTTGCCAAAATTCCTTGTGCTGACATGTTAGCATGTGTCCCATTCTCTTTTAACAAAATGTGTACACTGCTGTTTCATGCTTCGTCTACCTGTGTTCATGGGAAGATTTCTGTATCCCCTCACATATAGTTGCATGCCAACCTGTCTTTGAAATTGGACATATGCAATGGGGCTACATCTTATGTGATGCCACAGACAGGAGTGTATCACCATTGATTGTTGGCTCACACATACCCTCACCCGTCATTGCATGTCATTTGGCATGTACAACTGCAGTAGCAATGAGAGACATGGCAGATAGGTCTAGAGGTTTTACACACAATGTCCATGTCCATGCCATTGATGTGGCATCAAGTGGCAAAGTACACTGCACATGTGAAATGGGAAAGATTTGTTCCCTGACTGTTGTCACATATCATGGAGTGCCTTGCAGTTATGTTGGAATCACATGTGGTTGGGTAGAACCATCCATCCACAGACATCTGGGTTTGCAGGACCAAAATGGAGACAGTGATGTAGCTTCCCTTTGGGCAACAGGTGCAGGGCCTTCTACAAGTGCTTGTAAATCCCTGGGCCTCTCCAATATACAAAGGACTAATGGCTTCTACTGATGCAATCAGAGTTTGTCATTGTAAGGGGTGCCATATAGTAGTGGTGATTTTCCTGGGGCTAGCTGTTTGATTGTGTTATATATTTTAGCGACATATCTCCCAGTCAATTTGGACATTTTGAATACATTGTACATTTCCTTGGCAAATATGTAGTATATCTGAGCAACATTAGTACCACCTCCATGACTCAATTAGGGCAATTTACACATGGTGACGTGTGCAATGTTGACATGTTTCCAGTGTGACATGAGTATTTCCATGTCACCTTCTTCAGGATACTGTACTGCTGTCAGCAACATGGCAGGATTTGGAGCACCATCTCTTATTGTTGTGTTATTGCATATGTGACAAACAGATGTCTGCTTGACATTGTGTGGGATCTGTTGGAATGAACTTGTCATTGGACTACTATTATATGACAACAAGTAACAGGTATGCTCCTTGAGGCAAAGCATTGAAAGTGATATGGTCTCCTACTTGTTCAATGGTTATTGTGATTCCACATCTTCACCCATGCAATTGGAGATCTGAGACATGATTTTCCTGTGTGCAACTGTTGAAAGTTCATGTAGGATGCATGCATATGGTATGGTTCATGTAGGAGCCACCTTGAAGTAGTTTGTTGCTGGGGCCTACCTGACATCATGGTACTGGTTATAAATCACAGCTTTTGTTCAAGTGTGATCAGGAACATGTGGAGACCCTTTTCCCCTTTGTATTTGCAGCATCATCCCAGGCAAGCGAAGGAGACAGGGCGAAACCAAGTGGGGAAGCATCTGACCACAGTACCTCCAGGCATGACACCATGACACAGAGGGACCCAGTGGCCCGAAAGGTGTGGGGAGTGCCACCGAGGACACAGGATCAACCTTGTCATCTTTAGATTCTACCTCCAGTGGCCACTCCCAAGTGGTGGGGGACCCATCAGGACCTATTCCTGTACCATCCTTGTACACCACTCCCAGTACTATAACCACCCTTTCTGTTGCTCCCCACCCAGTTGGCCATGCCCACTCACCTAAGAGGGTGGGCATCTCCATTGCCCTAGCTGCCTCAGTGCCAGCCCCTGTTACTCCTGCTGCCCTGAGTGAGAAGGCTACTGACCTCCTGAGGAGTATCAGGAGGTCAATAGCCTTCTGTGGTGCAGACTGCCATTGTGAATGCCATCCAGGGGCTGGTAAGCCAACTTCAGACAAATGCTTTCCTGGAAGACATTCATAGTGACATGCCTGGCCTACAGAGATCTTTTCAGGCTCTGGCCTCCTCACTGATGACAACAATCCATCCCCATTCCTCCCTTCCACCACCTCTCTCTTCCCTATCCAAATTCCCTATTTCCCTACTTCTCCTAAGCACACAGACACATCCACATGCACCAAACTCAACACACACAAGCAGCACACAGCGACACAAACTCTAGCAGCCACACCGGCATGCAGGCACTCAACATTCACCCACAGACACCACATCAGCCACCATTTCAACAGACAGCCCTATCTGCCCACACACCACATCCACCATACCCACAGACACCACCACAACACCCAGTGACACATCCATCACACCCACCATACACCCAGACAACAGCTCACAACCCACAGCCCCACACACCTCAGACACCATACCCCAGACACCACCACAACACCCACAGACGCATCCACCACATTTCCTGTTGTTTCCAATATCTGACTTTGTGGGAAGTGTTGATCACCCAAGACAAGGGTAGATGTTCACTGTATGGATATGTGGGTGTTGATCTAATTGGGGTGTCATTGCATTGTGTTATGCTTGCTAGGGTAAGTATTTCATCTTGTGTTGGCCAGTGTCAGTATGTATGGTGTAGATTTGTCCCCTGATATGGATTGTACTTACGTCTCATGTGCAGGAGCTAGAGTTGTGTTTGTCCACACATGGAGTGTGTTCAATTGTGGTAGCTTCCTTTGCATTTGACTGACCATGTGTCCTTTTTGATGTGTGTACCTTACAGCTACATCATATAGATGTCTGGACTGTGCTGTTGCCGTTGTATGTGCTTTCTTGACTTGCACTTACACATTTGGCAGCTAGGCATATCATTTAGCTCAAATATTGTTTGTCCCTGTGGTACATAAAGGGCCAGTTCCTATGCAAATACTGTTTTAGGGGCATGTGCAAAGTGAAATGTGTCCATGAATGCTCCTGATGCCACCATCACTATTATGCAGGTATTGTTTGCATTGTGACCTTTGGATATTTGTTTCACAGCCTATTGTGCATCCATTGACCTTCCATTGTGTTGCAATGTGGGTGCTGTGTGGGTCCATCAATGAGCAGCACCTGCGGCAGGACGTGTGTGTGATGGGCTCCATGGCGGCACAGGTCATGTAACACTGCCTGCAGGCGAGTTGCTTCCTTTATGCTTTCCGTTTCCACCTTCTGGGATGTGGTGGTTGGACTGCCATGGTCACGCTGGTGGTAGGCAACATCATAATGTTTGCATCCGAAAAACTGGCTCCATCTGCCTGTTTGGCTTGCCTCGCCAATGCGGTGGTCTGCGCTGCCTAGTGGTGCTGGCGGGACTGCAGCAGTCTTTCCCTATGGGACTGCCAGCATCGTAATACTGTGGTCCGACCGCCAAGCAGATGGCGGTCAGGCTGCCGCCATGGTGGTGCACAAACCGTCAAACTCATAATGCAACCCTTTGAGAATATGTAACATTAATTTCAATATGTAATATTAATTTTAAAGCAAATCAACATAAGTTAAGAGCAAGCCATATTCATTTAAACACAGCTTGTATTCATTTTGATATTTGCTTAATTCATTTCAAAGCATGCTACATTTATCTCACAATTTCATATTCATTTAAAAAAGTGTCATATTCATGTTACAGAATGCAATATTACTTTTGATGAGGGCCATATTAATTTCACCAGGTGTCATATTCATTTTAAAGTGGTTCATATTCACCTTAACAACTGTCATAATAATTTTAACACGGGTAATATTCATTTCAACATAGGTCATATTAATTTCAACATATGCAGTATTTATTTTGCTGTGTATCACATCAATTTTAAAGCATAACATATTCTTTTTGACAAGTTTCATTTTAATTTCAGCATTGGTCATATTCAGTTAAAGACATGTTGAATTCATTTCAGTGGAGCTCATATTTGTTTCAATGCATGTCATATTCATCTTAGCATGTGTCATATTCCTTTAAATGGATGCTTCATTCATATTAACACATCTTAATTTTAACATGAATCATATCCATTGTAACATATATCATAATCATGTCAATGTAAATCATATCACTTTCAATGCAAGCCAAATTAATTGTGATGAATGTCATGATCATTTTAACGTTACTCGTATTAATTTTAAAACATGTCAAATTCATTTCAACTCATGTCATGTTCATTTTGACATGTGTTATATTCTTTTCAATCAAGTTTAAATATATTTCAATGGATGTCATATTCATATTAACACTTGTCATATTAATTTTAAGATGCAACTCATCAATGTTAGCATATATCATGTTAATTTGGATATGTGTCATATTAATGTCAAGGCGTGCCATATTCATTTTAACAAATGTTATGTGAATTTCAGCTGTGGTCATACTCACTTGAAGGCATGTCAACTTCAATTCAATGCGATTACATTAATTTCAACACAAGCCATGTTAATTTTCAATCATCTCCTATTAATTTCTGAGTGTCTCATATTCATTGCCATCTCAGTAATATTCATTTCAACACAATTCAAATTCATTGCAACATGTTTACTGTTCATTTCAGTGTACATTGTATTAGTTTCAATGTGCATTGTTTTCTTTTCAGAATATACAGGGAGTGCAGAATTATTAGGCAAATGAGTATTTTGACCACATCATCCTCTTTATGCATGTTGTCTTACTCCAAGCTGTATAGGCTCGAAAGCCTACTACCAATTAAGCATATTAGGTGATGTGCATCTCTGTAATGAGAAGGGGTGTGGTCTAATGACATCACCACCCTATATCAGGTGTGCATAATTATTATGCAACTTCCTTTCCTTTGGCAAAATGGGTCAAAAGAAGGACTTGACAGGCTCAGAAAAGTCAAAAATAGTGAGATATCTTGCAGAGGGATGCAGCACTCTTAAAATTGCAAAGCTTCTGAAGCGTGATCATCGAACAATCAAGCGTTTCATTCAAAATAGTCAACAGGGTCGCAAGAAGCGTGTGGAAAAACCAAGGCGCAAAATAACTGCCCATGAACTGAGAAAAGTCAAGCGTGCAGCTGCCACGATGCCACTTGCCACCAGTTTGGCCATATTTCAGAGCTGCAACATCACTGGAGTGCCCAAAAGCACAAGGTGTGCAATACTCAGAGACATGGCCAAGGTAAGAAAGGCTGAAAGACGACCACCACTGAACAAGACACACAAGCTGAAACGTCAAGACTGGGCCAAGAAATATCTCAAGACTGATTTTCTAAGGTTTTATGGACTGATGAAATGAGAGTGAGTCTTGATGGGCCAGATGGATGGGCCCGTGGCTGGATTGGTAAAAGGCAGAGAGCTCCAGTCCGACTCAGACGCCAGCAAGGTGGAGGTGGAGTACTGGTTTGGGCTGGTATCATCAAAGATGAGCTTGTGGGGCCTTTTCGGGTTGAGGATGGAGTCAAGCTCAACTCCCAGTCCTACTGCCAGTTCCTGGTAGACACCTTCTTCAAGCAGTGGTACAGGAAGAAGTCTGCATCCTTCAAGAAAAACATGACTTTCATGCAGGACAATGCTCCATCACACGCGTCCAAGTACTCCACAGCGTGGCTGGCAAGAAAGGGTATAAAAGAAGGAAATCTAATGACATGGCCTCCTTGTTCACCTGATCTGAACCCCATTGAGAACCTGTGGTCCATCATCAAATGTGAGATTTACAAGGAGGGAAAACAGTACACCTCTCTGAACAGTGTCTGGGAGGCTGTGGTTGCTGCTGCACGCAATGTTGATGGTGAACAGATCAAAACACTGACAGAATCCATGGATGGCAGGCTTTTGAGTGTCCTTGCAAAGAAAGGTGGCTATATTGGTCACTGATTTGTTTTTGTTTTGTTTTTGAATGTCAGACATGTATATTTGTGAATGTTGAGATGTTATATTGGTTTCACTGGTAATAATAAATAATTGAAATGGGTATATATTTGTTTTTTGTTAAGTTGCCTAATAATTATGCACAGTAATAGTCACCTGCACACACAGATATCCACCTAACATAGCTAAAACTAAAAACAAACTAAAAACTACTTCCAAAAATATTCAGCTTTGATATTAATGAGTTTTTTGGGTTCATTGAGAACATGGTTGTTGTTCAATAATAAAATTAATCCTCAAAAATACAACTTGCCTAATAATTCTGCACTCCCTGTAATATATTCATTTAAGTACTTTATATTATTTTCAATCTGCCATGTTAATTTCAATGTATGTCATATTTCTCTTGGCATAGGTCAATCATTTCAAGAAATGTCCCATTCTTTTTGGTGAATATTGTATTCATTTCAGTGATTGCTTTATTGTTTGCAGTGAGGGCCATATTAAGTTCAGTATGATTTATATATATTTCAGTATATTTCTTAATCAATTTGGTGTGTGTGTTATTCATATTAATCACTAAGTAGCATATTCACTCTGTCAGGTTTCATATTTGTTTTGGTTCAATTCCGCTTCACTCTGCCAGGTATCATAATTATTTTGACACATAGTACATTCATTCTGGTGTGTGTCATATTCATTTTGCAGCACGCTATGCATTACAGGAGGTGTCCAATATGGGGAGCTATAATTTTGACATGAATGGCTTCCCATAGGTAGATGCATGAATTGATGTATGGCTAGGTACATAATTGACATAAAGTGATGGGGATGTACGAATGGAAAATGAAAAACAAACATGTTGGGGCAAATAGAGGAAGATCAGCATACAGTATACTGGGACCCGTCGGCAAACATGACCACATCTAGCATGAAACAAAGTACAATAGACAAAGAACTGACAGCAAAACATATTGTTCTTGCGCAAACAAAGGAATAATGTAACCCAAGCGAAATTGCAGAAAGAATGGCCAATACATACTCTGCCTTATCAGCACAATATGAAAACATTCTGGGAAAGCTTTAAGAAGTAACATTTTTTAAAACCGCAATGGGTATATTTTTGTTTGAGAATTAAAAACAACTGTAAATGTATTTGTTAAATTGCTTGCCTTTTTCGCCCTACAGACTTTGCCCTCAAAACACAAAATTTAAGGACGTTCCCGTTTCCTTCTGTAGTGTTCTGGGCCTTAGGGCTACATGCTACCATGATTGATGGCACGGACACCGGTGGGTAGTGTAGAGAGAGCTGAACACGAGCACTTGGCGTAACGCCTGTGTTGGATGGATGTGTGGTGGGTGTAAAGTGCAGCCCTCAGGGAGTGACCGGCAAAATACTACGTGCAGGACTGCACGTGTGTGTCCAGCAGGACACTACACCCTTCCTGCCATGGAAAGGGTCTTACCCCTGTCTACATCATCCGTAGATCTAACTCAGACCATTCCTTAGCGAGAAAGGCATTGAATAAGTTAAGATTTGCAGGATATTCAGCCATCAAAGGAAGATCTATCTCCAAAAGGACGCGATCTACTCACACGGAATGCCCATTTTACAAATGCAGAAAAGTCTTTTTTGAATTGCAAAAGTCATTTGTGTGTGTAAGTCAAATTTATAGGTATAGCTTTGTGAATGAGCGCTTCATGTGTGTTTGGAAGAAAATTGCGTATGCGTTATACAACAACCCTAAATTAATGAAAAGGTCATAATCAGAACAGAAAAATATTTAAACGGACCGAAAAGGAGAAATCTGCAATAAAAACGAAATAAGAAATGTGTCCAGATTACGAATTTCACTGACATCTGTTCTACAATGGGGCATGGCATAAACTTATTGAAGGGTCCCAAGGAGCTGTAGAGAGTGTAAGTCGATGTCAGCCTGCTCACAGAATGGAAGCTTGTCAGTGCAACTGTTGGACATAAGAGAACAGCACGAATGGTGGACGTACTGTGGGAGGAGGCCATTTTCAAACAAGGATGGTGCAGGTATGGTAGTCAATTCTATTTGTGTAAAATAAAAAAACTAATTCATGAGTAAATAATCATTATAAATAAAATAAAAATGCACTATCGCTACGATCAAGATAGAAATAAATCTCAAACATTCTTGCACATGGACATGAAAAAATTAAGTCTAATGTCAAGGGCATTAAAAAAGATTATCTATTGCCATGGACATACAACTATATGTCACAAGCCAGTGGCATGGCTGTGCTAAAGATTAAAGAACGAAGAACACAGTAATAAAATATTATACAGTGCAACATTGTAAGATTACTGGCAAGGACATGATTAATAAGCAATCATCATATTCCAATCTTCAATCAACCAATGGGATTGTCGTGGAGTATCCATTTCGTCCTACTACACAGAATTGAAGGCATGCCTCTTACTCCCTGGGGTGTCTCGACAATGTTGACCACTTGTGTTTGTTACTGCTTTGCAATTCGATGTGGTGCCGTTTTAGAGCTTGATAAGGGACCTTGTACCACAAGGTACTGTGATGTTGACTAAGCTAAACGTTTACTTTCAGAGTGGTTTAGTTGATATAAATAAGGAAACATGGACACACTCTATTGAAAATAATGCTACTAGAATTACAAATTGTATATTTTTTGGGAACTATTTGTAGGGAGCTATTCACAAAAATGCATTCCCTTAAAATTTATTTTTTAAGAATATTCAATAACATTTAATAACATTGACTTCAAATACAAAATTCAGATGACTCCATATAAATATTCCATTCTATAAAGTCCATTTTTATTGAGCAAAACAACCATTTTCAGCCATTCTAGAGTAAGAAATAGATATTTTCAGCCTTAGTTCTTGATAAACATTGTCAGCCAACACATATTTTGCGGCAATTAATGCTGCTTCTTCAAGGCTGATTTTTTTTATATATAACTGCAGTTTTATACACATAATATACAAACAGTACTGTATCATCAAATTTCTAGTTAGCCAAAACCCTTTGAAAACTTTCAAAATTATTTTTGTGGTGAAGACTCATCTAACAACTGAATCATGCTGATCCATGCTGATCCTAACCAAACCATTTTTCCTTGACATCCCCAAACAATGAATACATCTGACCATATTCATCCTCTTCGCAAAAGAGGAAAAATACAAGTTATGATAAGGAAAACAATTACCCCAAAACCATTTATGACGGATGGTCCCTCATCCTATAACATATTCCTGATTGCTATTCTAAAGAGCTGAACCTACTAACATCTTAACAGGTGGTCCATCAAATGTTAAAGAACCTACACATCCACTAAGATCAAACAGTATTGCTCTGTTTCTCAAATCACACGTTTATCAGGGTTTATTCTAAGATCTTGTTTTGTGGTTAACCTGTATACAGATAAAATGTAAGTTTCAATATGATCAAGCTTCAAATATTTCTAGAGTCTCAGCACTCACTACTGTCGTGTAGATAGACTGCAATCATGCATTCTTTACTTGCCAATCCATATGCTGCATGCACAATCTTTCATTTAGTATCAAGCTTACAGTCTCTATTATTTGTGAATTAAAAATAAAATCAGCACGCATAACCTTCCCTCTCGGGGCACTCATCAATCAGTTATCCAAGTATTCCAAATCTAAAAGGACAAGTAAAACACATTATCTGTGGGGGCAGCTCTCATACACCACGAGTGCTCTGAGAGGTCAGGTCATATGTGCAGATTTTTAAAAACAATTCAGGAACAATAGAAACCCCGATCATTGTGACTGGGGGTGAATGTTTGCATTGTTCAGCATTTCGTCCATCATCTGTTCTTTTTGCCTTTGTCGCCCTAAGTGGGAAGGGTATGCCCACACGTGTGTCCTTTGCTCACTGTACTACTGGATTCAACCTAGCCTGGCTGAGGGGTGATACCCTGAAGCCGGTTCAAGGATGCTTGTTTTCGGTCCTGGGAGGACCTGGCCTGGCAGTATGGGCTGGACTGTTGCCATGGGGAGCAAGGTCAAGACTGATTTGCATATGGCTTGGTCCAAACTGGAATGGTGTGGTGGGAAAAAAAAAGATTAAACCCAGATATTTGTGACTTGGGGTGAATGTTTGCATTGTTCAGCATTCTGTCCATCATCTGTTCTTTTTGCCTTTGTCTCCTTACTTGGGAAGGGTATGTCCAGATGTGGGTCCCGTGCTCACTGCACCCATGGATACAAACTAGCCTGGCTGGTGAGGGGTGATACCCTAAAACTGGTTCCAGGATGCTTGGTTTCGGTCTTGGGAGGATCTGGCCTGGAAGTTCAGACTGGACTGTTCCCATGGGGAGTAGTGTCAAGGCTGATTTGCATATGGCTGGTGTTAGACCTGGCATCCTTGGCATCGTTGCCCCTGTCTTTTCGTCCTCTGCTTCTCAGGTTTTGGCTGTGTGCTGGACTCTGTTTTTGCTGTTTTTGGTACTCTGGGCACTTTACCACTGCTAACCAGTGCTAAAGTGCATATACCCTCTGTATAAATTGTATTGGTAATTGGTTTATCTATGTTTGGCATATTTGATTTACTAGTAAGTCCCTGGTAAAGTGCATTAGAGGTGCCCAGGGCCTGTAAATCAAATGCTACTAGTGTGCCTGCCACACTAATTGTGCCACCCACACGAGTAGCCCTGTAAACATGGCTCAGACCTGCCACTGGAGAGCCTGTGTGTACATTTTAACCTGCCAATTCAACCTGGCAAGCATACCCGTTTGCCAGGCCCAAACCTTCCCTTTTTATACATGTAAGTTAGGCCCTAGATATGTTAAAGGTGGGACATGTACTGATGTGTTTGACATGTCCTAACAGTGAAATACTGCCAAATTTGTTTTCCACTGTTGCAAGGCGTATCTCTCTCATAGGTTAACCATGTCTGGGTCAGACTGACAGATGGGCTGTTTGTGAATATCCACTAGACAGTAACACAAAGGGAGCTGGGGTGTAGCCTGCACATCCTGAAGGGCCATCTGGGTTAGTGTGGAGGGAGGAGTGGTCACTCACACCTGAATGGGCTGTGCGAGCCCTCACACAATGCAGTCTTCGACCCTCTGGTGTGCATCTGGAGACAGGCCTGTGCAAGGCATGATCCTGTAAACAACAGAGACTTCTTTGAAGTTGGTAAACTTCAAAGACAGAAAGGGGTATAAGAAGTGGACCTAAAATCCCAGATTTTAAGATCACTTCTGGAACCAGGAGGATCCTCTGCCAAGGAGAAGAGCTGAAGAGCTGAGGAGAAGTGCTGCCCCTGCCTGTGACTGCTCTTTGTTGGGCTATAATGCAATTGCTACTTCTGCCTGTGAAAGGGGACAAAGACTGGACTTTGTTGTGCATTCCTGCTTGAAGAAGAATCTCTAAGGGCTTGAACTGAGCTTGCCTCCTGTTTTGAAGTCTCAGAGCCATCAAAGGCTTCCTCTGCCAGCACCTGGACTCTCTACTGAGACTCTTGCCCTGCCAAGTGGTGCCCTATCCAGTCCCTGGGCCCATGAAAGGTGAAGTTGGCAGAACAAGAGCTGAAATCCACGCACAGTACGCCTTGCGGGGACATTTTTGACGCTCCATCTGCATTGCGGCTGATAAATCGACACATCACCGACCCGACCGGGGAAGAAAATGAGGCATGGCCTCATTTTTATTTTTGACGAAAACCAGGTACTTTGTGTAAAGTCAACATTTCCATTGCTTTCTATGGAGTAAGTCTCTTATTCTTTTGAAAATTCATAGTATAACTTGTGTATGTTGGCTTTTGTCGTTTTGGTCTTGTTTGAATTAGATAAATATTACCTATGTTTCTAAACTGGTGAGGTGGTCATTCTATAGTGTTTTCATTGTATTACTGTGTGTTTTGGTACAAATACTTTACACATTGCTTCTGGGTTATGCCTTTCTGCTTGTGCCAAGGTACCAAGGGGGTGAGTGTGGGTTAACCAGGTGCGCTTCTCCTTTGCCCTGATTAGAGTGAGGGTCCTTGCTTGGACAGGGTGTAACCTGACTGCCAACCAAGGACCCCATTTCTAACAGCTAGGTCCAAACTAGGGTGACGTGGTGGGCAACAAATGATGAATTAAACCCAGATCTTTGTGACTGGGGGTGAATGTTAGCATTGTTTAGCAATCTGTCCATCATCCATTCTTTTGAATTCAAATGAAAAGCAAAAAAGTTGAATTAACCTTGTGTAATGTAACTGGTGGTCATTTTAAGTGTTCCAATACCTTCAGGTTGAGACCCCGCTGTACAAAAATGTAAAAAAAAAGAATGTGACTGGACAGAGGGCTAAATGTTTTAACTCAAACTAATTTCTCATTCTGTGATTTAGGTTTAGGCATGAAGAGGGCCTCTTTTGGGCAGTACCAAGTGCATTTCATTAATTGTTGGATCAAACATCTAGGGTACCCTCTTAATTTCATGCTGAGAATACCTGCTTCCTTAAAATAATCCCTTTTAGTTTTACAATTATGCCTTATTCATAAAATTGGCCAACTGATAGACCATCCTTAAAAGATCTACAGTTGCTACTTCTGTATTGCTACAAAGCGTTCCTCTTTGTGCATATGCTAAAGAGAGTAACACATTGGCAGCTATCAATCTCTTTAAAGGTCAAGTCTATGTAGTCAATTGACATGTTACTATGATTGCAGATTAATTTCAAATTGTCATTGATAGTATTAGGCCAATCAACCCATTAAAGTAGTAGTCCTTGGTTACTAATCCAAATCATAATCAGGTTGTGAATATCATTTTTCCACAGCTTCATATATCCCCAAAAAAAATATTTTCGGAGAAGAGAAAAGGATTTTAAAAGGTGTCAACAAATAGTACTGCAAAGTTTGGGCAAAAACAGTGCAGGTGTATGAACCCTCTGGGCCTGATTTATACTTTTTTAGTGCCGCATTTGCGAAATCTTTTGATGCAAAAATGGCGCAAGCTTACAAAATTAAATTATATTTTGTAAGTTTGCTGACCTTTTGCGTCAAAAAATGATGCAAATGCGGTGCTAAAAAAGCATGAATCAGGCCCTTTGTGTCTAAATAGTACAGGGGAGTGAAAGTATTATTTTTTTGGTAACCGTGCCAGGGCTTTGCAAATATCTTATACTTGCTCCCTCACCTTTAGTCCTTCTTCTTTTTGGATCTTCGTACACAGCGACTCAAGCCCAGATTTTTTTAATGCTAATTCAGCGCAAGTTTAACTCCATATTTATATTTTGACACTAGACTAGTCTAATGTCAAAATATTGGAGTTGGAGTCATTTTTTGGATGTTTGAACCCACCTTACGTCAATGAGATGCTGGGTGGGCGTTCCCATCCAAAAAATGACTCTAAGACCCTAGCGCCTTATTTATTCTCCTGTGCAAAAATGGTGCACAGGAGGGAGGTGGGCCTAAATAATGGTGCTAAGCCCGCTTAGCGCCATTATTTAATGCCTGGGTCAGGGCAGGTGTTAGGGGACCTGTGGACCCATTTCCATAGTCAAACACCATGGAAAGAGCCCACAGGTGCCCTCCTCAAGCCCCAGGAACACCCCCATCCACATCAGAGGGTCGCCTCAGGATGGGAGACCCCATCCCAGGTAAGTAGAGGTAAGTATTTGTATTTGTTTTTCAAAGTGCCATTAGGGGGTCCTAATGGCACTGGGTGCAATGGCCATGCCCAGGGACCCTTGTCCCCTGTGCTGACAATTCGGGTGGTGGGCATGACTCCTGTCTTTTATAAGACAGGAATCATGTGGTATGGATGGTTTTGAGTCAATAAATGATGCTAGGCTTGTTAGAGTCATCTTTGTTTACTCTAACCAGCCTAACGTAATTTTTTTGGGCAAATCCCCCTTCTCCCATACCGCCAACCCCATCCAGCTAACGTCATTTTGTTTTTATGCTAGCCCGTCCTTTGCGCCGGATTTGCGCCATTCCATTAATATGGCACCCGGCTGGCGTCCTGGAGTGGCGCAAGCCGGCGCTTTCGTTTTTGACGCAAAACTGCACAAAGGCAGTTTTGCGTCAGAAAGTATAAATCTGGGCCTCAACGTCTTAAGTTACCAGGAGATCATTGTTATGGCAAATAGGGAAGTCATCAATTAAGTTAATGAGTTGTGTTCGGTCACTTTTAAAAAGTGTTGGGGTGGGGACCAAATCATTAACTAAACGTTCAATGTACTTCCTCTGGAGTTCTAAGACTGAACCGCTGGCAGCAACATTCAGACAAACTAGGAAATCATTTTGCCTGTCTTGAATCTTTTGCAGCGTTTAAAGCAGTGGTGTCCTGCATATGTGCCCAGTATTTCTGCCCTCAGTTTCTACTTTGGCAAAGGCTGAAGCTGTGCCAATTTATCACAATGTACATGGAATTACTTCCAGCCATGCTATGTTTTCTGCACCTCTTACCTGAATGCTCTTTGGGCAACATCAGTGGATATTTTGAACAGGAGGTGGCCATACCTCTCAATTCATAGTCTATTTGGCATGACAGACCAAAGCTGTGCCCAGTAGTTAAAATGTACAGGGAATTACTACTGACCTCTGTAATGAGTGGCCTCTGGGTGCCATCAGTGGACACTTTGAAGGAGTGGCACTGGCCAAACCACTCCCTTCAGCATTTACTTTGCATGGTCCTATGTCGTGTTCTGCAATCTCAAGTTTCATGCACATCCTTCAAATAGCATCAAAGCTATTAGAAAATAAAATCTTTGTTGAGTCTCCCTTTTAACTTTACTCACTTTTATTGAGCTGCATAAAATATGCGATGTAGTAAGGGATTAAGGTGGTAAATGTCTGCCAAGTTTCATGCAAAGTCCCCAAAAAGCACGATATATAGTAACAAATTAAGATTCTTTGGACCCTTCACATAACTTTGACTCAGCTTGACAGATCAGCACAAATCTTTTATATAGTAACTGTACATGCTTAGTGTTTGATGGATTTTGTGCACATTTATGATACTCTGCATGCTAGGGTCAAAAGCAAATTATAAAAACTCCCTTTCAACACCAGCATATTTATATGTAGATATCTAAGGATGTCAGACACCATTTTGCAAAGCAAAATATCTGAAAACTACAGTACAGATTTACACCAAACTCCAAAATTATTTAATTCTGAAAAATGTTCTTATATCATGCCTATTTTAGTTTATAAGTGCCATGCCATTGAGCACGTTATGCAGTAGCAATGGGCTAAAATTTCAATGGGAACTGCGGTAGCATTTTCATCCTTCGCAGGAATCAATGCACATCGAGGCGGACGGATCTTTGGACCCTGCAACAAAGTACAGTAGAACCAATGACACAATTTCAATGCCACTTAATTAAACTACATACCATGGCCAATGTTGCCACAGGAGGAAAAGATCAATCAATAATAAAGTTAAGGGGTTTATTAAACACTCATCCTCAAAGTGATGTAAACAATTTGCAAGACGAAGTTATAGAAATACATAATCACTAAGGGTTGGCCTAGAGGGCGAAATACATTCAAGCAAATTAACATCAATAGAACTAAGCATTGAAGAAGAACATTACATATCATCAACAAATATATCTGTGATACAGAAAATAAGCGTTTCTCAGAATTAGCAAGTCATCAATCAAATCAGTTTACCAGAGTCAAAGATTTAGCTTGGCAGAGAAAAAAACCCTACTATTTACCAAATTAGGGAAATAGAGGTGCAAGGCAAAACACATGCGGGCAAAAGACAAAAAGCACAAAAAGGACAAAAATAATTTGCAAAAAAGGAAATCTCGCGCAAAAGGAGATTAACTAAAGTGGACAAAAGATAGGTAAAAAAGGAAAGCGTTAGCATATCAAAAGCTTGATCAAGAGTCTTCTGAAAGGGATTAGAAAAAAACTCCAAGGCCCATATTTATACTTTTTGCCGCAAAGCTGCGCCGGCGCAGTTTTGCGTCAAAAATTTTACTGCCAGCTAACACCATTTCAATGCGCTGTGCGGGCGTCAAATTTATACTTTGACGCACGGCGGCGCAACCACCAGGTGGGAGTCATTTTTCTTGACGCACATCGCAGCGTCAAGTCGTAAAGGAAAACGACGTTAACGCAACGTAAATGACTGTGGGTCGATTTACGACAGCGCAACCCGGAAAGCGCCGTTTATTTTGACGCAATAGCGTCAAAAATACCCGCGAACACTGCCCTTTCAGCAGAGGAGAGCCAAAATGGATCCCAGATGCCACAACAGACCCCAGGAAGATGATAGCAGACCAGGAACCAGCCAGGATGATCCATACAGGAACCAGGACATATATAGAAAAAAAAGAAAGTGTCGCTTCAGTGCAGAGGAGCAGGAAATCCTGGTTAAAGAGGTGACGGAACACCAGCACCAACTGTTCATCACCTCTAAGTTGCCAATCAGCAGGAGAGAGGCCATATGGCAACAAATTGTTGACAAGATCAACAGTGTGGCTGAAGTACGCAGAACAGTCACAGAGTGTAAGAAACGCTGGCATGACTTCAAACGTAGGACAAAGGAAAAAATGGCCAGGAACAGGAAGGCAGCACTGCAGACTGGAGGGGGGGAGTCCAGCACACCAGGAGGCCCTGGACCACATGGAGGAGATGGTCGCAGCCGTCATACCTGAGGAGATCGTCACAGGGATTCAAGGACAGGACAGCGCAGACTACCACGAGACAACGCACATGCAGGGTAAGTCGCATGGGGAATTATAATGCAATAATGTTAACTGCAACCGGGGTGGGGAATACCTACTACACAATGCATGTAAGTCAGCATATATATGGAGTGGCATGGGTAAAGGGGCACGGCAGGGGGGCATGCCCTGCACAGACAGAAGCTGGGGCACGACATTACACAACACCAACAACAGTCCCATGGGGGCATCCTGTCATGACAACAATGGAGCTAAGGGAAAGCCTCGACAGGTGGGAAGGCCACTACGTCAAACTTACATCCTGGCACTCGTCAGCCAAAATATCTCCTACATCAACTAGGTCCCTATCAGTAATCCAGTAGCCAAAACAACAACTGCAATGTAACTGCAACAACAGTTGACACTAACACCTCTGATCTCTGTGCAGCTATAGTAGCCAATGGCAGTAACCTCCCCATGGAACATACATACCTAAATTAGGGGGTGAGGATGACATCTGCAACAATCTCCAGAAACAAGACAAAGGCACCAGTACACTCAAATGTCAATGCCCATAGTTGTCACATACATCAGCCAAAGTAAACAGCAATAGGAGCCACACAGCACTAAGGACACACACATGCTGCATATGTCAGGGTCCTTCACATGCCTGGCTAACAAGGCAACATCACAAATGTCATACTGCTCAGACAACAACATTGAGGAGGGGACACATGCAACTGGTCACTGAAATACACCTGCACAGTCAGAGGACCATATAGGACATTGATACTATAAACAGGGCAATCCAATTAAACACACATTACCCAACATCAGCTGGAAACATTAACAATGTCTACATCCATATCACATCGTAACATTGCCATGCATAGGATATGCCACATAACAATTACAATTAGGTCAATGTGAACAATCAGAGATTGGGGCAGGTCCTGAGAGGCAAGTGTGCTGCCAGGGCAATCAAAACACCCACAGCCAGTGAAAGGTGTCACCATAAGAATAGATATACACGAAGGGTCGAGTAGGACAAAACAATGGCTATTCCCTAATTGGTACAAAGCAACACCTAGAGGCGATTAGGCAGACAATTCTGATAACTCTATATCATACATGTGACACACAGGTGGGCCATAGGCCTATATCAATGCCCATATGAAGGACAGCAGATACCAATACCAAACAAGATCACAAAGTAAATTCATCCAAAGGCTTGCATGTTACGGCAAAATTGTCACAACACAGACACACTAATTGTACTCTGTTTCATTGCAGAGGAACATGGATCTCCTGCCGATGTGCCTGTCCCTGATTTCCCTGATGACATGGATGACGAGCCCATAAACATTCCCCAGGAGACCAACCAAAAGGTCCTTGAAACCCTCCAGACCCCACCTTCAGTCACAAGGAAGAGCACAGAACAAGCAGCCATCACAGAAGAACCACCCACCACCCCAATTGCAAGACCTGCCAGCTCCTACAAAGCTGAGGACTCTGACGACACTGGCACCAGCTTTGAAAGAACTGTAGTTGGAGTACAGCGGGAGCTGGCCAAGGCGGTGCGGGTGGGGATGCAAACTATGGCAGCCAGCCTTGAGGGGGTGCGCTCGTGCATGATGTCATCTGCAGATCAGGCAGCAGCTATGCAAGCCCTAACATCCATACTGCAAGGACTACAAGAAACTATAAAGGAATTCACCACTGCAGTAAGGGAGTTGCCACAACACCTCGCACCCCAAACATTCCACTGCATGCACGAATGCAATCATGACTCCCTCAGGGCTGACCTGGCTGCCTACCATCGTGATGTAGCTGCTATTCTCAAAAACCAGCAGGCCCTCCTTGCTGCAGTACTGCCCTTCAGAACTTCACAGGGAGCATCGACCGGGATGTCTGACTCCACGTCTTCTAACACTGAGGTGTGTGTTGCCCCTTCACAACCAACAACAACAAGGACAAAGCAGGCAACACACACATCAAAAGAAGAAGACATGGAACAGATCACATTCTCACGGAAGAGTACCCAGAAGCACTAGTCCCTGCACCATGGCCTACTTTGACCAAGGTCCTACGTTTTGTCAATTGCTAGTCTCACTACAACTATACTCAATGACTGTTCTGCTAACCACTGTATGACTTGTCAGTATTGCCAGTGAATGTCTCTCTCCTACTATTCGGCAAATCCTGTCCTTCTGCACTGTCTGTTACATCACCCCAGCATGTCAGGAGCATCATCCACACCCCTTCTGTAGGATCACCATGTAAGAATGCACCAGAACGGACTCAGCAAACATGGACAATGTACATTTTGCACTACAGCACCTATCAATAAATAGCACTTGCACACCTAATATGTCTCTGTGTTATCTGACACATCAACTGTGCAGTAGATAACTCTAAAGTGCCTGTGTGACAACCATGCAGCTTGTCAATACAACTGTCCTGACATCATGTAGTCTGATACATCTGTGCAGTGGCCAGGATTGCATCATAGCCTGACCATCCTGAGGAGAATAACTGATGAAGGGACAAACCACACACAATTATGCTGTGTTGGACAGAATAATGCTCTTACTATAGCAATCAAAGTCAACTAATGGTGGCTGATAAATGTAGGCACCATGCAATACTAAAACATGAAATTATGCTGTATAATCTAAGCAAACACAACTAAACACAGCATCAATCACCCTTTCTGAGTATACTTCCATGAAGGGAAGTCATGCTCAGTTTTTGCACACATGATCTATGTCAGCAATGAAGACAACAAGACAAGAGTGTTAACAACACCTCATCTACAAAGATGTCCCTGAACATCACACTGCAGTCCGACCTAATAAATTACCCACAATACCAAGTCTGGAAGCACACTTTGTGATGTAGAATACCTACTCATCAACACAAATCCTCGGTGAGCCATGTAAACTACTAATGGTGGGTCTATCAAATGGTGGATACTTACCAAGTTAGCACAGGGGTAGGTGCCATTTTAAACCTCTATTTTCTTTGGTGTGTAGCATAGGACCCAAATGTCATAGAAAAACAATCACCTACACTGATGTCAAGGCCATGATCAAGTAGCAGTTAACACATAATGCAAAGCGTTAACTATATGTTTATTCATATGTATTCACACCAGAGGCAACTAAGAGAAAAGTCATACCTACACTAATCTAACCTGACTACTCCTAACCCACAACTGTCCCTAACTAACCTAAGCTAAACTTACTCTACACATATAACGAATCGATCTAAACATCAACCCCCCACCCACCATTATGAGACAGGACACATGCAGGACAACACATACTAACCTACACACATACTATACTATCCTAAACAATCATATATTTTTTTGTATTATTTGTTTTTTTAACTTTTTTTTTTTTTGCTCAACAGACAGGAATCCCAACATTGACCGACACCCACCCACCCACACACAAAAAAATGAAAAATAGAAAAAATAAGGACTCCGCACCCTCCTCCCTAACACTAACTAAGCTAACAACCTATACTAACCTAACACTAATCCCCAAAACCCAACTAACATGACAAAAAGGAAAGAGGAGAGAGGGGAGGGATACATTTTAAAGAATCAATTAAGTCCTAGAGGTTGGCACTCCGTAGGGTCCGCCTGATGGACCTAACCCTCTTCTTAATATACGCCACATCCTGGCTCAGCGTGTCCACCTTATGAATTAACTTGTCCATTTTCCGGTCTAAAGCCTGGAATGCCGCAGGGTCAATAGGAGGGGCTGCTGCTGTCTGTGTGCTGGCAGAGGTGCTCGGTGTGGGAGTTGTTGGTAGCCCGCTGGACTGTCCTGCAACTCTGAAATTGCTGGGTCCAGGTCATGCTGCAGAGGTAGGGTCAACTGTCCCCGCCGTTGCTGGGGCCACTTGGGGAGAACTGGTGGATGTGGTGGTGGTGGCTGTAGTGGGCAACGTTGGGCCACCCTGTGGTGAGGCCCACCATGCTCCGGAGGCCCGATCCGCTTGGTATTTTCGGGCCATCCTTCGGAACCCCGGCTGCACCTGCAGGATGTGCCAGTATCTCATTGCCCGCCTTTCAAAATCATGCCTCTGTGCGGCACTCATGTTTGCAGCTGTGAAGAGAAAGGGCAACTATTTACCATAGGAAATGCATTGGGTGTAATAGCACAATGGGTCAATTGCACATTACTTTTACTGTAGTTGTAACAGCTATTTTCACCACATAGATCATTGAAAGTCTCAGAGGAAGTACATGGGAAGCCTGCATACAAAAGGGCATCTCACACCTAACATATCCATGTCTCTACATGATGGGTGACATCAGCCTAAACTTCTCATGCAAATAATTGGTAATGCAGCTGACATTACGGCTGCACCTCTTCCGCCTACTGACTTCACTACATATGTCAGTCTATGTGATAACAATCACAACCCTCAATATCTGCCCTTTGTAATTGTTTTTTGCTAGTATAGAGCTCATGTGCCATAACAGAGTGTGTTCACTAGGTTCAAAACAAAGTTGCAAATTGTCACAAGTATGTGTAACATACTGGTTGCTACAGTCCTAGGTACCCTATTCCCAAACACATGGCAGTCTTTGAGGGTGGGGTGGGAAGAACAACCAACAATCCCATATTCAATGCACACCCAGGAGTGTCTAGAAAGGTCAACAAGTATTTGCCTCCACACACAACACCAGTGAAGGGCTAGCAACAAATTGGAGTCAGCTAAACCTTGTCCTATCCAAGGTCCACACATGTCAAAATGTACTGACTTAGGCCAACATCACATACTACCAGTGAAGCATATTTTACCACACACACAGAGGAGCAAGAACACCCATGATCATGAGTAGAATGTACACCTAGGCCATTGCACTCTAGTCCCACACACTTCTAGTTCAACTTGTGGAAGTACATGCCCCCGGAAGATCCAACATACAATGTACTCAGTCCATCCTCAACTAGGGAAGCAGCATATTTCAGACAAGCCTTTTGCAGAAGCTATCAGGGAGAATGTCATTCTGAAATGCAGACTCAGTCCGAGACAAGTCCCAGAGCAACTCTTACATTAACCAGTGTATTCCACATGACTCATCCCATTCCCCATAGCGGGCCCTACTGGAATGGCCTACAGACCCAAAATTTGAGAAATGGATAAGCATAGGTCTACTCAAACTGAAGTGATATTTGAAATCCCACTAATGGAACAATACTAATGAATCGGCAGTGCATCAAACCTTGAATTCTGTAGAACACACAGTAGTCCATCATGCATCACCAGCAAACAATAAAAATAGCACACATGCAACACTCACTGTAGGTGTCGGGGTCCGCAAAATGAGCCACCTCTCCCACTGAGTACGGTGCAGGTCCACCTGCAAAGCATGGAAGGAAGAATATACTCAGAATCCGTGCACTGACAAACAATTGCAATTACAAAGACAATGTGAGAATATGACATGCGTAATGAAACACTTTCACACATGCTCATACTGCATGGAATAATTCTTGAGCAACATTTACATTGGATGAGTCTCCTGCTACAGATACACACCCTACTACACACATGCATTGGCCTGGACAGTCATGTGGTGTCAAAGATGCACCTCCATTAGTATGCCCTAACAATATAGGGGTGCATTCATCTCATCATGTGCATCCAAGAGAGACATCCAAAAGCTGGTTACTTGAGGACTGCATGACCCCTCAAACTCAAACAGCCTATGTGGTCATTTTCTCCACACACCAACCAGACACACATGTGACATATGTGTGGACAACATAGCTAACCTCAATTGACGTGAAGGCAGCACTCATTTATAGTATCATATTGGGTTTACAAATGTCAGTCTAGCTATGGCGTCTACATATGTAGGTATGATGTTTCAACATCCATTTTTCACTGGCTATTGTGACCTGTAGAGTTCAAAATGAGTCATTAACGTGTTGCTTGTTTGACACAAAGGCAGCACAACATTACATACTGCTACAGGCAACCGGTATGTGTAAAAAACATGAGCTACCTGACTGCTAGTATTTGTCTTCTTTCACATTGTGCAACAATTACCCAGTAGGTTTCCCTAGCATTACACACAGTCAGCTACTTATATGGCAGATTGGGTAACAATCATCAAATGTCCCCACACAGCTTTCAATTGTGCACATGTAATTGATGTGTACTCACCAACATGGCCACCAATCCTGATTCCCAGGTGGTCCAGCAGATCTTGCTCCCTGGATATCAGATCAGCCCAGCGGTGCTTAAGTTGATGGTCATTCCTCAGGCTACCATAGACACGGACCAAGTGATGGCGCACCTTCCCCCACCGGACTTTACGGGCCTCCGTGTGATACCCCTGTATCACACGACCCCCAGCCTCCAGCATGAGTGGGAGGAAATGGCAAACAAGCCATATAAATCCCCCCAATTCCTCCTCACCCATCCTGGCAAGCCGTGGCCTACCTGACATCTCAGCACTGACAAAGTGGAAAAAGTTGGAGAAAAAGGAAAAGGGGGAAATGGGGAAAGGTAGAGTAGTGAAAAACAAAGGAAACTTAAGAAGAAGAGCCCAACTAACCCCTAAATTACACTACCCACAACAGACTCCCACAGACAATAAAAGAAACACTGGACTTGACAAAATAATACAATCCAGACTCAGACAGTATTCAACAACAAGACAATGATGACAAAAGCACAATAGTGAAGTTTAACTGGACACAAAAGCACTAAAACACAGGACAACACTTTCCACGCAGCCACACAGTCTAGAATAATCTGAGGCTGCAAAGTGAAAGTGAAAGTACACCCACAGTACAGATTCTGTAAACAGGATATCCTATTACATCACATCCTGCATAAAATGGCCGCCGTTTTTTTTCTCAGCTATGCGTCATTTTTTCACGCATACAGCTTGTGCGTCATATTTTTTGACGCATAGGAGTGCACATAATGCAGAGTAAAAAAAAAATTCATCATTGTTCCCTTATATTTGTTTGAGGCTTATTTTACAGTTCTAGAGTTGAAATTTAAGCCGCTGGCAAATATGATATCCAAATATGAAAATTAATTTTGACTCAGCATTATCTGCACTCCTGTGCGTCAAAAATTATGACGCCCAAGCTGTATGCGTGGAAATATGACGCATTATAGAAAAAAAATGGTGGCCATGTAATGCTGGTTATTAATATATTTATTTTTATTAGATTTTTTTGACTCAGCATTATGTGCACTCCTATGCGTCAAAAATTATGACGCCCAAGCTGTATGCGTGGAAATATGACGCATTATGGAAAAAAATGGTGGCCATGTAATGCTGGTTATTAATATATTTATTTTTATTCGATTTTTTGGACTCAGCATTATATGCACTCCTATGTGTCAAAAATGATGATGCACAAGCTGTATGCATGGAAATATGATGCATTATGACAAATATGTCTTTAATTTGTCAAATTGTGAAAATAATTTTGTCATGACCAAACGGTGCTAAGTGATACACATTTGGGGTTAGCTATGGCAAATGTCCCTTATAGGATGTATAGAAGGTATTCACAGTGCAATAGTAATGATTGCTCAGAATGGTTATTACTCATAATTGTACACATATGTGGGTAATTGCTGATGGCTAATTTCAAAATATGAATGGGATACCAGGATGTATTCCTTAGTAAAAATGTGTCCACATTTATCACGGTAATCAAAATTATATATAGGCCAAATAGGTAGTGCAATTGTCACCTACACTTTTTACGGGGGTAACCATGTCCTAATTTTGAGTTTATGTATCTTATATGTGTTTTACTTTTGACATGTAGGCCACACATGCGCCTTATGCATGTGTGTGCTTCACATGTGCATATATAATGTATATTTGGGGGGCGGTAGAGGTGGACTTAGGCCCCCAGCACCCTAGGGTTTGCTCTTCCAGACTTGCTAATTTATCCAAGGGTTTCCCACATTTAGTAATGCTAAACCTGCAGCAGCAGGCTCATGGAAGCACATAGGGTATGATTCACTGTTTGCCATTCTGTAATCCCATTTGCCCATTTGACGTTTGCCCTATTGATTATTTGGAGAAATCTGACATACCATTTTGCATTGATATTTGTAGCTAAATCTCAACGTTCCTCATGTGCTGATGACAAATAGGTTGTTGATGTATGTGGCCCTTTATGCATTACCTGGTTTAGTGGCATGTTTCATTCTTCCTGCTAGGTTACAACTGGGACACTACTGTGATCGTCTGCTTGCAAATATTTTGTTGATTGGATGGTACATGTTTATGTGTGTGGTCCAATATGGATCCACTATCAATTGTCAGGGTGTATGTTGTCACTGTAACTTCCAGGTCTCCTCATGAGTTAGTGGCAGATAATCTTGTTTCAATTGGGCATTTTTTGTAGCAAAAATGAAGAGAAGCCATTGAGGACATGGTCACCTACACATGGATGGTCCCACCCTGTCACTGATCACGTGTAATGAGACTTTCAACTGGGCAACCTTGGTGTGCTGAGTGAGAGAATGTCTCATGTGTCTGGATCTGGCATGTGTAATTGCAACATTTCTACTCCAATTGGCCTCTGTGGATGGTAATGTATCATGAAACATCATAGCCTCTGTGCAGAAGTAAATGGCTGGTATTCAACACACAACTCATCTTTATCATTTGAAAAAGTGTTACTCAGCGTTTTGAACAGTCAGGGTCTTCATATGTGTAACCTTTTCATGGACATTATCTGAGGTTGCTGGCTTTGATGGAGGCCATTTACCCCCTCATACACTATGGTCCTGGTCCACTGTCACACTTTGTAGTTTAGGCATTAATGAAGGTCAGACAACGGAAGGGCCAAGATTTGGCTATTCATGGGCACTGTCACAATTCGGATGCAAATGACAGTCAGATGATGCACTACTATGTATTCGAGTATACATTGATGAGGCTAATGACAAATTAGTGTCTGAGGTACAAAAGGTTTTGGACAGCACGTGTGGTCCATAGGTGGACCCCAGGTATCTGTAGAGTGACCCACGGACAGGTGCCAGTCAGGCTGACAGGATGCTGGGTCAATCAGGAGCAAGCTCTTTCAGTAATTACATGATCACGTGTTCTGACTAGGACTGGTCAGAGGGAGCAGTAGACAGTTGAGATGTCACACTGTGTATGTCCTGTGTTGCTTTGAAGGTGACACATGAACCCAGATAAAGTTTTCAACGGCAACATTTGTGTCAAAGCTTAATGATGTAATAGCTCACATTCAAACATGTATCCAGTAGGAGGCATCTGCAGGGACGGGGCATGTACATTTGGGTGGTGTGCATGGAGGGGACCACAGGTGTGGCCTCCATCTGTGTCTCACTAGTCCTGTCAGATGGGATTTGCTGATAAATAGCCCACAGTACCTTTCACAGAAGAATCAATCTACAGGTGATACCAGGCCTTATAAACTCCAAGGCAGTGTATTATATGAGCTGTGTTCCATGCAGTGAGATGGTAGTATGACACTGGTAGGCATAGTAAAGGGTGTGGCACACTGGATGACTCTTGTGAGTGTGTGTGTGTAGATGAGGGAATCTCAGTGTACACAAATCGGCATTCCAGGGACCTCTTCAGACAGGTGGGGTGTGAGCAGCTGCAAGTGTGTGTAATGTTTTTAGAAAAGGACTGACATGTAGATGGGATGGGATGTGCTGGATGCTTGTCATAGGTGTAGCACTTGTGCTGTGTATATTCTGCTTATGTGTAACTCTAGTGACAGATATTCATTGCAATGATAGTAAGTAGTTGGAATTACTGTTGGCAAGAGTCTAGTACTACATTCCTGTTCCTGAAGCATTAGCATGTGAACTGCCTGATGTATGAGGCCTGTTTTCCGCTAGTTGAGTGATGGTGTTTTAGTTGTGTGCCATCTGATGCAATGATCCATGTTTCCTACATATATGTGAGTCATATGTGTGGTCCTCAGCTATTGCCCTTCAAAGGTGAACTGTACAGGATGTCTGTCATTTACATGGTGTGTATTTGACCATTGTATGGTGGCCATTACATTTGTGGTGTATTTTTTAGTGTCCTGATTGTTATATCATTATTGCTCAATGAGACGATATTCTTCTTCAGCTATTTCAAGCTAAAGGTGGGTGGAAAAGAATAGGCCAACCATGATGTGGTGTTTGTTATCAGTGTTTATTTACAATAGTGCATTAAGTGATGATAGTGATAATTATGAAAAGAAATTATTTACAATGTGTTGGCGCCTACGCACTCCAGCAGCCGTGTTTGGTTGTTCCCCCTCCTGTTGCAGGCCAGCATCCTCCTCTTCGTCGTCTTCAGGCATGTATGGGTCTGGTTCCAGGAGGGGAATGTTCCTTTTTACACAAATGTTGTGCAATATGGCACAAGTGAGTTTGATCCTACAGACCATCTCTGGGGAATATAGTAGGCTACCGCCAGTGATGTCAAGGCAGCGGAACCTTGACATTAGGATCCCAAAGGTGCGTTCGACAATGCTGCGTGTCCTCTTATGGGCATCGTTGTATGCCCCCTCTGCTGCAGTAGTCGGGTTCCCAAATGGTGTCATTAGCCGTGGCTGGATGCCATACCCCTGATCAGCTGAAAGAAAAACACAGAATGGGATCATGTAGATGTAGCTGGCACTATTGAAAAGACCTTTAATGGCAGTAGTTGTCTTGTGTTGTCTGTGACTCTTTTGTGTACTAATGTGACACCCTATACTTGTAGGCTATACCATCTGCATTGTGTTTTTTCCTTGGCTGAGCAAGTGTTTGTCTGCTAAACGTTTGTCAGCAGTATGTTTTGGGATTTGCTGTAGATTGTGCCCTCCCTAGCATTGTGATTTGTGATACAGGTGTCCGTGTGTCTTCACTGAGGGTGAGATGATAGTTCCATGCACATTTAAATTTGGAAGTGTTGTTAACACGTTCATATCAAAGTACCCTGTACATCCCATCCCTTGAAACTTATGCAATGTATTAATGTAAAGGCTATTGTGACACTTACAATTTGCAAGGTGTCATTTAGGCAACCACACTCATTAATGTCTTCACATTAGGCTGTACAGTAAATTCCAATGTGTGACAGGTTCAATGGTGACATACGAAACATGGCTAGTGATGTAAGGACCTCAGTGTGTTCCTGTCTGGATGTTGCTGTTGTGGTGTATGTGATGTGTGTCCTAGAGGGTTGCTGTGCAGTGTGTATATAAGTAAGTTTTTGTACTTACCAACAAGTAGTCCATTGCCATACCGTCCATCCTGGAAGTGTTGGTTGATGGTGCTGTGACGGAAGATGAATGAGTCATGTACACTCCCAGGATATTTAGCCACAATGTTGCTGATCAATCCCTGTTGATCGACTATGGCCTGCACGTTGATTGAATGTGTGTGCTTCCTGTTGCGGTAGAGGTGTTCAGTTGCAGCAGGTGGCACAAGGCGTACGTGTGTGCAGTCGATTGCACCAAGGACGTGTGGGAAGCCACTGATGGCATAGAACCCCTGTTTTGTTTCCTGCTGCTTCTGCAGTGTGTTAGGGAAGCAGATGTGGAGGGGTGTCAGGCGAATGATGGCATCCAGTACTTTTGGCAGTAATGCGGAGAATGATGGTTGTGATATTCCGCCAACCAGTGCACCAGTTGTTTGAAATGAGCCACTTGCCAGCATGTGAAGTACGGCAAGCAGCTTTGTTTCTGTTGGGATAGTGCGGGGTGTCACTAAAGTGGGGGCCAACTGTGGTTCAATGTTTCCCAGCAGCTGCTGAATGGCCTGCCAGTTCAACCGGTTCCTCTGTATGATGGCGTGTTCCCTGAGGCCATGCAGGGTTGTTCTTGGGCGGAATATGCTCTCCTGCCTTCTGCGCTGCCTTTGGGGTCCCTGCTGGTGTTGTTGTAACTGCTGTTGTTGCTGCTGGGCTCTGCGTCTACGTGCACACTGGATAAAGATCACCTCCATGTCTCCCTGTTGCTGCTCTGCTGCTCTGCTGTTTGTTCTGTGTGTTTTGATTAAATACAGGTGTGTTTGCCCCATTTTAACGCCTGCCCTGACCCAGGCGTTAACTTTTGACGCAAATCGGGCTTTGCGGAATTTTTTTGCTCCGCCTCCCGGCCGAGAGTCATTTTTGCCCGGAAGCATAAATACGACGCACGGCCGTGAGCGTCGTTTTTTGGACGGGAACGTCTACCCTGCATATAATTAACGCAGGGCAGGTTGCCGCATCCAAAAACTGACGCACATGGCGGATTTTTGTCATCCGCGGGTTCGGGCGTCAGAGTTTAAATATGGGGCAACGTTTGTGCTGATTGTGTGTCAAATGTTTTGACGCACAATCGGCGCAAACGGAGTATAAATATGCCCCCAAGTCTCACAGGAGCATCTCAAAGGGGCAAGCAGAGAGGAAGATGCCTCTCAAAGGGGGCTCAGCATATGGGATTCTTCATCAGCAAAAGTCTGGTCACAGAACATCTGCAAGCATCAGAGGAATCTGAAGACGTACTCAAAGTCCAACTAACTAATGCTAAATGAAAGTTCATATTACTTTGAAGGGGCTTCATCCAATAGAAACCAATTACATGACTCCAGGATGTAAAATTAAATTCCATTCCCAGGTCTTTTCATGGGAACATTTTACATCTGTGTGACTCCATGTATGTTTGCACAGTTGTATTCAACGGCAGCCTGTGTTCCACAATGTTCTGCTCTTAAGGATCATGTGATACATTCTCTCTATGTCTAAACAATAGATCCGAGACCCTTTGTTCCACCTGTGATACTCTAGTCAAAAGAAGAGTTAAATCAGTATTAAGTTGATTCAACTGTTCCTTTGTTTCCCTACGAGTTTCTTCCTGAGAAACTTTTATGGCTCGAAGTTCCACTAAGATCTGGCCCACCAACTCCTCCATTGTTGCGGTGATATTTGTGACGCCTTCTGTATTCACCTTAAAGAGGGGAGTCTTTAAAGGACTGGATGTCGAAACCAAAGTATCGGTTGCTAGGTTCTTCGAAGGTGGATTAAATATCCTTGATCCTCTTGACACCACAACAGCGGCATTGATGGGAGGTACTGTGATTTTAGTTGCAGTTTCTTTTTCTGGCAGAATTGTACTCTCTGGTCCTCCCTCTTTTAATGAGCCTCCTGCAGTTGCCTTGGGTGGTTCTTTAGCATTGCTAGAAAGATTTGAAAAAAGCGGATAAGCAAGTTTCACCAAAGATTTCCCCTTATATTGAGAGGATGTCGTAGAGTGAGCAGGAGGGAGATTGCCTGATAGTACTGAGGTTGGTGTTAAGGAGGAAGTTGCGCCTGTCGAACCATCTTGAAAATGCGGGTCGGCCAACTGCACTGCTGATTGTGCAGAATCTTCCACTATGCCAGGTTCGAGCATGACAGAAAGACCTGATAAAGAAGATAATAGTCTCCACAACAATAGTAGATAAGGAGGCCCATTTCATAAGCTATTATGGTCCAATAGAGGATGATATAAAGCCAATTCAGACACTATATACGCATCTTTCCTTTCTTCAAGGGTATTTTATAATAGGAGGGGACTTTAATGTTATGCCAAACACCTTGTGGGACTTATCACGTAAGAATAAAGCACAGAAGAAACCAAAAACTTCAAACTTTTTGGCAAAACTGATACAAGAGTTAGATTCAGTAGATGCCTGGCGAGCTGACCATCTGTATGTTAAAGAGTACACGTGTTATTCTAAAAGGTATAATACGGCGTCAAGAATTGATTTTATTCTGGTCTCATTTAGATTAAAATGGCATTGAACAGGAATACTCGCAAACTCTTTCTCAGACCATTCAGTTCCCTGGATCGATTTTGACGACTTCAAGGATTCGGCTAATCAGCATCGTCGTTCACAATGGCATCTTGATAGGTCGCTTTTGGCAGGTGAAGACTGGGTAACTAACCTCAAAGTATTAGTAACTGATTTTTTGGAGATAAATAAGGGATCCGCCCCTGTTTTTTATATTTGGGGGGGAAGTCGATGCCTTCATACGAGGGGAGGCTATCTCATTCAAAGCCCATCTAGGTAGAACAGCTCACGAAAAAAGCTCCAAACTGCAAAATAAGCTAGAACAGGCATTAAGAAAAAAGCAACTATTTTCTAGTCCGAGACACTACAAGGGTTGGCAAGGGCCCAGGCTAATCTAAGAAATTTCTTTTTTTCCAAGGAAATACTTAATAGACATACTAGTTATCAACGTCAATATGAAGAAAGTGAGCATTCCAGTAGATTTCTTGCTTGGTCGATCAAAAAGCGTGCCAGTATTAACTTAGTAAAAGCCATCTTCGATGAAGAGCAGGGTAGGATGGTCATGCATTCTAACGAGATCGAAAAAGTATTTCTCTCACACTACGTTAAGCTATATACAGAGGAAAAACAAGTAAATGATTTACAAATCCAAAAATATCTAGATACAATACTTCTACCTAGGCTAGATGCAGAGGCACAGATTTTATTACTATCTCCTATTACCTCTCAAGAAGTTATTAGAGTAAGAAGGGAAGCTTCCAATGGTAAAGCCTCAGGTGAGGATGGCCTCCTGGCAGAAATTTATAAAATTCTAGAAGATCAAATTGCTGGAATATTAACAAATTTATTTAATGCAATGCTAGAAGGAATAGAGGTTCCCTCTGAATTTTCAAGAGCAATTGTGGTTAGTTTTATTAAAAAAGACAAACCACCTGAATATCCTGTTTCATATCGTCCAATTAGTTTACTAAACCAGGACTACAAACTTTTTAATAAGATTCTGGCAGTTCGTGTAGGTCAGGTTGCTCAAGCATTGATACATGAGGATCAGTGCGGATTTCTGCCGGGTAGGCTACTATCCACTAATACTAATTTTTTAATACAAGAGATAGATTATCTATCGCATAGCTGTCATCCGGCGGTAATTATGATGCTTGATGCCGAAAAGGCGTTCGACCTAGTTCAATGGCAAGATATTCATGGTGCTTGCAAAGTTTGGTTTTCCTGGGCAATTTATTCAGATTATACAGACTCTCTGTACAGGGGCTCAAGCAATAATTTCAGTCAATGCCCAGACAGTAGGATCAGTACAAATAACGCGAGGCACGCGACAGGGGTGCCCTCTCTCTCCAGTTTTGTTTGCACTTTTCATTGAGCCGTTAGCTGCAGCGACTCGACAGGACTTAAATATTCTAGCCCCTCTACCTCTAACTCCCAAAATCAAACTATTTTCGTACGATATGATCTTATATCTTAGAGCGGAACAACAAAATATTGATAGAGCATTTGCAAAAATTAGGGCATTCTCCGAACTAGGGGGCTACAAAATTAATCAATCTAAATCAGAGGCTTTGTTGTATAATGCAGGGATGTCGGTCCTGCCGCAAGGTATTTGTGTTGCATCTTCAGCCTCGCATCCCACTAGATATCTTGGTATATACGTATCTCCGAGTTTGGCAGATTTGTTTCAACTGAATCACATGAATGTTCTGAAAAAAATACAAGGATTGTTACTTAAATGACAGGAGACTCCTATGTCTATTAGCAGAAGGACTGCTTTGGTCAAAATGTCGATCCTTCCGCTACTGCTATTTGTCTTTTCACGTGTGATTTTGCGAGTTCCAATTTTTTTTTTTGATAACTTAGACGTATTAATTAGACAATTTATCTGGAATCACAAGATGCCCCGGCTCCAATTGGAAAAGTTCTCTTTGTCAGTGGAAGACGGAGGGTTAGCTCTCCCCAATATGGTAGCTTATTACGAAGCAGCTGTATTTGATTCGGTGTCGAGGGTAGTGCAAAAGTCAAAATGTAATTTTTATCTCAACCAGATGATGTTAGAAATGAATGTCCGTCTTTTGCATTTTTTTAAATTTCCTCGCCTACCAAAAAGGGTCAGGTATAAATTACCAGTTATGATTCAAACAATTATATCACAATTAAAGCGTAAATATCAAATTGACGAGGCATTTTTGTTCCTCCGAGTAAGGGACATTGGGTGTTTAGGAGTATGTAGGAAGTTGGCTCTGTATGTACTATTTCAAAGTAAGAAATAGTATGCACAGAGTCCAAGGGTTCCCTTTAGAGGTTAAGTAGTGGCAAAAAGAGATAATTCTAATGCTCTATTTTGTAGTAGTGTGGTCGAGCAGTAGGCTTATCAGAGGGTAGTGTTAAGCATTTGTTGTACACACACAGGCAATAAATGGGGAACACACACTCAAAGACAATTCCAGTCCAATAGGTTTTTATATAGAAAAATATATTTTCTTAGTTTATTTTATGAACCACAGGTTCAAGCTTTACAAACAATACTTTAAATGAAAGGTATTTCACTTAGGAACTTAAGGAACTTTGAATTAGCAAAATAGCATATACAGTTTTCAAACAAATGGCAATAAGCTATTTTAAAACTGGACACAGTGCAATTTTCAACAGTTCCTGGGGGAGGTAAGTGTTTGTTAGTTTTGCAGGTAAGTAAACCACCTACAGGGTTCAAAGTTGGGTCCAAGGTAGCCCACCGTTGGGGGTTCAGAGCAACCCCAAAGTTACCACACCAGCCGCTCAGGGCCGGTCAGGTGCAGAGGTCAAAGTGGTGCCCAAAACACATAGGCTTCAATGGAGAAGGGGGTGCCACGTTTCCAGTCTGCCAGCAGGTAAGTACCCGCGTCTTCGGAGGGCAGACCAGGGGTGTTTTGTAGGGCACCGGGGGGGACACAAGTCAGCACAAAAAGTACACCCTCAGCGGCACGGGGCGGCCGGGTGCAGTGTGCAAACAGGCGTTGGGTTTGCAATGGAGTTCAATGGGAGACCCAGGTGTCTCTTCAGCGAAGCAGGCAGGCAAGGGGGGGCTCCTCGGGGAAGCTTCTGCACTAGAGGTCGGATCCTTCAGGTCCTGGGGGCTGCAGGTGCAGTGTCTTTACCAGGCGTCGGGTTCTTTGAACCAGGCAGACGCGGTCAGGGGGAGCCTCTGGATTCCCTCTGCAGGCGTCGCTATGGGGGCTGATGGGGGTCAACTCTGGCTACTCACGGGCTCGCAGTCACCGGGGAGTCCTCTCTGTAGTGTTGGTTCTCCACAAGTCGAGCCGGGGGCGTCGGGTGCAGAGTGCAAAGTCTCACGCTTCCGTCGGGAAACGTGTGTTCTTTCAAAGTTGCTTCTTTGTTGCAAAGATGTTTCTTCTTTGGAGCAGAGCCGCTGTCCTCAGGAGTTCTTGGTCCTTTTAGATGCAGGGTAGTCCTCTGAGGCTTCAGAGGTCGCTGGACCCTGTGGAACGCGTCGCTGTTGCAGTTTTCTTGAAGTGGGGAGACAGGCAGGTAGAGCTGGGGCCAAAGCAGTTGGTGTCTCCGTCTTCTCTGCAGGTTTTTCAGCTCAGCAGTCCTTCTTCGTCTTAGGTTGCAGGAATCTGTTTTCCTAGGTTCTGGGGAGCCCCTAAATACTGTATTTACGGGTGTGTTTAGGTCTGGGAGGGCAGTAGCCAATGGCTACTGTCCTTGAGGGTGGCTACACCCTCTTTGTGCCTCCTCCCTAAGGGGAGGGGGGCACATCCCTATTTCTATTGGGGGAATCCTCCAAAACCAAGATGGAGGATTTCTAAAGGCAGTGGTCACCTCAGCTCAGGGCACCTTAGGGGCTGTCCTGACTGGTGGGTGACTCCTTCTTGTTTTTCTCATTATCTCCCCTGGACTTGCTGCCAAAAGTGGGGGCTGTGTCCAGGGGGCGGGCATCTCCATTATCTGGAGTGCCCTGGGGCATTGTAACACGAAGCCTGAGCCTTTGAGGCTCACTGCTAGGTGTTACAGTTCCTGCAGGGGGAGGTGTGAAGCACCCCCATCCAGAGTAGGCTTTTGTTTCTGTCCTCAGTGAGCACAAAGGCCCTCTCCACATGGGGTCAGAAACTCGTCTCTCAGCAGCAGGCTGGCACAGACCAGTCAGTCCTGCACTGCACAATTGGGTAAAATACAGGGGGCATCTCTAAGATGCCCTCTGTGTGCATTGTTTAATAAATCCAACACTGGCATCAGTGTAGGTTTATTATTCTGAGAAGTTTGATACCAAACTTCCCAGTATTCAGTGTAGGCATTATGGAGCCGTGGAGTTCGTTTTTGACAAACTCCCAGACCATATACTTAATATGGCTACACTGTACTTACAATGTCTAAGAACGGACTTAGACACTGTAGGGGCATATTGCTCATGCAGCTATGCCCTCACCTGTGGTATAGTGCACCCTGACTTAGGGCTGTAAGGCCTGCTAGAGGGGTGACTTACCTATGCCACAGGCAGTATTTTGTGGGCATGGCATCCTGAGGGAGATGCCATGTCGACTTTGCCTTTTTCTCCCCACCAACACACACAATCTGCAATGGCAGTGTGCATGGGTTAGGTGAGGGGTCTCTTAGGGTGGCACAACATATGCTGCAGCCCTTAGGGACCTTCCCTGGTCACAGGGCTCTTGGTACCACTGGTACCTTTTACAAGGGACTTATCTGTGTGCCAGGGGTGTGCCAATTGTGTAAACAATAGTACATTTTAGGTGAAAGAACACTGGTGCTGGGGCCTGGTTAGCAGGGTCCCAGCACACTTCTCAGTCAAGTCAGCATCAGTATCAGGCAAAAAGTGGGGGGTAATTGCAACAGGGAGCCATTTCCTTACAGAGTAGAATTAAGCCAAAGCACTATACTGCAATGGGAAAGTTGGGTTTTAAGACCTTGGAGGATTTTTACTTAGTGGATTGCTTGAAAACATGGGCACAGTGTGTAATGGGCGTAAGCAATGTTCCAGAAAACTCAAAATTTTCATATTGTCAAATTCAACACTCTTTGCATCTAGTGCGACAACCATTGAACTACGCAAATAAACCCATCGCTCAGGCCTTCTATGATAACCAACCAGGTATTGGGAAATGGTATAAACTACTTCAGGGTGCAGGGGCAACCAAGATAATTGTCCAACTTTTGGTACGAATAACCAATATGACAGGATGTAAGATAGAGATGCAGCATTGGAGGAAACACAACGAGGTGTCGCACAAAGCACTTAGAGGGGCCAACTTTAAAAATATTACTTTATTTTCTAGGTGGTTGTTGTACTATACCCCCGCTGTAGTAAGAGATATGCATCCTGAGATATCAGGCTCCTGCCAACGTTGTCAAACTTCCCAGGGGGATTGGATGCATATGTGCTTTAGCTGCATATCTTTGGCAAGGTACTGGGAGCAGATATTTCAGAGGTTAAGCTCATGGATAGGCCATGTGATCAATCCTAGCCCTTTGGTTGCGCTTTGGGGCATGACGCAGAATATTAATCTTTCTAATGCATCCAGACAGGTGGTATTTGCAGGTACAGTGATAGCTTTATCAGTTATCCTGCAGGCATGGAAATCACCAGTACCCCCGACATACGCGCTATGGGAGGTAAAAATGGAATCTACAAGGGTTAGAGAAAAGCCATGAAAAGATATCATGTGATTTGGGCCAAAATGAGTAATTAGGCGGAAGATTAGACGGAGTGTAGGGGCAGTTGAGGAAGGAGAGTAAGCAATTCAATTTTGAATTTTTAACAATATGAAAAATGTAATTGTACGCCATAAGTTAATATGTCGAAACGGTAATGTAGGCAATGATGAAAGTTGGATTTGTATATATATGTAATGCAAAGGTGCACCTGCTGAATAAAAAAAATACAAAAAATAATATGCATGATACATTCAAAAAATAACTTTGTTAATGCACTTCATTGAATATAACAGAGAGATACATTTCTTTCATTTTTGCACTCATTTTTAATGAATTAATCATTATAAATTCAATATAGTTTCAATATATTCTACCAGTGCAAGGCCTAAATTATAATATTGCATCATTTAAATCTTGAAAATACTTGATTTAATTCATATACCACATATGCCGAGCTCTACAGGATAAATGAATGTACATTAACAAAATGTGTCAGTGCAAATTCTACATTCAAATCACTAGTGCTCTAGCTAACATAAAACATAAACGGTCACATTCTGATGACTTTTGTGACATGAGGGATAACATTAAACTTTAAATTACACCAGTCTCCCCTTTGAGGGGGGGGCTGGTTTTGCGTAATCATCCAGCCACTTAAGGTTACAGTAATATATACTTCCTCTTTTCTCCACTTCAATCTCTTACCTTCTCTGTCTATTTCTTACTTTTCTTCCCTCCAGCCTTTTGATCAATTTGTATAGGCCAAGTCCAACTAGGGCAAGCTATAATCAACAGGGGTCTCAAGATGGTTCCCAAAATTCCTTTCTCTAAACCACTACCTATAGCTTCCCACGCACCTGTTTCAGGTGAGTCATGTTTGCAATGTACTTTCTTATCTTTTTACTTTTGTCAGGTATATATGTGCAGCATTGTTGCTCATGTAACATTTTGCAAACTCTGCTTTCTTTCATGAAAAGGATGTCTAGCACAAGATAATTTCGCAAAACCATTGATATCATTGCAACCCTTTCCATGTCCATTAACAACAGAGCACCTGCAGTGTCTGTAGATAACTTATCTACTATTGTTGACAGCTTTCGAATTTTGATACCATTCAAGATCACACCTACTGATGGAATTATGGCACCAAAAACATCTCCCACAATCTCTGAAGCACTAGCTCCTCTTTTGACTCTGGAGTTAGATTTCTCATCCCAGATTGGACCATTAAAACGGTCCCTGTGATATATCTTTGGAAAAACTACTCCCAGTTCACATGTACCATACCAGACTTTCAGCAGCTTGTAATAGGCACTTTCCCCACAAATGAAATAAATACCTGATATGGGGGGGGCTGTCCATTTAGCATGAAGGTCCAAACATTTTTAAACAAACATACATTTCTACATTCACTAGTACAAAATGGGTGTCAGTCTTTGATCTAGGTCTACATATACATAATTTTCCTACATGTTGCCAATCTAAGGCCAGGAAGCCTTGACTTCCAGCCACTGAGTTTGTTGCCTCTTTTTCTCATGTCTGTAATACAACTTATTTTTCTCTTTTGGATTTCATTGCTCTTCTTCTCTCCTCAATTTGTCCAATGAACTCCTTTTCTACCCGGCTAAGTATGCAGGTCAAATTATTCTTGTGGGCATATACTGTTCCAAATGTCATTGTAGATTCAAAGAAATCTCCCACTGTGTCAATGTTTTTTGTTTGGCCAATGCTACTCATGTGTTTAATGCTGGGAACATTTGAAAGCACCAAATCATAATTTTAATAGAAGTATTGATAACACTCCTGCTGATATAACAATGTTAGTAACAGACTACAGGAAATTCCATAGGTTAGGCGTAAACTATGATATGTGATTCCCTCACATACTGATGAAGGCAACTGTGTGCACACGTAACAGTCTCTAGCTTCTATGGTATCTACATATTCCTACAAAAGCATATATACACAATGGCTGACAAATCACCTCTAGGGTCATCAGTGTGTAGGAATTTTTCATCTTTGCACAAGGTATCTTGATTTGCAATTAGATTGGCTAAATTTGGGTAACTTGTGAATGTAACTTTCTCTGAATCACTTTCTAGACAAACTAAATCCAATGAACATTAATATAATCATAATTACTGTCACTTTTACTAATCCTTTACATACATATTTACACTTGCTACACCTATTGCGATTCAACTCCATGATATCACCAAATTCAAACCAAAAGTCTGAATTAAAAAATCAAAAATGCAAAGCGGCTTTATTAATTCACTGTCTCTTTTCATTTCTTTTTTTATTTGTGAGCAAAGTAATAATTAAAAATAGTCTCTCAATGCGAATTATTCACAAAGATCCTTGATCTTCTGGAAAGGTCATCAATCTTTATTTGTAAAAGTTCAAAAACTTCTACCAAATGTGTAAAATCTCTATTCATCAAGCGGAAATGAGATTTCAAAGTTCAGTTCCTCCACAATTTCAAATTCAATAATGTTGAACTGGATTCGAATTGTTAGCACAAAAGGTGACAAACTCCTCCCAGTCATTGGCAGCAAAATATGTCCATTCAGGTGCTGAGTATCTTTGACTTGGCACTCTTTTTCTCTTTGACCTTCTGTTTACTCCATCTTCAGCATTACTGTCACTTTGAATTGACTCTTAAGTCTCCTCAGCAATTGTCAGAGGCACTTGTACAGCTGGTACTGAATGCTTCTTAGGCCAATTGTCTCCAGGTACAACTCTTTTATCTAGCACGACTGATCCTTCATCACCATCCAAGCTTGCATGAGTCAACTGATTCTGTCTCGATCCTTCTGTACCTTCCACAGTTGTCGACTCACTCAGAACCCCAGCAGACTGTGTTGATGCTGCTGCCACCACTTGTCCAGTCCACACAGCCTGATTACTTAATTAACCTGATTCCTCTCACTCACTGTAAATAACCCTTCTGGAACATGTGCTTTATCTTCAAGGGTACCTGGAACTTTGGGAGTATGGCTGTTATGTACCCTGTTCGGGACACCAGCACACTTTACTGCTGTAGTGGTTACAAAAACCACCTGGTGAGGGCATTTCTAACTCGGTTCCAAGCACGTCTTCCTTACATGTTCTTTATCATAACCTTGTTACTGCGACATAGGGCATGACACAGCTCTTGCTGTGGCTGTGTTGTAGATTCTCCATCCTGATGAGACAAAGAACGAACAGTGTCAGCCAGTGCTTTGCAATAATCCAGTACCATGTCATTTGGAATGTTCACAAGCGCATTTGCAGGTACTGCTGGCAATCTCATGGCTCTCCCCACAATAATGTAATGAGGGGATGACCCTGTCGTCCTATTGCGTGTATTGTACATGCTTATTAAAACAAGAGGCAATGCATTTAGCCATTTCAGAGAAGTGAATGCACATACTTTCACCAGTATGGACTTCAGGGTTCCATTAATGTGTTCTACAAGTCCTGAGGCCTCAGGTCTGTAGCTGCAATGCAGTTTTAGCTCAACTTGTAAAGCTGCATACAATCATTTGAGGATCTCACTATTAAAATGAGTTCAGCGGTCTGATTCCAATGAAGTCGAAAAGCTGAAGTGAGGAATCAACTCCCTAAACAACAGCTTTGCTACTGTGAGACTATCATTTCTCCTGGTCAGGCGAGCCTTGACCCAGTGTGAAAAAATGCAGACAACAACTAGGATATACCTCAATCCATTGCACACAGGTAACTCTGTGAAATCAATTTGTATTCTTTAGAATGGTCTTCCAGATCTATCAATATGACTCAGGGCAACAACTGTAAATCTTCCTACATTCTTCTGCTGACATGTGACACAACTGTGGCACTGGCTTCTGCAGTCAATCTGAATCTTGGGTTAAATCATGTTTATCTGAATGTTCTGATCATTGCATCCTTACCTATAGGTCCCCGTCCATGATAATGTCTAGCCATAGGGAACAATGAGCTATTTGGCAAAACTCTCCTTTCAGCTCACCTAAAACCCAAATATCATCCTCATTTCTTTTGACACATCCTGTTCTTACCAACATTTGCTGTTCTTCCTGTGTCACTTCCTCCTGTGATATTTTAACTTTAACAATAGCAGCTATAAAGAAATGTTGACTTGTCTTATCACTGTTTTCATTGTTCCTCTCCCCATTAATGTTCTGCAGCACAATATCCCTCCATTTCATCAGCATATGTATTTCCTAAGGTTCCATAGTCAGTAGATTTTCTATGGGCTATGCATTTAACAACAGCAATTTTTGCAGGCAACTGTAATGAATTTAGTCAATTGAAATTCTTTCACCATTTTGGATAGGGGATCCATAAGAGGTCATAAATTCTCTCTGGAACCACAACTGTCCAAAACCATGACCAACATCAAAGCCATACTGATTATCAGTAAACATGGTCACTTTAAGCTGTTCAGAAACACAACAGGCTCTGTAAAGGGGGACCAGTTTGGCTACTTGGGCTGAAAAGACTCTTTGAAACTGTGAGGCTTCTATCACACCTGAGACCGTGCTAACTTAATAACCTGCTCTCAGAGCACCATCTTTATCTCTTAAACAGGAGCCATCAACAAACAGGACATAGGGGGTCATTCTAAGTTTGGCGGGCGGCGGTCGCCGCCCGCCAAACTTACGCCTCCAAATGACCGCTCCGCGGTCAGAAGACCGCGGGGGCCATTCAGACTTTCCCGCTGGGTCGGCAGACAGTGAAAATCATGCTGGGGCCCTGTTAGGGGGCCCCACGACATCCGTTCCCGCCATCCTGTTCCTGGCGGTGAAAACCGCCAGAAACAGGCTGGCGGGAAGGGGGTCGGAATCCCCATGGCGGCGCTGCTTGCAGCGCCGCCATGGAGGATTCTCCCAGCCGGGGGTAATCCAGCGGGAAACCGCCGGTCCCTGGAATGCCAAATGAAGCACCGCCAGCCTGTTGGCGGTGCTTCCGGCGACATCCACCCTGGCGGTCATAGACCGCCAGGGTTGGAATGAGGGCCATAGTCATTTTCATCTAAGGGGGACATCTTCAATGTCAGGTCTTGATTTGAGACACAATTTACTCACATCAAGACAGTCATGCTATTCCTCATCCTCGAGGGCTTCAACATTTTCACTAGGATTGGGCAAAAGAGTTGCTGGGTTCAAAATGTTACAACATTTAGAGGCGTATTTATACTTGCTTTGCAACATTTTAACATCATTTATTTTGATGCTAATATGGTGCAAAGTTAACTCCATATTTATATTTTGATGCTAGACCTGTCTAGCGTCAAAATATAGGTCTTAATGCCATATTTTGGATGCAACAAACTACCTTGCGCTAATTAGATGCAAGGTAAGCATTACTATCCACAATATCACGCTAACCCCCTAATGCCCTATTTATACTCTGGGGCAAATATGACGCCCATGGAGTAGGAAGACCTAAATAATGGTGCTGACCCTGCTTAGCACTATTATTTAACACCTGGGTCAGAACAGGCGTTAGGGGACCTGTAGACCCATTTCCATGGCTAAACACCATGGAATGGGCCCACAGGTGCCCACCCCAAGCCCCAGGAACACCAACACCAGAGGGACGCCATAGGATGGGGGACCTCATCCTGGGTAAGTAGAGGTAAGTATATATATTTTTTTTTCAGTGCCATTGGGGGCTCCTTGCATGGGGCCCCATGCTTGGCACTGGGTATGATGGCCATGCCCAGAGGACACTGGTCCCCTGTGCTGGCCATTGGGTTGGTGGGCATCCCTCCTGTCTTTGCTTAGACAGGAGTCATGTTTGGTTGGTAGTGCGTCAGGAAATAATGCTGGGCTGGTTAGCGGCATATTTATTGCCGCTAACCAGCCTAGTGTCATTTCGGGACCACTAATGCCTTTTCCCCTCCCATCACCCCCCCCCCCCCCCCCGGCTATCATCTTTTCTGTAGATGCTATCCTGGCCTTTGTGCCACTGTGTGCCATTCCATTAATATGGTACCCGGCTGGCGCTCTGGAATGGCGCTACCAGGCACTATGGATTTTGACTTGTGTCAAAATCCATAAATATGGGCCCAAGGACTTTATGTTGTTGATAGGGTCTGTGGCACAATCAAAATCCCTCAAGGAGCTACAGCTCAGTGGCAAGGTTGAGTGCCTCAGTTGCAGCTGACACCCTTAAAGTACATTTAGGTGGAAAAAAATACAGCATATGATTATTTTCATTTAGAAATATTATTTTTACTTAAAAAAATACAGGAACAATTTAAGTCTTTTTTTTTTTGCCTTAGTGGCCCAAATTTACAAATCATGACCCCCCCCCCCCTCTGCTTACCCCCTCCATCCTTCCTTTTACTCAAGTAGGTAAAATAACTGAAAAACCTCATCTTCATTTATCAATGTATTAGTTTTTTCTTCAAGTTAGTGTTTTGGTGAACACAAATATGGCGTGTGGGGGGGGGTCAAAACTAAGCTGTATTATGTGAGAAGGGTGTCATCCAGATAGTAAAATAGGTTGAATGGTGTTGATTTTTCATTTTGCTGTGAGTCAAACTCTGAGATTGGGTGGATGATGGTTGCCCTGTTACCTAGGCATAAATACAGAGTATGAGACCATGTTGATTAATTGCTGGGCAAAGTTGTGTGCAGGTGAAAGACACTTTATTAGCTGAAATTTTAAAGTGATAAAATAGGACAAAGTCAGGCCTTTTGTTGACTATGTCTTGAAGATGCATGATGCAACAGGTGTGGGATGGAGTAGCTGGCTTGGCATGGCATGACCTGGCGCGCTGCGCGGCACTTTGCTGTGCAGTTGTAGGAAAGTACCCTTTTTTGCCATGGTTACCTCAATTTTCTGCCAGATGTCAGTGTGGTTGACTGTGTTCACTGGGATCCTGCTAACCAGGACCCCAGTGATTATGCTCTCTCTCCTCGAAATTCAATTGTTGCATACTGGTAACCCAGTATTCACCCACAATTGGCATACTGGTGCCCCCTTATAAGTCCCTAGTATATGGTAGTAAGGTACCCAGGGCATGGGGGTTCCAGCGGATCCCTATGGGCTCCACCATATCTTTTGCCACCCATAGGGAACCCTTGCAAAGGCTTCTGTGGACTGCCATCGCAGCCTGCGTGAAAAGGTGCATGCACCCTTTCAATGCCATTTACACTTCACCAGATACTTATAAGTTACCTCTGTAGCAGGCCCTCCAGCCCTGGGGCAGGGTGCAAAGTACCTGCATGTGAGGGCACCCCTGCACTAGCAGAGGTGCTCCCACGACCTCCAGGACCATTGACTCGTGAGTGCGGGGATGCCATTTTATGCGTGTACTGGACATAGATCACTTCCTATGTCCAGCTACATAATGGTAACTCCGAACATAGGCATGTTTGGTATCAAACATGTAGGAATCATACCCCAAGGCTTTTGCAAACATTGGGTGTATGATCCCATGCACTCTGGGGGTTCCTTAGAGACCCACAGTACTGCCATTATAGCCTTGTGAGCTTTCCAGGCAGCCCCAGCTGCTACCACCTCTCAGACAGGTTTCTGCTCTCCTGCTGCTTGAAAAGCTCAAGCCCAGGAAGGCAGAACAAAGGATGTCTTTTGGGAGAGGGGTATTACACCCTCTCCCTTTGGAAATAGGTGTTACAGGTGTGGGAGTGGTACCCTCCCCAAGCCACTGAAAATGCTTTGAAGGGCACATTTGGTGCCCTGCTTGCATAATCCAGTCTGCACTGGTTTAGGGACCCCCAGTCCCTGCTCTGGTGTGACACTGTACAAAGGAAAGGGGAGTGACCACTCCCCTGTCTATCACCACCCCAGGTGGCCTGCTTAGAGCTCCTCCAGAGGCTACTTGGGTTTTGCTATCTTGGATTCCAAGTTGGCAGGGAACTCTGAGAGCATCTGAGTGTCCAGTGACAGCAAGTGACGTCAGAGCCCTCCCCTGATAGGTGCTTACCTGTTTAGCTGACCAATCCCCCTTTCACGGCTATATAGAGTCTCTCCTTTGGATGGTTCTTCAGATTCGGATTGCAAGACTCCAGCTGAAATCCTCTGCATCCTCCACTTCAACTTCTCATTGAAGAAACTGCACCTGGACCCTCCAGAAACTCTACAAACTGCAACAAAGAAGCAAGATGCCTTCTGCAACATTGTAACTAAAGCTCCTGCCAGCAACAGCAACTGTTTCCCGGTCAGGCATCCTCTGAGGACAGCCCGTCTTCAGCCTGCACCAGAAGAATGTACTGTGGGCCATATTTATACTCTGTTTGCGCTGGATTTGCGTTGTTTTTTTTTACGCAAATTCGACGCAAAACGAACTCCATATTTATACTCTGGCGTTAGACGCGTCTAGCGCCAAAGTTCATGGAGTTTGCGTCATTTTTTAGCGTGGACACCTACTTTGCGTTAATGATATGCAAGGTAGGCGTTCCCTTCTAAAAAATGACTCCGAGGCATATGCGCCGTATTTACACTCCCGGGCAAAAATGACGCCCGGGAGTGGGCGGGTCAAAAAAAATGACGTCCAGCCGCTTTAGCGTCATTTTTTAACACCTGGTCAGGGCAGGCGTTAAGGGACCTGTGGGCTCGGAAGGAGCCCAGAGGTGCCCTCCCTTCAGGTAAGTATTTTTTTAAATTGTTTTTGTGGCATAGGGGGGCCTGATTTGTGCCCCCCTACATGCCACTATACCCAATGACCATGCCCAGGGGACATAAGTCCCCTAGGCATGGCCATTGGGCAAGGGGGCATGACTCCTGTCTTTGCTAAGACAGGAGTCATTTCAATGGGGGTTGGGAGTAAAAAAAAACGGGTCAAATCGGGTTGAGGCGAATATTTTGCCTCAGCCTGACTTGCCTCATTTTTTGACGCCCAAGCTCCATATTCCCCTACGCCGGCGCTGCCATTTTTTTTTACGCACACCAGGCAGCTCCGCCGGCTAACGTCATTGAATAAATACGGCGCCCGCATGGCGCTTCAGAATGGCGTTAGCCGGCGTTAAATTTTTGGGCGCACAACTGCGTTGGCTCAGTTGTGCGTCGAAAAGTATAAATATGGCCCTGTGTGTTTTGTAGTTGCCAAGGCTTGTTGGCATCCTTCCACAAAGTTCTTCATGCATCGTGCAGCTCCGGCCCCTAGCACTCTATCCTGCGATGCACATCTTCCTGAGTGGTTCTCCGGCGGCGTGGGAGCCTTCATCGTAGTGCTACCTGGGCCTCCTTTTGCACCTTCTTTGTCCCCATACTGTGGGACTCCTGTGCACTCTGCCTGTCTTCGTGGGCTCTCTGAGTTGCTGAGAGCCCCACTGAGAGCCCCACTGACTCGCCCTCCTGGTCCCGGCAGTGCCATTTTCTGTAAACCGCTACCTTTGCGTGTGCCAAGGCTTGTTGGCAGACTTCTGCAATGCAAATCAGACTGCAATCCTCCTTCCAGTGAGGAAATCACTTGCACAAACCAGTAACCATCTCCGTCTTCTTGGGTGCAATACTGACTGTTCTTCTTCACTGGTGGTTGTTCTTTTGCACCTTCATTCGGGTTAGCAGGGGCTCCTGTTCTCCCTTTTCTCCCTGGACACTTCTGTGCTTCTTGGACTTGGTCCCTTTCATCCACCGGTCGTCAGGTCCAGGAATCCACTGTTGGTGTCTTGCAGTCTCTTCTGGTTTGTGCATATTCTTCTTTCTCATGTTTCTGTGTTCTGGGAAAGTTACTTTATTTTACTCCTCCTTTCCTGGGCACTGGGGTGGGTACTTACCTTTGGTGTTTTCTAGTACTCCCAGCGTCCTTCTACACACTACACTTGCCTAGGTGTGAAACCGACATTCGCATTCCTCTTTCTTAGTATCTGATTTGTGTTCCCCCTAAGCCCATTTCTAATTATTATGATTTTTACTAATTGCACTGTTTTCTAACAGTTTTTACACCTGTTTGTGCATACTAGTGTATATAATTTGTGTATTACTTACCTCCTAAGGGAGTATAGTCTCTATGGTATTTTTGGTATTTGTGTCACCAAAATAAAGTACCTTTATGTTTGTAACACTGAGTATTTTCTTTCATATGGGTGAGCACTGTGTGACTACAGTGGTATTGCATGAGCTTTGCATGCCTCTTAGATAAGCCTTGGCTGCTCAGCTACAGCTACCTCTAGAAAAGCATGTCTTCTAGACATTGCCTACATTTCACTAATAAGGGATAACTGGATCTGGCAAAAGGTGTGAATACCTTAGGTACCCACTACAAACCAGGCCAGCCTCCTACAACTGAACTGAACTGAACTGTGCTGTGCTGTCATGCCAGCCCAGGGCTTTGGGACTGAGATTTTTAACTTCCCAGTGTTAGTCTGCAGCCTTTACAGTAAGCCCACAAAAAGACACAAACGCCCAGGTTCTATATAGAGGATTACTGCAGGTAATTCTAGACCCTTGACACTGCTCCCCCAAATTTGCCCCCTCCCCTACTACCACCACCCAGGTGTTTCGAGGGATGGGGCAAAAAAAATGATGTGGTCCATCACAAAAACCACCTCCTTTGTAATCACTCCATTTGTGTGCAAGGGGGGGGGGGCACTCTGCTTGTTTGCCAGCATGGGCTTTGCTGCCCTATGCGTCCTCTCCTGCACCACCTCTTGCTCACGGGCCTAGACTTCTCCTACATCTCTGCCACTACGATACCACCCACTCTTGCTCTCTCCCCCTCCTCCATCTATCTCCCCCCAGTCCCACCAGCCACCTCTGCTATCCATCTACTCCCCCTCTCTCACCCTTCCCTTCTTGCTCCTCCCCCATTCTCCTCTAAGTCCCATCAACTACCCCTGCTATCCTCCTAGGCTCCCCCTCTATCTGCACCTCTCTTAGCCTGCCCTTCTTGCTCCACCCCCCATCTCATGTGCTCCCTCTATTCCCACCTGCACCATATCCTTGCTCTCTCTGCAGATGCTCACATACTCCCTTACCAACCACTTTGCAATCCACCATTCACAAGTCCCCCCATGCTCTATACACATACACACAGACATACTACTTAACAATTAACCAGCCATCTCTGACTTACCTCTGCTTTGCCACCCTCAGTCACCTGGTGCCAAGCCCAGGATTCAAACCCTGGTTGTCTGGGAGGAAGTCAGAAACTTACCCACTGGACCACACTGGCTTCCATGGCTGTAGCTTGTCAAATCATCTCTATATCATGGCTATGAAGTGTCCTGTGCAGTGGAAGCCATAAGCAATGACATCACGACCTTTATGTTGCTGATAGGGTCTGTGGCACAATCCAACCCCATCAAGGAGCTATGTCTCAGTCACAAGGTCTAGTGCGTCTGGTGCAGAATGCTATTCTTGTATAGGGGTTCGAATCCAGCCAACACCTTTAAAGTAGTTTTAGGTGGAAAAAAATACAGCATTTGATATTTTTACTTAGAAACATTATTTTTACTTAAACAATTACAGGAATAATGTAAGTAATTTTTGTTGCATTATTAGCCCAAATTTAGAAATCTTCCCCCCCACCTTTCCTCTCCCTCCTTTTTCTCAAGTAGGTAAAATAGGAGCAAAGACTTATCTTCATTGATCAATGTATTTGTTTTTTCCTCAAATTGGTGTTTTGGAGAACACAAATAAGGCCTAAGGAGGGGCAAAACTAAGCTGTATTATGTGAGGAGGGTGCCATCCATATCATAAAATAGGTTGAATGATGTTGATTTTTCATTTGGTATGAGTCAAGTTCTGAGATTGGGTGGATGATGCTTGCCCTGTTGCCAGGGCATAAAGGCAGGGCATGTCACCTTGCTGATGAAATGCTGGGTAAAGTTGTGTGCAGATGAAAGAGCCTTTATTAGCTGAATTTTGAAAGTGCTAGAAAAGGGAAAAGTCAGGCCTTTGGTTGACTATGTCTTGAAGATGCATGATGCAGCAGGTGTGGGGATGGAGCAGCTGGCTTGGCTTGGCACGCTGTGCTTTGCTTTGCCATGCCGTGCTGTGTAGCCAGGCCAGGGCTTTGGGACTGGGATCTCAAACATCCCATTCTTAGGCCCATATTTATACTCCCTTTGCGCTGGATTTGCGTCATTTTTTCTTACGCTAATTCGATGCAAACTTAACACCATATTTATACTTTGACGCTAGACCAGTCTAATGTCATAATATCCCAGTGTGTGCCATTTTCTGGATGCGTGAAACTGCCTTGCGTCAATGAGATACAAGGTAGGCGCTCCCATCTGAAAAATATCTTAAACACCCGTGTGCCATATTTACCCAACCGTGCAAAAAAAGCGCACGTCTCGTAGGCGGGGACGGAAAATGGCGCAAATCCCGATTTACGTCAAAATTTAATACCTGGGTCAGGGCAGGCGTCAAAATGGGGCAAACACACCACTACTTAAGGAAAGCTCACAGAAGCAACATGAGAGCTCAAAAAGGAGGACATGGAGGTGCTAATCATCCAGCATGCAAGAAGACGCAGAGTACAGGAGCAACAGCAGCAGCTACCATCACACCAACAGGGACCCAAAGGCAATGCAGAAGGCAGGAGAGGATATTCAGGACCAGGACAACCCTTCAGGGCCTCAGGGAATATGACATCATCCAGAGGTACAGACTAAACTGGCAAGCCATACAGCAGCTACTGCGCCACATTGAGCCACAGCTGGCACCCAGCTTGCAGACACCCCACATCATTCCACTGGAGACCAAGTTGCTAGCTGTCCTGCACATATTGGTAAGTGGGTCTTTTCAAACCACTGGTGCCTTGGTTGCCAGGATTTTACAGCCCTCATTCTCTGCCTTCCTTCCCAAGGTACTGGATGCCATCATCTCCCTCACACCCCGCCACATCAGCTTCCCCAACACACAGCAGAAGCAGCAGGAGACCAAACAGGGGTTTTATCAAATTAATGGCTTCCCGCACATGCTTGGTGCCATTGACTGCACACAAGTACGGACTGTGCCACCTGCTGCAACGGAGCATCTATACCGCAACAGGAAGCACACACACTCCATCAATGTGCAGGCCATTGTGGATCACTGTGGATTGTTCACCAGCATCATGGCAAAGTAACCTGGGAGTGTACATGATTTATTCATCTTCCGCCACAGCACCATCAATCAGCACTTCCATGATGGACGATATGGCAATGGCCTACTTGTTGGTAAGTACAGAAACCTAGTTATTTACACACAGCACAGAAACCCTGTAGGACATACAACACATACACCACTACATTGACACGTGGCCAGGAAGACACTGACGTGTGATCTTTGATATCCTGACCCAATGGGATACACACCTATGGACAAATGACCGATGCAAATAACAACAGATGCACTCCAGAGCCACATGGGACCAATTTAAAACCACACAGTGACAATGGCATGGCCTTAACTGGCAGTACAACTTGGAAGATGAACCTTTCAATATCACATCAATAACACTCAATCCCACACCCTTCCAACCAATATGTCCTGTGTAAGGGGTGTGTAATGTGTGTTGCTGCAGGGCAAACACCATGAGACACATAGCATGATGATACTGACTCTAATGAAGGTGACATGGAATCATAGAGGCAGTACCAACATCTCACATCACTCCTGGGGTGACATTGCCAGCTAGCAACAAGGACGTAGACTGTGCTATGAAAACATGTGGATGTGACACTAATGCAAAGTGCACACTGCTACACATACAGATTGAGACAATTCCCCATATACATAACAGATGTACAGGTAGATGGACCTTCCAACACTAAAACCTTCACCCCCCCACAACCAAGCAGGCCAGCTTACCCAGACCAGGTTCAGTAGTGTAGGTACACATTTCCACAAGAGCCAACTCGGTGAGGGCACAAAAATAGGTTTGCATAGAACTTATCACACATGGGATAATTGTGCATTGTCAATTGTGAACACTTCAGTGCTGCCAGCTTATGGAGATGTGTTGTGCATTGTCACCTAGCCAAATCAAAGGGCCTCACTGATGCATTTCACCTGCAATTATATATGTCAAATTGGATGGGATGTTCAGGCCATATAGTGCAACCGTGTTACCACCAGTGTGGAATCGATTGTGTGTGTGGAAGTGTCATGTCACCTCCAGTGAAGGCACATGGACACTTCTTTCATACACACTGAACTGCAAGTTCCTAAATATACCACTGATATCAGGTCAATCAGCCAAATACCAATTTTGATAGTTAAACAACCCAAAGCAGAAAGAACATCACAGAAGCCTAGGATCCCATACAATACCACAAACACTGATGAGTCACAGACGACACAAGATAACAACTGCCATGTTAAGTGATAATCAAGGCGCAACCAACAACCAAATACTTACCCTCATTTTCTCTTTCAGCAGATCAGGGTTACGGTATCCATCCATGCATCATGACCCCAATTTCCAACCCAAGCACAGCAGCAGAGCATGCCTATAATGAGGCACGTCGTAGGACACGCACCATGGTTGAGAGGACTTTTGGCATCCTGAAGTCCAGATTCAGGTGCCTGGACATCACCAGAGGCAGCCTCTTATATTCCCCTGAAATGGTCTGCAAGATCATTTTGACCTGTGCCATCCTGCACAACATTTGTGTAAGGAGGAACATTCCCCTCTAAGAACCAGACCCACAAATGCCTGAAGAGGAGGAAGAGGAGGATGTTGTCCATGAAAATGAGCGGGAACATCCAAACACAGCTGCAGGATTGCATCAGAGACAACACATCATACTAAACGTCTTCTAACTATAGTCACCATCACCACTTATATATGTAATTAAACACCTCACTTCATCTCTCAATCATGCTCTGGGTACTTTTGTATGCATTACATGATCCCTACGAATCATAATCAGAGTTTAGCCTCATGGAGCATTGCAGAAATACAGATTAGGATACTGAAAAAGCCACATCACATTTGATGGGTATGAATGTACAGCCAACATCACACACAGTGTAAGTTACATATATCCTGTCTATTTCACATTTGAAGGGAAATATCAGAGGACCACAGCTATGAGACACATCCATGTTGCCAACATGGTCCATTGCAGCACATGACACACAACTAAGACACCATCAATCATAAGGTAAAAAAGTGTTTCATACATTAGGCAGTGGATGTGCTATTGCATTGGTAACAGGAATGTATAACCAGACCCTTGACAGCAGTAAGTGTGACATCAGCTATCTCTGCAAGGTGCATGTGTGACAAGAAGTCCATCTAAACTGAAAATGTATAGCATGAGTACCCCAGGTATGACAAGCATTGTTCACAAGACATGCCCTGCACAGTACATCCCAGGTAATAAGTCCTGCCACTGCCATGTTTTCAGTCCCTGCTCACCCTTCTCTAGGGGGCGCTGTAAATAGACTATCTGTACCCTGAGAATCTTCAACTACACACACCCAGACTCCCATTCTGACTCCTGTGTGCTTCCCTCTTCACTATGGCATGCCATAGTCATCGTTCTTCAGTCTGCATGGACTTCAGGTCCGATAATGCACTGCCTGGTAGTTGGTAGGACCTGTAATCAGATGTCCATTGCTTCCTATGTGAAAGGTCCAGTTGGCCCTTTGAACTTGATACTCAACTCCAGGACTTGTGAGAGACTGAAGCTGCACACACTTGTGAGCACCTCCATGCAGACCAGCCATTTGAACCTGCCTTACCATTGCTGCTGCCTGGAACTGCTTAGAAGCTGCCATTTTCTGAATCTCTTTGTTGTGCATTGGTGTACAAATCACAATGTGTAACAGAGCCCTTGGGGGATTGTGTAACATTACAGACCACAGCACAAACTGTTTTTAGTTCCCACAGTGTTGTTCCAGCTTTTCCCAGCCAGAGTCTACTCACTGTGTATTTGCCTTGTTCATGTTTGTTCCTGACAGAGCCTGCATCCTGTTAGCCTGACTGATTCCTGTCTTTGCGTTAACCATAGCAGTTCCCTGTGGCTACATTTGTCTCATAGTGGCTTTCCATGCCCCTCTTTCCTCCTGGGGTATTGTGTCTGGTAGGTCTACGATGAATCCTCAAATATATAGTATAGTTTAATCAGTTTACTTATCATATTCTGTTCTGGGACATGTATTCAAATTTCCTAATCCAGCCCCATCCCTTGTCTGGTTTTGCATGTATTCATTAGTGCCAAACAGTGACAGTGTGCTATGGCTGTATGCATGGATTTGGTACGGTGCCTCCAGCACAACAAACAAGGTTTGCCAACGTGTATGTGAGGCCAAAACATGTTTGTGCCTTGACAGTCCACACACAGATTCACTTCTGCCGCCACTTTTTGATGGTGCTTGCGTGGTGACTAGCTGTGGGATTAATCAGCACAGAGGCAGTGATGTTCCCTGTTGCAGTGGGAATTTTCTAGCCCACCCTGTGTACAAATGTTGTGACGAAAGCTGCCTGTTTCCTATTACTATTCCATAAAGTTCTGCAGTGCCATAGCTGGACTATCCCCATGTGTGTCGTTAGTTGATCTTTGGCTTTAGGTCAAATCTGCTTTGAAGGATACTCTGTTAATTCAGGGACTGGCTCCACAGACTCATGACTAGACCTGCAAGTAACTGTGACAACATGGAGGCCAATACTGACACAAGGTACACATGGCCACACACTTGAAATGGACACTTTTGTGCCATGAACCACTGGAAATATGTGAACACATGCAGCATGATCTGCTGGTCCTCAACAGCCACAGGAGAAACATAGGTCATTTACATGACTCAAACTGTGGTGTACAAAACAATTTTAGGATTGGATTTGAGACTCTGTGTCAGAAACACTGTACCTACCTAGCATATTCAAATGCCTGACTCAAGGGTGGTATACACACAAGTGACGATGAGGTGGTATTCAACATTTCGTTAAATGTGATGGGTTACATTTCTGACATAGCCATTATCAACCGTCCCCTATCTATCCTGTGTATAGTTCGTCATGGGAAATGTTTTGTCCCCAAAGTCAAGGAAGTTCACACAGCATAAGACGCAACAGATATAACAAACACATATCATGACTGATGTACCTCAATGAATGGCCTCTGATGGTTATACATAATTATAACACATTCATACTCACAGACATAAAGACACAGGCCATGAGTCTATTTGTTTAGTTGCGTAGCCTTGCTATCCTCTAGTGATGCAACACCTGCTCAAACTAGGAAATACCAATTTTATTCCAAAAGTTTGTGTTGATGTTGCGCCAGTTAAGAGAGCTAATCAGGCACAACAACATGAGTATTATGGTCCGCAGTAGTGTGGTCTGCCACATGTGCCCAAACACTAGAGCACACACTGCAGGTCATACCATCCTATCTTTGTATAGTTATAGGCTGCATGCATGTTAAAAAACTGAAAAATGACACAAACACAGTTATAGACATATTTTTTGACACAACAGCGTCAAAATAGACGCATATGCGTTAAAAAATGACACTCACACCTATAATACATCGATTGGTCCCTAGCGTTAATTCCAACACCGCACCCCATTAAATCGGTTATCCATTAAAAATGTATTGATCCTTGAATGCAGGGGAATTTTTAGATATATGCATCAAAAAATATGGACGCAAAGCCCGTAAGCGTCATAAAATTTCCCGCAATCTAAAAAAAAAAAAACGCATTTGAGACAGGAAGTGATGTAAAAGGATATCCTGTTTACAGAAATGGTACAGTGGGTATACTTTCACTTTGCAGTCTGTGATTATTATAGACTGTGTGGCTGTGTATTGAGTTTGTGTCCATAAATATTGTGCTTTTGTCTCCTGTGTGCTATTACCATTGTATTCTGTTTTTTTGTAAGTGTCTGTGTTAATCAGTGTAAGTGTGTTTTTGTCATTTTTTTAAATTAGATTTGTCTTTGTACTGTTGAGAGTGTGTTAGTGGGTATTGTTAGTTGGGGTATTGTTGGGCTGTTTGTGGGTTCTTTATATTTCCTTTCCATACCTCCTTTCCCTGTTTTTCCCTCTTTACCCTCTCCTATCCTTATTGTTTTTGAGATGTTGGGAAGGCCACGTCTGGGGAGAATGGGTGAGGAGGAGCTGGGGGCTTTTGTGTGGATGGTGTGTCACTTCCTCCCCCTGATGTTGGAGGCTGGGGGCCGGGTGATACAGGGGTATCACATGGAGTCTAGGAGGCTCAGGTGGGCAAAGGTGCTGTTCCACCTAAGAAGACTCTTCAACAGCCAGCGCAACGACCACAAATTAAAAAATCACTGAGCTGACCTGGTGGACCGAGAGTAGGACCTGCTGGACTACCTGGGTGTCGTGTTTGGTGGCCTTGTTGGTGAGTACAAACTAGACTAATGTATACAGTACAATGCTCTGGAGTGACAGTAGCAGATTTTGTGACATGCTGCATAAAATGTTTGTGGACATGTGGAATGCAAGTTGAACAAACTGTGGCACTGATTTATACAATTTTTGCTACGCATTACCGTCATTTTTTATGCAAAAGCTGCACACACTTACAAAAGACTACTTTATCTTGTAAATTAGTGCTGCTTTGGCATCATAGATGATGGTAATGCAGCAAAAACCACTTTATGATTCAGGGCCTGTGAGTGTACCAGGAATGGGATGCATGCTAATACAAGGAACCCATGTAGTCCCCATTTTTTTTAAACCATGTCTGAACAGTATCCATGGCCACACAGACAAAGATCTTCCTAACCTCTGCTAATATCTTAGGCTGATATTTCGACTTTGTTTCTGCAGCATTTGCATTATTTCTGGATGCCAAAGTATAGCACACTTGCTAATATCAACATTTTTTGTGCTACTTTCCATAGCTGTAGCATAAACAAATGAAGCAAATTCTACACATCAAAAACAAAAACATCTGGCCCTAAGTTGATTGTTTCTGTGTGTTTATGTCTGGACAGAAAATCTTTCACATGGCCAAACCTAATTGTACCCAGATGCTACCAGTTTGCAGTAGCACAAAACAGGTTAATCTCGTGGCTTTTTGGAGTAGGCGTTGAAATCCTATCATTGAGTAGCATGGCTCAACAACATTTTTGCCTTGGGCACAATTGCTGGTACAGAGCTGGTGCATTTGCCATCTGTGTCACTGTACTGCCATTTGATAAAGTTTTGTTTTGACCAATGACTTTGTGTTTCACCACTGCGCATATTAGTTGCTCAATGTTCACCAGTAGCACATGGTATGTTTTGTTCAGTTTAGCCGCCTATGGGCTTTGACATGGCATTAGCCATTACTTTCTGTATTCAGTTGAGCCGCCTATGGGCTTTGACATCGCATTAGCCATTACATTCTGTATTCTGCCTATTGGCTTTGACATGCTGTATCCAGTCTAGCCGCCTATTGGCTTTGACATTGCATTCCTATTGACTTTGACATGATGTATTCAGTTTAGCTGCCTATTGACTTTGATATGCTATTAGATATTCTGCCTATTGGCTTTGACATGATATTATATATTGCATTTTGTACTCAGCTTAACTGCCTATTGGCTTTGACATGGTATTCAGCTCAGCTGCCTATGGGCTTTGACATGATATTATACATTGCATTTTATATTCAGCTCAGCTGCCTATGGGCTTTGACATGATATAAGACATTGCATTTTGTATTCAGCTTAGATGCTTGTTGGCTTTAACATGACATTGCATTTGATATTTAGGTTAGCTGCCCATTGCCTTTAACGTGGAGTTAGACATTGCAGTTGAGAATCCAAGCTGTATTTTTCCAAGCTGTGTTTTTGCACAAGAGAACCAAGATGTTTTTCTCACAGTAGACTAGACATGATAAGAGAGAGTACATGGGTGTTGTTCTCTCTGCTTGAGCTTGGGAACAGGAGTAGTCTTGGAGACCTGGCCAGTCTCCAAAAGGCTTGCTCAGTTTCCCAGGTCTGAGAGGAGGGGGCACACCTTTGTAACGAATGTAACAGGCTGCAGAGGGCCAGATTCGAATCTGCCGGACCTCGTGCTGGAGCTTGGCGCCAGCTGCCAGCAATCCCGTGTGGGTAGATGAATCTCTCTTTCTCGCGGCTGACAGGGGTCATCAGCTTGCAGACCTTAGAAAGATGAAGCTGTAGATAGTTCCCACACGGTGAAGTATTTGTTTTGCTTTGCATTCAATATCTTATAAATATAACCTGCTGTGTATATTGCAAACTGATATATTTTGTTTGATTAACGCGGACTTGAAAGCTACTAATTCGTCATTCATAAATATTGTGGTTGGGGAAGAATTAACAACAATAAAAGTCTTCTTTGACCTCAGAAGTGCATTTCTGTTGTGTTATGTTAGTGCTTAGAAACTAATTAAGAGGAAAGCACTACAATTGGTACCAGGAGTGGGGTCGGTCATTAAGAGGTGATTAAGAGGGTGTTGACGAGTTGGTAGATTTCTAAGTGCACACTTTAAAAGTGTAATTGTTTTTTGTTGTTTGGAGAATTACAGAAATTGTTCTGTTTGGAGAATCACAGTAGCACGGCAGACCATGTCTGAGAATACATGTGTTGATGAACTGCCTGATGGTGCTAAGAAAAACTGTGAATTGTTTTCTGTTTGGGGAATTACAGAAGAAAATGCATGTGTAGCTAAAATGCCTGATAATGTTTTGAGAAATAATTCCTGTTGTACATATGTAGAAAACGTGTCTTTTGGAAGTAATGATGACAGAAAGGTTTGGATACCTTTATCTGCTTACAGAGAAATGCAGGAGAAATGTAGGCAGTTGGAACATGAAAATAGGAATTTACGTGAGCAAATTAGCCCGACTGAAAGTTATAAAAGGGCTGTTTTTGAAGAATCTTTCTTGTCCCATTCCAGTAATGAGGGGGTTAAGACAGCTCCGAGCTGCACTGAGTTTTCGTGTGAGCCAGGGTTTTTGGCAGACAAAATGCATTCCTTAACTGATAACACGGACGAGAGAGACCAGAATGTGACTTACGAGTTACCGTTGCAAAATGCACAAGTAAAACGAAAGATTTTAGAGCAAGAGCCGACTTTCATTAGCTTGTTTGATTTTTGGAAAAAGAATAGCCCTCATTTGAGTGAAATCCTAACACTTTTGTATATGGTCACTGTGAAAAATTATATGCAGCTGCGCGCTTGTGATTTGGCAAATGAAATAATGCAGACTTTAGGTTTTTGCGCAGTGCAAGAAGGAAATACTTATGTACATTTAAATCAAGAACAAGGAAAGAAAATAGTGCCCCTAGCTAGAATCATACAATGGATCTGGTACTTGCAAGACAGGGCTAGAGTACCACAGATAAAAGAATTACCGATGAAATTGTGTGCACCATTTGAATTCGTGTCTACTGAAGATAAAAAGCATGTTTGTTTTACTAATGATTCATTGACTGAAATGTTGTTTTCTGGCACAGGAGAAGGAATGGAGTTGTATAATGTGTGTCAGATTTTAAAGCAAGAGCTACGTGAGATGTGTCATTTTTATGCTGATTTTTGGTTCTTTGATAATGTTTTAGCCACATGGCTTGTACCTAACTGGTTCAATTACCTTGCAGATGTTAATGAGAAAAATTCAGAGAGAGAAGTGTTCACCCAGAATTCTGCCTTAGTGGGGATGGCTAAGTGGGTGCCCCAGAAATGTGAACAGCTGAGAGAAAAAGCCACTTACAGGTGGGCAGAGATGAGAGAGATGCACATTCCCCTAGTTTTGATAAAAACTGTGCAGCACGCACAAAAGCAATCTGTCATGCAAGCAGTCACAGAGCAGTTGGGGAGAGGAACGTTACCAGGACAGGAATGGCAAAGTGATCAGGTTTTAGGGAGAGTGATTGCTGCAAATTACCAAGGAAAAATCGAAATTATGCTGATACCTAGAAAATAATCTGATTCATTCAAACAAATTGGAGACAGAATGGCCCAAATTGGCAAAAATGCAGTGAATGGAGGTTTGGTAAAGAAGGAGTCTGCCCCAGCCCTTCTGACAGTGCAAGAAAAGGGAAGCTGTGGCGCAGCAGATAAAAACCTCAGTACTGATGTGTGGGCTGAAGCCCCAAGTGATCCTCCAGAACCTGCAGAAAATATAACAAAGGGCCTCAAAAACGTCCTGCTGATTATAAAACAGGGAAAGAAAGAGGAAGGGTGCAGTTTACATGAAAAATGTTATTTGCAAGAAAAGTCATACTTGTTTCTTTTGCAGATCCTACCACGTTTCGCCACTGTCCCTGAGTGTGCTGTGTGGTCCCCCTTCCGGTGTGTGCGTGTGGGGTCGGGGAAGGGACCGAATCCCCAACCTGAACCTGGCTGAGTAAAGTGCCAGCACCATGGATCCATTTTGCGCAAACTGCGCCTTCAGTTCAAGTTCAACTTGTTTGATTGCATTCTTCCACTGGAACTAAGCTGTGTGTTTTTTTTTTCCCTTCTCATATGGAACTCTGACTTTTGCTTACCTTCCAGAAAAGCTTTCAGGTGGACCGTGCACCTTTACATGAGCAGAACTCATGCCACATCAAATTGCTAACACTGTTGAATTAGAGACTCATTCAGAGTATAAAAATTGCCCAGTCTTTTCTATGTAGATGTATCTGATGTGAAAGGTTATGAAATCAATGTGTTAATCCACTTCTATTGGTTTACAGGGATTGCTTTGATCTGATGTTTTTTTTTGTTTTTGTTTGAAACAAGAGATATGTGAAACAAAAATTCATTGGTCAAAGGGCGGAATGTACTGCCATTTGATAAAGTTTTGTTTTGACCAATGACTTTGTGTTTCACCACTGCGCATATTAGTTGCTCAATGTTCACCAGTAGCACATGGTATGTTTTGTTCAGTTTAGCCGCCTATGGGCTTTGACATGGCATTAGCCATTACTTTCTGTATTCAGTTGAGCCGCCTATGGGCTTTGACATCGCATTAGCCATTACATTCTGTATTCTGCCTATTGGCTTTGACATGCTGTATCCAGTCTAACCGCCTATTGGCTTTGACATTGCATTCCTATTGACTTTGACATTATGTATTCAGTTTAGCTGCCTATTGACTTTGATATGCTATTAGATATTCTGCCTATTGGCTTTGACATGATATTATATATTGCATTTTGTACTCAGCTTAACTGCCTATTGGCTTTGACATGGTATTCAGCTCAGCTGCCTATAGGCTTTGACATGATATTATACATTGCATTTTATATTCAGCTCAGCTGCCTATGGGCTTTGACATGATATAAGACATTGCATTTTGTATTCAGCTTAGATGCTTGTTGGCTTTAACATGACATTGCATTTGATATTTAGGTTAGCTGCCCATTGCCTTTAACGTGGAGTTAGACATTGCAGTTGAGAATCCAAGCTGTATTTTTCCAAGCTGTGTTTTTGCACAAGAGAACCAAGATGTTTTTCTCACAGTAGACTAGACATGATAAGAGAGAGTACATGGGTGTTGTTCTCTCTGCTTGAGCTTGGGAACAGGAGTAGTCTTGGAGACCTGGCCAGTCTCCAAAAGGCTTGCTCAGTTTCCCAGGTCTGAGAGGAGGGGGCACACCTTTGTAACGAATGTAACAGGCTGCAGAGGGTCAGATTCGAATCTGCCGGACCTCGTGCTGGAGCTTGGCGCCAGCAATCCCGTGTGGGTAGATGAATCTCTCTTTCTCGCGGCTGACAGGGGTCATCAGCTTGCAGACCTTAGAAAGATGAAGCTGTAGATAGTTCCCACACGGTGAAGTATTTGTTTTGCTTTGCATTCAATATCTTATAAATATAACCTGCTGTGTATATTGCAAACTGATATATTTTGTTTGATTAACGCGGACTTGAAAGCTACTAATTCGTCATTCATAAATATTGTGGTTGGGGAAGAATTAACAACAATAAAAGTCTTCTTTGACCTCAGAAGTGCATTTCTGTTGTGTTATGTTAGTGCTTAGAAACTAATTAAGAGGAAAGCACTACAGTCACTTTACAGCCAAACAATTTTCTAAGTGAATGGGTTATCATGGGATCCCTGCTCTTTGTGAATGCATTGTCACAAACTATTTATTTGCATGATGTTGTGCAAGGGACCACTGACTGCTTCCATTATACATTAAAAGTGACAAAATAGTTTGTTATTTTACGTTTGGTACACCCCTGCTGATTTAGTGCAGCATATGTACAATTATTAACGTCTCAGCTTGTTGTTTTGATTCAGATAAATGGCCAATCCATGTTTAGCATAACATTGTCATCAAGTAACATACAGGATCCCTGCCATCATGTTGTCATAGGGGACATATAGGGCCCTGGGTACACTGCCAATGTGGCATATGTAACCTACATACAACACAGGCACACATATAATGGACCATTGAAAGCACAATCATTCCTGACCGAAATTCAACCCACATGAGCATCACACAGTAACTCATTGTCCCTTGATGCACAAGCCACAGTACCTGATTCACTAGTATTGCAGTGCACCAGGAATGTGGCATTGCATGTCTCTCATAATAACAAATGATGAAATGGAGTACCCTCTTGAAATAAGCAAAGAATTGAGTATTCATGTTTGGCACCACATGATTGTTAGGGCCAGTGCGTATGTGTGTCTATCACTCACTGGAGTGACAGTGTCAATGCATGTTCGCATGACTATGTCTGTTGGTGTGTCTACATGCCTGATGTGCTGGTCATATAAAATGTCACACACAGTAATTTGTTGATCCAAGTTTTGTACAGTGAGCAGACATTGAGCACAAATAACCCTTCCATGTTTTACAGGTGGACCCAACCCATATACAATTGGTGAAGTGGCTTGATTTGTGGACCCAGACATATCCAGTAAGTGTTAATATGTTTGTCCTTTGTTGTGTTTGCAGCTGTTGTGTGATTGACTCTTGTGTGTTGGACTCATTGCAAGGTATGATGTGCTGGCACATGATCTGATATGTGACTTGACCGGAGGTTGACCTTTTGTTCCATGTTCGAGTTGGACATTCTGTGGTGGAGAGTCATATATTGGGAGTTGAGTGCTGCGCTATAGGCATGGGCAGGTGAACAGGGTGATTTGTTGCTACATGTATGCCAATGATTAATTTGGAGGTGGGCAGTGTCATGATTTAGTCAGCAAGTCATACCCTGATTCACACAGACCAGTGATGCCGAAGTCTTACCCACAGACTTGAGCATCCCTGTTAAGTAATGAACATATAGGACTGTATGGTTGACTTTCCGGCAGCATCTAGCTCCACATGTTGTGCTCCGTTTATGTAGCACTTGAGTAAAATGTCATAGGCATGCATGCAGGTCAAGGCCAGATGGGTGCTTGCATCAATGTGCATGATTTTGGAAAGGTGTCAGTGAGATGTAATGATGTAGACAATTGTTCACATTTAGAAAATTAGTGTGGATGTGATTGTCCAATGTTTGAGTCAATCCTAGTTTGCAGTCCTTCTTACCTGTGGTGGACTGACTAAACCCATGGACAGCTGTCCAAAGCTTCCAGGCTGTCCTTGTTGTTTTGAAAGTATGTGTTGCATGTCCATTCTCCCCTGAGACACAGGGTTAGGGCTAGAAAATATGTGTACCTAGGTGTGATGATCAAAGTGTAGGAGACAGACATGTAATTCAAACATTCATGTGTTCCAAACTACAATGCCCCTCATGATTACCAACTGCATACTGTCCAGCCAGTTCCATTTACAAATCACAGGTCTTGTGGGCCTTGATTGTCATCCAGAAGATAGTCATCAGTTGGCCTGCCACAAGTGGAGTACTTGCAGCATTTGTTATATGACTAATAGCAGTACAAATAGGCACAGATCATTTAATTAAGTACAGACCTTGTTGTGCATTGCTGTGTTGTTAGATAATAGATGTGTAGGCTGTGTTGGCATGTCGTTCCTCAGGGACATTCTATCATCTGTACTGTGATTTGGACTGTATATGCTATTTTTGATGAAGTGTTAGAATATCATCTGTAGATTGGATTTCTCTATTTTTACAGCTGCCAACATGAATGCCCAGGAGATAAGGGAATTCCAGAGGCGGGCAGTGCGTTGCCGCCACAAACAAGATGTGGAGGCTGGGTTCCGCAATATGGCATGTCGATATCGCCATGAGAGAGACACAGGTGTCTGGAGGGCATTTGCCCAAGGGGGGGCAGCATTGCCCACAACAGCCACCACCACCACAGCTCAGACCACAGTGGCCCCAAGGATGACAGCCACTGTAGCAGGTCCCTCGACTTCATCTGCTCCGAGCCCACAAGCAGCACCTCCTGCACCTCCCCCTCCAACCACAGCACCGGCACCAGCAATGGCATCAACAAGTGGTACACAGACAACCCCAGCTTCTGTGATAGACAATCAGGACTTACAGGCACTGAAACGTGACATGCAACGAATGTTGCGCCGGATGGACAGGCTGCAGCAGGAGGTGTCCAGCAATATCAGGAGACTGTGGGGTATCAAAAAGATCCAGCGGAGGTCCAATTTTTAAATAATGGATCCTCACCCATGATTCCCTCCACTCCCTCCTCTTTCCTCGTTCTTATCTTTAGTGGGTTTAGGGGGCTTAGTGTTAGGTTAGAGTAGGCTGTTAGTTTAGTTAGTATAAGTGGGTTGGGGTAAAGGGGGTTATATCATTACATGTTATTTTTGTGGGTGGGGGACGATGTTGGGGTTTATGTGTATAAAAAAAATGAATAAAAAAATCTATCCTTGTTTAGGATAAGTTAGTATGTGTTTAGGTTAGTATATGTTGTCCTACATGTGTCCCGTCATATAAGGGGGGTGGGGGGTTGATGTTTAGAGTGTTTAGTTAAATGTGGTAAGTAAGTTTAGCTTAGGGTAGTTAGGGCCAGTTGTGGGTAATGTATAGTTAGCATAGGATAGGTTAGTTAAGGTCCTTCCCCTAGTTTAAATTTCCTTTATTACTGTAAAATAAAGTTTTAAGTACTCCTTTACAGTATGTGTCATATTCTTGGGGATCAGGGCCTTGGCATGGGTGTACAGTGTCAATTTAGTATTTGCATTTGTGGTCAATCTTGCATCAGAATCCCATTATTGACATGGTTATTCCCTATTCCAAACGAGCTGTCGCATTGGCAGCCACAAAAAACTACTTCTGTATGCATCTGCCATCCATTGCACCCACCGCTCAAGGTTACTATGGTTCCCAATGTGTTGTAAAGATTGGTGCGTTTTTAAATCTGTCATTGTTTGAGTCCTAAATTGGAATCTTGGGCACTGTGGGATTTCTGCCTGCAGCCTGATGTTCATGTGAACCCTGATAAGCTGAGTGATGTTATAATCTGTATACATAACTCACACCTATCATTTCTTACATTGTACTCCCAGGTTACATAATTGTCCATACACTCGTACACATCCATTCCTGCTGTATGGTGTGTGTGTGAGTAAAGTTTACAGTCAGGTGTCACATAAATAAAGATTGTCTTGAAGGGAATGCTGGCCACATTGAGTTTCAGCTTATATATACTTTGAAGCTGACTTTTTCTTTTCTACACAGCATTATACTGTCTGTTCTCATTTCACTTCAGAAATAACCACAGATGATGATAAAAACCAGACCCCAGTGCATAGTTATCAGGCCACATTCTTTCTACACTGTTGTATTGACATTCTATGGCCATTGACATGTTACATAGATCACATATCTCCTACACAGTTGATGTGTCACATTACACAGAGACAAAGTTGTTGTGTAAGTGCAATTTATTATAAAGTGATGGAGTGCATTATTTACATAGTCCAGGATTGTAAGTCCATTAGTGTGACGCCTTCTATTGTGATGCAACACAAGTGCAATGGTGAGGGACATGTCATTGGACATGCTGGGGTGAAGTGTCATTCAGTGAAGAGGTACATGAATTGCCCATGGGGTAGTGAGAGGCAATTGCAGTGCATAGTGGTAAGGTAAACAGTGTGCTGGAGAACAGTGCATGTTACCAACTGTAGCAAGACTGACATGTTAACAAGCACAGGACCTTGGATATCAGTGCCCATGTGGCATGGACTTGTGCTACCGGGTAGTCCTACGGGTGAAGGTGATCTGTTCACGTCTTCATCTTCTGATGTGTGTGTCGTCTCCTCTGCCCTTGGTGGTGGTGGGTTTGAAGGGGCAACACACACTTCAGTGTTTGAAGACGTGGAGTCAGAATTCCCAGTAGCTGCCAACTGTGGGGCTATTAAGCGCATTACTGCAGCAAGGAGGAGCTGCTGGTTCTTGAGTATAGCAGCTACATCACTGTGGTAGGCAGCCAGGTCGGCCCTGAGGGGGTCATGATTGTAGTCATGCACGCAGTGAAAGGTTTGGGATGCCAGGTGTTGTGGCAACTCCCTGACTGCTGTGGTGAAATACCTCACACATTGTTGTAATCCTTGCAGTAGGGATGGTAGAGCTTGCATGGCTGCTGCCTGTTCTGCAGATGACATCATGCACGTGCGCATCCCCTCAAGGCTGGCTGCCATATTTTGCATCCCCACCTGCACCTCCTTGGCCAGCTCCCGCTGTACTCCCACTACTGTCCTCTCAAAGATGGTACAAGTATCCTCAGAGTCCTCAGCTGGGTTAAAGCTGGCAGGTCCTACTATTGGGGTGGTGGTTTGTTCCTCTGCGATGGCTGCTGCATCTGTACTCCTCCTTGCGACTGAGGGTGGGGTCTGGAGGGTTCCAAGGACATCTTGGAGGGTCTGCTGGCTAATGTTTGTCAGCTCATCATCCATGTCATCAGGGAAGTCCACAGGAGAGCCATCGTCTTCTGCAATGAGATATTGTACAATAAGTGTGTCTGTGTTGTGGCAGTTGTAATGTGAAGTTACTGACTTCCTATTAGTGAGACATTGTAATCTTGGTTCCTGTTCATTGTTCCTGTCATCAATATTAGCATTCTCACAGGCCTATGCCCCACCTACATGTCACATGTAATGTGGGCAGTTTGGGGAATTATCTGCGTCACATCCTCTACGTTTAGGTTCTGTCCAAATTGTGTGTTGCCACCTTCTTGTCCTACTCAACCCTCCACCTACTTCCATTAGCATGGTAAGGCCTTGCAATGGCTGTGGGTGTTCTGATGCCACTTGCACCACACTTAACAATATGGAACCAACCCAGTCTTGCAAATTTCACATACACCTATAAGTTGCTGAGACCAAGCACATGCTATGTATGGCATTGGCATGGCTGTTACCGGTGTCAGCATTGGTAGTGTCTAATGTTGATGTTGGGAAATGTGTGCTACATTGGATTGTACTGATGGGCCTGGCAGTGTTCCATTTCCTCTTATGACTGTGCGGGTGGGTTTAACTAGCTAGACACATATGTCCTCCCCCTCAATGCTGTTGTCTTAGCAGTATGACAGTTGGGATGTTGTAAGGTGGCAGAGCAGCTATAGTAACACAGGCATGGGGTGGACCCTATAATGTGCAGCATGAGTAAGACATTACTGCTGTGTACTTCATAATGTAAGTAACAATACCTAATGTTTATTGCGCCTATAGACATGAGCATTTGACAGGATTTACACTTTGTTAGGAATTACAGGGGATTGATAACGTTGTCATCCTGAACCCTCTATTTTGGGTTTGTTTGATCCATGGGCACCTAACTGCCATTAGCTACTTGACCTGCACACACAGCACAGGTGGTAGTGGCAACTGTTGTCAATGATAAATACCACTTGCGTATATGGCCTGAGACTGGAAATTGAGCCCTAGTTCATGTTGTGATAATACCAGGTGTTGTGTGACAGCAGGCCAGTTTTACGTTGTACCCTAACCTCCTGGACAGGCTTTGCATTTCCAACATCCTTGGCATGGCAGAGTACCCCAATGCAAAGGTTGTTGGTGTAGTGTTGTGCTGTGACCCTGGTTTCCCCTGAACAGCCCATGCACCTGTGCCGTTCCCTTTTGCCTTTTCCAATGCCTGATTATCAGGGCTGACATGCATTGTATAGTAGGTATGACCCTCCCCCTTTTTGCAGGTAACTTTTAGGCATTTTTGTCCCCATGCAACTTTCCCTGCATCTGTGTTGTTTCCTGGTAGTCTGCGCTGTCCTGTCCTTGAATCCCTGTGACGATTTCCTCTGGGATGATGGCTGCCACCATCTCCTCCATCTGGTCCAGGGCCTCCTGCGGTGCTGGACTCCCACCTCCAGTCTGCAGTGCTGCCTTCCTGTTCCTTGACATTTTTTCCTTGGTCCTGCGCTTGCAGTCATGCCAGCGTTTCTTGCACTCAGTGACTGTTCTCCGTACTTCTGCCACACTGTTGCTCTTGTCCACAATTTGTTGACAAATTGCGTCTCTCCTCCCAGTTGGTAACTTTGAGGTGACAAAAAGTTGATGCTGGTGTTCCGTCACCTCTTTCCCCAGTATTTCCTGCTCCTCTGCACTGAAACAACACTTCCTTTTTTTCTTCTCCCTCTCCTGGGTCTTGTCCGGGTCTTCCCGGCTGGTTCATGGTCGATTGGGGTTTTCCTGGGGTCTCTCCTGGCTTCTGGGATCCATTTTGGTGCTCCTTTGCACATTTTGCGGTGTTTGTGCCACGTTTTGATGCTATTGCGGGGAAAAATTGTGCATATCCCACGTTAACGTTGTTTTGCTTTACGACATGGCGCAATGGTTTGAATAAAAAAAATGACTCTAACCCCTGGTTTGCGCCACAGAGCATCAAAGTATAAATTTAATGCCCAGGTGGCACAAGGAAATGGCATTAAGCTTTTTGATGCAAAACTGCGTTGGCGCAGGTTTGCGTCAAAAAGTTTCTGAATGGCCCTTATCCTGCAGCTTTTACCATAAGCCCACAAACACCCAGGCTCTGTATAGAGGATTACCGCAGGTAATTCTGGACCCTGCTAAATGAGGGTGGGGTCCTTATCTGTAGGCCTTCAAGTGGAAAAATCCTGAGCCTAAGACAGTTTGGCAACTTTAGAAAACTGCTGAAGACCACATGTTGAAGGTCGTATCACAACATCACAGAGGAAGCTCAGCAAAGTAATCATGGGAGAACATTATTTGCATAGGACAGCCCCTTTCTCAATCCTATTATTATGCTGCAGTTGCCATGTAGCATTACTAGAGGGCAGCAGTATGAAGATAAATCCACAGAGAGACTTTAAGGGGCATATTTATACTCTGTCTGCGCCGAATGTGCATCAAAAATATTAATGCACATTCGGCGCAAATCTTGCACCATATTTATACTTTGGCGTCTGATCCCGCGAACGTCAAAATTCCTCTGTGTGCGTCATTTTATGCGGGAAACTGCCTTGCGTTAATGACATTTTAGGTAAGCGTTCCCGTCCAAAAAATGACAAACACCTGTGCACCATATTGATGGTACAGTGCAAAAATCACGCACGGCTGGAAGGTGGAGTCGGAAAATGACGTACAGCCCGATTTGCGTAAAAAAATAACGCCTGGGTCAGGACAGGCGTTAAAATGGAGCAAAGACACCAGTACTTAAGGAAAACCCACAGAAGCATCAGCAGAGCTAAAAAAGGAAGACATGGGGGTTCTATTCATCCAGCATGCATGAAGACACAGAGCAGAGGACCAACACCAGCAGCTTCCACAACACCAGCAGGGACCCCAAAGGCAATGCAGAAGGCAGGGGAGGATATTCAGGACCAAGACAAGACTTCTGGGACTCCAGCAACAAGACATCACTAGAGGTATAGACTCAACTGGCAAGCCATTCAGCAGCTGCTGCGCAACATTGAGCCACAGTTGGCACCCAGCTTGCAGACACCCCACACCATTCCAACAGAGACCAAGCTGCTAGCTGTCCTCCACATGTTGGCAAGTGGCTCATTTCAAACCACTGATGGCCTGGTTGCCGGGATCTCACAGCCCTCATTCTCTGCCTTCTTACCCAAGGTATTGGATGCCATCATCTCCCTCACACCCCGCCACATCAGCTTCCCCAACACACAGCAGAAGCAGCAGGAGACCAAACAGGGCTTCTACCAAATCAACGGCTTCCCACACGTGCTTGGTGTCATTGACTGCACACATGTAGGCATTGTGCCACCTGCTGCAACCAAGCATCTAAACCACAACAGGAAGCACACACACTCCATCAATGTGCAGACCATTGTCGATCACCGGGAATTGATCACCAACATCGTGGCAAAGTATCCTGGGAGTGTGCATGAATCATTCATCTTCCGCCACTGCACCATCAATCAACACTTCCAGGATGGACAATATGGAAATGGCCTACTTGTTGGTAAGTACAGAAACCAACTTATATACACACAGCACAGCAACCCTGTAGGACACACAACACATACACCACTACATTGACACGTGGCTAAGAAGACACTGAGGTTGCGGCACTGCTAGTCATGTGTGATGTCCTCACCCAATGGAATACACACCTATGGACAAATGACAGATGCAAATAACAACAGATGCCACTCCAGTGACACAAGGGACCAATTTAAAACAACACAATGACAATGACATGGCCTTAACTGGCAGTACAACTTGGAAGATGAATCTTTCAATATCACATCAATAACACTCAATCACACACCCTTCCAAGCAATACACACTGTGTAAGGGGTGTGTAATATGGTTCGCTGCAGGTCAAGCACCATGAGACACATAGCATGATGATGATGACTCTAATGAAGGTGACATGGAATCATTGAGGCATGTGACAGTATTGAAAGTGCACATTCCTACACATACGGTTTGAGACAATTACACATATACACAACAGATGTACAGGCATATGGACCTTCTGACACTCAAACTGTCAACATCACAACCAAGTTGGCCAGCTGAACTGGACCAGGTTCAGTAGTATAGGTACACGTTTAAACACGAGTCAACTCAGTAAGGGCAGATAAATAGGTCTGCAGAGAACTTGTCACACATGGGATATTTGTGCATTGTCAATTGTCAACACGTCAGTGTTGCAAACCTATGGAGATGTGTTGTACATTGTCACCTATCCAAATCAAAGGGCCTCACTGATGTTTAACACATTCTATTGCATATGTTAAATTGGATGAGATGTACAGGCCATATAGATGCAACCGTGTTACCACCACTGTGGAATTGATTCTGTGTATGGAAGTACCATGTCACCCCCAGTTAAGACACATGGACACCTCTTTCACATGACATAATGTATGGGAGTACACAATGTACTGCAAGTCTACTAAAATACTGCTGACATCCGGTCAATCAGCCAAACACCAGTTCAGATAATGAAACATCCCAATGCCAATCAAACACAGATGAGTCACAGACAACACAAGAGAACAACTGCCATGCAAAGTGATAATTATGGTGCAAGCAACATCAACATTTTCTCACTCATTTTCTCTTTCAGTGATCAGGGGTATGGGATCCAGCCATAGATCATGACCCCATTTGCAAACCCAAGCACAGCATCAAAGCGTGCCTATAATCAGGCACATCGGAGGACACGCACCATAGTCGAGAGGACCTTTGGCATCCTGAAGTCAAGATTCAGGTGCCTCACCAGCACTGGAGGCAGCCTCCTATACTCACCAGAAATGGTCTGCAAGATCATTTTGACCTGTGCCATCCTGCACAACATTTGTGTAAGGAGGAACATTCCCCTCTATGAACCAGACCCACAAATGGCTGAGGAGGAGGAAGAGGAAGATGATGTCTATCAACATGAGGGGGGCCATCCAAACACTGCAGCAAGATTGCGTTGGAGGCAACACATTGTCCAAAACTTCTTTTAACTATAGTTACCATCACCAATGTCTTACCAAATGTCATTAAACACCTATTCTAATCACTATATCATGGTCTGGGTAATCATTTGAGTGTAGCCTCATGGAGCATTGCAGACATACAGATTAGGATACTGAAAAATCCACATCACATTTGACGGGTATGAATGTTCACCCAACTTCACACACACTGTAAATGACATATCTCCTGTCTATTTCACATTTGAAGGGCAATATCAGAGGACCACAGCTATGGCACACATACATGTTGGCAACATGGTTCATTGCAGCATATGGCACACAACTTAGACACCATCATTCATAAGGAAAAAATGCCTCATACATGAGGCAGTGGATGTGCTATTGCATTGGTAATAGGAATGTATGACCAGACCCTTGACAGCAGTAAGTGTGACATGAGCTATCTCTGCATGGAGTATGTGTGACAAGAAGTCCATGTAAGCTGCAAATGGATAGCACCAGTGCCCCAGGTATGACTAGCATTGCTCACAAGACATCCCCTGCACATGCCATCCCAGGTCATAAGTCCTGCCACTGCCATGTTTTCTGTCTGTCTCCACCTACTCTAGGGGGCTCTGGAAATGGACTATTTATACCTAGATAATCCCTCATCTACACACGCCCAGATTCACATTCGGACTCCAGTGTGCTTCCCTCTTTAGTATGGCATGCCATAGTCATAGTTCATCTGTCTGCATGGACTTCTGGTCAGAAAATGCACTGCCTGGTAGTCTGTAGGACCTGTAATCACCTGTCCATTGCTTCCCATGTGGAAGGCACTGTTGGCTCTTTGAACTTGATTCTCACCTACAGGACTTGTGAGATACTGAAGCTGCACACACCTGTGAGCACTTCCATGCAGACCAGCCATTTGAATATGCACTGCCCTTGCTGCTGCCTGGAGCAGAAGAGAAGCTGCCATTATATGTATATCCCTGTTATGCATTGCTGTATAAATCACTTGTGTAACACAGGCCTTGGGTTATTGTGTAACGTTGCAGCACACAGGACACATACAGTTTTCAGTTTCCACAGTGTTGTTCCAGCTTTGACCAGTCTCAGTCTGCTCACTGTGTATTTGCCTTGTTCATGTTAGTTCCTGACAGAGCATCCAACCTGTTAGCCTGATTGGTCCGTGTCTTTCTGTGACCATAAAGGTTCCATGTGGCTACTTTTGTCTCATAGTTGCTTTCTATGCCCTCACTTTCCTCCTCGGGTATTGTGTCAGGTAGGTCTACAGTAAATACTCAAATACATTGTATAGCGTAATCAGTTTACTTATCGTATCATGGGGTGGGAAATGTCTTCAAATAGCCTAATCACGGCCCATCCCTTGTCTGGGTTTCATGTATGCATGAGTGACAAATAGTGACAGTGTACCATGGCTGTATGCATGGATTGGGTATGGTGCCTCTGGCCTTGGATGCGACGCCACTCACGGACATGCTAGACTGGAGGCAGGGAATAGACTTACTATGGTCTCTGGACTTCCATATGATCCATGCCACACTTTTTACATCTGTTCCACATCTTTGAAAATTTGAGTTTTCCAATACTTTACCTCTAGATTGTTAAAGCCTTGAAAAAGTCAAGGGTGACGAAACACGTGTCGGCTGTTTTCTCTCAACCATGAAAATTGTATTGGATTTCAAACCATTTGCCAAGTGTATTCTATTGGATCAGGGCACCAACTTTCCTGACACAGAACTAAGGAATAAAGGACTTTCAACATGAACCTGAGATGTGCCGTGATTTTCTTCTTTCTGTATATGGACTGTGACCTTTCGTAGGAAACAATCCTTACACCCTGTGGCTGGGTGTTTTACCACTGGAGCAATCTTCTTTTCAAAAATACTTTTTGCGTCATGAACTTTGATCATTGATGGTAGCTTATATTTTGGAAGTGCGCACCACTTATACACAGCCACAATTGTTGATGTTTTTGTTGTTTACCTCCAGCACAACTAACAACGTTTGATAATGTGCATGACATGTCAAAAAATGTTTGTACCCTGACGGTCCACACACTGATTCACATCAGCCCCAACTTATTGATGGGGCTTATGTGGTGAAGGGCTGTGAGATTAATCAGCACAGAGGCCCTGATGTTCCCGGCTGCAGTGGGAATTTTAGAGGCCACCCTGTGTACAAATGTTGTGAGGAAACCTGCCAGTTTTAAATTACTGATCCATTAACTTTGTGAGCACACCAAGGTTGCCCTGTTGTCAGTCTTATAAAACTTCTGCAGTGCCATAGCTGGACTATCCCCATGTGTGTTCTCAATTCCTCTTTGGCTTTCATTCAATTCAGCTGTGAAGGATACTTTGTTAATGCAGGCAATGGCTACGCAGACTCATGACTAGACTTGCAAGTAACTGTAACTGTAACATGCTGCTTGGTCTGCTGGTTCTCCACTGCCACAAGAGAAACATAGGTCATTTATATGACTCAAACTGTGGAGTGACATTACATTTGTGGATTGGTTTTGGGACTCTGTGTCACAAACACCGTACCCACATAGCATTTTCAAATGCCTGACTCATGGGTAGTATCCAAACAAGTGACCAGGAAGTGGTATCCAACATTCCAGGACATGTGATGGCTTAGTCTTGGAACATTGCCATGATCAACCGTCCTCTATCTATCCTGTGCATGGTTTGTCATGGTAGATGCTTTTGTCCCAAAATTCTGGGAAGTTCACACAGCATTTGTTGCTACGCATATGACAAACACATTTCTTTACTCATTTCCACACTGAATAGCATCTGATGGTTATCCACATTGACAACACATGCATACAAGCACATTTATGAAAACACGTCTTGTGATGTTCACACAGTTGGACAACTAAAATTGAAATAGCCAATTCACACACATTGACACACAGCAATGAGTTACTGTATTAAGTTGCGTAGCCTTGCTCTCCTCTATTGACGCACAGCCTGCTCAAACTGTGTAATACCAATTTGTATTCCAAAAGGTTGGGTATCTATTGCGTCAGTGAAGAGTGCAAATCCGGTACAACAACTAGAGGATCATGGTCCGCAGTAGTGTGATCTGCTGCATGTGCCCAAACACTGGAATTTACAATGTAGGTGCAAACAGCCTATCCTTGTATAGTTACAGCTGTCATGTACTGTAAAAATGTGAGAAATGACCCAAACCCAGTAAAAGACATAAATGTTGACGCACACGCATAAAAAAAGACGCATATGCCTCAAAAAACACCGCATATGCGTAGAAAAATGACGCTCACTGCCATGATACATCCATTGGCCCGAGCAGTAATTCCTACACTGTACCCCATGAAATTGGTTAACAATGAAAAATATTTGGAAATATGGATGCGGGGTACTTTCTAAGCATGTGCATCAAACAAAATGACGCACAGACTAAGCGTTATAATATTTTGACGCATCATAATAAAAACGCACTGAATTTGAGGCAGGAAGTGATGTAATAGGATATCCTGTTTACAGAATTGGTACAGTGGGTGTACTTTCAATTTCACTTTGCAGTCTGTGATTTTTCTAGACTGTGTGGCTGTGTTTGGACTTGTCTCTCTGTGAATATTGTGAATTTGTCTCCTGTGTGCTCTTTATATTATCTTTTGATATTTCTAAGTGTCTCTGGTATCCTGGTTAAGTGTGTTTTTGTCATTTCTGGTGTCTAATTTTATCTTTGTACTGTTGGGAGTCTGTTGTGGGTAGTGTTAGTTTGGGGGATAGTTGGGATGTTTTAGGGTTATTTACTTTTCATTTCCCTCTCCTCCTTTCCCTTCATTATCCTCTGTACCCCTTAATTCCCTTATTATTTCAGTCATGTTTGGTAGGCCACATCTGGGTAGAATGAGTGAGGAGGAGCTGAGGGGATTCATTTGGCTGTTGTGCCCCTTCCTCCCATTGATGATCGAAGCAGGTGGCAGGGTGATACAGGGGTATCACAAAGAGGCAAGGAGGCTCCAGTGGTCAAAGGTCCTGTACCATCTGCAACGCATCTACAACACACCGCGCAACGAACACCAACTAAAGCACCACTGAGCTGACCTTGTTGCCAGGGAGCAAGACCTGCTGGACCACCTCGGTATTGTGATTGGTGGCCCTGCTGGTGAGTACAATTCAGAGTAATGTGCACATTTAAATGCTCTGTAGTGACAGTAGCAGATTTGTTGATATGCTGCAGGCAATGTATTTGGACATGTGGAATGCAAGTTAAACATACAGTGGCCCTGAGTTATACAATTATTGCTACACATTACCGTCATTTGTTGACGCAACAGCTGCACTAAGTTACAAAACACAACTGGAGCCTGTAAATTAGTGCTGCCTTCACATCAATAGATGATGCAAATGTGGCTCTAACATATGTTTTAGCCAAGGTCTGTGAGTGTACTAGGAAAGACATGTTTTTCAGCAGATAATTTCAAGAATTAATGTGTCCCCCAATTATTTCTAATACATGTTTGAACTGTATTCTGGCCCACTGGTACCAAGTTCTTTCTAACCACAGGTAAAATCTTAGGCTGATAGTTTGACTTGGTTGTGCCGCAATTAAGTTAGGAATGGATGCCGAAGTAATGCACACAGGTTCACATCTAAATGTTTGGTGCTACATTCCATAGCTGTAGCACATAAAATGAAGCAAATGATACAAATTGAGGGATAACAACTATCCATGGCCCTCTGTTCATTGTACCTGTGTGTTTTACATTGGTCTTGGGCACAATAGCTGGAACAGAGCTAATGCATTTGCCATCTGTGTTACTCTATAGCCATGAACTTCTCATAAGTTATGGGATCATCATTGGATACCTGATGTTGGGGAATGCATGGTCACAATGTATTACGTGCATAATGTCGTGCAAGGGACCCCTGACCAATTCCATCATACATATAAAGTTCCCTAATACTTTGCTAGTTTTGTTTGGTACACCACTGCTGATCTAGTGCAGCATATGTTCAATAACTAACTTCCCAGTATAGTGTGCCATTTTTAATATAGCTTTATGCGCGTTAGTTTAACGTATTAGGCCTCTGTGCACTTTGCCCTAGATGCATTTTACTTAACCTTGCACTGTTATTTTACAATAACCAGTTTCACGGTCTTGTTTTTATTTCATTCTATCACACTGTTTAGTTTACTTCAGCACTGTGTTCTCAAACAATGCATTCTTGCTTGCTCTGTGCTTCAGTCAAGGCTAAAGTCTGGTCGACCAGGAACCTACAACTAGATGCTGACTGCCCCGTTGCAGATGCTGATGCAGAATACAGGCCTTTGCTCAGGTATGAGGGTTGATGTCCTCCCGGGGGAACCTGAAAGGCAGGCTTAGAGATTTACATGCTGTGCTCAGACTATAACTTAGAGAGAACCTAATCTAGTTGTACTATGATAGCCTTATTCTTGTGCTTCACTCTCATCGTTACTATTTTAATCCTAATGTGTTGTATAGTTGTGGTTATTGCAGCTCACGCTTTGCTATCTAAAATGCAGTCGTTTTATTAAACCAATCTTTAAAACCTAAACTGCCTTTGCCATTTATATATGAGACCACATTGTGTATGAGAGAACCGGTTGTGACCTGAGTTACCACGACTTCCCTGGGAAGTACTAAGATGTCATGCGCTCGGCTGCCCAATTGTCTCTTCCCCTTGGGAGAGATGAGGCACTGCTAGTTGGCCGGAGCAAAACCCGGATTTAGAGTGACAAGGGTCCTTCACCGTGGGTCAGACTTAGTCCCCCACACTGTGGACGATCTTGCCGCTCAAAATCCAGTAGTCTCATTAGGATAATGAGAGCCGACGCAACACCAGTATGGAGGCTATCACAGACATGGGTGTATGCTAAGATCAGAAGACCAGCATTCCTGTGACTGCTGCCATTCCGAAGGTACATCAAAATTGAAACCTACATCATCATGATTGACACACTGGTACATTTGCTAAACCATGTGTAAATAATATAAAAGTGTCAGTTTGCTGTATAGCCGCTGATCTACCAACTTGGCAAATGTAAGATGATGAATGTGGCTCACTGTGATTTCCAAAACCCATAATGGGTACACAGTGAGTGACACATTTCAGGTGCAATGACTACACCTGTGCCCATGCAGTCTGTCATGGGTGACTACAATATACACAGTCAGCATATATCTCCTTGTTGTATCAAAATATTAAAACTGGTCAATCCACAGCTAGCCTCAAATTGTCACCAATTAATGCACAGGATCCCTGCCATTATGGTGTCATAAGGGACATATGTGGCTCAGGGTACACTGTTAATGTAGCATTTGTAACCTACACACAACACAGCCCTACATTTAAGGGACCATAGAAAGCATGATAAATCATGACCTTAAATCAACCCACAGGTGTGTCACACAGTAAATGATTGTCCCTTGATGCACAAGCCACAAAACCTGAGTGACTGGTATTGCAGTGATCCAGGTAAGTGGTTTTGCATGTCTCTCATTACTAGAAATGACGAGAGGAGTACACTCTATAAATGAGTCTGCAACCAATTGATGGAGCATGTTTGTCACCACATGATAGTTAGGGCCACTGCATGTGTGCAGATATGTGTGTATCACTTCACTGGAGTGACCGGGTCTGTACATGTTTGCAGTGGTATTTCGGTTGGAGTATCATCATGCCTGTGTTGTGTTTGCAGCTGTTGTGTGATTGACTCCTGTGTGTTGGACACATAGCAAGGTGTGATGTGCTCGCAAATGATCTAATATGTTACTTCAGTGGAGTTTCACTTTTTTCCATTTTTGAGTTGGACAATCAGTAGCGTATAGTCATATTTTGGGATTGTAGAGCAGCCCTGTAGTCATGGCCATGTGAAGAGGGTGACATTTGTTTTTGAAATTTTTGTAAAGAAAAATTAGCAGAGGCTCATATTCATGATTTAGTCGGCAAGTCAGACCCTGAATCTCACAGAATAGGGATGCCAAATTCTTACCCACAGACTTGAGCCTTCCTGTTCAATAATGAACATATTTGACTGTATGATTGACTTCTTAGCAGCATCTAGCTCCACATGTTGTGCTACGTGTATGTGGATCTTGAGTACAATGTCATAGGTGTGCATGCAGCTCATGGCCAGATGTGTGCTTGCATCTATCTGCTTGTTGTAAGACAGGTATTAGTGGAATTAAATGATGTTGACAACTGTCTGCATTTACAAACATAGATGTGGATGGGATTGTCCAAGGTTTGGGTCTATCCTAGTTGGACATCCTCCTTACCTGTGGTGGACTGCCCAAACCCATGTCCAGCTGTCCAAAGCTTGCTGGGTGTCCTTGATGTTTGAAAGTATGTGTTGCTTGTCCACCCCCTCCCCCAAGGCACAGGCTTAGGTTTATGAAATGTGTACCTAGTTGTGATGATCCAAGTTTAGTTCACAGACATGTAAATCTGGAAATCACTTGTCCAAACCTAGGGTATCCATTCATGATTAGCAACTGCATCCCATCCTGGCAATTCCATTTACAAATCACAGATATTGTGGCCCTTGATTGTCATCCAGAAGATAGTCATAAGTTGGCCTGTCACATGTGGAGGACTTGCAGCATTTTTTACGTGACTAATGTCTGAACAATGATGCATAGGTCATTTAAGTTTTACTCATCTTTCAGAGCATTGCTGTGCTGTTAGATAGGACATGTGTAGGCTGTGTTGGCATGTACTTCCTCATGGAGAAGCTGTGATCTGTATGGTGATATGGCCTGTTTCAGCTACATTAGATGTATTGTCTGATTCTCATCAGTAGCTTTATCACACAATAAAGTACCTTATGTTTGGCTTTATCTTTTTTAACAGCAGCAACATGGATGCCATCCAGATTCGTGAGTTTCAGTGCCAGGTGATGCGTTACCGCCACATTCTGGATGTAGAGTCTGAGTTCCGCCACATGGCACGGCGTTATCGCCATGAAAGAGCCTCAGGAGTGTGGAGGGCATTTGCCCGAGGGGGCCCTTCGGTGTCCACAACAACTGCCACAACCAGCACCACCACTACCACCCAGGTGGCACCAAGGATATCAGCCACCACTGCAGGACCATCGACTTCCACTGCTCCAGGACCACTGACAGCAGCACCTGCACCTCCCCCTACAAGCATGGCACCACCAACCGGACACACATCTACAGCTGGCACTCAGACCACCCCTGCTGCAGTCTTTGACTCTGCAGATTTCAGAGTGATGCAATGTGAGATGCAACGTATGTTGCGGAGACTGAACAGGCTGCAGGAGGAGGTGTCACAAATTAATAAGAGGGTGCGTGCCATAAAAAAGACCCTGCGGAGGGTGAACTTGTGACAATTATACCCTCTGCCATGATTCCCTCCCCTCCCTCCTCTTTCCTGGTTCTTTTAATTAGTGGGTTTAGGGGGCTTAGTATTAGGTTAGAATAGGCTGTTAGTTTAGTTAGTAGTAGTGGTTTGGGGGTGGGGGTATGATATTTTGAAATGTTATTTTATTATGTGTGTTGGTGCGTGGGTGGGGGATGATGTTGGGGTTTTGGTGTTTTAAAAAATATATATATAAAAATGCAAAAAAATATATATTTGTTTAGTAGAAGATAGTTTGTGTTTAAGTTAGTATATGTTGTCCTCCATGTGTCCCGTCTTATAAGGGGATTGGGGGGTAGATGTTTAGAGTGTTTAGTTAAATGTGATAAGTAAGTTTAGCTTAGGTTAGTTAGGGCCAGTTATGGGTAATGTGTAGTTAGGATAGGTTAGGTTAGGTAAGGTGTTTCTTCTGGTTTTATTATCCTTTTTTACTGTTAAATAAATATTTAGGTACTCCTTTACAGTATGTGTCATATGCTTGGGAATCAGGGCCTTGGCATGGGTGAACAGTGTCTCTTTAGTATTTGCATTTGTGTCCCATCATGCAACCAAATCCCAATTGAGCTGTCACATTGGCAGCTACACCAGAGCTACTTTGCTAAGAATCTGCCATCCATTGCACCCACCACTCAAGGTTACTATGGATCCCAATGTGTTGTTAATTTTTGATGTATGTTTTCAATCTCACATACTTTGGGACCAGATTTGGTATTGAGGACATTGTGTTACGTCTGCCTGCAGCCTGATGTTCAAGTGAAGCCTTATAAGGTGAGTGATGGTATATCCTCAAGTAGTATAGTATACATGACTCACACCTATCATTTGTTACATTGTACAGCCAGGTTACTTATTTGTACGCACACTCATACACATCCATTCCTGCTGTATGGTGTGTGTGGAAAAAATTGTGACAAATGTCACATACGTAAAGATTGTCTGGTACAATAATGTGAAGGCAATATTTTTCGGCTTTGACATCCCTTGAAGAAGACTTATTCTGTCCAACACAGCATTTTACTGTAAAGTTTTGAGCTACCTCAGAATTGACCTTCATGAAGGGTAGATGATGGTACAATCCAGACGACAGGGCATAGTTATCAGCCCACATCCTTTCAGGGCAGTTGTATTGACATTCTATGGGCATTGACATGAGGCAAACATCACTAATCTCCCTCACAATTGATGTGTCACATTACACAGAGACAAAGTGGTTGTTGAAGTGCTATTTATTTTAAAGTGATGTTGTGCTATATTTACATTGTCCATGATTTTGAGTACATTAGGGTGACACCTTCTATTGTGATCCTACACAAGTGCAAAAGGACATGTCATTGGACATGCTGGGGTGAAGTGTCATACAGTGCAGAGGGACATGATTTGCCAGTGAGTTAGTAAGCGACAATCACAGGGCATTGTGAGAAGGTAAACAGTGGGCTGGAGAACAGTGCTTGAGAGCAGCTGTTGCAAGACTGGCATGTTACAAAGCACAGGACCTTGGCTATAAGTGGCCAAGTGGCAGGGACTACTGCTACTGGGTACTCTTACTGGTGAAGGTGATCTGTTCCACATCTTCATCTTTTGATGTGTGTGTTGTCTCCTTGCCCTTGGTGGTGGTGGGTGTGAAGGGGCAACACACACTTCAGTGTTTGAAGACCTGGAGTCAGACATCCTGGTAGCTGCCAACTGTGGGGCTATTAAGGGCAGTACTGCAGCCAGGAAGAGTTGCTGGTTCTTAAGAATAGCAGCCACATCACTGTGGTAGGCATCCAGGTCGGCCCTGAGGGGGTCAATACTGCATTCGTGCACGCGTTGAAAGGTTTGTTGTTGGAGGTATTGTGTCAACTCTCTTACAGCTGTGCTGATTTCCTTCACACTTTTTTCAAGTTCTTGCAAGATTAATGTTTGCCCTTGCATGGCTGCTACCTGTTCTGCAGTTGTAACCATGCACAAGCGCACCCCCTCTAGGCTAGCTGCCATATTTTCCATCCCCACCCACACCTCCTTGGCCAGCTCCCGCTGTACTTTAACTACAGTTCTCTCAAAGCTGGTGCCAGTGTCGTCAGAGTCCTCAGCTGGGTTGGAGCTGACAGGTCGTACTATTGGGGTGGTGTGTGAGTCCTCTGTGATGGCTGCTGTATCTGTGCTCCTCCTTGCGTCTGAAGGTGGGGTCTGGAGGGTTCCAAGGACATCATGGAGTGTCTGATGGCTGATGTTTGTCAGCTCGTCATCCATGTCATCAGGGAAATCCAGGACAGGCATATCCCTAGGAGAGCCTTCAGCCTCTGCAATGAGATATTGTACAATTAGTGTGTCTGTGTTGTGGCATTTTCAATGTGACGTGCCTGCCTTCCTAATAGTTGCACATTGTGATGTAGGTTCCTGTTCATTGTTCCTGTCTATAATATTAGCATTCTCCTAGGCCTATGCCCCACCTGCATGTCACATGTAGTGTGGTCAGTTTGGGGACTTGTCAGCATCACATCCTCTAGGTGTTGGTTCTGGCCAAATTGTATATTGCCACCTTCTTGTCCTACTCATCCCTCCGTCTACTTCCATTCTTATGGTAAGGCCTTGAATTGGCTGTGGGTGTTCTGATGGCACTTGCACCACACTTAACAATCTGGAACTGAGCCAGTCTCTGATATTTCACATCCAGCTATATGTTGCTGAGACCTGACATAACTATGTATAGCATTGGCATGGCACACTACATATGTCAGCCTTGGTAGTGTGTAATGTTGATGTTGGGGAATATGTGCTACATTGGATTGCACTGATGGTCCTAGCAGTGTTTCATTTCCTCTTCTGACTGTGCGGGTATATATCACTAGCCGGTGACATATGTCCTCCCCCTCAATGCTGTTGTCTGAGCAGTATAACATTTGGAATGTTGCATGGTGTTGCATGTGTCATTGGAGCTATTGTGACCCAGGCACAGGTTGGACCCTGACATATGCAGCATGGGTGTGACATTAGTGCTGTGTACCTCATAATGTTTATGACAATGGCTGATGTTTGTAGCAACTATGGACATTCACATTTGAAAGGATTAGCACATTTGTATTGATTTCAGTGGATTGATCACATTGTCATCCTGAACCCTCTAATTTGGGTGTGTTTGATCCATGGGCACGTAAATGCCATTAGCTACTTGACCTGCATACACAGCAGAGGTGGTAGTGGCAACTGTTGTCAATATTACACTTCACTTGCAGATATGACCTGAGACTGTTAATTGAGCCCTAGTTCATGTCGGGAGAATACCAGCTGTTGTGTGACAGCAGGCGAGTTTTACATTGTACCCTACCCTCCTGCACTGGCTTTACCTTTCCAACATCCTTGGCATGGCAGCATACCACAAAGCAAAGGTTGTTGGTGTAGTGTAGTACTGTGCCCCAGGTTTCCTTTGAACAGCCCATGCACCCGTGCCGTGCCCCTTTACTCATGCCACTCCCTGAATATCATGACTTACATGCATTGTGTATTAGGTCTGTCAACCCCCGCTTACAGTTAACATTTGTGCATTTTAATTTCCCATGCGACTTACCCTGCATCTGTGCTGTCTCCTGGTAGTCTGCGCTGTTCTTTCTTTGAATCTCTGTGACGATCTCCTCAGGGATGGCGGCTGCCACCATCTCCTCCATGTGGTCCAGGGCCTCCTGTGGTGCTGGACTCCCACCTCAAGTCTGCAGTGCTGCCTTCCAGTTTCTGGCCATCTTGTTTCGGTCACTAAGTTCGTTACTTGCTGCGGGAACGTGTTGTTTCCCCCACTAAAATTAGGGAGGTAGCAGATATTTTGCCTCACATTGCTACTTCCAAGGTGAATTTTGACAAGTTAAGCAGACTTAAGGCTTTGTTGTTTCAGAAGCATGTGGCCCTTACATCTGCACGCAAGACCTATGCACTTCAGGTGGCAAGGTCATCGGCGGAAATACAGTCCCTGTTAAATACAAACTTTCCGTATTCAGTTTAATACGAAAGGAAAAACTGCAAGATAAAAGTGTCAAAGCATAGATGCTTGCAGAGAGATAGAGTGAATGTGCCTTCTGTTTCTTTGAAGGGGCATGTGAAAGAAGAACAACAGATCCACAGTCCTCAGGTGGGAGAAGCATGGAAGAGGATTCACCCCAAAATGAATATACTCACACCATCTCAAAGCTTCTGTGTGTGATATGATACTTTGCAGAATGAAGGATTAGCCATGTTTGGTGCATAGATGTGCACAGTTGGGGAGGCGCTTGCCAGAATATCAAAAGCACACTATTTAGAAGTATTCTTACAGCCAAAATGCCAGGCACTCTTTTGGGGTTAGGAGGCCTAGAAAAACCATCCCAAGAGACCTTATAGTATGTCCTGCAATCATGGGGAGACCATCTCCCAAGAATCCTAACACATGTTCCTTGTTTCCCCTCTCAATACCATAACCATAGTAGGCCTGTGCGAGGTTCCCTTTTGGCTGGTAATAGAAACTGCCTGAAACCTGAACCCCAAGTCCTCCCCTCCCCCTTTGCCCCTAGCCTTTAGTGGTACCGCTGCTCGAAAGAAAGGGCGCAATAAACAAGAATGTATGTAGCACTCCCGAAAAACACAAGCTGCACCATTCTGTGTCTCCTAGCACCCCTGTAATAATGCACCCCAACACCCCTTTTGACACTGCACCCCCAAATTTGCCCCCCCCTCCCTTCCCACTACCACCAACCTGGAGATTGGAGGGGAGCATAAAAATGATGGGTCCATCACCAAAACCCCCTCCTTTGTAATCACCCTGTTTGTGTGCTGGGAGGGGGAACACTCTGCCAGCATGGGCTTTGCAGCCCTATGCTTCCTCTCCTGCACCACCTCTTGCGCACTGGCCTAGACTCTTCCTCCACCTCTCCTGCATCACTGCCACTACGATGCTCCTACTCTCGCTCTCTCTCCCGCTCCATCTACGTCCCCCTTTCTCCTCTGGGTCCCACCAGCCACCTCTGCTATCCCCCTACTACCCCTCTCTCTGCCTTCCCTTCTTGCTCTTCCCCCCATTCTCCTCTAAGTCCCATTAACCCCCCTCCTCTCCTCCTAGGCTCCACCTACTCCCCCTCTAACTGCACCTCTCTTAGCCTGCCCTTCATGCTCCGCCCCCACCTCATGTGCTCACTCTATTCCCGCCCTCTGACACAGCCTGCACCTGTCAACACCAGAGCAGTACGTGCTCTATTGGTGACAAAAATGCAAAAACCCAGCACTCTCAAAACAACGTAATTTATGCATTGTGCTGATATGTTGTGGTTTAACCTTTTGCATTGCAGAGTTTAATCCTGAAAACTTATTTTTTATATGCTTACAAATACTGTTCCTTTGCAATGTATTGCTGCAGGTTTTCAGAGTGTGTTAAGGTGTGGCCCCTTTCCAGGGCCTTCCAGAGACTTTCCCTGCAACATGCCTGGGCGTGGTTCTGGGCTGGACCAAGACTCTATAAAAGAGAGCCAGCCCAACTCCCAGTGCTCACTATTCAGAGGTCCCGGTGCAGAGCAGCAGCTTTTTCCTGAGCTCCTCGCCCAGCAGCCCATTTGGATCTTCCAGTCTTCTTCCCTTCATCCTTCATTGGTGATCATTGTTCCAGGCGGTAAGACGGTGGCTGGACTGTTCTGACACCGTTATTGAGAATTTTCCTATTCTTGGTTTAATTCTTAAATGAGTAACAGATTACTTGCGCGCTACCAGTTCTTGACATTTATATGGTAGTTTACAAATAGGCAAGACGTGTGATTTGTTTCAGAAAGGTTTGACTTTGTTATTCATTGCGTGCTACCATTTCTTGACATTGGCATGGTGGCTTAAGAATCGGCAAGATGCGTGATCCGTTTTATAGTGTTTAAACATTGTTGTCCATTGCGCGCTACTATTTCTTGACATTTACATGATGTTTTACGAATTGGCAAGACACGCAAATCATTTCATGAGGATTTAACTTTGTTGTTCATTGCGCGCTACCATTTCTTGACATTTACATGGTGGCTTAAGAATCGGCAAAAGAAGCGCGATTCGTTTCATTGCACTTTGATCTTGTTTTTTATTGTGAGCTGTTATTTCTTTACATTTAAATTGTGTTTTACGAATCGGCAAGACACGCGATTCGATTAATGATGATTTGACTTTGATATTTATTGCGTGCTACCATTTCTTGGTATTTTACATGGTGACACTCGAATCGGCAAGACGCACGATTCTCTCCTCTTGTTTATTTCATGTTGTTTATTGTATGCCACTATTCTAAGATATTTATTATGTAATATTCGAGTTGGCAAGTTATGTGATTTGTTTCCTGAATCCATATTGGGTTATTCATGGTGCACAATCCTTTTATGGTGTTTACTATATATATATATATGTATATATATATATATATATATCTGCAATATGCACAATTTGTGTTGAAACATTTTAAGAGTACACAGAAGGCCAGAGTTTCTAGATGCAATATTGTATGGTCCTAGTATACATTCTCAAAACAGGATTTATATGACTGGTTTAAAATTTAGTCAGAATGTTTTTTCTGATTCTCATGTAAAGGAAAGTACTTGAATACGAAAGTTTTCATTTAATTCCCTTACAGGTATCTGGCCATCTTGAAACATAGTCATTTTAAACTTAACTCTTAGATTGTTCATGGTTTCAGAGTGACTAGGCTTAGAATCATAGTCTAGTATTGATTTCAGGAGATATCATTTTCATATTGTGTGTTCTAACCTTTTTCCTACTACAGGTCTCCTTCCCAGCTGTTCCCCTCCTAAACTCTCTCAGTCTCTGTGATTTATTAACCAGAGTCACGGAGCTGTTCAGTGGTGGACATGTTGGGAACGTGCACAGACCCCGATGATCTGGTGACTCTGACAGCACCTATCCTTGCTCTCTCTGCACGTGCGCACATACACACTTACCAACCACTTTGTAATCCACCATTCACAAGTTCAGCCATGCTCTATACACACACACACATATTACTTACCAATTTAGCAGCCATCTCCGACTTACCTCTGCTTTGATGCCATCAGTCACCTGGTGCCGAGTGTGGGATTTGAAACCTGGGTGTCTGGGTGGAAGTCAGGAACTTACCCACTGGACCACACGGGCTTCCATATCTGTAGCTTGTCAATCCTCCATAGATCATGGCTATGAAGTGTCCTGTACAGTGGAAGCCATAAGCAATTACATCACAACCTTTATGTTGGTGATAGGGTCTGTGGCACAGTCAAAGTCCATCAAGGAGCTGTATCTCAGTGGCAAGGTCAAGTGCCTTTGGTGCAGTAGACTACCCCTGTATAGGGGTTCGAATCCAGCCAATGCCTTTAAAGTACCTTTTAGGTGGAAAAAAATATAGCATTTTTTTTTTTCATTTAGAAAGATTATTTTTACTTACAAAATTACAGGAATATTGTAAGTCATTTTTTTTTGCATTATTAGCCCAAATTTATAAATCTTGCCCCCCCACCTTCCCTCCCCTTCTTTAGCTCAAGTAGGTAAAATAGGAGCAAAGCCTTATATTCATTGATCAATGTATTCGTTTTTTCCTCAATTTGGAGAGCAGAAATAAGGCCTCAGGAGGGGCAAAACTACGCTGTATTGTATGAGGAGGGTGCAATCCATATAATAAAATAGGTTGAATGATGCTGATTTTTCATTTGGTATGATTCAAGTTGTGAGATTGGGTGGATGATGCTTGCCCTGTTGCCTAGGCATAAAAGCAGAGTATGAGACCTTGCTGCTGAAATGCTGGGTGCTGTGCTTTGTAGCCAAAACAGAGCTTTGGGACTGGGACTTTAAGGGCCATATTTATACTCCGTTTGCGCCGGATTTGCGTCGTTTTTTTTGGCGCAAATTCGACGTAAAACGAACTCCATATTTATACTCTGGCGTTAGACGCGTCTAGCGCCAAAGTTCATGGAGTTTGCGTCATTTTTTTGCGTGGACACCTACTTTGCGTTAATGATATGCAAGGTAGGCGTTCCCTTCCAAAAAAATGACTCTGAGGCATGTGCGCCGTATTTACACTCCCGGGCAAAAATGACGCCCGGGAGTGGGCGGGTCAAAAAAAATGACATCCAGCCGCTTTTGCATAGTTTTTTAGCGCCTGGTCAGGGCAGGCGTTAAGGGACCTGTGGGCTCGGAAGGAGCCCAGAGGTGCCCTCCCATGCCCCAGGGACACCCCCTGCCACCCTTGCCCACCCCAGGAGGATGCCCAAGGATGGAGGGACCCATCCCAGGGAACTTAAGGTAAGTTCAGGTAAGTATTTTTTTTTTTTTTTGTGGCATGGGGGGCCTGATTTGTGCCCCCCTACATGCCACTATGCCCAAGGACCATGCCCAGGGGACATAAGTCCCCTGGGCATGGCCATTGGGCAAGGGGGCATGACTCCTGTCTTTGCTAAGACAGGAGTCATGTCAATGGGGGTTGGGAGTCAAAAAAAATGGCGCAAATCGGGTTGAGGCGAAAATTTTGCCTCAGCCTGACTTACCCCATTTTTTGACGCTCAAACTCCATATTCCCCTACGCCGGCGCTGCCTGGTGTAAGTCATTTTTTTTTATGCACACCAGGCTGCTCTGCCAGCTAACGTCATTGAATAAATACGGCGCCCGCATGGCACTTCAGAATGGCGTCAGCCTGCGTTAGATTTTTTGATGCACAACTGCGTTGGCGCAGTTGTGCGTCGAAAAGTATAAATATGGCCCTAAACATCCCACTCTTAGTCTACAGCTTTTACCATAAACCCATGAACACCCAAGTTCTGTATAGAGGATTACTGCAGGTAATTCTGGACCCTGCTAAATGAGGGTGGGGTCCTTATCTGTAGGCCTTCGAGGGGAAAAATCCTTAGCCTAAGACAGTTTGGCAAGTTTAGAAATCTGCTGAAGACCATCTGCTGAAGATCTTATCGCACCATCATAGAGGAAGCTCAACAAAGTAATCATGGGAGAACATTATTTGCATAGGACAGCCCCTTTCTCAACCCTATTATTATGCTGCAGTTGCCATGTAGCATTACCAGAGGGCAGCAGTATGAAGATAAATCCACAGAGAGACTTAAAATCTGTTTGCTGAACAACTTCTTGTTCTTGTTGTTTTTTTTATCAGCCTATAGAGTAGAGGACTGGAATGAGAGAGTGAATGAGTATTGCGGAATGATTGGCCTGTATTTGTGGAGAAGGGGGCGCAGGATTTGGAAGGAAAAGTGCAAGATAAAAGTGTCAAAGCATAGATGCTTGCAGAGAGATAGAGTGAGTGTGCCTTCTGTCTCTTTAAAAGGACATGTGAAAGAAGAACAACAGACCCACAGTCCTCAGGTGGGAGAAGCAGAAGGCACACTCACTCTATCTCTCTGCAAGCATCTATGCTTTGACACTTTTATCTTGCAGTTTTCTTTCCAAATCCCGCGCCCACTTCACCACAAATACAGGCCAATCATTCCTTAATACTCATTCACTCTGTCATTCCAGTCCTCTACTCTATAGGCTGATAAAAAAACAACAAGAACCAGAAGTTGTTCAGCAAACAGATTTAAAGTCTCTCTGTGGATTTATATTTATACTGCTGCCCTCTAGTAATGCTACATGGCAACTGCAACATAATAATAGGGTTGAGAAAGGGGCTGTGCTATGCAAATAATGTTCACCCATGATTACTTTGCTGAGCTTCCTCTATGATGGTGTGATAGGACCTTCAACATATGGTCTTCAGCAGATTTCTAAAGTTGCCAAAATGTCTTAGGCTAAGGATTGTTCCCCTCAAAAGCCTACAGATAAGGACCCCACCCTCATTTAGCAGGGTCCAGAATTACCTGCAGTAATCCTCTATACAGAACTTGGGCGTTCGTGGGCTTATGTTAAAAGCTAAAGGCTAAGAATGAGATGGTTAAAGTCCCCAGTCCCCAGTCCCCAGTCCCCAGTCCCCAGTCCCCAGTCCCCAGCTGCAAAGCAAAGCACAGTGTGCCAAACGAAGCCAGTTGCTCCATCCCCACACCTGCTGCATCATGCATCTTCAAGGTATAGTCAACGAAAGGCCAGACTTTTCCCCTTTCTAAGGCTTTCAAACTTCAGCTGACAAAGGCTCTTTCACCTGCACACAACTTTACCCAGCATTTCATCAGCGAGGTCTCATACTCTGCCTTTATGCCTAGGCAACAGGGCAAGCATCATCCACCCAATCTCACAACTTGAATCATACCAAATGAAAAATCAGCATCATTCAATCTATTTTATTATATGGATGGCACCCTCCTCACACAATACAGCGTAGTTTTGCCCCTCCTGAGGCCTTATTTCTGTTCTCCAATTTGAGGAAAAAACAAATACATTAATCGATGAATATAAGGCTTTGCTCCTATTTTACCTACTTGAGCAAAAGGAGGGGGAGGAAAGGCGGGGGACAAGATTTCTAAATTTGGGCTAATAATGCAAAAAAAAAAAATTACTTACATTATTCCTGTAATTTTGTAAGTAAAAATAATCCTTCTAAATGAAAAAAGTAAAATGCTGTATTTTTTTCCACCTAAAAGTACTTTAAAGGCGTTTGATGGATTCGAACCCCTGTACAGGCCTAGCCTACTGCACCAAAGGCACTTGACCTTGCCACTGAGCTATCACTCCTTGATGGGTTTTGACTGTGCCACAGACCCTATCACCAACATAAAGGTTGTCATGTCATTCCTTATGGCTTCCACTGTACAGGACACTTCATATCCATGATATAGGGAAGATTTGACACTCTACAGATATGGAAGCCCGTGTGGTCCAGTGGGTAAGTGCGTGAATTCCACCCAGACAACCAGGGTTCAAATCCTGGGCTCGGCACCAGGTGATTGATGGCGGCAAAGCAGAGGTAAGTCGTAGATGGCTGCGAAATTGGTAAGTAATATGTATGTGTGTTTAGAGCATGGCTGGACTTGTGAATGGTGGATTGCAAAGTGGTTGGTAAGTGTGTATGTGCGCACGTGCAGAGAGAGCAAGGATAGATGCAGGCTGTGTCAGAGGGTGGGAATAGAGGGAGCACATGAGGTGGGGGCAGAGCAAGAAGGGCAGGCTAAAAGAGGGGGAGTAGGCGGAGCCGGAGAGGAGGGGGGTTGATGGACTTAGAGGAGAATGGGGGGGAGGAGCAAGGCGGGAAGTAGGGGGATAGCAGAGGTGGCTGGTGGGACCTAGAGGAGAAAGGGGGACATAGATGGAGCAGGGGGAGAGAGCAAGAGTAGATGGTATCGTAGTGGCAGTGATGCAGGAGAAGAAGAGGTGGAGGAGGAGTCTCGGCCAGTGCGATAGAGGTGGTGCAGGAGAGGAAGCATAGGGCTGCGAAGCCCTTGCTGGCAAACAAGCAGAGTGTTGCCCGTCCCAGCACACAAACAGGGTGATTGCAAAGGAGGGGGTTTTGGTGATGGACCCATCATTTTTATGCTCCCTTCCAATCTCAAGGCTGGTGGTAGTGGGGGGGGGGCACATTTGGGGGTGCAGTGTCAAAAAGGGTGTTGGGGTGCATTATTACAGGGGTGCTAGGAGACACAGAATGATGCAGCTTGTGTTTTTCAGGAGTGCTACATACATTCTTGTTTATTACGCCCTTTCTTTCGAGCGGGGCTACCACTAAAGGCTAGGGGCAAAGGGGGAGGGGAGGACTTGGGGTTCAGGTTTCAGGCAGGTAATGGTATTGAGAGGGGAAACAAGGAACATGTGTTGGGATTCTTGGGAAATGGTCTCCCCATGATTTCATTGCCCCGTTGCAGGACATGTTATACGGTCTCTTGGGAAGGTTTTTCTAGGCCTCATACCCCAAAAGAGTGCCTGGCATTTCGGCTGTAAGGACACTCCTAAAGAGTGTGCTTTTGATATTCTGGTAAGCGCCTCCCTAACTGTGCACATCTATGCACCAAACATGGCAAATCCTTCATCCTGCAAAGCATGATATCACACACCGAAGCTTTGAGATGGTGTGAGTATATATACATTTTGGGGTGAAAACTCTTCCATGCTTCTCCCACCTGAGGACTGTGGGTCTGTTGGTCTTCTTTCACATGTCCCTTCAAAGAGACAGAAGGCACACTCACTCTATCTCTCTGCAAGCATCTATGCTTTGACACTTTTATCTTGCAGTTTTCCTTCCAAATCCCGCACCCCCTTCACCACAAATACAGGCCAATCATTCCTCAATAGTCATTCACTCTGTCATTCCAATCCTCTACTCTATAGGCTGCTAAAAAAACAACAAGAACAAGAAGTTGTTCAGCAAACAGATTTAGGCCCATATTTATAGTTTTTTTAGCACCACATTTGCGTCATTTTTTGACGCAAAAGCGGCGCAAAGTTACAAAATACAATTGTATTTCGTAACTTTGCGCCGCTTTTGCATAAAAAAGCGGCGCAAATGCGGCGCTAAAAAAGTGCAAATATGGGCCTTAATGTCTCCCAGTGGATTTATCTTCAAACTGCTGCCCTCTAGTAATGCTTCATGGCAACTGCAGCATAATAATAGGGTTAAGAAAGGGGCTGTCCTATGCAAATAATGTTCTCCCATGATTACTTTGCTGAGCTTCCTCAATGATAATGTGACACGACCTTCAACATATGGTCTTCAGCAGATTTCTAAAGTTGCCAAACTGTCTTAGGCTAAGGATTTTTCCCCTCGAACACCTGAAATGCCAGGCACTCTTTTGGGGTTATGAGGCCTAGAAAAACCATCCGAAGAGACCACATAACATGTCCTGCAGCGGGGCAATGAAATCATGGGGAGACCATCTCCCAAGAATCCTAACACATGTTCCTTGTTTCCCCTCTCAATACCATTACCTGCCTGAAACTGTCACGTAGGCTCTCATTGTTCTAATGAGACTACTGGATTTTGAGCGGCAAGATCGTTCACAGTGTGGGTGACTAAATCTGACCCACGGTGGATGACACTTGTCATTCTAAATCCGGGTTTTGCTCCGGCTAACTAGCAGTGCCTCATCTCTCCCAAATGGTAGAGAAAATTGGGCAGCCGAGCGCATGACATCTTAGTTATTCCCAGGGAAGTCGTGGTCACTCATGTCACAACCGGTTCTCTCATACACAGTGCGGTCTCATGTATAAATGACAAAGCCAGTTTAAGTTTTAAAGATTGATTTCATAAAACAACTGCATTTTAGATAGCAAAGTGTGAGCTGGAATAACCAGAACTACACAACACAGTAAGATTAAAATAGTAACGATGAGAATGAAGCACAAGAATAAGGCTATCATAGTGCAGCTAGATTATTTTCTCTCTAAGTTATAGTTCGAGCACAGCATGTGAAGCTCTAAGCCTGCCTTTAAGGTTCCCCCGGGAGGACATCAACCCTCATACCTGAGCAAAGGCCTGTAATCTGCATCAGCATCTGCAACGGGGCATTCAGCATCTAGTTGTAGGTTCCTGGCTGGAATCTCCCTCTTGACGTGTACCAAGACTAGGAAGTGTTTTTATAACTAACACGCAGATGTTCTAAGTAAATGTCCCTACATAAAGATGTATATTTTTTATGAATACTGAAGACTAAACTTCTACCACATTTACCAGCAATGTACCAGACTGAAGCCTTGACTGACGCACAGGGTGATCAAGAATGCATTATTCGAGAACACAGTGCTGAACTAAGCTAAACAATGCGATATAAGAATTTAAAACAAAACCGCAAAAACTGGTTATTGTAAAATAACAGTGCGAAGCTGAATAAAATGTACCTAGGGCAAAGTGCTCAGCAGCCTAGTATGTTAAACTAACGTGCATGAAGCTATATTAAAAATCGCTACACTACACCCTCCCCTTGTCGGTAGAAAGTGGTTTAAGCCTAAGCTAAAATTGCCCAAGCTAAAATATATTTAAAACCCTACTGATTTTTAACAAGTCAAGAGGACGCACAAGCATACTATTTGGCAATTTTAAAAAATGAGCACGCAGCAATAAGCCAAATTCAAAGGAAAGTGTCAATTTAGGACAGTTCCAAATGAAGCATCAGTCATGGAAAGTAGGAGATTCTCCACCTCGGCAGATGACAAAACCGGTAAATCCACGCTAAAAACTACCAAGGAGCAGGTGTGTTCCATAGCCCCAGTGTCAATCAAGGCGGCATCCCGTGCAGTGCCTATGAACGAGGTAATGGTTACTTCCTCCAGGAAGGGTAGCTCGTATTCACTCATCTGAGCAAACGCAGCCGCAGTACACATGTCTGGTAATGAACCCTCAACGAGAACATCAACAGATCAGCATAAATCACTGAGGGGCGTTGCTGTGAGAGACCAACTTCCAGTGCATGTTCAAAAGAGCACCAACGGCACCGAAACACGGGCTGCACACAATCCAAAACCGGTCTGAATGACAGAGACCAGTCACACCCCAAATGTTCCAGGAGTGTTGCTTTAAAGTGCTGCATCATGCGTTCACGACACAGCTGCGCTGATGGGAGCACCCTCATTTGTCCTTGTTGCAGCGGGACAGCCATTGCGGAAAAACAACAGCAACAGCAAAATGCCGGCTAGTAAAGCCAAAGTTATCGGAAATCCCCCAAAAGTGCTTCCGAAAATCGAATGTATAGCCAAAGGTATTAAACTGAATATGAAGGAAAAGGTGTGAACAAAACCAAGACCAACAGCTTTGAAAAAGTGTGCTAATCCAGCCGTGCTGGACGCATTAAATATATGTCCCACGAGTACACCAAAGTATCTCGGAAAGTTCGTATTTAACAGGGACTGTATTTCCGCCGATGACCTTGCCACCTGAAATGTGTAGGTCTCACGTGCAGATGTAAGGGCCACATGCTTCTGAACCAATAAAGCCTTCAGTCTACTTAACTTGTAAAAATTCACCTTGGAAGTAGCAATGCAAGGCCAAATATCTGCTACCTCCCTAAAATTAGTGGGGGAAACAACACGTTACCGCAGCATGTAACGACCTTAATGACCGAAACAACGTAAACTATTTTGGCCCACATGCCACAACAGTCTTCACTATTGAGGAGGACGTAGCTGCCATTTGAAAGCACCTGGAACTTGCGTTTAATCAAGGGGACTGGAACTCCCTTCAGATAGCAAGCCAAGTTTGCAACCGAGGCATTACACGCCTAATGCAAGGACAGCTGCTTACAAATCATCGAATGGCTGATTGAAGTCTCGCATTTGCTGCCGCTAAGAAAGACCTCTTTCATGCCATTGAGGCATTTGTACAAGAAGGGAAGCTCCCACACCTCATGGATGTAACTACCTCCCAACTTTTTATATCTGCCTACCGGAACATGTTTCAAACAAGAAGTGAATTGTAACGTAGAAATAGGCAGATTAATAACCCCGTGTATCAGGCACTCTGCTGAAGGAATCTCGGCCACAGTAAAAGGCAATCTTTCTATCTTTTCAATGTTAAGCATGACATAAGTCACCCTCTTTTTAGCTATTAGTTGTTGTTGTCGTTGCATCAAATTAAAGGAAAAAAATATTTCCCTGGCACTGATGTGCTGGCACAGAACGCGACCCGCCTTCAATTTCTGAAGTGTCCAACCCAACTGCATAATGGACCTGGTCTGACTCTGTCCATGATATAAAGAAGACAAATCAGATCGTATAATGTCTATAGCAGAAGAAACAATGTTGATTGTGTATATCCGGTCGGACAAGGTGTGAATCCCAGTATCCACAACAACTAATGCCTTTTTCAGATTTTCCTGATCTATCTGCCTTAACCGGGCTGCAGCCTCTTGGTGTGACAGTTTCCACATTTCATTGTATACCTCATACAAGAAACGCTTCCTACGTGGTATCTTTGGGCCTGACCAAAAATCTTGAAAGTCAATGTTGTTAGACAGGAGACTGAGATGTGTTTTAACTGCATCCAGTGAGGATGATTTTAGCCACTGCTGGCACAATTTTCCTACACTATATGTTGTAATTATTTCAGCATGTTCTGGTGATATATAGTGAGGGTCTGACCTACTCGTTCGGAAACCCCCCGAGGAGGTGACAAAACATTGATGACACCCATTGGTATCTACCCATTGGTATCTATTGGCCACAATAACCACCCACCTGGACGTGTCAGTGAAGCATTAAATGTACCATTCTGGACCCACTCATTAAGCTCTCTAAAAGTTGCATTCGTGCACTTTTGCCAGTTATTAAATTTTGCAGGGGCAGGTATAATGGGCATGTTTAATTCTCTAATTGTAGCTAATCCTAAACAACTGGTCTGTTGTACTGTTTCATTTAAAAAAATCATTTGAACGGGGATGAGACATGCTCTAAACAATGTTTCTCTACCCTTGGTCTGCCAATCTTTTGTTCCCTAAACATTTCTCAAATCAACATTTTTTTACCAATATTCATAACCTTCAATTGATAACCAGGAAACAAAGGAGTCCGAATATATACATTTTGTGTTGGTCAATAACATATGTTTATCCCTAATCGGAGTTACCTTAAAATAATATGACTCAGCATTTTTTTTATGATGCCCAGAAAAATATGCAAACTTTTCAAAATAAGTTTTTGAACTCCCTTGCGGGGGAGTTGGGCAATGTTCCCATTGTGGATAATCAAATATCGGTTTTGGACTGCTCACTTTATGTATGAAGTGGTGCCCATAATAATTATAGCAAAACATGTTACCATAATTGTCCTGAAACTGGTAAACATCTTAATTTTCATAGACAATATAATATTGCAATTCCGTCATCATTAAATCAACTGTTTTCACATCCCAATCATCAGATACAATGCCTGGTATAACTATATCGTTCATGGATAACTTTAACATATACAGTATTTGAATGATTTCAGTGGGACCATATATATCAAACATTACTTTGTCCCACACAATCCCATCAGTAATTGGCACTGCAGAAATGTTCACAAAAGACAAGTCTCTTCGAATCTTATGTGATGAAAAGTGTGGTTTCAGAACCTCCTCCACCTGTTCAACCGCTGATCTCTCGGGAAGAAAATGACCATGAATTAACAGGAAAAAAGTAATGACAAACCCAATCCAAAGCAAAAAGGCTAGGACAGTCAAGGAAAGCCACACATAGTTCTAGGGAAAAATGAAATACGTATCTTTAAGCCAGTGTAGTAGCTTACGTGCACCTGACATGTCAGCAGTCGAAGAGGCAAACGAGTCTGATAGACCGTCGTTGTAGTCGGCAAAGTAACCAGAGGCAGTTTGTGCAAAAGGCGTTGCTTAGTCAATGGAGGAGTTGGTGTTTCCTGTGGTGGTACACAGTAGACAGCACCATCCATCTGGCTTGTAGTCACAGTGACTTGATCAAATGTTTCTAAGTTGCTTGTTGTTAGTGGAACCAATAAAAGATCATCATCATCCACCCTCCCCAAGCTCAGAGAGACATCAGTGTTTGTATAGACAACTTGAAGCGGAGCTTCTTCTCCAGTAGTGAGAGGGATTCTGTAACTACTGGATGTTCCTCTTGGTTGGCTGTGTAGAATCGGCCACATGTTGTAGCTTGACATTGTCAATGGAAACAAATCGGTTTTCTTTGGCACCCCGGCAACGGTGGTAGAATAACAGTTCTGGTTCCGTGTATCCCCAACACAGGGACTGGCGCTCGGTAAGAAGGGCCAAATTCTTTTTTCACTGCGACCTTTTCACGCACAAGATCCCCAACTATGGGAATCCAGCCGGTAGGTGTTACTGGCACATCCTTAATTCCTGTGGAGGCATCACTTTTAGAAGAGTTATCTTCATGGAACTCCTGTAATTCCTGTAAAACAGTGGCACGATCATTTGTGTCAAAAGTTGTTTCCGCCGCCTCCACACCAGGACCATCAAGATCCAGAACAAACATTTGTGTTCCGAACAGGCACTCATATGAAGTACGACCCTCCAGGGACCTTCTAAGTAAGTTATTTAGTGCTCTCTGAACTAAATACAGGTGGGATAGCCAACTGCGATCTGTACCTAAGATTCTGGCCGTTAAGGATTGCTTTAAATCATGGTTTAATCGCTCCGCGACAGAATTTCCCTCGGGATGAAATGGAAACGAATACTGGAGCTGGACCAAAAACAAAGCCATGGTGTCCCTGAATGCCCTTGAGGCAAAAGCAGGGCCCTGGTCCGAATGGAATGCCGCAACTGCATATGTGCTGTCAAAGTCTCGCAAATCTTTAATAACAGTCCGAGCATCAGCCGAGCGTTGTGGCCACACCCACACAAATCTGGAGCAAGAATCAACAACGACTAATATATATTTGTATGCACTATCAGGTGTTAAGGGACCGCAATTATCCAAGTACACACATTGTAATGGTCTATTTGAGATTAATAGGTGTGTCTGCGGTGGGCGCTTAGATTTGGAAACTTTAATTTGTTGACAGATGTCACAACAAAGGAGATATTGCTTAGTTTCTTTATAGAGACCAGGCCACCAATAACGGGCCTGTAAGAGGGAAATTGTAGCCGGCACGCCAGCATGTGCAGATGCCACCCCTTCATGCGCTGCTTTAATCAATTGTGGTCTTACAACTTTATTGGGGATGTCACGTACGCCTACGCCTGGAATTTTAACTTCAGCGTTCAGCATACTTCCCATCAAGTATTGATATATATTAGAAAATCCTTTAGGATAAGGCATACCATCAACCGTAGCTTTTATGGCAGCCATAATGTCTGTGTCTGGTTTGGAACTCGAACGAGTCACCGCAGCTACAGTGGCGACTGCCACTGCCGACTTTGCGGCTTCATCAGCCAAAGTATTTCCAGCAACGTGTATCCCAACGCGCTGATGTACAAGTGTATGCACAACATAGACTTTGGGTAGCGTCTCTTTCAGGTCTGCTACCTTCCCCCACAGTAGTCTGTGTTTAATGGTGTTATCTTTTGAATCTCTGAACCCATTCAAGCGCCAGTAATGCAGGTATTCATTAAAAGACTGGACGCAATAATATGAATCACAAACAATCAGTGTGAACTGTGTCGGCTCAGTATGTTCTAGTGCCATTAGTAGAGCTTTTAGCTCAGCCAATTGTGCTGTACAATCCCCTAAGGTCTGTGTTTCGGTATGTTGGGGACAGAATTTCTCCCCCTCCATATAGCTGCTCACAACCGCACATGCAGCAGAATATTGATGTTTAGTTCCAATCGCTGGTTGCACAGAGCCATTGGTGTACATAACTACTTGATATTGATCAATAGGCAAGGTATCAGCGGGAACTGGATATTCTACTTCATATTGTAGAAATTCCTGAGTTTGTAACGTTGGGTCGAAAATGTAGTCTACATCAGTGGCTGTTAAAGACGTAGCCCATTGTATCCATAGGGATGAAATGCTTTCGCGTTCAGGCGCTAGCTTTTGTAACAGCCTCTAGGGCCGGAATAGGAGAAACAACAACAATGCGTTTTCCATGGGCAAGTGGTCTTTCTTTGATAACAGCCATCTGCACAGCAGTGAGAATTTTCTCCGTGGGTGCAAAACGTTGTGCTGCAGCGGAATACAGGTGTGATATGTATGCTATTGGGACTGTCTCACCTTCATTAAATGTGACATACGTAAAACCAATGGCCCCAGCTATTACCCTGATGACCAAATGTGTCTTATTGTCCCGTGTGTGTAAATGTTTTGCTGCTAGCATGTCTCCCTTAACTCTCGAAGAGTATGTGTATGCTCAATTGTCCAGAATTTGCTTGAAAAATCAGGACGTATTAACTTATATAAAGGTTTCATGCGTGTAGCATAATCAGGAATGTATGTTCTGCCAAAATTTAGAAAGCCCAACAATGATTGTAGTTTTTTAATCATATTTGGTGGTTGTAATTGTGCACATTTTTCTAAAAATTGTGGCGCTAGGCTCTTCCCTTCATTCGACAGCTCATATCCCAGGAACAGGACGCTGAGGAAGGCAATTTATGATTTTTTGAAGTTAAATTTGTATCCGAGTTTGGCAAACCCTACAACAATGTGGGCTACCCATCTTAAATGTTGTAGTACCTCATCATCCATGAGATATATGTCGTCCACATATGACAAAGCTCCAGGGTCTATCTCATGTAAGATAGCAGTCACACATGCTGCAAACAGTCCTGGGCTGTTCTTATACCCCTGAGGCAAACAACAGATTTTTTTCTGAGAGCTTAGTGCGCTAAAGCTTGTTAAGTCTCTGCTTTCAGGCGCTATATTCTGGCACAAGAATCCATTCGAGATATCCAAAGTCGTTTTATATTTCTTCCGCACAATGTTGCTCATTAGTGCAGTGCTATGCGAATTTTGTATAGCATATGTACATGTATGTCCTTTTAAATGTCTGTAGTCTAAGACTATTCTGTATGAATGGTCTGGTTTAGCTACAGGGAATAAGCGGTTATTCATAGGTGAGACACAGGGTTCAATCACCCCCTGGAATTCTAATTGCATAAGTATCTCTCTCACCGGTGCCCTTACTTCATGTTTTATTGGATACTGCGGTTGTGGTTCACCTTTAATGGGAATTACAAGGTATGGAGAATCCCTATCCCACCCTACGTGATTTCTATATAACGCAGGTGCTTGCTAGAGCTCATTCTATAGAATAGGACTCGGTGAGTTCCTCTGGAACAAAGGGCGAGAAGGAAGGTTTAATAACCTCCTCTGAATATGGGCAGGTGTGGACAAAATCAGGTGGCAATTCTTGTTCGGCCAACAAAATGTCACATATTTTCACTACACGGTCCCAAAACATTGCATGTATGGTGCGTTCAATGTCTCCTTCTAATTGTAGAGTTACTCTATACACCCTATCGGGTTCGGAGACACACATATCCGCTGTTTCTACTTGTATAAAGTCATCAGTTGCTTTCACCTCCAGATGCTCTAGAAGATTCCGGCTAACTATTGTGACCTCTGCCGCGCTGTCTAGCAGTGCCAGAGCCCACTTCTTGTTCTTCAAGAGAACCCTCTTCCTGACTGGCATGTCTAACTGAGACAGCTGCCACTTTTTTCTTTTTAAATTGTTATTTTTGTTGTACTGGTTTCTCATTCCTTCTTAACAGAAACCTCCGAAGAGCGTTTTGATTCCTGTCTCGGTTTCATGTACTCTGTTCTCCGCTCTGATCGCCCACCTCTCTCATTTCTCTTTTCCGATGAGTCCTGAAAGGAACGAGATTGGCGTGTATCAGTATATTGATATCTATCAGGCGTTTTTATATTTTCTCTATTTCTGAGATTATACCTATTTTGTGGGGTCTCCGTGCGTGGAGATTCTCCACTTTTTTTTCTAGGCGTTTGTTGTTTTTTCTCCCAGAGTTTCTTATTACCCTCAGGTTGTTGTTTAGTATTGTCTTTATTAATTTTACCCTGAAATTGAGGTTTTTGTGGTCGAGACCCAAGGCTATCTAGACCAATACTGGAATATGCTTCCGCTATTATTTTAGGCAGTTCTCGCTCCTGATCTTGTTGCGGAATGTCACGAAGACGCATGAGCACAGCAAGTGCAACTGCTTCCTACTTTAAGGTTACTTAGGATAATTGAAGAAACTGTGGCAAAGTTGCCCATCAGTTGCATTCCCAAATCTAGGGCCGGGGCAGACCCGTATTCATCTTGAATTTGTTTAAGCACGTCCGGTAGGTTGGTTTAAGCACGTCTGGTAGGTTGGCTAGCGTCGGTGTACCGTGTGCTGTTGTATAGAGCGCGGCAAATACTATGCCCCATGTATTACAGTGTTCAACTGTAGCAACCATCCCAAAGGGCAAGCACATAGTTAATATTCTATGTTTATCCTGAGGTCCCATATGGGGAAATACTGCCTGCAGCGTATTAATTTTTTGTGCTAGCCAAAACTGAGTTTCCTCTCGTTTGGCTGGGACTTTACCCATAATCGAGTGTACAGTCACCGGATTTATACCTGGTGTTACTGCATGTGGTTGTGCTGGAGCAGCACGCACTGGGTTTGTATTTAATGTCTGCATCACAAATTGTACTAATCGTCTGTATATTGCTGTTAACTCAATATATAAACAATCGAACCTCAGCTACTGCCATATTCGCAACTGCAGGATGAGGAGTATATGTGGCCAATAAAGGCCAGGTAGGACCATCATTACTTAGTGGACCTAACCTTACTGGTAATATTGTATGGGGTAGGGTGCCATCAAGCCAATTATTATGTTCTTGATAAAATAGAGGTATCTCTAAGTATGCATACGCCCTGTACTGCCCAGGTGCGTTCGCAACTGTATATGTATGAAATGTATTTGTGTTCCCATCAACTGCTGGAAATGTGACCCAAGAGTAAAACAGTTATGTTCTATAAGCTGCGTGGGCGTCCACCACAAACATGACTGGACCTACCTGTGCTGTAAGACCATGTGCTAGTAAATGTGTTGTAAGTGGTTGTCTCATGTTAAGAGCTATTTATACAGCCTGGGGATTCACCAATATATAAGCACTAAGAGTTCAGAGAAGGCACACCAAGACAGAGTTTTTTTTCATTTTAAAGTTCAAGCTTGAACAATCACCCACTGAAAAATAGGGTTACCTATACGGCGGTGGTGGAAATCCTCAATACCACAGACATCTCCGTATACGGAACTGAGGGGTCATTATATAAAAATGAGACCGAGATATGCCGGTGGACCTGAATATTAGAGCCTGACCAAACGTTGGCGGCGAAATGTTGCATAGCCTCTCATTATCCTAATGGGACTACTGGATTTTGAGCGGCAAGATCATTTACAGTGTGGGGGACTAAGTCTGACCCACGGTGGATGTCACTTGTCACTCTTAATCCGGGTTTTGCTCCGGCTAACTAGCAGTGCCTTATCTCTCCCAAATGGTAGAGAAAATTGGGCAGCCGAGCGCATGACATCTTAGTACATCCCAGGGAAGTCGTGGTTACTCAGGTCACAACGGTTCTCTCATACACAGTGCGGTCTCATGTATAAATGACAAAGGCAGTTTAAGTTTTAAAGATTGATTTAATAAAACGACTGCATTTTAGATAGCAAAGCGTGAGCTGAAATAACCAGAACTACACAACACAGTAAGATTAAAATAGTAACGATGAGCGTGAAGCACAAGAATAAGGCTATCATAGTGCTGCTAGATTATTTTCTCTCTAAGTTATAGTTCGAGCACAGCATGTGAAGCTCTAAGCCTGCCTTTAAGGTTCCCCTGAGAGGACATCAACCCTCATACCTGAGCAAAGGCCTGTAATCTGCATCAGCATCTGCAACGGAGCATTCAGCATCTAATTGTAGGTTCCTGGCTGCAATCTCCCTCTTGACGTGTACCAGGACTAGGAAGTGTTTTTATAACTAACACGCAGATGTTCTAAGAAAATGTCCCTACGTAAGGATGTGTATTTTCTATGAATACTGGAGACTAAACATCTACCACATTTACCAGCAATGTACCAGACTGTAGCCTTGACTGAAGTACAGGGCGATCAAGAATGAATTATTTGGGAACACAGTGCTGAACTAAGCTTAACAGTGCGATATAAGAATTTAAAACAAGACCGTGAAAACTGGTTATTGTAAAATAACAGTGCAAAGCTGAATAAAATGTAAATTGGGCAAAGTTCACAGCGCCCTAGTATGTTAAACTAACGTGCATGAAGCTATATTAAAAATGGCTACACTACAAAACCTGAACCCCAAGTCCTCCCCTTCCCCTTTTTCCCTAGCCTTTAGTGGTACCCCCGCTCGAAAGAAAGGGCGCAATAAACAAGAATGTATGTAGCACTCCCGAAAAACACATGCTGCATCATTCTGTGTCTCCTAGCACCCCTGTAATAATGCACCCCAAAACCACTTTTGACACTGCACCGCCAAATGTACCCCCCGCAACCTGGAGATTGGAGGGGGGCATAAAAATGATGGGTCCATCACCAAAACCCCTCCTTTGTAATCATCCTGTTTGTGTGCTGGGAGGGGGAACACTCTGCTTGTTTGCCAGCATGGGCTTCGCAGCCCTATGCTTCCTCTCCTTCACCACCTCTTGCACACTGGCCTAGACTCCTCCTCCACCTCTTCTTCTCCTGCATCACTGCCACTACGATACCACCTACTCTTGCTCTCTCCCCCTGCTCCATCTACGTCCCCCTTTCTCCTCTAGGTCCCACCAGCCACCTCTGCCATCCCCCTACTCCCCCTCTCTCCGCCTTCCCTTCTTGCTCCTCACCCCATTCTCCTCTAAGTCCCATCAACCCCCTACTCTCCTCCTAGGCTCCGCCTCTATCTGCACCTCTCTTAGCCTGCCCTTCTTGCTCGGCCCCCACCTCATGTTCTCCCTCTATTCCCGCCTTCTGACACAGCCTGCACCTATCCTTGCTCTTTTTGCATGCACGCACATACACACTTACCAACCACTTTGCAATCCACCATTCACAAGCCCAGCCATGCTAGATACACACATACATATTACTTACCAATTTAGCAGCCATCTCCGACTTACCTCTGCTTTGCCGCCATCAGTCACCTGGTGCCGATCCTGGGATTCCAACCCTGGTGGTCTGGGTGGTAATAATGCACCCAACAACCCTTTTGACACTGAACCCCCAAATTTCCCCCCTAACTACCACCAACCTGGAGATTGGAGGGGGGCATAAAAATGATGGGTCCATCACCAAAACCCCCTCCTTTGTAATCACCCTGTTTGTGTGCTGGGAGGGGGAACACTCTGCTTGTTTGCCAGCTTGGGCTTCTCAGCCCTATGCTTCCTCTCCTGCACCACCTCTTGCTCACTGGCCTAGACTCCTTCTACACCGCTACATACATTCTTGTTTATTGCGCCCTTTCTTTCGAGTGGGGGTACCACTAAAGGCTCGGGGCAAAGGGGGAGAGGAGGACTTGGGGTTCAGGTTTCAGGCAGGTAATGGTATTGAGAGGGGAAACAAGGAACATGTGTTGGGATTCTTGGGAGATGGTCTCCCCATGATTTCATTTCCCTGTTGCAGGACATGTTATATGGTCTCTTGGGATGGTTATGCTAGGCCTCATAACCCCAAAAGAGTGTTTGGCATTTGGGCTATAAGGACACTTCTAAAGCGTATGCTGTTGCGATTCTGGGAAGACCCTCAGCAACTGTGCACATTTACGCACCAAACATGGCAAATCCTTCATCCTGCAAAGCGTCATATTGCACATGGAAACTTTGAGATGGTGTAATTGTATTCATTTTGGGGTGAATATTCGTCCATGTTTCTCCCACCTGAGGACTGTGGATCTGTTGTTCTTCATTGACATGTCCCTTCAAAGAGAAAGATGACACACTCACTTAGGCCCATATTTATACTTTTTTAGTGCTGCATTTGCGCCGCTTTTTGATGCAAAAATGGCGCAAACTTGCAAAATACAATTGTATTTTGCAAGTTTGTGCCGCTTTTGGGTAAAAAAAAAACACAAATGCGGCGCTAAAAAAGTATAAATATGGATGTTAATCTCTCAGGAAGCATCTGTGCTTTACAACTTTTCTCTTGCAGTTTTCCTTCCAAATCACGCAACCCCTTCACCACAAATACAGTCCAATTATTTCTCACTCCTCATTCACTCAATCATTCCAGTCCTCCATTCTGTAGGCTCATCAAAAACCAACAAGAACAACAGGTAGTTCAGAAAGTAGATTTAAAGCCTCTCTGTGGATTTATGTTCATACTGCTCCCTCTAGTAGTGCTACATGGCAACTGCAGCTTAATCACTGGATTGAGAAAGGGGCAGTCCTATGCAAATAATCTCCTCCCATGCTTACTACTCTGAGCTTCCGTTGTGATATGATGATAGGACCTTCAACATATGGTCTTCAGCAGATTTGTAAAGTTATCAAATTGTCTTAGGCTAAGTTGTTCCACTTGAAGGCCTTCAGATAAGTACCCCACCCTCACTTAGCAGGGTCCTGCATTACCTGCAGAAATCCTCTATACAGATCATTGGTGTTCGTGGGCTTACTGTAAAGGCTGTATGCTAAGACTGGGATGTATAAAATCCAATAGCATAGCATAGCAGTGCTAGGTTCAGGTTATTTTGGAGGGGTGGCATAGAAAGAGAAGGTGAGTGAGTGAGGTGTAAGGGGGGGAGCAAGAAGGACAGGCCGATAGAAGCCCACATTGATGAGATGTTGTCAGAGAATAACAGGGGTGGTTGGTAGAACTTAAAGAAGGGGGGGTATGTAGTGAGCATGGGGGGAGAGCAAGAGTGGGTGGAGTCATAGAGGAAAGGCAGTGCCAGGATGCAGGAGAAGAAGCAGTGTAGGCCAGAGAGCTAGAGTGAGTGTAGGTCAGGAAGCATAGTGGAGTGGGGTCACTGCTGGCAAGCAAGCAGAGCCCTCCCCCTTGCACGCAAATGGGGTGATTACAAAGGAAGGGGATTTGGTGGTGGACATAATTTTTTTATGCCCCCCCTCACTCTCGGAAGGGGTCAAATTTTGGGGAGCAGTGTCAAAAAGGGTATTGGGGTGCATTATTAAAGGGGTACTAGGGGGCACATAATGAAGCAGTCTGTGTTTTTTGGGGGTAGTACCCACACTCTTACTTATTGCACCCTTTCTTGGGGTGGCGGGGGCACCCCCAAAAGTTTGGGTCAATGAGGTAGAGTAGGACTTGGGGATCATGGGTCTGACAGTTTCTATTACTACCCAAAAGGGTGCTTCTCACAGGCCTACTGTGGTTATGGTATTGAGAGGGGAAACAAGGAACATGTGTTAGGATTCTTGGGGGGTGGTCCCCCATGATTTCATTGTCCTGTTGCTGGACATACTATAAGGTGTTCTTGGAATGGTTTTTCTAGGCCTCATAACCCCAAAAGAGTGTTTGGCATTTTGGTTATAAGGACAGTTCTAAAGCGTATGCTGTTGCGATTCTGGGAAGACCCTCAGCAACTGTGCACATTTATGCACCAAACATGGCAAATTCTTTATCCTGCAAAGCGTCATATTGCACATGGAAACTTTGAGATGGTGTAATTGTATTTGTATTTTGCAAGTCTGTGCAGCTTTTGCGTCAAAAAAAGACTCAAATGCGGCGCTAAAAAAGTATAAAAATGGACTTTAATCTCTCAGGAAGCATCTGTACTTTACAACTTTTCTCTTGCAGTTTTCCTTCCAAATCACGCAACCCCTTCACCACAAATACAGTCAAATTATTTCTCAATCCTCATTCACTCAGTCATTCCAGTCCTCCATTCTATAGGCTCATGAAAAACCAACAAGAACAACAGGTAGTTCAGAAAGTAGATTTAAAGCCTCTCTGTGGATTTATGTTCATACTGCTCCCTCTAGTAGTGCTACATGGCAACTGCAGCTTAATCACTGGATTGAGAAAGGGGCAGTCCTATGCAAATAATCTCCTCCCATGCTTACTATTCGGAGCTTCCCTTGTGATATGATGATAGGACCTTCAACATATAGGCGGTCATTCCAACCCTGGCGGTCGGTGATAAAGCGGCGGCCAACCCGCCAACAGGCAGGCGGTCAAAAAAATGGAATTCTGACCCTGGCGGGAACCGCCAACAAAGCCCGCCACTTTAACACTCCAACCGCCACTGAGGGACAAACAAACAGCGCGGCGGTCACCGCCAACAGGCAGGCGGCAGACAATGTACCGCCCACCCTATCACAACTCACCAATCCTCCACCTTTTCCGGGGCGGGAGTCCCGCCGATAAAAACACGGCGGAAACAGACTACGAACGGGAAAACGCTCACCTCTATACACTCCACGAGGAAGGAGGACAGCATGGAACCCGATTTAAACATCCTACCAGCTATTGTCTACCTGTTCATCTACCAGGAGTACGAACTCCGGCGCAGACGACAACGGTGAGTACTGCACCTACGACACAGGGGAGGGGGGAGGAGGAAAGGTTACGGGCACACACATACGCGATACACCCACCCCAAATACCTACACACCAATGCAGAGCAACAAGTCAGAGTGACACCCCCCAAACCCCACGGAATAATGCAAAGACAAAATTAAAATTATCTTTAAAATTTAAGTATATTATAGCTCAATTGAAGTTATGGGAAATATGCAATATGAAATATACATATTAAAGAATGAACATAGTGAAAAATATATACATAGGCAATAAGTCCTGCACATTTTGGCAAAGTTCCATAGTCCGTGGGCCAATGTGCACAAACACATGGGCAAAGCCCACACACGAGACCAGATACCATTGGAGAGAACACTGCTGGGGCATCAGATGATAAAACTACAGGCACCTCAGGGGGAAGGTAAGGGGGGGCACCTCAGCCACATGAGTCCAAGACGCCAGATCCACGAGGGGCCTCCATGCCCACTGTACCATCCTGGGGAGTGCAAAGCCACAGTCTCTCAAGTCTCTACAGTGGGTGGCTGGCCCACTGTTCCATTCTGGGGAGTGCAAAGCCACAGTCTCTCAAGTCTCTACAGTGGGTGGCTTGCCCACTGTTCCATCCTGGGGAGTGCAAAGCCACAGTCTCTCAAGTCTCTACAGTGGGTGGGTTGCCCACTGTTCCATTCTGGGGAGTGCAAAGCCACAGTCCATCAGATGGATTACCGACTCCACTGGTAATGGAGGAGGCATGGTGGCCACAGTGCTTCGTGAAGCCCTGCTCGACACAGAACCGGCACTGCCAATGGGCCAGCGGTGCTTGAGACGGCGGTGCCCAGCGGAGCGGTGCTTGACAGGAAGGGCCCAGCGGAGCGGTGCTTGAGACGGCGGTGCCCAGCGGAGCGGTGCTTGACAGGAAGGGCCCAGCGGAGCGGTGCTTGAGATGAAGGGCCCAGCGGAGCGGTGCTTGACAGGAAGGGACCAGCGGAGCGGTGCTTGAGACGGCGGCCCCTGTTCAGCGGTGCTTGTCTTGGCGGGGCCCTGTTCTGCGGTGCTTGTCTTGGAGGGGCCCTGTTCAGCGGTGCTTGTCACGGCGGGGCCCTGTTCAGCGGTGCTTGTCACGGCGGTCCCTGTTCAGCGGTGCTTGTCTTGGCGGGGCCCTGTTCAGCGGTGCTTGTCACGGCGGTCCCTGTTCAGCGGTGCTTGTCCTGTGTTTCTAGGGAACCAGACCTGGCCAATACTTCCTGCTCAGTCGACATCCGACCTTTCGGTTGCGGGCCCTCCTGTGATGGAGTCCTGGGCCCGTGGGTGTCGTCCGTCACACCCGGAATGGGGCTGGTGGGGCCCTCCTGGTCAGCTCGCCTGCTGCCTGACTTGTCCGCCCTGCTGCCCTTGCCCTCCTTCGCTGAAGCTCTGTGGCCCTTGCCTCCCTTTGTTGATGTGGCAGGTGACGGGGCAAGGCTACTGTCCTTGGTGGCAGCCGTCTCAGGCTTGTCGCGCCGGCCCTTCGTTTTTTTGGTCCTCTTCCCAGGGGGTGGGCTGGCTGTCCCCTTGCTGCTGGCCGATGTTCCTGCCCTAGGAGCTGGTGGACTCCAATAGCCCTGAACTATGGTCCTAGTAGATGCAGGGCTTGTGGTGGCTGAGGTGCTGTTTGTACTCTTACCAGATGGAGGGGGTGGGTCAGGTGATGCAAAGAGGTTAATTTTGGAGAGGAAAAGTTTTTTAGGAGCAATGGGAAGGGTAGGTGCAGTGGGTATGGGAGTGGAGGAAGAGGATGTGGTTGTAGGAGAGTCAAGTGTGCTGTCTTTGGGTGCAGGTGCTTGTGACGGAGGCTGTCATGAGGTGGATGGCTGTTGGGTGGTGGCTGCCTGCGTTTGTGTGGTTTGGAAGAGGGGGTGACAGACACACTGGGAGAGGACACAGGGGACGTGTAAATGGCAGTGGGGGTGATGACTGCACGTGTGCGGACTGTACTGGAGGGTGTGCTGGTGATGGAAGTACTGGCTGATGGTGGTGTGCATGCAGGTGTGAGTGGAGACGTCACAGGGAGGGAGGAGGGAGACGAGGAGGTGGGGGACACAGAGGTGGTAGTGACTGTTGGCATGTCTGCATCTGGATGTTGCTTGGGTGAATGCTTGTGTGATCTGTGGTGCTTATGTCTGGATGAGCTGCCCTTGGGTGTTGAGGTGTGTGCAGGCTGGTCTGATGGTGTGGATGGGATAGGCAAAGGAACAGGAGACTGGGACTGGGTGGAGGGAGTTTGAAGAGGGAGGCTGGAGACAGGGACAATGGCTGCCGTCAGTGCTGAGGCCAGAGCGTTGAACGATCGCTGATGGGCAGCCTGACCCGAATGAATGCCCTCCAGGTATGCATTGCTCTGATGCACCTCCCTTTCTCCACCCTGGATGGCATTCAAAATGGTAGACTGCCCAACAATGATGGTCCTCAGGAGGTCAACGACCTCCTCACTGAGGGCAGCAGGGGTAACTGGGGCAGGGCCTGAGGTGCCTGGGGTGAAGGAGATGGCCGGCTTCCTGGCCGAGCGGGAACGGGGCGAACGCTGAGGGGCTGCTGGGAGGGCGGAGCTGGTGCCCTGGGTGGCGGCTGTACCTGTTGTGGCAGTGGGCACGGATGTTGCCGTCACCGCAAGGGAGCTCCCTTCCGAGGACGTGTCTGTGTCGCTGACGTCTCTACGGGTCCCCGTTGTGGAGCCCCCCTCGCCCTCCGTCTCACTGGTGTACTCGGAGTCGGTTGCATGGCCCTCCGGGGCCATGTGAGATGCAGCTCCCTCGTGCGCCGATGCCACTTCTCCTCCGCCTGATGATGCTAATTTACACATGAACAGGAAGACAAAGAAAATGGGGGGGGGGGAGAAATGAAGACAGGTTGAGTGCATGCATTGGCAACACCGTTGTCGGAGAGGACAGACAAAGAAGCCCCCAGCACTAGGCCGCGCAATCGGGGTACACTACTCAGTTATTGTGACTAGGCCTACAGGTCTATGGACAACAAATGCACACATAGGTGAGGCCGGACCATGGATAGCTGTACTTGGCACCCTACAGAGGTGGGGGGCGGGGGCACAGGGCCATGCCTAACGGAGGGGCCTAGCATATAGAAAGCGCCCTGGCCTAGAGATAGCCACAGCCCTCCTCCCCCACCCAGACACCTCCACTGCGCGCAAAGATAGCAGAATGTGCTGATACTCACCCCCTTGTGTCTGCTGTGATGTCCTCACGCGCCCATCCAAATCGGGGTAGGCCACCGCCAGGATCCGGAACATCAGGGGGGTCAATTGGCGGCTGGCACCCCTCCTACGTTGGGAGGCCATCCCCAGCAGAGCCTCGGCGGTCTTTCTGGTCCCGCGGCGGATGTCCTCCCACCTCTTTCGGCAGTGGGTGCCCCTTCTGTTGTGGACCCCCAGGGCCCGGACGTCCTTGGCGATGGCACGCCAAATTTTGATCTTCTGATGGGCGCTGACCTATGTGACATGTACAGGGTGGGAAAGGAAATATCATCACTTTTCTGCATGGTCAATGTGAGTGGCCCCCCTCACCAACCTTGCCATGTGGCACATGCTCTCATCTGTCGTGCGTTTCACTCCTCATTCGCTCACCTCCCCACCATCTGACATCCACCCCACTCAACACAGGCATAGCCCATACAACGTGCACTCCGTGTACTAACCTGTTGGTCTGGAGGACCGTAGAGTAGCGCATAGTGGGGGAGGACCCCATCAACAAGTTTCTCCAATTCTTCTGAAGTGAAGGCAGGGGCCCTTTCCCCAGTCGCAGCAGCCATTGTATCTTCCAGACCGAGGTCACAGCAGTACTTGCAGTATGGGTCCTCTCCTGTGGATGATCAGGTCTCGAGTGATTAATCAGATAGAAAATGGCGGTCACGCCCGCGGCGGTGCGTACCGCCGCGGTGCGTTCCGCGACCGCCGGCGCACATCGTCATTGGCTCCTGAAACCCATAGGGTGCAATGTTAACCAATGCGGCTTTGCACCGCGGTCTTCGACTTCCTACCGCCACGGTGTGCCACGCCAGCGCATTGACCTCACATCCCATTGTCACACTTCACAGGTTAGGCAGCCGCCATTTCAAGGGCCCACATGGCATAATTTCTACTGCGTCACACAGGCCTAGGCCTTGCATTGCCACTCATACAAGCCTTTCAATGCATAGCGAATCGTGTACTGTGCAAGCTGTGGTTACGTACCTGTGGGTTGCTTGACTCTGTGCTCCATGTTGTCCTTCCTAGGCACCGTCCGCTGGGACTTGCAAGGAGACGGATGAATCCTCCTGTGTACCGACCGCTGGTGGACCTGTCGACAATGGAAGAACGACATATCATACTTACATACAGGCTTGACAGAGCCACTATACATGAACTGTGTGCCCAGCTGGAGCCAGACCTGATGTCCCCCATCCGCCAACCCACAGGGATTCCCCCTCTGGTGCAGGTTCTGTCAGTACTCCATTTTTTGGCAAGTGGGTCTTTTCAGACAACAGTGGCCATGTCATCAGGGATGTCTCAGCCTATGTTTTCTAAGGTTTTGTCCAGAGTGTTGTCTGCCCTGATGAAATACATGCGGAGCTACATTGTGTTACCTGACGTGGGCGATTTGGCTACAGTGAAGGGTGATTTCTATGCCCTTGGACATATTCCCAACATCATTGGTGCCATTGATGGGACCCATGTGGCTTTGGTTCCCCCCAAAGAAAGTGAGCAGGTGTACAGAAACAGAAAAAGTTATCATTCGATGAATGTCCAGGTGGTCTGTTTGGCTGACCAGTACATCTCCCATGTAAATGCCAAGTTCCCTGGGTCTGAGCATGAAGCGTACATCATGCGAAATAGCAGCATCCCTTATGTGATGGAACAGCTACAGAGACACCGTGTGTGGCTAATAGGTGACTCTGGTTACCCCAACCTGTCGTGGCTACTGACCCCAGTGAGGAATCCCCGGACCAGGGCAGAGGAACGGTACAATGAGGCCCATGGGCGAACTAGGAGGATCATAGAAAGGACCTTCGGGCTCCTGAAGGCCAGGTTTAGGTGCCTGCATATGACAGGTGGATCCCTAATGTACTCACCAAAGAAGGTGTGCCATATCATCGTGGCCTGCTGTATGCTTCACAATCTTGCTTTGCGACGCCAGGTGCCTTTTCTGCAGGAGGATGGTCCAGATGGTGGTGTTGTAGCAGCTGTGGAGCCTGTGGAGAGTGAAGAGGAGGAAGATGACGGGGACGACACGGACAACAGGGATACAGTCATACAACAATATTTTCAGTAGCACACAGGTAAGAATCACCCACGCCATTTTACATTTACTTAAGGCCTCCTGCGTCTCTACTGTCTGTGTTTCCCCCCAGTTCCTTTTAACTGATTTGTGACTTTCCCTTCCCTTTTCAGAGCTGTATGACCCACTGCGTGACTTCTGCTTTGTTTGCCCATGGACTAAAGCTTATTGACATTGGTATGTTGTCATCACAATGTAACTGAACATTATTGCACCGTTATGTGTAATACATTTGTTAAGAATACAAGCAGACTCCTGATTTTTTAAGTGCAATAAGTGATTTATTTCAAGTGCTACATATAGGTACATGATTGTAAAACGGTGATGGGTGGGGGTGGAGTAATGTCCATGGCAGAGTCCAGTTCTCAGTCTCGCAGGTGCATTGTCCATATGCCTGTGGAAGGATGGAGCAGGGGCAGTTAAAGGTTGGACAGGGTGACAATGTGGGACAGTGGGATGACATCAGGGGGTATCTTATGCTGGTGGGGGTCTTGGCATCCTACTCTGTCTTCTTGTGAGATCTCAGGTTCCGCTTGCGGGGTGGTTCTTCTTCTGCAGGAGGTGGGGTTCTGGTGGCCTGTTGTTGTGTGGGGGCCTCCTGTCCACTAGCGCCGGCAGAGGTGGTAGGCTGTTCCTGGTCTGGGTTAGTGACAGGGGCCCTTTGGGGTGCCACATGGTCCCGCAATGTGGTGACTATCTGGTTAAGGGCCACGACGATGGTCCCCATTGCGGAACCAATGTTACTCAGTTCCTCTCTGAACTCCATGTACCGTTCCTCCTGCAGTGCCTGGATCTCCTGGAACCTGGCCAGTACCGTAGCCATCGTCTCCTGGGAGTGGTGGTAGGCTCCCATGATGGAGGAGAGGGCCTCTTGGAGAGTGGTTCCCTGGGCCTGTCCCCCCCTGTCGCACAGCAGCCCTCCCAGTTCCCCTGTGTTCCGGGGCCTCTGTCCCCTGCCCACTACCACTGCCCCCAGGTCCCTGTTGTTGTTGGGGTGGTGGGTCAACCTGGGTGGACACACCGCTGATTGACGTGTCCTGGAGACAGAGGCATGGGCCCGCTGGGTGGGAGCTGTGCTGGTGTTCCCAGAGGGGGTTAGGTCTGCTGTAGCCTGTGGCTGTCTGTGGGGAACCGACTGTCCAGAGGTCCCCGATGGGCCGGGCTGGTCATCTGGGTCCAGGGAGACAGAGCTGCTGTCATCGCTGGGGGCCTCTTCTGGGGGTGGGATGGACATCTCTGTACCCTCCGTGGCGGTGTGGTGGCGTTCGGGTCCTGCAGGGGTATAAGGGTATGGTTATTGCTTCTGTGTGTGGCATTTCGTGTGATGGGTGGGTGGCCGTGTACCCAAGTGCAGGCATTCCCTTGTGGGGGCTTTTGTGAGGGTGGCTTGTGGGGGTGATGTGTGTGTGCAGTGGGCATGCTTTGGTGATGGGTGTCCATGCTTTGTGGTCGCATGCAGGGCTTGGTGTTGGGATGGGTGGGTTGTGATGGTGAGCCATTTGCAAGGAGTTGGTGTGATGGGGGTGGGGGTGAGGGTGGGGGTATGTGCTGGCATGCAGGTGGGGTGGGGGTGGGAAGAAGTAGTTAAGATTTGACTTACCAGAGTCCATTCCTCCGCCTACTCCTGCGAGGCCCTCAGGATGCAGACTTCCTCCTCCCATGCTGTAAATTCTGGAGGAGTAGGTGGGGGTCCGCCGCCAGTCTTCTGCACCGCAATGTTGTGCCTTGATACCATGGAACGCACCTTCCCCCGTAGGTCGTTCCAGCGCTTCCTTATGTCATCCCGATTGCGTGGATGCTGTCCCACCACGTTGACCCTGTCCACTATCCTTTGCCATAGCTCCATCTTCCTAGCAATTGTGGTGTGCTGCACCTGTGCCCCGAAGAGCTGGGGCTCTACACTAACTATTTCCTCCACCATGACCCTGAGTTCTGCGTCAGAGAACCTGGGGTGTCTTTGGGGTGCCATGGGGTGGTGTGGATGAGGTGAGGGATGTTGTATGTGTTGTAGAGTGTGATGTGTGTGGTGGTGTATGGTGTTTTGTGCGTGGTAATTGTGTGGGTGATGTTGTGATTTGCCTCTGTGTGATGGTCTATTCTAAGCAGTGCTGTCTCTCTCTGTCCTTCAGTCGCAATTGTGGTCGTAAGGGTTTGTGGGTGATGTGGGTGTGTGTCTTATATTGTATTGGGTGTGTGGGAGTGTTGTTTGTATGTGTATCAGGTGTGTGTATTTCAAATTGTCCAATGTGGTTGTGTTTTGTAAGGGTCTGTGTATTTTGACCGCGGTGGTGTGTACCGCCAATGGAATACCGCGGTTGAAAGACCGCCGCGTGGATTCGTCGGTCGGAATGGCATGGGCGTATTTCTGTTGGCGTGACGGTGGAGGTTTGGTCATCGGCATTTTTTCGCTGACCTTTGGTGTGGCGGACTTTTGTGGATGTCGGGTTTTTGGCGGTTTTCAAGTTGCGGGTCAGAATGACCGTGGCGGTTTACCGCGGCCGCGGCGGCGTTATGGCGGTCTTCTGACCGGCAGAAAGCGCCTTTTACCGCCGAGGTCAGAATGACCCCCATAGTCTTCAGCAGATTTGTAAAGTTATCAAATTGTCTTAGGCTAAGTTGTTCCAATTGAAGGCCTTCAGATAAGTACCCCACCCTCTCTTAGCAGGGTCCTGCATTACCTGCAGTAATCCTCTATAGAGAACATGGATGTTCGTGGGCTTACTATAAAAGCTGTATGCTAAGACTGGGTTGTATAAACTAGCATAGCATAGCATAGAAGGGCTAGGGCCAGGTTATATCAGAGTAGTGGAATAGAAAGAGTGGGTGAGTGAGGTAGAAGGGGTGAAGCACGAAGGACAGGCTGAGAGAGGCTTACATAGATGAGGTGTAGACAGAGAATAGCAGTGGTGGTTGGTAGAACTTAAAGAAGGGAGGGGGACATGGAGGGAGCATGGGGGAGAGCAGGAGTGGGCGGAGTCACAGAGGAAAGGCAGTGTCAGGATGCAGGAGAAGAAGCGGTGTAGGCCAGAGAGCAAGAGTGAGTGCAGGACAGGAAGCATAGTGGAGTGGGGTCACTGCTGGCAAGCAGGCAGAGACCTCCCCCTAGCAAGCAAATGGGGTGATTACAAAGGAAGGGGATTTGGTGGTGGACATCATCTTTTTATGCCCCCCCCTCACTCTCGGAAGGGGTCAAATTGTGGGGAGCAGTGTCAAAAGGGGTATTGGGGTGTGTTAGACCTGACAGCCTTATGGTAGTCACCCGTAACTTTTTGCCTGCCTCCCTCCACTTTTTGGACACTGTTTTTGCTGGTTTATAGACTCTGCGCACTTTACCTCTGCTAACCAGGGCCAAAGTGCATATGCTCTTTCCCCTAAAACATGGTAACCTGGAATCATACCTGATTGGACTATTAATTTACTTATAAGTCCCTAGTAAGGTGCACTCTATGTGCATAGGGCTGGTAAATTAAATGCTACTAGTGGGCCAGCAGCACTGGTTGTGCCACCCACTTAAGTAGCCCCTTCTCCTTGTCTCAGGCCTGCCATTGCAAGGCCTGTGTGTGCAGTTTCACTGCCACAACGACTTGGCATTTAAAAGTTCTTGCCAAGCCTAGAACTCCCCTTTTTCTACATATAAGTCACCCTTAATGTGTGCCCTAGGTAACCCCTAGGGCAGGGTGCTGTGTAGGTAAAAGGCAGGACATGTACCTGTGTAGTTATATGTCCTGGTAGTGTAAAACTCCTAAATTCGTTTTCACACTACTGTGAGGCCTGCTCCCTTCATAGGCTAACATTGGGGCTGCCCTCATACACTGTTGAAGTGGCAGCTGCTGATCTGAAAGGAGCAGGAGGTCATATTTAGTATGGCCAGAATGGTAATACAAAGTCCTACTGACTGGTGAAGTCGGATTTAATATTACTATTCTAGAAATGCCACTTTTAGAAGGTGAGCATTTCTTTGCACTTAAATCCTTCTGTGCCTTACAATCCACGTCTGGCTGGGCTTGGTTGACAGCTCCTTGTGCATTCACTCAGACACACCCCAAACACAGGGTACTCAGCCTCACTTGCATACATCTGCATTTTGAATGGGTCTTCCTGGGCTGGGAGGGTGGAGGGCCTGCTCTCACACAAAGGACTGCCACACCCCCTACTGGGACCCTGGCAGACAGGATTGAACTGAAAGGGGACCTGGTGCACTTCTTAGCCACTCTTTGAAGTCTCCCCCACTTCAAAGGCACATTTGGGTATAAAACAGGGCCTCTGCCCTACCTCATCAGACACTTGCTGGAGAAGAAACCTGAACCAGAAACTACATCCTGCCAAGAAGAACTGCCTGGCTGCTCAAAGGACTCACCTGTCTGCTTTCTACAAAGGACTGCTGCCTTGCTGTTGCCCTGCTGCCTTGCTGAACTCTTGTCTGGCTGTGAAAGTGCTCTCCAAGGGCTTGGATAGAGCTTGCCTCCTGTTCCTTGAAGTCTCAGGACCAAAAAGACTTCTCTCTTTTACTTGGACGCTCCGTGCGCCGAAAATTTCGACGCACAGCTTGTTTCGCGGCGAGAAAAACGCCGCACTCCGATGCTGATCGATGCAACGCTCTTGGGACGATCGAAGATCCGACGCACGGCCTCGCAAGGACAACGCCGCCCGACCTCTAGAGGAGAAATCGACGCGACGCCTGCCGTGAGATCGTAATTTCAACGCGCAGCCCCGCAGATCGAAGTCTAGAGGAGAAATCCACGCGACGCCTGCCGTGAGATCGTAATTTCGACACGGAGCCCCGCAGACCGACGCGCAGCCGGAGAACAAGCAGGAAAATCCACGCACAGACCCGGGACATCTGGTAATCCCCGCGATCCACAGAAAGAGACTGTCCACGCACCGGAAAACGACGCCGACTTCCCCGCGTGGAAAATAACGACGCAAGTCTGTGTGTGCTGGGGAGAAATCGACGCACACACCCTTTTTCCACGCACCTCTTCGCTTGTGGCCCTCTGAGGAGATTTTTCCACTCCCAACCAGGTACTTGTGCTTGAAAGAGACTTTGTTTATATTCTAAAGACTTAAGACATTTTATATCACTGTCCTGTGATATTTCTACAATTTTCCATTGCAACTTTATTCTTTTTGACCTACAATTATCCTGATAAATATTATATATTTTTCTAAACACTGTGTGGTGTATTTTTGTGGTGCTATATGGTGGTATTGTATGATTTATTGCACAAATACTTTACACATTGCCTTCTAAGTTAAGCCTGACTGCTCGTGCCAAGCTACCAGAGGGTGGGCACAGGATAATCTTGGATTGTGTGTGACTTACCCTGACTAGAGTGAGGGCTTTTGCTTGGACAGGGGGTAACCTGACTGCCAACCAAAAACCCCATTTCTAACATTGGTGATCAGCGGTGAGGATAGGACTTGTATTTGTGCAGTGACATACAGTAGCTAAGTATTTCACTACCTACCCACAGTTGAAGGTCAACTTGGTTTTTATCTCTTTTTGAAAACCCAATTTTTTTCCTGACAATTTTCAAAAACTAAATCCTCACTCAACATGTCTCTGACTGGGTCTCAGACAGGGGAATTTGACCTAGTCCAGTTGGATGCATATACGGTCAAACAACTAAGAGGATTCTGCAGGGCATTGAGGGTACCCACCCAAGGGGCCTCCAGAAAGGAGGACTTTCAAGTGACACTGAGGGCCTGGGCAGAAGCCCATTTAGAGGATGATGAGGAAGAGGAGCCAGAACATGGCCCCTCAGAGGAATTTTCACTTTCTGTGGATGGTGTTACCACTGCAATTGTGCCCCCTTCCAGACCAGGGAGCAGTGTCTCTATGCAAAGCCTGACCTCAGAGGAAAGGGGAGAGGAAAGTGAGTTCCAATTGCAAATGGCAAAACTGAAAATTGAGGCTCAACAGGAGGAGAAGAGGGCAGAGAGAGAAGCCAAACAAAGTGAAGCTGAAAGAACAGCCAAACAGATTCAAGCAGAAGCTGAAAGGGCAGCCAAACAAGCGGAAGCTGAAAGAGCAGCCAAACAAGTGGAAGCTGAAAGAGCTTTGGCTGAAAAGAAACTATTGTTGGCTCATGAACTGAGTCTCAAGGAGCTGGAGATCAAGGCGAGGCAGTCTGAATCCTGCAATAATGGTGGCAGCATACAGACAGGACCTGCTGGAGAAAAGAAGGTTCGTATACCCAAAAATGTGCTGCCCAGTTTTGTGGTGGGAGATGACATAGATAAATGGTTAGCTGCTTATGAAGTTGCACTAAGGGCTCATGAGGTTCCTGAAGGGCAATGGGGGGTAGCTATGTGGGGTTATGTGCCGCCATTGGGGAGGGACACACTTCTCACATTGGATCAACCTGATCAAAACACATACCCACTTCAGAAAGCCACTTTACTTGCCAAGTTTGGGCTGACCCCTGAGGGATACCGTCAGAGGTTCAGGGACAGCACCAAACAAACCACACAAACATGGGTAGATTTCTTTGATTTCTCCAGTAAGGCACTGAATGGATGGGTGCGGGGCAACAAAGTAGCAGATTATAAAGGTTTATATGACTTGATTCTGAGAGAGCATATGCTTAATACTACTTATACAGAGTTGCGCCAGCACCTAGTGGATAGTAAGCTGACTGATCCCAAAGCACCAGAGTGTCCAAGAAGGTACCTGGGGGGGACTCCCACAAAGGTTGTCAGGGTTCCCAACAGAAGAAAGAGGGGGGAGATAAACTTGTGGATAAGGAACTTTCCAAAGGCCCCCAAAAGAATTCCCAGGGAGGGGGTGGCAACCCTTCCTTTTCCAAATTTGGGAAAAAGCCAGGGACATATGACAAGTCAGGGAAATCTAGCCCCAAATGCATGGAGTGTTACCAGTATGGTCACTAAAAAGGCGATCCACAGTGCCTTAAGAGGGCACCGTCCACTACCAGACAGGCACCTGGGTTGACTAGTGTAGCGCTCGGGGGGAGATGGACCCAAGTAGCTTTGGGGAGCAGGTATAGATTTCCCTAGTGTCCCTGGGAGAAGGAGAAATGGTGCCCAAGGCCCACATGCCCAAAAATACTTCCAACTACCGGCAGTGGGTCACCATTGATGGGCAGAAGGTGGAGGCTCTGCGTGACACAGGGGCCAGTATGACTACTATCAAGAGTCAGCTGGTGTCAACAGAGCAGATAGTACCTAATGCATTCCACCAGGTCAGAGTCGCTGACAATCGCGAGAGTCACCTACCGGTGGCTCTGGTTCCCTTTGAGTGGGGGGGGGGGGGGGGTCTCTGGTACTCTAAAAGTAGCTGTGAGTCCTGCCATGCCTGTAGATTGTCTGTTAGGCAATGATCTTGAGCACACTGCTTGGAAAGAAGTGGAGCTCAGGTCTCACCTGGAGATGTTAGGGTTACCTGAGTGGGTCTGCATGACCACACGGTCCATGGCTGATCGAGAGGGAAGTCAAGGGCATCTGGAGCCTGGAACGATGGCCCAGAGAGCTGCCAGGAGGAGGGACCAGGGGCGCGGGAAACCAGCCCCAGAAGTTCCCACAGTGGCTGACGGGGCTCCTGAGGAGGAGGCTCCCGAGCCAACTGGGGAAGACATTGCCGCCCTAGGTGACTTACCTGAGCTTGCTGGCTGGCAAGTTGAGGGTGGACCCACCAGGGAGGAATTCTGCAAGGCGCAGAAAGAATGTCCCACTCTGGAAGGTTTGAGGAAACAAGCCTCAAACCAGGCAGCAGGCGACGCCTCTGGCTATCACCACCTATATTGGGAGAATGATCTCCTCTACAGTGAGCCTAAGGTTCCGGCCTTTGGGGCAGCACATATGCTGGTGGTCCCCCAATGTTACCGAACCTTCCTACTGGGTCTGGCTCACGACATTCCCCTGGCAGGACATTTGGGGCAGGGCAAGACCTTTAATAGGCTTGTCACCCTCTTTTATTGGCCCAAAATGAGGACACACTCAGATAAGTTCTGCAGATCTTGTCCTACCTGCCAGGCCAGTGGTAAAGCAGGAAAAAGGGTTAAAACCCCCCTGATTCCACTTCCTGTCGTTGGCACCCCGTTTGAAAGGGTGGGCATCGACATTGTTGGTCCCTTGGACCCCAAAACTGCCTTAGGCAACAGGTTCATCCTGGTTTTGGTGGACCATGCCACCCGTTACCCAGAGGCAATCCCTCTGAGGATCGTAACTGCACCGGTGGTGGCCAGAACCCTGATGGGGATATTTACCCGTGTGGGATTCCCCAAGGAAATAGTGTCTGACAGAGGCACTAACTTCATGTCTGCATACATGAAGTCTCTGTGGGATGTGTGTGGTGTAACTTACAAGTTCACCACCCCCTATCACCCCCAGTCTAACGGTCTTGTGGAGAGATTCAACAAGACCCTGAAAGGCATGATTGGTGGCCTCCCTGAGGCCATGAGGCGTAAGTGGGACGTCCTCTTACCATGCCTTCTCTTTGCTTACAGAGAGGTCCCCCAGAGGGGGGTAGGGTTCAGTCCCTTTGAGCTTCTCTACGGGTACCCTGTCAGGGGACCCTTAAGCATTGTCCAGGAGGGATTGGAGAAAGCTCCAAAGACACCCCCTCAGGATGTGGTCAGCTATATGTTGGCCCTCCGCAACCAGATGACCCGCTTCTGGAAAGAGGCCCAATGTAACCTTGAGGCCAGTCAAGAGGTAATGAAACACTGGTATGACCAGAAGGCCACCCTGGTAGAGTTTCAACCTGGAGACAAAGTGTGGGTAATGGAGCCAGTAGAGCCCAGAGCTCTCCAGGACCGCTGGTCTGGCCCATTTGAAATAAAGGAGCGGAAAGGGGAGGCCACTTACCTAGTGGACCTCCAAACCCCTAGGAATCCCCTAAGGGTGCTCCATGTGAACCGACTAAAAGCTCATTTTGAGAGGTCGGAGATCAACATGCTTCTGGTCACAGATGAAGGAACGGAAGAGGAGAGTGAACCTCTCCCCGACCTCCTCTCTGCCCAAGAAGGTGATGGGTCAGTAAGCGGGGTCATTCTGTCTGACTCCCTGACTCTAAACCAGAAAGGAGACTGCTATGAGCTGTTGGAGCAGTTCTCCCCCCTGTTCGCCCTTACTCCTGGACTGACCCACCTCTGTGTTCATGATATTGACACTGGTGACAGTCTCCCTGTGAAGAACAAAATTTACAGGTTGTCGGATAAGGTGAAGGCCAGCATCAAGGAGGAGGTCTCCAAGATGTTGACTCTAGGGGTTATCGAGAAATCCAGTAGTCCCTGGGCCAGCCCAGTGGTGTTGGTCCCTAAGGCTACTGCCCCAGGTGCGAAGCCAGAACTCCGGTTCTGTGTGGACTACCGGGGTCTCAACTCAGTCACACGGACTGATGCTCACCCCATCCCCCGAGCTGATGAGCTCGTGGACAGGCTAGGCGCTGCCAAGTTCCTGAGTACGTTTGATCTTACTTCAGGGTACTGGCAGATCGCCCTGACTGAGGGGGCCAAGGAAAGATCCGCATTCTCAACCCCTGATGGCCATTACCAGTTCCGGGTGATGCCGTTTGGGTTGAAAAATGCCCCCGCTACCTTCCAACGGTTGGTTAACGGGGTCCTGGCTGGCAAGGATGCCTTCTGTGCAGCCTACCTGGATGACATAGCTGTCTACAGTTCCAGCTGGGAGGAACACCTGCTTCACCTCAAGGAGGTGCTTCAGGCCCTGCAACAGGCAGGCCTGACCATCAAGGCCAGTAAGTGCCAGATTGGGCAGGGTTCCGTGGTGTACTTGGGACACCTAGTGGGTGGTGGCAAGGTGCAGCCACTCCAGGCCAAGATTGAAACTATCAAGGCCTGGCAACCACCGCGAACGCAGACTGAGGTGAGAGCCTTTCTAGGCCTCACAGGATACTACCGCAGATTTGTCAAGGGCTATGGTACCATTGTAACACCCTTGACAGAACTCACTTCCAAGAAATAACCTAGGTTGGTGAATTGGACAGAGGCTTGTCAGAAAGCCTTTGACGCCCTGAAGGAAGCCATGTGCACGGCCCCCGTACTCATGGCCCCTGACTACTCCCAGGAATTTATCGTGCAGACAGACGCTTCAGTAAATGGCATAGGGGCAGTCCTAGCACAGCTGAATGAGGAGGGCAGAAATCAACCGGTAGTCTTTATTAGCAGAAGGCTATTACCACGGGAACAGAGGTGGAGTGCTATTGAGAGAGAAGCTTTTGCTGTGGTCTGGGCACTGAAGAAGCTAAGACCCTACCTGTTTGGGACTCACTTCCGGGTTCAGACAGACCACAGGCCCCTCAGATGGCTCATGCAGATGAGGGGTGAGAATCCAAAACTCTTGAGGTGGTCCATTTCCCTACAGGGGATGGACTTTACGGTGGAACATCGCCCAGGGGTTGACCACGCCAATGCTGATGGTCTCTCCAGGTACTTCCGCCTTAGCGATGAGAGCTCCCAGGAGGTCGGGTAGCTCTCCCCACTTTCAGCTATGGGGGACACATGTTAGACCTGACAGCCTTAGGGTAGTCACCCCTAACTTTTTGCATGCCTCCCTCCACTTTTTGGACACTGTTTTTGCTGGTTTATAGACTCTGCGCACTTTACCTCTGCTAACCAGGGCCAAACTGCATATGCTCTTTTCCCTAAAACATGGTAACCTGGAATCATACCTGATTGGACTATTAATTGACTTATAAGTCCCTAGTAAGGTGCACTCTATGTGCATAGGGCTGGTAAATTAAATGCTACTAGTGGGCCAGCAGCACTGGTTGTGCCACCCACTTAAGTAGCCCCTTCTCCTTGTCTCAGGCCTGCCATTGCAAGGCCTGTGTGTGCAGTTTCACTGCCACATCGACTTGGCATTTAAAAGTTCTTGCCAAGCCCAGAACTCCCCTTTTTCTACATATAAGTCACCCTTTATGTGTGCCCTAGGTAACCCCTAGGGCAGGGTGCTGTGTAGGTAAAAGGCAGGACATGTACCTGTGTAGTTATATGTCCTGGTAGTGTAAAACTCCTAAATTCGTTTTCACACTACTGTGAGGCCTGCTCCCTTCATAGGCTAACATTGGGGCTGCCCTCATACACTGTTGAAGTGGCAGCTGCTGATCTGAAAGGAGCAGGAAGGTCATATTTAGTATGGCCAGAATGGTAATACAAAGTCCTACTGACTGGTGAAGTCGGATTTAATATTACTATTCTAGAAATGCCACTTTTAGAAAGTGAGCATTTCTTTGCACTTAAATCCTTCTGTGCCTTACAATCCACGTCTGTCTGGGCTTGGTTGACAGCTCCTTGTGCATTCACTCAGACACACCCCAAACACAGGGTACTCAGCCTCACTTGCATACATCTGCATTTTGAATGGGTCTTCCTGGGCTGGGAGGGTGGAGGGCCTGCTCTCACACAAAGGACTGCCACACCCCCTACTGGGACCCTGGCAGACAGGATTGAACTGAAAGGGGACCTGGTGCACTTCTTAGCCACTCTTTGAAGTCTCCCCCACTTCAAAGGCACATTTGGGTATAAAACAGGGCCTCTGCCCTACCTCATCAGACACTTGCTGGAGAAGAAACCTGAACCAGAAACTACATCCTGCCAAGAAGAACTGCCTGGCTGCTCAAAGGACTCACCTGTCTGCTTTCTACAAAGGACTGCTGCCTTGCTGTTGCCCTGCTGCCTTGCTGAACTCTTGTCTGGCTGTGAAAGTGCTCTCCAAGGGCTTGAATAGAGCTTGCCTCCTGTTCCTTGAAGTCTCAGGACCAAAAAGACTTCTCTCTTTTACTTGGACGCTCCGTGCGCCGCAAATTTCGATGCACAGCTTGTTTCGCGGCGAGAAAAACGCCGCACTCCGACGCTGATCGACGCGACGCTCTTGGGACGATCGAAGATCCGACGCACGGCCTCGCAAGGACAACGCCGCCCGACCTCTAGAGGAGAAATCGACGCGACGCCTGCCGTGAGATCGTAATTTCAACGCGCAGCCCCGCAGATCGAAGTCTAGAGGAGAAATCGACGCGACGCCTGCCGTGAGATCGTAATTTCGACGCACAGCCCCGCAGACTGACGCGCAGCCGGAGAACAAGCAGGAAAATCCACGCACAGACCCGGGACATCTGGTAATCCCCGCGATCCACAGAAAGAGACTGTCCACGCGCCGGAAGACGACGCCGACTTCCCCGCGTGGAAAATAACGACGCAAGTCTGTGTGTGCTGGGGAGAAATCGACGCACACACCCTTTTTCCACGCACCTCTTCTCTTCTGGCCCTCTGAGGAGATTTTTCCACTCCCAACCAGGTACTTGTGCTTGAAAGAGACTTTGTTTATATTCTAAAGACTTAAGACACTTTATATCACTGTCCTGTGATATTTCTACAATTTTCCATTGCAACTTTATTCTTTTTGACCTACAATTATCCTGATAAATATTATATATTTTTCTAAACACTGTGTGGTGTATTTTTGTGGTGCTATATGGTGATATTGTATGATTTATTGCACAAATACTTTACACATTGCCTTCTAAGTTAAGCCTGACTGCTCGTGCCAAGCTACCAGAGGGTGGGCACAGGATAATCTTGGATTGTGTGTGACTTACCCTGACTAGAGTGAGGGCTTTTGCTTGGACAGGGGGTAACCTGACTGCCAACCAAAAACCCCATTTCTAACAGGGTGCATTATTAACAGGGTGCTAGGAGGCACATAATGAAGCAGTCTGTGTTTTCCGAGGGTACTACCCACACTCTTACTTATTGCACCCTTTCTAGGGGTGGCAGGGGCACCCCCAAAAGTTTGGGTCAATGAGGAAGAGGAGGACTTGGGGATCATGGGTCTGGCAGTTTCTATTACTACCCAAAAGGGTGCTTCTCACAGGCCTACTGTGGTTATGGTATTGAGAGGGGAAATAAGGAACATGTGTTAGGATTCTTGGGGGATGGTCTCCCCATGATTTCATTGCCCTGTTGCTGGACATGCTATAAGGTGTTCCTGGAATGGTTTTTCTAGGCCTCATAACCCCAAAAGAGTGTTTGGCATTTTGGCTATAAGGAAACTTCTAAAGCGTATGCTGTTGCGATTCTGGGAAGACCCTCAGCAACTGTGCACATTTATGCACCAAACATGGCGAATCCTTCATCCTGCAAAGCGTCATATTGCACATGGAAACTTTGAGATGGTGTAATTGTATTCATTTTGGGGTGAATATTCGTCCATGTTTCTCCCACCTGAGGACTGTCGATCTGTTGTTGTTCATTCACATGTTCCTTTAAAGAGACAGATGACACACTCACTTAGGCCCATATTTATTCTTTTTTAGTGCTGCATTTGCACCGCTTTTTGATGCAAAAACAGCGCAAACTTGCAAAGTACAAATGTATTTTGCAAGTTTGTGCTGCTTTTGCATAAAAAAAAGACGCAAATGCGGCGCTAAAAAAGTATAAATATGGACCTTAATCTCTCAGGATGCATCTGTGCTTTACAACTTTTCTCTTGCAGTTTTCCTTCCAAATCACGCAACCCGTTCACCACAAATACAGTCCAATTATTTCTCAATCCTCATTCACTCAGTCATTCCAGTCCTCCATTCTATAGGCTCATCAAAAAACAACAAGAACAACAGGTAGTTCAGAAAGTAGATTTAACCGGTTCTGTGCCTTGGACGAGATGATCTCGTCCAAGGCTACAGTTCCCCTGTGCCTTGGACGAGATCATCTCGTCCATGGCACAGGGGAACTTGGGGGCGCGCTAGCGTGCCCCCCGTGCACCCCCCTCCCCCCCCCAAGTCGGGGATGGAAGGGGAAGACCTTCCCCTTCCACCCCCACCCCTCCACCCCCCCCTGTGACATCAGCGCGCGAGCGCGCGCTGATTTGTCACAGGGGCCTCCCTAGTCGCGCTGGAAGCTCTGCTTCCAGCGCGATTGAAAAAGAAATGCAAAAGCATTTCTCTTTCAATCACTGGGAGGCCTGGAGGGGCTTCAAAGGGAAGGAAAAGTATTTCCTTCCCTTTGAAGTCCCTCTGAGGGTTTCAAAAGCCGGATTGCTTGCAATCCGGCTTTTGAAACCCCACTAGACACCAGGGATTTTTTTTTTTTTTTCTGTTATTGACAAAAGGGAGCGACCCCTTGGGCAAGGGTCGCTCCCAGGGGGGACATATTTTCGGGAAGGCCTTTTCTGCCCCCCCTGGGGGCAGAAACCTCTAGGCACCAGGGACCATTTTTTTTTTTTTTATGTTTAATTTTTTTTTTTTTTTGGTGGGGAGCGACCCCTTAGGCAAGGGTCGCTCCCCTTGGGGGGACATTATATTTTGGCCATTTCTGCCCCCCTTGGGGGCAGATTGGCCTATTTTGATGAGGCCAATCTGCCCCCAAGGGGGGTAGAAACCACTAGACACCAGGGATTTTTTTTATTTTTTATTGTTATTGACAAAAGGGAGCGACCCCTTGGGCAAGGGTCGCTCCCAGGGGGAGCATATTTTCGGGAAGGCCTTTTCTGCCCCCAGGGGGGGCAGAAACCTCTAGGCACCAGGGACCATTTTTTTTTTTTTTTTTTTTTTTTATGTTTCATTTTTTTTTTTTGGTGGGGAGCGACCCCTTAGGCAAGGGTCGCTCCCCTTGGGGGAAAATTATATTTTGGCCATTTCTGCCCCCCTTGGGGGCAGATTGGCCTATTTTGATGAGGCCAATCTGCCCCCAAGGGGGGTAGAAACCACTAGACACCAGGGAGTTTTTTCTTTGCGTTTTTTCTTTTTCTTAGGCAAGGGTCGCTCCCTGGGGGGGAGGGCAATTTATTTTAGGCCATTTCTGCCCCCAGGGGGGGCAGAAACCTCTAGGCGCCAGGGCAATTTTTTTTTTTGTGTTTTTTTTTTGTTGTTGTTTCTTTTTTTAGAGATGGAGAGCGACCCATCAGGCAAGGGTTGCTCCCCTGGGGGGCAAATTGTATTTAGGCCATTTCTGCCCCCCTGGGGGCAGATTGGCCGATTTTAGGTCAATCCCCCAAGGGGGCAGAAACCACTAGGCGCCTGGGATTTGTTTTTTGGCGCCAATGTCACGCAGGGGGAGCGACCCAGTAGGCAAGGGTCGCTCCCGGGGGGGGGGCAAATTTATTTTAGGCCATTTCTGCCCCCCCTGGGGGGCAGATCGCCCTATTATTAGGCCGAACTGCCCCCAGGGGGGGGCAGAACCCTCTAGGCGCCAGGGCAATTTTTTTTTTTGTGTTTTTTTTTTGTTGTTTCTTTTTTTAGAGATGGGGAGCGACCCATCAGGCAAGGGTCGCTCCCCTGGGGGGCAAATTGTATTTAGACCATTTCTGCCCCCCTGGGGGCAGATTGGCCGATTTTAGGTCAATCTGCCCCCAAGGGGGCAGAAACCACTAGGCACCGGGGATTTGTTTTTTGGCGCCAGTGTCACGCAGGGGAAGCGACCCCATAGGCAAGGGTCGCTCCCGGGGGGGGTGGGGTTTGGGGGGGCAAATTTATTTTAAGCCATTTCTGCCCCCCCTGGGGGCAGTTCGGCCTATTATTAGGCCGAACTGCCCCCAGAGGGGGGGGCAGAACCCTCTAGGCACCAGGGCAAATTATTATTTTTTTTTTTTTTTTTGTTTGTTTGTTTTTTCGAGATGGGGAGCGACCCATCAGGCAAGGGTCGCTCCCCTGGGGGGCAAATTGTATTTAGGCCATTTCTGCCCCCCTTGGGGGGAGATTGGCCGATTTTAGGTCAATCTGCCCCCAAGGGGGCAGAAACCACTAGGCACCTGGGATTTGTTTTTTGGCGCCAATGTCACGCAGGGGGAGCGACCCCGTAGGCAAGGGTCGCTCGGGGGGGGGGTGGGGACTGTGGGGGGGACAATTTTTTTTTACGCCATTTCTGCCCCCGGGGGGGGGGGCAGAACCCTCAGGGCACCAGGGCAAATTTTTTTGTTGTGTTTTTTTTTTTTTCGAGATGGGGAGCGACCCATCAGGCAAGGGTCGCTCCCCTGGGGGGGCAAATTTTATTTAGGCCATTACTGCCCCCCTGGGGGGCAGATTGGCCGATTTTAGGTCAATCTGCCCCCAAGGGGGCAGAAACCACTAGGCACCTGGGATTTGTTTTTTGGCGCTAATGTCATGCAGGGGGAGCGACCCCGTAGGCAGGGGTTGTTCCCGGGCAGGGGCAGGGGGGGCTTGGGGGGTCAAATTTATTTTAGGGCATTTCTGCCCCCCCCCCCTCCCGGGGCCGGCTGAGTTAGAGGCCAAACTCCACAGGTAGGCACTTTGCAAAAAACACCTCTGTTTTCTGTGAAAAAATATGTTCTGTCCACGTTGTGTTTTGGGCCATTTCCTTTCGTGGGCGCTAGGCCTACCCACAGAAGTGAGGTACCATTTTTATCGAGAGACTTAGGGGAATGCTGGGTGGAAGGAAATTTGTGGCTCCTCTCAGATTCTAGAACTTTCTGCCACAGAAATGTGAGGAACATGTGTTTTTTTAGCCAAATTTTGAGGTTTGCAAAGGATTCTGAGTAACAGAACCTGGTCTGAGCCCCACAAGTCACCCCATCTTGGATTCCCCTAGGTCTCTAGTTTTCAGAAATGCACAGGTTTGGTAGGTTTCCCTAGGTGCCGGCTGAGCTAGAGGCCAAAATCTGCAGGTAGGCACTTTGCAAAAAACACCTCTGTTTTCTTCCAAAATTTTGGATGTGTCCACGTTGCGCTTTGGGGTGTTTCCTGTCGCCGGCGCTAGGCCTACCCACACAAGTGAGGTATCATTTTTATCGGGAGACTTGGGGGAACGCTGGGTGGAAGGAAATTTGTGGCTCCTCTCAGATTCCAGAACTTTCTGCCACAGAAATGTGAGGAACATGTGTTTTTTTAGCCAAATTTTGAGGTTTGCAAAGGATTCTGGGTAACAGAACCTGGTCCGAGCCCCGCAAGTCACCACTCCTTGGATTCCCCTAGGTCTCTAGTTTTCAGAAATGCACAGGTTTGGTAGGTTTCCCTAGGTGCCGGCTGAGCTAGAGGCCAAAATCTACAAGTAGGCACTTCACAAAAAAACACCTCTGTTTTCTTCCAAAATTTTGGATGTGTCCACGTTGCGCTTTGGGGTGTTTCCTGTCGCGGGCGCTAGGCCTACCCATGCAAGTGAGGTATCATTTTCATCGGGAGACTTGGGGGAACGCTGGGTGGAAGGAAATTTGTTGCTACTCCCAGATTCCAGAACTTTCTGCCACAGAAATGTGAGGAACATGTGTTTTTTTAGCCAAATTTTGAGGTTTGCAGAGGATTCTGGGTAACAGAACCTGGTCTGAGACCCGCAAGTCACCCCATCTTGGATTCCCCTAGGTCTCTAGTTTTCAGAAATGCACAGGTTTGGTAGGTTTCCCTAGGTGCCGGCTGAGCTAGAGGCCAAAATCTACAGGTAGGCACTTCGCAAAAAACACCTCTGTTTTCTTCCAAAATTTTGGATGTGTCCACGTTGCGCTTTGGGGTGTTTCCTGTCGCGAGCGCTAGGCCTACCCACACAAGTGAGGTATCATTTTTATCGGGAGACTTGGGGGAACGCTGGGTGGCAGAAAATTTGTGGCTCCTCCCAGATTCCAGAACTTTCTGCCACAGAAATGTGAGGAACATGTGTTTTTTTAGCCAAATTTTTAGGTTTGCAAAGGATTCTGGGTAACAGAACCTGGTCCGAGCCCCGCAAGTCACCCCATCTTGGATTCCCCTAGGTCTCTAGTTTTCAGAAATGCACAGGTTTGGTAGGTTTCCCTAGGTGCCGGCTGAGCTAGAGGCCAAAATCTACAGGTAGGCACTTCGCAAAAAACACCTCTGTTTTCTTCCAAAATTTTGGATGTGTCCACGTTGCGCTTTGGGGTGTTTCCTGTCGCGAGCGCTAGGCCTACCCACACAAGTGAGGTATCATTTTTATCGGGAGACTTGGGGGAACGCTGGGTGGCAGGAAATTTGTGGCTCCTCCCAGATTCCAGAACTTTCTGCCACAGAAATATGAGGAACATGTGTTTTTTTAGCCAAATTTTTAGGTTTGGAAAGGATTCTGGGTAACAGAACCTGGTCCGAGCCCCGCAAGTCACCCCATCTTGGATTCCCCTAGGTCTCTAGTTTTCAGAAATGCACAGGTTTGGTAGGTTTCCCTAGGTGCCGGCTGAGCTAGAGGCCAAAATCTACAGGTAGGCACTTCGCAAAAAACACCTCTGTTTTCTTCCAAAATTTTGGATGTGTCCACGTTGCACTTTGGGGTCTTTCCTGTCGCGGGCGCTAGGCCTACCCACACAAGTGAGGTATAATTTTTATCGGGAGACTTGGGGGAACGCTGGGTGGAAGGAAATTTGTGGCTCCTCTCAGATTCCAGAACTTTCTGCCACAGAAATTTGAGGAACATGTGTTTTTTTAGCCAAATTTTGAGGTTTGCAAAGGATTCTGGGTTACAGAACCTGGTCCGAGCCCCGCAAGTCACCCCTCCTTGGATTCCCCTAGGTCTCTAGTTTTCAGAAATGCACAGGTTTGGTAGGTTTCTTTAGGTGCCGGCTGAGCTAGAGGCCAAAATCTACAGGTAGGCACTTCGCAAAAAACACCTCTGTTTTCTTCCAAAATTTTGGATGTGTCCACGTTGCGCTTTGGGGTGTTTCCTGTCGCCGGCGCTAGGCCTACCCACACAAGTGAGGTATCATTTTTATCGGGAGACTTGGGGGAACGCTGGGTGGAAGGAAATTTGTGGCTCCTCTCAGATTCCAGAACTTTCTGCCACAGAAATGTGAGGAACATGTGTTTTTTTAGCCAAATTTTGAGGTTTGCAAAGGATTCTGGGTAACAGAACCTGGACCGAGCCCTGCAAGTCACTCCTCCTTGGATTCCCCTAGGTCTATAGTTTTCAGAAATGCACGGGTTTGGTAGGTTTCCCTAGGTGCCGGCTGAGCAAGAGGCCAAAATCTACAGGTAGGCACTTCGCAAAAAACACCTCTGTTTTCTTCCAAAATTTTGGATGTGTCCACGTTGCGCTTTGGGGTGTTTCCTGTCGCCGGCGCTAGGCCTACCCACACAAGTTAGGTATCATTTTTATCGGGAGACTTGGGGGAACGCTGGGTGGAAGGAAATTTGTGGCTCCTCTCAGATTCCAGAACTTTCTGCCACAGAAATGTGAGGAACATGTGTTTTTTTATCCAAATTTTGAGGTTTGCAAAGGATTCTGGGTAACAGAACCTGGTCCGAGCCCCGCAAGTCACCCCTCCTTGGATTCCCCTAGGTCTCTAGTTTTCAGAAATGCACAGGTTTGGTAGGTTTCCCTAGGTGCCGGCTGAGCTAGAGGCCAAAATCTACAGGTAGGCACTTCGCAAAAAACACCTCTGTTTTCTTCCAAAATTTTGGATGTGTCCACGTTGCGCTTTGGGGTGTTTCCTGTCGCGGGTGCTAGGCCTACCCACGCAAGTGAGGTATCATTTTTATCGGGAGACTTGGGGGAACGCTGGGTGGAAGGAAATTTGTGGCTCCTCTCAGATTCCAGAACTTTCTGCCACAGAAATGTGAGGAACATGTGTTTTTTTAGCCAAATTTTGAGGTTTGCAAAGGATTCTGGGTAACAGAACCTGGTCCGAGCCCCGCAAGTCACCCCATCTTGGATTCCCCTAGGTCTCTAGTTTTCAGAAATGCACAGGTTTGGTAGGTTTCCCTAGGTGCCGGCTGAGCTAGAGACCAAAATCTACAGGTAGGCACTTCGCAAAAAAACACCTCTGTTTTCTTCCAAAATTTTGGATGTGTCCACGTTGCGCTTTGGGGTGTTTCCTGTCGCGGGCGCTAGGCCTACCCACACAAGTGAGGTATCATTTTTATCGGGAGACTTGGGGGAACGCTGAGTGGAAGGAAATTTGTGGCTCCTCTCAGATTCCAGAACTTTCTGCCACAGAAATGTGAGGAGCATGTGTTTTTTTAGCCAAATTTTGAGGTTTGCAAAGGATTCTGGGTAACAGAACCTGGTCCGAGCCCCGCAAGTCACCCCTCCTTGGATTCCCCTAGGTCTCTAGTTTTCAGAAATGCACAGGTTTGGTAGGTTTCCCTAGGTGCCGGCTGAGCTAGAGGCCAAAATCTACAGGTAGGCACTTCGCAAAAAACACCTCTGTTTTCTTCCAAAATTTTGGATGTGTCCACGTTGCGCTTTGGGGTGTTTCCTGTCGCGGGCGCTAGGCCTACCCACGCAAGTGAGGTATCATTTTTATCGGGAGACTTGGGGGAACGCTGGGTGGAAGGAGATTTGTGGCTCCTCTCAGATTCCAGAACTTTCTGCCACAGAAATGTGAGGAACATGTGTTTTTTTAGCCAAATTTTGAGGTTTGCAAAGGATTCTGGGTAACAGAACCTGGTCCGAGCCCCGCAAGTCACCCCATCTTGGATTCCCCTAGGTCTCTAGTTTTCAGAAATGCACAGGTTTGGTAGGTTTCCCTAGGTGCCGGCTGAGCTAGAGACCAAAATCTACAGGTAGGCACTTCGCAAAAAAACACCTCTGTTTTCTTCCAAAATTTTGGATGTGTCCACGTTGCGCTTTGGGGTGTTTCCTGTCGCGGGCGCTAGGCCTACCCACACAAGTGAGGTATCATTTTTATCGGGAGACTTGGGGGAACGCTGAGTGGAAGGAAATTTGTGGCTCCTCTCAGATTCCAGAACTTTCTGCCACAGAAATGTGAGGAACATGTGTTTTTTTAGCCAAATTTTGAGGTTTGCAAAGGATTCTGGGTAACAGAACCTGGTCTGAGCCCTGCAAGTCACCCCTCCTTGGATTCCCCTAGGTCTCTAGTTTTCAGAAATGCACAGGTTTGGTAGGTTTCCCTAGGTGCCGGCTGAACTAGATGCCAAAATCTGCAGGTAGGCACTTCGCAAAAAACACCTCTGTTTTCTTTCGAAAAAATGGGATGTGTCCACGTTGCGTTTTGGGGCGTTTTCTTTCGCGGGCGCTATGCCTACCCACACAAGTGAGGTATCATTTTTATCGGGAGACTTGGGGGAACATAGATTAGCAAAACAAGTGCTATTGCCCCTTGTCTTTCTCTACATTTTTTCCTTCCAAATATAGGAGAGTGTGTAAAAAAGACATCTATTTGAGAAATTCCCTATAATTCACATGCTAGTATGGTCACCCCGGAATTCAGAGATGTGCAAATAACCACTGCTCCTCAACACCTTATCTTGTGCCCTTTTTGGAAATGCAAAGGTTTTCTTGATAGCAATTTTTTACTCTTTATATTTCAGCAAATGAATTGCTGTATACCCGGTATAGAATGAAAACGCACTGCAGGGTGCAGCTCATTTATTGGCTCTGGGTTCCTCGGGTTCTTGATGAACCTACAAGCCCTATTTATCCCCGCAACCAGAGGAGTCCAGCAGACGTAACAGTATATTGCTTTCCATAATCTGACATTGCAGGGAAAAGTTACAGAGTAAAACGTAGAGAAAAATTGTTGTTTTTTTCACCTCAATTTCAATATTTAGCTTTTTCAGCTGTTATTTTCTGTAGGAAACCCTTGTAGGATCTACACAAATGACCCCTTGCTGAATTCAGAATTTTGTCTACTTTTCAGAAATGGTTAGGTTTCTGGGATCCAGCATTGGTTTCATGCCCATTCCTGTCACTGACTGGAAGGAGGCTGAAAGCACAAAAAATTGCAAAAATGGGGTATGCCCCAGTAAAATGCCAAAATTGTGTTGAAAAATGGGGTTTTCTGATTCAAGTCTGCCTGTTCCTGAAAGCTAGGAAGCTGCTGAGTTTAGCACTGTAAACCCTTTGTTGATGCCATTTTCAGGAGGAAATCCACAAGCCTTCTTCTGCAGCCACTTTTTCAATTTTTTTTGAAAAAAACGAAATGTTCACTGTATTTTGGCCAATTTCTTGGCCTCCTTCAAGGGAACCCACAAAGTGTGGGTACCTCTAGAATCCCTAGGATGTTGGAAAAAAAGGACACAAATTTGGCTTGGTTAGCTTATGTGAACAAAAAGTTATGAGGGCCTAAGTGCGAACTGCCCCAAATAGGCAAAAAAAGGCCTGGCACAGGAGGGCGAAAAGGCCTGGCAGCGAAGGGGTTAAAGGGCCATATTTATACTTTTTGACGCAAAACTGCGCTGCCGCAGTTTTGCGTCAAAAAACGTACTGCCGGCTAACGCCATTTCGTAGCACCGTGCGGGCGTCAAATTTATACTTTGATGCACAGCGGCGCAATCAACAGGTGGGAGTCATTATTTTTTACGCACATCGCGGCATCAAGTCGTAAAGGAAAACGACGTTAACGCGGCGGAAATGACTGTGGGTCGATTTACGACACCGCAACCCGGATATGCGCTGTTTTTTGACGCAATAGCGTAAAAAAAAAACGCGAACACTGGAAGTGCACCAGAGGAGAGCCAAAATGGATCCCAGATGCCACTACAGACCCCAGGAAGATGACAGCAGACCAGGAACCAGCCTGGACGATCCATACAAGAACCAGGACATTTATAGAAAGAAAAGAAAGTGTCGCTTCAGTGTGGAGGAGCAGGAAATCCTGGTTACAGAGGTGACGGAACACCAGCACCAACTGTTTATCACCTCAAAGTTGCCAATCAGTAGGAGAGAGGCCATATGGCAACAAATTGTTGACAAGATCAACAGTGTGGCTGAAGTACGCAGGACTGTCACCGAGTGTAAGAAACGCTGGCATGACTGCAAACGTAGGACAAAGGAAAAAATGGCCAGGAACAGGAAGGCAGCACTGCAGACTGGAGGTGGGAGTCCAGCACACCAGGAGGCCCTGGACCACATGGAGGAGATGGTCGCAGCCGTCATCCCTGAGGACATCGTCACAGGGATTCAAGGACAGGACAGCGCAGACTACCACAAGACAACACACATGCAGGGTAAGTCGCATGGGGAAATAAAATACAATAATGTTGACTGTAAGCAGGGGGGGTAATACCTACTACACATTGCATGTAAGTCATTATATACATGGAGTGGCATGGGTAAAGGGGCACCGCAGGGGGGCATGGCCTGCACAGACAGAAGCTGGGGCACAACATTACACTACACCAACAACAGTCCTTTGGGGGCATGCTGTCATGCCAACAATGGAGCAAAGGGAAAGCCTCGATAGGAGGGAAGGCCACTACGTCAAACTTACATCCTTGCACTCGTCATCCAACATATCTCCTACATTAACTAGGGCCCTATTAGCAATCCTCTAGCCAAAACGACAACTACAATGTAACTGCCACAACAGTTGACACTACCACCTCTGATCTGTGTGCAGCTCAAGTAGCCAATGGCAGTAACCTCCCCATGGAACATACATACCTAAATTAGGGGGTGAGGATGACATCTGCAACAATCTCCTGAAACAAGACAAAGGCCCCAGTACACGCAAATGTCAATGCCCATAGGTGTCACAAACATCAGCCAATGTAAACAACAATAGGAGTGACACAGCACTAAGGACACACCCATGCTGCATATGTCACGGTCCTTCCTGTGCCTGGCAAACAAGGCAACATCACAAAAGTCATACTGCTCAGACAACAGCATTGAGGAGGGGACACATGGAACTGGTCACTGAAATACACCTGCACAGTCAGAGGGGGAAATAGGAAACTGATACGACTATCAGGGCAATCCAATGTAACACACATTAACAATATCAACATCCATATCACATCATAACATTGCCATGCATAGTATATGCTACATGTCAATTACATTTAAGTCACTGTGAACGATCAGGGATTGGGGCAGGTCCAGAGAGTCAATTGTGTTGCCAGGACCATCAGAACACCCACAGCCAGTGAAAGGTCTCACCATGAGAATGGATATACACGGAGGGTCGAGTAGGACAAAAAGGTGGCTATTCTCTATTTGGTATAAAGCAACACCTAGAGGCGATAAGGCTGACAAGTCTGATAACTCAATAACATAAATGTGACACACAGGTGGGCCATAGGCCTATAACAATGCTTATCTGAAGGACAGCGGATACCAATACCAAACAAGATCACAAAGTGAATTCATCAAAAGGCAGGCACGTCACGTCAAAATTGTCACAACACAGACACACTAATTGTACCCTGTTTCATTGCAGAGGAAGATGGATCACTTGCTGATATGCCTGTCCCAGATTTCCCTGATGACATGGATGACGAGCCCATAAACATTCCCCAGGAGACCATCCAAAAGGTCCTTGAAACCCTCCAGACCCCAACTTCAGTCACAAGGAGGAGCACAGAACAAGCAGCCATCACAGAAGAACCACCCACCACCCAAATTGCAAGACCTGCCAGCTCCAATACAGCTGAGGACTCTGACGACACTGGCACCAGCTTTGAAAGAACTGTAGTTGGAGTACAGCGGGAGCTGGCCAAGGAGGTGTGGGTGGGGATGCAAACTATGGCAGCCAGCCTTGAGGGGGTGCGCTCGTGCTTGATGTCATCTGCAGATCAGGCAGCAGCTATGCAAGCCCTAACATCCATACTGCAAGGACTACACAAAACTGTCAAGGAATTCACCACTGCAGTAAGGGAGTTGCCACAACACCTCGCACCCCAAACCTTCCACTGCATGCATGAATGCAATCATGACTCCCTCAGGGCCGACCTGGCTGCCTACCATCGTGATGTGGCTGCTATCCTCAAAAACCAGCAGACCCTCCTTGCTGCAGTACTGCCCTTAAGACCTTCACAGGGAGCAGCGACCGGGATGTCTGACTCCACGTCTTCTAACACTGAGTTGTGTGTTGCCCCTTCACAACCAACAACAACAAGGACAAAGCAGGTACACACATCAGAAGAAGAAGACATGGAACAGATCACATTCACACGGAAGAGTACCCGGAAGCGCTAGTCCCTGCACCATGGCCTACTTTGACCAAGGTCCTACGTTTTGTCAAATGCCAGTCTTACTACAACTATACTCAATGACTGTTCTGCTAACCACTGTATAACTTGTCAGCATTGCCAGTGAATGTCTCTCTCTTACTAATCGGCAAATCCTGTCCCTCTGCACTGTCTGTAACATCACCCCAGCATGTCAGGAGCATTATCCACACCCCTTTTGTAGGATCACCATGTAAGATTGCAGTAGAACGGACTCAGCAAACATGGAAAATGTACATATTGCACTACAGCACCTATCAATAAATTGCACTTGCACACCAAATATGTCTCTGTGTAATTTGACACATCAACTGTGCAGTAGAAAACACAAATGTGCCTGTGTGACAACCATGTAGCTTGTCAATACAACTGTCCTGACATCATGTAGTCAGATACATCTGTGCAGTGGCCAGGATTGCATCATAGCCTGCCCATCCTGAGGAGAATAACTGATGAAGGGAGAAACCACACACAATCATGCTGTGTTGTACAGAATAATGCTTCATCAAGAGAAATCAAAGTCAACTAATAGTGGCTGATAAATGTTGTCACCATGCATTACTAACACATTGAATTATGCAGTCTAATCTAAGCAAACACTACAAAACACAGCATCAATCAACCTTTTTGAGTAAACATCCAAATAGGTAATCATGCTGAATGTTAGCACAAATGATCAATGTCAGTTATGAAGACAAGAAGACAAGAGTGTTAACAAGACCTCATCTTCAAAGATGTCCCTGAACATCACACTGCAGTCCGACCTAAAAATTTCCCCACAATACCAAGGGGGTCATTCTGACTTTGGTGGGCGGCGGAGGCCGCCCGCCAAAGTCCCGCCGTCAGAATACCACTGCGCGGTCAAAAGACCGCTGCGGTAATTCTGAGTTTCCCGCTGGGCTGGCGGGCGACCGCCAGAAGGCCGCCCGCCAGCCCAGCGGGAAACCCCCTTCCATGAGGATGCCGGCTCCGAATGGAGCCGGCGGAGTGGAAGGGGTGCGACGGGTGCAGTTGCACCCGTCGCGATTTTCAGTGTCTGCTTGGCAGACACTGAAAATCTTGGTGGGGCCCTGTTAGGGGGCCCCTGCAGTGCCCATGCCATTGGCATGGGCACTGCAGGGGCCCCCAGGGGCCCCACGACACCCGTTACCGCCATCCTGTTCCTGGCGGCGAAAACCGCCAGGAACAGGATGGCGGTAAGGGGGTCGGAATCCCCATGGCGGCGCTGCAAGCAGCGCCGCCATGGAGGATTCCCCAGGGCAGCGGGAAACCGGCGGGACACCGCCGGTTTCCCGTTTCTGACCGTGGCTGTACCGCCGCAGTCAGAATGCCCATGGATGCACCGCCAGCCTGTTGGCGGTGCATCCGCGGTCCCCGGCGGGTCGGAATGACCCCCCAAGTCTGGAAGCACACTTTGTGACGTAGAAAACATACTCATCGACACAAATCCTTTGTGATCCATGTCAACTCCGATTGGTGGTTCTAACAAATGGTGGATACTTACCAAGGTAGCACAGGGGTAGCTGCCATTTTACACCTCAGTTTGTTTTGGTTTGTAGCATAGGACACAAATGTCATGGAACACAAATGTCATGGAACAACAATCACCTACACTGATGGCAAGGCCATGATCAAGTAGCAGTTAACACATAATGCAAAGGGTTATCTATATATTTATTCATAACTAATCACACCAGAGGCAACTAAGGGAAAAGTCATACCTACACTAATCTAACCTGACTACTCATTACCCACAACTGTCCCTAACTAACCTAAGCTAAACTTACTCTACACATATAACGAATCGATCTAAACATCAACCCCCGCCCACCATTATGAGACAGGACACATGCAGGACAACACATACTAACCTACACACATACTATACTATCCTAAACAATCATATATTTTTTTGTAAATTCTTTTTATTTTTTTAAATTTTTTTTCTTTTTCTTTATTTTTTAAACACACAGGAACCCCAACATTGACCCCCACCCACCCACACACACACTTAATAATGAAAAGCAGAAAGAATCAGGAACCCCACCCTCCTCCCTAACACTAACTAAGCTAACAACCTATACTAACCTAACAATAATCCCCCAAGCCCACTAATCATGATAACAAGGAAAGAGGAGGGAGGGGAGGGAATTATGTACATTGAACATATCAGTCCTAGAGGTTGGCCCTCCGGAGGGTCCGCCTGATAGACCTGACCCGCTTCTTGATGTAGGCGACATCCTGGCTAAGCTTGTCCATCTTCCTCATAAATTTGTCCATTTTGCGTTCCAAAGCCTGGAATGCCGCAGGGTCAGTTAAAGGTGCTGCTGCTGTTTGGGTCCCGGCAGAGGTGCTCTGTGTGGGTGTTGAGCCTAGCCCACTGGACTGTCCTGCAGCTGTCACACTGCTGGGTCCTGGTTGTGCTGCAGAGGCAGGGACAACTGTCCCCTCTGTGGCTGGGGCCACTTGGGGAGAACCGGTGGTTGTGGTGGTGGTGGCTGTAGAGGGCAACGTTGGGCCACCCTGTGGTGAAGCCCACCATGCTCCGGAGGCCCGATCCAACTGGTATTTACGGGCCATCCGTCGGAACCCCGACTGCACCTGCAGGATGTGTCGGTACCTCATGGCCCGCCTCTCAAATTCATGCCTCTGTGTGGCACTCATGTTTGCAGCTGTGAAGACAAAGGGCAACCATTTACCATAGGAACTGCATTATGTGGAATAGCACAAGTGGTCAATCTGACAATACATTTACTGTACTTGTAACAGCTCATATCACCATACAGATCATTGAAAGTCTCAGAGGAAGTACATGGGAAGCCTGCATACAAAGGTCATCTCACACATAGCATATACAATAATCTACATGATGGGTAAGAACTGGCAATAACTTGTCATCAAAGTACTTACAGTTGCAGCTAACAATCATGCTGCACCTCCTCCGCCTATTGCCTGGACTACATATGTCAGTGTATGTGATAACAATCACAAACTTCAAGGTCTGCAATTTGTAATGGGATTTGCTAGTATAGAAATCATGTGCCATAACTGAGTGTGTACACTAGGTTCAAAACCATATTTCATATAATCACAAGTATGTGTAACATACTGGTTGCTTCAGTCCTAGGTACCCTATTCACAAACCCATGCCTGTCTTTGAGGGGGGATGGGAAGAACAACAAACAATCCCAAAATAGATGCCGAGTGTATAGAAAGCTCAACATGCTTTTGCCTCCACACACACACCACCAGTGAAGGGCTATCAACAAATTGGAGTCAGCTAAACCTTGTCCTATCCAAGGTCCACACATGTCAAAATGTACTGACCTAGGCCAACATCACATACTTCCAGTGAGGCATATTTTTCTACAGACACAGAGGAGCAAGAACACCCATGATCATGAATAGCATGCACACCTAGGCCATTGCACTCTAGTCCCACACACTTCTAGTACAACTTGTGGAAGTACATGCTCCCGGAAGATCCAACCTACAGTGTACTCAGTACATCGGTTAATAGGGAAGCAGCAGATTTTAGACAAGCCATTTGCAGAAGCTATCTAGGAGAATGTCAGTCTGACATGCAGACTCAGTCCGAGACGAGTCCCAGTGCAACTCTTAAAGTAACTAGTGTATTCCACATGACTCATCCCATTTCCCATAGCGGGCCCTACAGGAATGGCCTACAGACCCAAGATCAGACAAATGGATAAGCATAAGTCAACTCAAAATCAAGTGATAACTGAAATCCCACTAATGGAACAAGACTAATGATTGGGCAGCGCATCAAACCTTGCAATCTGTTCAACACACAGTAGTCTATCACACATCACCAGCAAACACAAAACATACCACACATGTCAACGCTCACTGTAGGTGTCAGGGTCCTCAAAACGAGCCACCTCTCCCACTGTGTACGGTGCAGGTCCACCTGTAAAGCATGGAAGAAAGAATATGCTCAGAATCCGTGCACTGACAAACAATTTCAAATACAAACACAATGTGATAATCTGACATGAGTAATGAAACACTTTCACACATGCTCATACTGCATGGAATAATTCCTGTGCAACATTTACATAGGATGGGTCTCCTGCTACAGTTACACACACTTCTACACAAATGCAGTGGCCCGGACTGTCATGTGGTGGCAAACATGCACCTCCATTAGTGTGCAGCAACAATATAGGTGTGTATTCATCTCATCATGTGCATCCAAGAGAGACATCCAAAAGCTGGTTACTTGAGGACTGCATGACCTGTCAAACAGCCTATGTGGTCATGACACATTTGTGACAGTTAGGTACATGGTACAGAGGGCCAGGTACTTTGGCAATACCTCATGTTGTTACAGTTTCATAAATTGATGTTTCCAAACAATGGTGATTGGCACCAAACATAGATGTTTGTACCCTAGTCCATACCTTTGGACTGCCATCCCTATTCGGATTTTGGCACAAGTGACAATAAATACCTGTCTAATATGTTAGCTGAGGGCACCTGAGTCCTTTACAAATATGGTTTATGTTCAGATCTGGCATGTATCAATAAAATGTGAAGGAGCACATTTATCACGAACAGGCATGGCACTTCCGTGAACACTTTCCGTACACACTAACCAGACACACATGTGACATATGTGTGGGCAACATTGCTAATTTCAATTGACGTGAAGCCAGCACTCATTTTCAGCATCATGTAGGATTTCAAATGTCAGTCTAGCTATAGCGTCAACATATGTAGGTATGATGTTACTACATCCATACTTCACTGACTATTGTGACCTGTAGAGTCCTGATTGCCTCATTAATGTGTCGCTTGTCTGACACAAAGGCGGCACTACATTACATTCTGCTACAAGCAACCTGTATGTGTGGAAAACATGAGCTGCCTGACTGCTAACATTTGTCATCCTTTACATAGTGCGTCAATTACCCTGTATGTTTCCCTAACATTACACACAGTCAGATACTTATCTGGCAGATTGGGTACCAATCATCACATGTCACTACACAGCTTTAAATTGTGCACATTTACATGATCTGTACTCACCAACATGGCCACCAATCCTGATTCCCAGGTGGTCCAGCAGATCTTGCTCCCTGGAGATCAGGTCAGCCCAGCTGTGCTTCAATTGATGGTCTTTCCGTTGGCTCCCATACAGACGCACCAAGTGATGGCGCACCTTCCCCCACCTGACTTTTCGGGCCTCCGTGTGATACCCCTGTATCACCCTACCCCCAGCCTCAAGCATAAGTGGGAGGAAATGGCAAACCAGCCATATAAACCCCCCCAATTCCTCCTCACCCATCCTGGAAAGCCGTGGCCTACCAGACATTTAAGCACTGAAAAAGGGGAAAAAGTAGTAGAAAAAAAGAAAAGGGGGAAATGGGGAAAGTTAGAGTGAGGAAATACAAAGAAAACTTAACAAATAGAAGAGCCCAACTATCCCCTATATCACAGTACCCACAACAGACTCCCACAGACAATAAATACAACACTGGACTGGACAAATTTATACAACACAGACTCAGACAGTATTCTACAACAATATATTGATGACAAAACAACAAGTAAGATGGCACTCTGGACACAAAAGCACTAATACACAGGACAACACTTTGCACACAGCCACACAGTCTAGAATAATCACAGACTGCAAAGTGAAAGTGAAAGTACACCCACTGTACAGAATCTGTAAACAGGATATCCTATTACATCACATCCTGCATAACATGGCCGCCGTTTTTTTCCATTATGCGTCATATTTTCACGCATACAGGTTGTGCGTCATATTTTTTGATGCACAGGAGTGCAGATAATGCAGAGTCAAAATATTTTTCATATTTGGGAATTAATATTTGTTTGCGGCATATTTTACAGTTCTAGAGGTGAAAATTAAGCCGCAGCCAATTATGATATCTATTTATGAACAATATTTTTGACTCTGCATTATTTGCACTCCTGTGCGTCAAAAATTATGACGCACAAGCTGTATGCGTGAAAATATGACGCATTATGACAAATATGTATTTCATTTGTGTAGGAAAGTACCATCTTGCCTGGCATGTTACCCCCATTTTTTCACTGTATATATGTTGTTTTAGTTGTATGTGTCATTGGGACCCTGCCAGCCAGGGCCCCAGTGCTCATAAGTGTGCCTGAATGTGTTACCTGTGTTATGACTAACTGTCTCACTGAGGCTCTGCTATCCAGAACCTCAGTGGTTATGCTCTCTCATTTCTTTCCAAATTGTCACTAACAGGCTAGTGACCAATTTCACCAATTTACATTGGCATACTGGAACACCCTTATGATTCCCTAGTATATGGTACTGAGGTACCCAGGGTATTGGGGTTCCAGGAGATCCCTATGGGCTGCAGCATTTCTTTTGCCACCCATAGGGAGCTCTGACAATTCTTACACAGGCCTGCCACTGCAGCCTGAGTGAAATAATGCACACATTATTTCACAGCCATGTTTCACTGCACTTAAGTAACTTATAAGTCACCTATAAGTCTAACCTTTACTTAATAAAGGCTGGGTGCTAAGTTAATTAGTGTGTGGGCACCCTGGCACTAGCCAAGGTACCCCCACATTGTTCAGGGCAAATTTCCCGGACTTTGTGAGTGCGGGGACACCATTACACGCATGCACTACACATAGGTCACTACCTATGTGTAGCTTCACAATGGTAACTCCGAATATGGCCATGTAACATGTCTAAGATCATGGAATTGCCCCCTCTATGCCATCCTGGCATTGTTGGCACAATTCCATGATCCCACGGCTCTGTAGCACAGACCCTGGTACTGCCAAACTGCCTTTTCAGGGGTTTCACTGCAGCTGCTGCTGCTGCCAACTCCTCAGACAGGTTTCTGCCCTCCTGGGGTCCAGCCAGGCTTGGCCCAGGATGACAGAACAAAGGACTTCCTCAGAGAGAGGGTGTTGCACCCTCTCCCTTTGGCAAAAGGTGTTAAGGCAGGGGAGGTGTAGCCTCCCCCAGCCTCTGGAAATGCTTTCATGGGCACAGATGGTGCCCATTTCTGCAGAAGCCAGTCTACACCGGTTCAGGGACCCCTCAGCCCTGCTCTGGCGCGAAACTGGACAAAGGAAAGGGGAGTGACCACTCCCCTGACCTGCACCTCCCCTGGGAGGTGCCCAGAGCTCCTCCAGTGTGCTCCAGACCTCTGCCATCTTGGAAACAGAGGTGCTGCTGGCACACTGGACTGCTCTGAGTGGCCAGGGCCAGCAGGTGACGCCAGAGACTCCTTCTGATAGGCTCCTTCAGGTGTTGCTAGCCTATCCTCTCTCCTAAGTAGCCAAACCCTCTTTTCTGGCTATTTAGGGTCTCTGCTTTGGGGAATTCCTTAGATAACGAATGCAAGAGCTCATCAGAGTTCCTCTGCATCTCTCACTTCACCTTCTGCCAAGGAATCGACTGCTGACCGCGCTGGAAGCCTGCAAAACTGCAACAAAGTAGCAAAGACGACCACTGCAACTCTGTAACACTGATCCTGCCGCCTTCTCGACTGTTTTCCTGGTGGTGCATGCTGTGGGGGTAGTCTGCCTCCTCTCTGCACTAGAAGCTCTGAAGAAATCTCCCGTGGGTCGACGGAATCTTCACCCTGCAACCGCAGGCACCAAAGAACTGCATCACCAGTCCCCTGGGTCTCCTCTCAGCACGACGAGCGAGGTCCCTTGAATCCAGCAACTCTGTCCAAGTGACTCCCACAGTCCAGTGACTCTTCAGTCCAAGTTTGGTGGAGGTAAGTCCTTGCCTCCCCATGCCAGACTGCATTGCTGGGAACCGCGTCTTTTGCAGCTACTCCGGCCTCTGTGCAATTCCGGTGGAAATCCTTTGTGCACAGCCAAGCCTGGGTCCACGGCACTCTAACCTACATTGCACGGCTTTCTAAGTTGTCCTCCGGCGGTGTGGGACTCCTTTGTGCAACTTCAGGTGAGCACCATTTCACTCCTCTTCATAGTGCCTGTTCTGGCACTTTTGAGTGTGCTGCCTGCTTCTGAGAGGGCTTTTTGTCTTGCTGGGTGCCCCCTCTGTCCCCGACGCAATTGGCAACATCCTGGTCTCTCCTGGGCCACAGCAGCATCCAAAAACCCTAACCGCACGATTTACAGCTAGCAAGGCTTGTTGGCGGTCTTTCGGCGGGAAAAAACTTCTGCACAACTCTTCACAACGTGGGACATCCATCCTCCAAAGGGGAAGTTTCTAGCCCTTGTCGTTGCTGCAGAATCCTCAGCTTCTACTGTCCAGTAGCAGCTTCTTTGCACCCACACCTGGCATTTCCTGGGCATCTGCCCATCTCCGACTTGCTTGTGACTTTTGGACTTGGTCCCCTTGTTCCACAGGTACCCTCGCTTGGAAATCCATCGTTGTTGCATTGCTGGTTTGTGTCTTTCCTGCAGAATTCCCCTATCACGACTTCTGTGCTCTTTGGGGAACTTTAGTGCACTTTGCACTCACTTTTCAGGGTCTTGGGGTGGGCTATTTTTCTAACCCTCACTGTTTTCTTACAGTCCCAGCGACCCTCTACAAGGTCACATAGGTTTGGGGTCCATTCGTGGTTCGCATTCCACTTTTGGAGTATATGGTTTGTGTTGCCCCTATCCCTATGTGTCCCCATTGCATCCTATTGTAACTATACATTGTTTGCACTGTTTTCTAAGACTATACTGCATATTTTTGGTATTGTGTGCATATATCTTGTGTATATTTGCTATCCTCATACTGAGGGTACTCACTGAGATACTTTGGCATCTTGTCATAAAAATAAAGTACCTTTATTTTTAGTATATCTGTGTATTGTGTTTTCTTATGATATTGTGCAAGTGACACTAGTGGTACTGTAGGAGCTTCACTCGTCTCCTAGTTCAGCCTAAGCTGCTCTGCTAAGCTACCATTATCTATCAGCACTTAGAAAAGAAGTGAAAAGAGGAAATGCAAAACTTTTTGGTTAGGTGTACATACACTGAACTTGTTTTGTATATTTTTCTCTTATGATGAAAAGTACAGTGACAAAAGTGGTAGCCTATGTTGGAAGAATCCCCCTTTTTAAAATTAACTGTAGCCTATGCTGCTAGACACCCTATACACTAATAAGGGATACCTGAGCCTGGTGCAAGGTGTAAGTACCCCTTGGTACTCACTACAAGCCAGTCCAGCCTCCTACATTGGTTGTGCAGCAGTGGGATAAGTACTTTGCAACTACTTACCACTTTTGTCACTGTACTTTTCATCATAAGAGAAAAATATACAAAACAAGTTCAGTGTATGTACACCTAACCAAAAAGTTTTGCATTTCCTCTTTTCACTTCTTTTCTAAGTGCTGAAAAGTACCTCTAAACTTTCTAAAAGTTCTTAAAAAGTTTAAAAAGTTTTTTTTCTGTCTTTCCAAAAGTTCTGAAAAACTTTTTCTTCACTTTTTCTATCACTTAAACACTGTCTAAAATGTCTGGCACAGGCCAAACTCTTGATCTGTCCAAACTTGCTTATGATAACCTTAGCTGGAAAGAATCAAGGAGTCTCTGCATAGATAGAGGTTTAAGTGTAAGGAAGAATCCTTCTAGAGAACTGTTAGTGAATATGCTTTTTGAACAGGATAAGGCCAGAGCTGGCACTCATGTTGAAAAGTTAGCTGATGGTTCCCACTCTGATTCTGGGGCACCCCTAGCAAAAGATGTGGGAGGGAAACTTCCTAGCCTGCCCATTAGCAGACAACCTAGCATAGTTGGTACTGATGTTGAGTCACATCATACAGATAGTGTGGTCTCACATCACAGTAAGAGTATTCCTTCTCATCATAGTAGAAGTGCTGTTTCTGTTAGCCAAGCTGTTAGGGTGCCATCTGTTAGGGCCAGGTCTCCTTCTGTTCAATATCAGCATACTTCTGTCTCTAGACATGCCTCACCCACCCACCCTGATGACAGAGTGTTAGAAAGGGAGCTCAATAGATTGAGAGTGGAACAAACCAGACTGAAGCTCAAGAAGCAACAGCTGGATTTGGATAGGCAGTCCTTAGAAGTGGAAAGAGAAAGACAGAAATTGGGTTTAGAAACCCATGGTGGCAGCAGGAGTATTCCCCATAGTAATCCTGCAAGAGAGCATGATTCCAGGAATCTGCATAAGATAGTTCCCCCTTATAAGGAGGGGGATGACATTAACAAGTGGTTTGCTGCACTTGAGAGGGCCTGTGTTGTACAGGATGTCCCTCAAAGGCAGTGGGCTTCTATCCTATGGCTATCATTTAGTGGAAAAGGTAGGGATAGGCTCCTTACTGTGAAAGAAAGTGAAGCCAATGATTTCAAAGTTCTTAAGAATGCACTCCTGGATGGTTATGGCTTAACCACTGAACAGTACAGGATGAAGTTCAGAGAGACCAAAAAGGAGTCTTCACAAGACTGGGTAGACTTTGTTGACCATTCAGTGAAGGCCTTGGAGGGGTGGTTACATGGCAGTAAAGTTACTGATTATGAAAGCCTGTATAACTTAATCCTGAGAGAGCATATTCTTAATAATTGTGTGTCTGATTTGTTGCACCAGTACCTGGTGGACTCTGATCTGACCTCTCCCCAAGAATTGGGAAAGAAGGTAGACAAATGGGTCAGAACAAGGGTGAACAGAAAAGTTCATACAGGGGGTGACAAAGATGGCAAGAAGAAGGATGGTAAGTCTTCAGACAAGGGTGGGGACAAATCTAAAAATGAGTCTTCATCGGGCCCACAAAAACACTCTGGTGGGGGTGGTGGGCCCAAATCCTCTTCAAATCAAAACAAAGAAAAAAAACCATGGTGCTATTTATGTAAAATAAAAGGCCATTGGACAACAGATCCCAGTTGTCCAAAGAAAAGCACCAAGCCTCCTACCACTACAACCCGTACTGCTACACCTAGTGTCCCTACTAATAGCAGTGGTGGTGGGAGCAAACCTACTAATAGCCAATCCAAGGGAGTAGCTGGGCTCAATATTGGTAACTTAGTTGCAGTTGGTCTGATTAGGGAGACCACAGAGGCTGTGTTAGTCTCTGAGGGGGCTATTGATTTAGCCACCTTGGTTGCTTGTCCCCTTAACATGGATAAGTACAAGCAACTACCCCTAATAAATGGTGTTGAGGTTCAGGCCTACAGGGACACAGGTGCCAGTGTTACAATGGTAATAGAGAAACTGGTCCACCCTGAACAACACCTACTTGGTCACCAGTACCAAGTAACCGATGCTCACAACAACACACTTAGCCACCCCATGGCTGTTGTAAATCTCAACTGGGGGGGGGGGTTACTGGTCCAAAGAAAGTTGTGGTAGCCTCAGATTTACCTGTAGACTGTCTACTAGGAAATGATTTGGAGACATCAGCTTGGTCAGATGTGGAGTTGGAGGCCCATGCAGCAATGCTGGGCATCCCAGGGCATATTTTTGCTTTAACCAGGGCTCAGGCCAAAAAGCAAAAAGGACAGGGTGACTTGGATCCTGGAACAATGGACCAAGTGCTCCCTAAAGCTAGGGGTAGCAAAGGTAAATCAGTACCTACTATCCCTCCCTCTACAGTGGATTCTTCTTCTGAGGAAGAAGAATTCCCACCCTGTGCAGAACCTACACCAGAGGAGCTGGAAGCAGACACTGCTGAGCTTTTGGGTGAAGGGGGGCCTGCCAGGGAGGAGCTGAGTGTGGCACAGCAGACCTGTCCCAAACTAGAGGGTCTAAGGCAGCAAGCTGTCAAACAAGCAAATGGGGATGTCAGTGACTCTCACAGAGTTTACTGGGAGGACAAACTCTTGTACACTGAAGCAAGGGATCCAAAACCTGGAGCTGCCAGGAGATTGGTGATTCCTCAGGAGTACAGAAAGTTCCTCCTAACTCTTGCTCATGACATTCCCTTAGCTGGACATTTGGGGCAAATGAAAATTTGGGACAGGCTTATTCCCTTGTTTCATTGGCCTAGAATGTCAGAGGACACAAAGGAATTTTGCAAGTCCTGTGAAACCTGTCAAGCCAGTGGCAAGACAGGTAGCACTCCAAAGGCACCCCTTATTCCACTGCCTGTGGTTGGGCTTCCCTTTGAAAGGGTAGGGGTTGACATAGTTGGCCCCCTTGACCCTCCTACTGCTTCAGGCGATAGGTTTATCTTGGTGGTAGTGGACCATGCCACCAGATATCCTGAAGCAATTCCTCTAAGGACCACTACAGCTCCTGCAGTGGCAAAGGCCCTCCTAGGAATCTTTTCCAGGGTGGGCTTCCCAAAAGAGGTGGTATCAGACAGGGGAAGCAATTTCATGTCTGCTTACTTAAAGGCCATGTGGAATGAGTGTGATGTTACCTACAAGTTCACTACACCCTTTCATCCACAAACAAATGGACTGGTGGAGAGATTTAACAAAACTCTCAAAGGCATGATTATGGGACTCCCTGAAAAACTCCGCAGGAGATGGGATATCCTTTCACCATGCCTCCTTTTTGCTTACAGGGAGGTACCCCAGAAAGGAGTGGGCTTCAGCCCCTTTGAACTCCTCTTTGGACACCCTGTGAGAGGTCCTCCAACACTTGTTAAGGAGGGTTGGGAACAACCTTTAAAAGCTCCAAAGCAAGACATAGTGGACTATGTACTTGGCCTCAGATCAAGGATGGCTGAGTACATGAAAAAGACCAGTAAAAACCTTCAGGCCAGCCAAGAGCTCCAGAAGCAATGGCATGATCAGAAGGCTGTTTTGGTTCAGTACCAACCAGGGCAGAAAGTGTGGGTCTTGGAGCCTGTGGCCCCAAGAGCACTCCAAGATAAATGGAGTGGACCCCACACAATTGTTGAAAAGAAGGGTGAAGTCACCTACTTAGTTGACTTAGGCACTGCCAGGAGTCCCTTTAGGGTGCTCCATGTCAATCGCCTGAAACCCTACTATGACAGGGCTGATCTCACCCTGCTCATGGCAACTTATGAGGGACAGGAAGAAGACAGTGATCCTCTCCCTGATCTCTTCTCTTCCACAGAACACGATGCTCTAGTGGAAGGTGTTGTACTGGCAGATTGTCTTACTGCTGAGCAGAAAGACCACTGCATAAATCTCCTGGGTCAATTTTCTGAACTCTTCTCTACTGTGCCAGGTACCACTTCTTGGTGTGAGCACACTATAGATACTGGAGACAGCTTGCCTGTCAAAAGTAAAATCTATAGGCAGCCTGTCCATGTCAGAGACTGCATAAAGCAAGAGGTGCAGAAAATGTTAGAACTGGGAGTGGTTGAGCACTCTGAAAGTCCATGGGCCTCTCCTGTGGTACTTGTACCAAAACCTCATTCCAAGGATGGAAAGAAGGAAATGCGGTTTTGTGTTGACTACAGAGGTCTCAACCAGGTAACCAAAACTGATGCTCACCCTATACCCAGGGCAGATGAGCTCATAGATACACTGGCATCTGCCAAGTATCTAAGCACTTTTGACTTGACTGCAGGGTATTGGCAGATCAAATTATCAGAAGATGCTAAACCTAAAACTGCTTTTTCAACCATTGGAGGCCATTACCAATTCACAGTAATGCCTTTTGGATTGAAAAATGCACCTGCCACTTTTCAAAGGTTGGTGAACACAGTCCTGCAAGGGCTGGAAGCTTTCAGTGCAGCATATCTAGACGATATAGCTGTCTTTAGCTCCAGCTGGGATGATCACCTGGTCCACCTATGGAAAGTTTTAGAGGCCCTGCAAAAGGCAGGCCTCACTATCAAGGCTTCAAAGTGCCAGATAGGGCAGGGGAAGGTGGTTTATCTGGGACACCTGGTTGGTGGAGAAAAGATTGCACCACTTCAGGGGAAAATTCAAACTATTATAGATTGGGTTCCCCCTACTACTCAGACTCAAGTGAGAGCCTTTTTATGCCTCACTGGGTACTATAGGAGGTTCATAAAGAACTATGGCTCCATTGCAGCCCCTCTTAATGACCTCACTTCAAAGAAAATGCCTAAAAAGGTATTATGGACAGCAAACTGTCAGAAAGCTTTTGAGGAGCTGAAGCAGGCCATGTGCTCTGCACCTGTCCTGAAAAGCCCTCGTTACTCTAAAAAATTCTATGTCCAGACTGATGCATCTGAATTAGGACTAGGGGCAGTCCTATCACAACTTAATTCTGAGGGCCAGGATCAACCTGTTGCTTTTATTAGTAGGAGGTTGACCCCTAGAGAAAAGCGTTGGTCTGCCATAGAGAGGGAGGCCTTTGCTGTGGTCTGGGCACTGAAGAAGTTGAGGCCATACCTGTTTGGCACTCACTTCATTGTTCAGACAGACCAAAAACCTCTACTTTGGCTAAAACAAATGAAAGGTGAAAATCCTAAATTGTTGAGGTGGTCCATATCCCTAGAGGGAATGGACTATACAGTGGAACATAGACCTGGGAGTACCCACTCCAATGCAGATGGACTCTCCAGATATTTCCACTTAGACAATGAAGACCCATCAGGTAATGACTAGTCTTATTGTCCTTCGTTTGGGGGGGGGGGGGTTGTGTAGGAAAGTACCATCTTGCCTGGCATGTTACCCCCATTTTTTCACTGTATATATGTTGTTTTAGTTGTATGTGTCACTGGGACCCTGCCAGCCAGGGCCCCAGTGCTCATAAGTGTGCCTGAATGTGTTACCTGTGTTATGACTAACTGTCTCACTGAGGCTCTGCTATCCAGAACCTCAGTGGTTATGCTCTCTCATTTCTTTCCAAATTGTCACTAACAGGCTAGTGACCAATTTCACCAATTTACATTGGCATACTGGAACACCCTTATAATTCCCTAGTATATGGTACTGAGGTACCCAGGGTATTGGGGTTCCAGGAGATCCCTATGGGCTGCAGCATTTCTTTTGCCACCCATAGGGAGCTCTGACAATTCTTACACAGGCCTGCCACTGCAGCCTGAGTGAAATAATGCACACATTATTTCACAGCCATTTTTCACTGCACTTAAGTAACTTATAAGTCACCTATATGTCTAACCTTTACTTAATAAAGGCTGGGTGCTAAGTTACTTAGTGTGTGGGCACCCTGGCACTAGCCAAGGTACCCCCACATTGTTCAGGGCAAATTTCCCGGACTTTGTGAGTGCGGGGACACCATTACACGCGTGCACTACACATAGGTCACTCCCTATGTGTAGCTTCACAATGGTAACTCCGAATATGGCCATGTAACATGTCTAAGATCATGGAATTGCCCCCTCTATGCCATCCTGGCATTGTTGGCACAATCCCATGATCCCACGGGTCTGTAGCACAGACCCTGGTACTGCCAAACTGCCTTTTCAGGGGTTTCACTGCAGCTGCTGCTGCTGCCAACCCCTCAGACAGGTTTCTGCCCTCCTGGGGTCCAGCCAGGCCTGCCCCAGGATGACAGAACAAAGGACTTCCTCAGAGAGAGGGTGTTACACCCTCTCCCTTTGGAAAAAGGTGTTAAGGCAGGGGAGGAGTAGCCTCCCCCAGCCTCTGGAAATGCTTTCATGGGCACAGATGGTGCCCATTTCTGCATAAGCCAGTCTACACCGGTTCAGGGACCCCTCAGCCCTGCTCTGGCGCGAAACTGGACAAAGGAAAGGGGAGTGACCACTCCCCTGACCTGCACCTCCCCTGGGAGGTGCCCAGAGCTCCTCCAGTGTGCTCCAGACCTCTGCCATCTTGGAAACAGAGGTGCTGCTGGCACACTGGAATGCTCTTAGTGGCCAGGGCCAGCAGGTGACGTCAGAGACTCCTTCTGATAGGCTCCTTCAGGTATTGCTAGCCTATCCTCTCTCCTAAGTAGCCAAACCCTCTTTTCTGGCTATTTAGGGTCTCTGCTTTAGGGAATTCCTTAGATAACGAATGGAAGAGCTCATCAGAGTTCCTCTGCATCTCTCTCTTCACCTTCTGCCAAGGAACCGACTGCTGACCGCGCTGGAAGCCTGCAAAACTGCAACAAAGTAGAAAAGATGACTACTGCAACTCTGTAACACTGATCCTGCCGCCTTCTCGACTGTTTTCCTGGTGGTGCATGCTGTGGGGGTAGTCTGCCTCCTCTCTGCACTAGAAGCTCTGAAGAAATCTCCCGTGGGTCGACGGAATCTTCACCCTGCAACCGCAGGCACCAAAGAACTGCATCACCAGTCCCCTGGGTCTCCTCTCAGCACGACGAGCGAGGTCCCTTGAATCCAGCAACTCTGTCCAAGTGACTCCCACAGTCCAGTGACTCTTCAGTCCAAGTTTGGTGGAGGTAAGTCCTTGCCTCCCCATGCCAGACTGCATTGCTGGGAACCGTGTCTTTTGCAGCTACTCCGGTCTCTGTGCACTTCCGGCGGAAATCCTTTGTGCACAGCCAAGCCTGGGTCCACAGCACTCTAACCTGCATTGCACGACTTTCTAAGTTGTCCTCCGGCGGCGTGGGACTCCTTTGTGCAACTTCGGGTGAGCACCATTTTACTCCTCTTTGTAGTGCCTGTTCTGGCCCTTTTGCGGGTGCTGCCTGCTTCTGAGAGAACTCTTTGTCTTGCTGGGCGCCTCCTCTGTCCCTTGACGCAATTGGCGACATCCTGGTCCCTCCTGGGCCACAGCAGCATCCAAAAACCCTAACCGCATGATTTACAGCTAGCAAGGCTTGTTGGTGGTCTTTCGGCGGGAAAACACTTTTGTACGACTCTTCACGACGTGGGACATCCATCCTCCAAAGGGGAAGTTTCTAGCCCTTGTCGTTCCTGCAGAATCCTCAGCTTCTGCTGTCCAGTAGCAGCTTCTTTGCACCCACAGCTGGCATTTCCTGGGCATCTGCCCATCTCCGACTTGCTTGTGACTTTTGGACTTGGTCCCCTTGTTTCACAGGTACCCTCGTTTGGAAATCCATCATTGTTGCATTGCTGGTTTGTGTCTTTCCTGCAGAATTCCCCTATCACGACTTCTGTGCTCTTTGGGGAACTTTAGTGCAGTTTGCACTCACTTTTCAGGGTCTTGGGGTGGGCTATTTTTCTAACCCTCACTGTTTTCTTACAGTCCCAGCGACCCTCTACAAGGTCACATAGGTTTGGGGTCCATTCGTGGTTCGCATTCCACTTTTGGAGTATATGGTTTGTGTTGCCCCTATCCCTATGTGTCCCCATTGCATCCTATTGTAACTATACATTGTTTGCACTGTTTTCTAAGACTATACTGCATATTTTTGGTATTGTGTGCATATATCTTGTGTATATTTGCTATCCTCATACTGAGGGTACTCACTGAGATACTTTGGCATCTTGTCATAAAAATAAAGTACCTTTATTTTTAGTATATCTGTGTATTGTGTTTTCTTATGATATTGTGCAAGTGACACTAGTGGTACTGTAGGAGCTTCACTCGTCTCCTAGTTCAGCCTAAGCTGCTCTGCTAAGCTACCATTATCTATCAGCCTAAGCTGCTAGACACCCTATACACTAATAAGGGATACCTGGGCCTGGTGCAAGGTGTAAGTACCCCTTGGTACTCACTATAAGCCAGTCCAGCCTCCTACAATTTGTCCAAATGAGAAGTGGAATTTTGCATGAACAAACGGTGCTAAGTGATAAACTTTGGGGTTAGCTATAGCAAATGTCCCTTATAGGATGTATAGAAGGTATTCACAGTGCAATAGTAATGATTGGCCAGAATGGATATTACTCATAATTGTGCACATTTTGTAGGTAATTGCTGATTGCAAATTTCAAAATATGAAAGAGATACCAGGATGTATTCCTTAGCAAAATTGTGAGCACATGTATCAAGCTATTCCAAATTGCATAAAGGCCAATTAGGTAATGCAATTGTCGCCTAAACCTTTTTTGGGGTAACCATGTCCTAATTACGAGTTAATGTAACTAAAATGTGTTTCACTATTGACATGTAGGGCACACATGCGCCTAATGCATGTGTGTGCTTCACATGTGCATAAAAAATGTATATTTGGGGTGCAGCAGAGGGGAACTTAGGCCCCAGCACCCCGGGGTTTGCTGTTCCTGACTTGCAACTTTATCCAAGGTTTTCTCAAATTCAGTAATGCTAAACCATTGGCAGCAGGCCCATGGAAGCAAATTGAGTATGATTCTCTGTTTGCTAATCTGTAATCCCATTTGCCCATTTGACGTTTGCCCTATTGATTCTTTGGAGAATTCTGACATACCATTTAGCATTGATTTAATAGCAAAATCTCAACGTTCCTTATGTCATGATAGCAAATAGGTTGTTGATGTATGTGGCCCTTTATGCATTACCTGGTTTAGTGGCATGTTTCATTCTTCCTGCTAGGTTACAACTGGGACACTACTGTGATAGGCTACTTGCAACCATTTTGTTGATTAGATGGTACATGTACATGTGTGTGGTCCAATGTTGATCCAGTATCAACTGTTAAGGTGTATGTTGTCACTGTAACGTCCACGTCTCATCATGAATTATTGGCAGCTAATCGTGTATCTAATGAGTATCGTTTGTAGCTAAATGTGACAAAAGTCATTGAGGACATGGTAACCTACACGTGGATGGTCCCACCCTGTCACTGAAGAGGTGTAATGAGACTTTCAACTGGGCAACCGTGGTGTGCTGAGTGAGAGAATGTCTTGGTGTCTGGATCCGGCATGTGTCATTGCAACATTTGTACTCAAGTTGGCCTCTGTGGATGGAAATGCATCAGGAAACATCATAGCCTCTGTGCAGAAGTAAATGGTTGGTATTCAGCACACACGACTCATCTCTATTATTTGAACAATGTTACTCAGCGTGTGAACTGTCAGGGTCCTCATATGTGTCGACTTTTCATGGACATTATCTGAGGTTGCTGGTTCTGCTGGAGGCCACGTACACCATCAAACGCTATGGGCCAGGTACACTGTCACACTTTGTAGTTTAGGCATTACTGAGGCCCAGACAACGGAAGGGTCATGATTTAGCTATTCAAGGGCACTGTCACAAATATGATACAAATAACAGTCAGATGATGCAATACAATGTATTTGAGTATACATTGATGAGGCAAATGACAAATTAGCCTCTGAGGTACGAGAGGTTTTGGACAGTAAGTGTGGTCCATAGGTGGACACCGGGTATCTTTAGGGTGACCCACGGACAGGTGCCAGTCAGGCTGACAGGATTCTGGGTCAATCAGGAGCCAGCTCTTTCACAAATTACATGATCAGTGGTCTGACTAGGACTGGTCAGAGGGAGGAGTAGACAGTTGACATGTCACACTGTGTATGTCCTGTGTTGTCTTGAAGGTGACACATGAACCCTGATAAAGTGTTACACGGCCACATTAGTAGCAATGCTTAATGGTGTAATTGCCCAAATGTCTACATCTATGCTGTAGGAGGCATCAGCAGGGACGGGGCATGTAAATTTGGGTGGTGTGCAGGGAGGGGATCACTGGTGTGGCCTCCATCAGTGTCTCACTAGTCCTGTCAGATGAGATTTGCTTTAAAATAGCCTACAGTACCTTTCACACGAGAATCAATCTACAGGTGATACCAGGCCTTAAAAACTCCAAGCCAGTGTATTATATGAGCTGAGTTCCATGCAGTCAGATGGTACTATGACAATGGTAGGCATAGGAAAGGGTGTGGCACACTGGATGACTCTTGTGAGTGTGTGTATGTAGATGAGGGAATCTCAGGGTACACATATCAGCATTCCAGGGACCTCTTCAGACAGGTGGGGTGTGACCAGCCGCATGGGTGTGTAAGGTTTTTAGAAAAGGGCTGACATGTAGATGGGATGTGATGTGCTGGATGCTTGTCATATGTGTGGCACTTGTGCTGTGTATGTTCTGCTTATGTGTAACTCTAGTGACAGATAGTCATTGCAAAGATTGTAAGTAGTTGGAATTACTGCTGCCAAGAGTCTGGTAATACATTCCTGTTCCTGAAGCAAAAGCTTGTCAACTGCCTGATGTATGAGGCCTGTTTTCCCCTAGTTGAGTGATGGTGTTTTAGTTGTGTGCCATCTGCTGCGATGAACCATGTTTCCTACATGTATGTGTATAATAGGTGTGGTCCTCAGCTATTGACCTTCAAAGGTAAACTGTACATGATGTCAGTTATTTACATTGTGTGTGTATTTGACCGTTGTATGCTAGGCATTACATTTGTAGTGTATTTTTCTGGGTCCTGATTGTTATATCATTAATGCTCCATGAGACGACATTCTTCTTCTGATATTTAGAGCTAAAGGTGTGCAGAAATGAATAGCCAGACCATGATGTGGTGTTTGTTATCAGTGTTTATTTACAATAGTTCATTAAGTGGTGATGGTGATAATTATGAAAATAAATTGTTCACAATGTGTTGGCGCCTACGCACTCCAGCACCCGTGTTTGGTTGTTCCCCCTCCTGTTACAGGCCAGCATCCTCCTCTTCCTCGTCTTCAGGCATGTATGGGTCTGGTTCGAGGAGAGGAATGTTCCTTTTTACACAAATGTTGTGCAATATTGCACATGTGAGGATGATCCTACAGACCATCTCAGGGGAATATAGTAGGCTACCACCAGTGATGTCGAGGCAGCGGAACCTTGACTTGAGGATGCCGAAGGTCCGCTCGACAATGCTGCGTGTCCTCTTATGGGCGTTGTTGTATGCCCGCTCTGCAGCAGTACTCGGGTTGCCAAATGGTGTCATAATCCATGGCTTGATGCCATACCCCTGATCAGCTGAAAGAGAAAAAGAATGGGATCATGTTAATATAGCTTGCACTATTGAAAAGACCTTCAATGGCAGTAGTTGTCTTGTGTTGTCTGTGACTATTTAGTGTACTAATGTGACATCCTATACTTGTAGGCTATACCATCTGCATTTTGTTGTTTCATTGGCTGAGCAAGTGTTTGTCTGCTAACAGTTTGTCATCAGTATGTTTTGGGATTTTCAGTGCAGTGTGCTCCCTAGCATTGTGACTTGTGATACAGGTGTCCTTGTGTCTTCACTTGGGGTGAGTAGATAGTTCAATGTAAAGTTTCATTTATAAGTGTTGTTAGCATGTTCATATGAAAGTACCCTGGACATCCCATACCTTTAGACTTAGGCAGTGTATTAATGTAAAGGTCATTGGGAAACTTACAATTTGCAAGGTGACATTTCAGCTACCACACTCATTAATGTCTTCACATTAGGCTGTACAGTAAATTCTGATGTGTGACAGGTTCAATGGTGACTTAAGAAACATGGCTAGTGATGTCAGGATCTCAGTGTGTTCCTGTCTAGATGTTGCTGTGGTGTATGTGTTGTGTGTCCTAGAGGGTTGCTGTGCAGTGTGTATATTAGTAGGTTTTAGTACTTACCAACAAGCAGTCCATTGCCATACCGTCCATCCTGGAAGTGTTGGTTGATGGTGCAGTGACGGAAGATGAATGAGTCATTGACACTCCCAGGATATTTAGCCACGATTTTGGTGAACATTCCTTGGTGATCGACAATGGCCTGCACGTTGATTGAATGTGTGTGCTTCCTGTTGCGGTAGAGGTGTTCTGTTGCAGCAGGTGGCACAAGGCGTACATGTGTGCAGTCGATTGCACCAAGGACGTGTGGGAAGCCACTGATTGCGTAGAACCCCTGTTTAGTTTCGGGCTGCTTCTGCAGTGTGTTAGGGAAGCAGATGTGGCGGGGTGTCAGGCGAATGATGGCATCCAGTACTTTGGGCAGAAATACGGAGAATGATGGTTGTGATATTCCGCCAACCAGGGCACCAGTTGTTTGAAAAGAGCCACTTGCCAGCATGTGAAGTACGGCAAGCAGCTTTGTTTCTGTTGGTATGGTGTGGGGTGTCACTAAAGTGGGGGCCAACTGCTGTTCAATGTTTCTCAGCAGCTGATGTATGGCCTGCCAGTTCAACCGGTACCTCTGTATGATGTCGTGTTCCCTGAGGCCCTGAGGGGTGGTTCTTGGGCGGAATATCCTCTCCTGCCTTCTGCACTGCCCTTGGGGTCCCTGCTGGTGTTGTTGTAGCTGCTGTTGTTGCTGCCGGGCTCTGCATCTGCGTGCACGCTGGATAAGAATCACATCCATGTCTCCCTTTTGCTGCTCTGCTGCTCTGCTGTTTGTTCTGTGTGTTCTGATTAAATACAGGTGTGTTTGCCCCATTTTAACGCCTGCCCTGACCCAGGCGTTAAATTTTGACGCAAATCGGGCTGTGTGTCATTTTCTCGCTCCGCCTCCCGGCCGTGCGTAATAATTGCCCGAAAGCATAAATACGACGCACAGCCGTTTAAGTCATTTTTTGGACGGGAACGCCTACCCTGCATATCATTAACACAGGGCGGGTTGCCGCATCCAGAAAATGACGCACACGGCGGAATTTTGTCGTCCGCGGGCTCGGGTGTCAAAGTTTAAATACGGGGCAACGTTTGCGCTGATTGTGCATCAAGATGTTTGACGCACAATCGGCGCAAACGGAGTATAAATATGCCCCAAAGTCTCTTTGTGGATTTATGTTCATACTGCTCCCTCTAGTAGTGCTACATGGCAACTGCAGCTTAATCACTGGAATGAGAAAGGGGCAGTCCTATGCAAATTATCTCCTCCCATGCTTACTACTCTGAACATCCGTTGTGATATGATGATAGGACCTTCAACATATGGTCTTCAGCAAATTTGTAAAGTTATCAAATTGTCTTAGGCTAAGTTGTTCCACTTGAAGGCCTTCAGATAAGTACCCCACCCTCACTTAGCAGAGTCCTGAATTACCTGCAGTAATCCTCTATACAGAGCATGGGAGTTTCTGGGCTTATTGTAAAAGCTGTATGTTAAGAGTGGGTTGTATAAAATCCCATAGTATAGCAGAAGGCTGGAATAGAAAGAGAGGGTGAGTGAGGTAAAAGGGATGGTGCAAGAAAGACAAGAGAAAGAAGCCCATGTAGATGAGGTGGAGACAGAGAATAGCAGGGTGGTTGGTAGAACTTAAAGAAGGGATGGGACATGGGGGGGGGCGCAAGAGTGGGTGAAGTCACAGAGGAAAGGTGGTGCTAGGATGCAGGAGAAGAAGCGGTGTAGGCCAGAGAGCAAGAGTGAGTGCAGGACAGGAAGCATAGTGGAGTGAGGTCACTGCTGGAAAACAAGCAGAGCCCTCCCCCTAGAACGCAAATGGGGTGATTACAAAGGAAGGGGATTTAGTGGTAGACATCATCTTTTTATGGGTCAAATTTTGGGGAGCAGTGTCAAAAGGGGTATTGGGGTGGATTATTAAAGGGGTGCTAGGAGGCACATAATGAAGTAGTCTGTGTTTTTTGGGGGTACTACCCACACTCTTACTTATTGCACCCTTTCTTGGGGTGGCGGGACACCCCCAAAAGTTTGGGTCAATGAGGAAGAGGAGGAGTTGGGGATCATGGGTGTGGCAGTTTCTATTACTACCCAAAAGGGTGCTTCTCACAGGCCTACTGTGGTTATGGTATTGAGAGGGGAAACAAGGAACATGTTTTAGGATTCTTGGGGGATGGCCTCCCCATGATTTCATTGCCCTGTTGCTGTACATGCTATAAGGTGTACCTGGAATGGTTTTTCTGGGCCTCATAGCCCCAAAAGAGTGTTTGGCATTTTGGCTATAAGGACAGTTCTAAAGCGTCTGCTGTTGCGATTCTGGGAAGACCCTCAGCAACTGTGCACATTTATGCACCAAACATGGCAAATCCTTCATCATGCAAAGCGTCATATTGCACATGGAAACTTTGAGATGGTGTAATTGTATTCATTGTGGGGTGAATATTCGTCCATGTTTCTCCCACCTGAGGACTGTGGATCTGTTGTTCTTCATTGACATGTCCCTTCAACGAGACAGATGACAAACTCACTTAGGCCCATATTTATACTTTTTTAGCGCTGCATTTGCGCCGCTTTTTGATGCAAAAATGGCGCAAACTTGCAAAATACAATAGTATTTTGCAAGTTTGTGCTGCTTTTGCATTAAAAAAAAACGCAAATGCGGCGCTAAAAAAGTATAAATATGGACCTTAATCTCTCAGGAAGCATCTGTGCTTTTCAACTTTTCTGTAGCAGTTTTCCTTCCAAATCACGCAACCCCTTCACCACAAATACAGTCCAATTATTTCTCAAACCTCATTCACTCAGTCATTCCAGTCCTCTTTTCTACAGGCTCATCAAAAACCAACAAGAACAACAAGTAGTTCAGAAAGTAGATTTAAAGCCTCTCTGTGGATTTATGTTCATACTGCTCCCTCTAGTAGTGCTACATGGCAACTGCAGCTTAATCACTGGATTGAGAAAGGGGCAGTCCTATGCAAATAATCTCCTCCCACGCTTACTACTCTGAGTTTCCGTTGTGATATGATGATAGGACCTTCAATATATGGGTGGTCATTCTGACCTCGGCGGTAAAAGGCGCCTACCGCCGGTCAGAAGTCCTCCATAATCCCGCCGCGGTCGCGGAAACCCGCCACGGTCATTCTGACCCGCAGAAGGCAAACCTCCGAAAATCCGACCGCCACAACAGACCGCCAGACCAGCGGTCGGCGGAAAGGTGGAGGTGACCAAACCTCCACCGCCACGCCAACAGAAATACGCCCATCCCATTACGACCCACGAATCCACGCGGCGGTCATTCAAACGCGGTATTCCATTGGCGGGACACACCGGCGCGGTCAGAATACCCACCAACGAACAAAACTCACCCACATTGGACGATTTGAATCCCACACACCTGATACACATACACACACCACTCCCACACACACAATACAATATAAAACACCCACCCACATCACCCACAAACCCCTACGCTTACAAAATCGTAAAGAAGGCAAGAGCGAGACACCAGCATCCAAAACATAACAGCCACAGCCACTCAACACCATCACCCACACACTATCCACACACAAAACAACACACACCACCACACTCAACTCACTTAAATACACATACTCCACCCCACACATCATACACACCACCCCATGGCACCCCAAAGACAACCCCGCTTCACAGACGAAGAACTCAGGGTTATGGTGGAGGAAATCGTTCGTGTAGAGCCCCAGCTGTTTGGCACACAGGTCCAATACACCAGCATTGCCCGGAGGACGGAGCTATGGCAGAGGATTGTCGACAGGGTGAACGCAGTGGGACAGCACCCCAGAAATCGGGAAGACATCAGGAAGCGATGGAACGACCTACGGGGGAAGGTGCGTTCCATGGTATCCAGGCACAACATCGCCGTGCAGAAGACTGGCGGAGGACCCCCACCTCAACCCCCACAATTCACATCATGGGAGGAGGAAGTCTTGAACATCCTGCATCCTGACGGCCTCGCAGGAGTCGGCGGAGGAATGGATACTGGTAAGTTGAAGCTTCAATACTGCTTCCCCCCCACCTGCATGCCAAATCAGACCCCAACCCTCACCCCCATCCTCGAACCCCACCCTCACCCCCACCCCCATCCTCACCCCCACCCTCACCCCCACCACCATCCTCACCCCCACCCTCACCCCCACCACCATCCTCACCCCCACCACCATCCTCACCCCCACCCCCAGCACACCTATTCCCCGCCAATGTCTCACCATCACAACCCACACATCCCAAAACCTAGGCCTGCATGCGTCCACTAAGCATGGACACCCATCACCAAAGCATGCCCAATGCATATACACATCCCCCCCACAAGCCACCCTCACCAAAGCCCCCACACACGAATGCCAGCACTTGGGGACACGGGAACCCACAGATACACCCATATGCCACACATTGAAACTATAACCATACCTCTATACCCCTGCAGGACCCGACCGTCAACACACCGTGGCGGAGGGGCCAGAATTATCCACACCCCCCACCCAAGAGGCCGTCAGCGATGACAGCAGCTCTGTCGATCTGGACACCGATGACCAGCCCGGACCATCGGGGACCTCTGGACAGTCGGTTCCCCTCACACAGGCACAGGCCACTATAGACCCTAACCCCTCTGGGAACACCAGCACAGCTCCCACCCAGCGGGCCCATGCCTCTGTCTCCAGGGCGCGTCAATCTGCGGTGTGTCTACCACTACAGGGCACCCAGGATAACCCACCACCCCAACAACAACAGGGACCTGGGGGCAGTGGTAGTGGGCACACCGGCCAGGGGGCAGAGGCCCAGGGAAACAGGGCAACTCAGCGGGCAGCTGTGCGACAGGGGGGGGAGGAGAGGCCCAGGGAACCCACTCTCCACGAGGTCCTCACCACCATCATGGGAGCATACAACCGCTCCCAGGAGACGATGGCGACGGTACTGGCCCGGTTCCAGGAGATCCAGGTGCTGCAGGAGGAACACTATCGGGGGTACAGGGAGGACATCCGAGCCATCAACACCACCCTGGTTACCATGGTAGGGCTGCTGCAGGACCTCGTAAACAGCAGGGCGGACACTGAACAACACCCAAGGGCCCCTGCCACTAGCCGGGACCAAGAACAGCCATCCACCTCCGCCGGCGCTAGTGGACAGGAGGCCCCCGCACAGCAGCAGCCCACCAGACCCCCACCTCCTGCAGGAGAAGAACCACCCCGCAAGAGGGCCCTGAGATCTCGCAAGACAGAGTAGGATGTCAAGACCCCCGCCAGCAATGGATACCACCTGATGTCATCCCACTGTCCCACATTGTCACCCTGTCCATCCTCGAACTGCCCATGCTCCATCTCTCCACAGGCCTCTGGACAATGCACCTGTGTGACTGTTACTCTGGACTCTGCCATGGACATTCCTTCACCATAGCCCCCACCCACTTGAAACCACCCATCCCATTTTGAGCACTTCAATAAACACCTATTTTGCACCAAAATATCAGGAGTCTGGCTGTGATTTCAATAGATTGTAATTGACATGACAGTGCAAATATGTCCTTGTACATGGTGAAGTCAACAAACAGCTGCCACAAAGCTGTAGTCCATGGGGAAACGAAGCACAGGACTCGTAGTGGGGACCCCAGATCTGAAATAGGGAGGGAAAAGCCAAAACTCAGTCATCATACACTGGGGCAAATAGACAGGCAGCAGAGATGCTGCAGAGTAGTTAACTTTTACTAAATTATCTTTGAAATGTTACCTGTGTCCTATTGGAAGTACTGTTCAATGATTCTGTCCCTGTTGTCTGTTTCAGCCCCGTCGTCTTCCTCCTCGTCACTCTCCTCAGGTTCCACCGCTGCCACAACACCACCGTCTCGACCATCCTCCTGCAGGAAAGGCACCTGGCGGCGCAAAGCCAGGTTGTGAAGCATGCAGCAGGCCACGATGATGTGACACACCATCTTAGGTGAGTACATTAGGGATCCACCGGTCATATGCAGGCAGCGAAACCTGGCCTTTAGGAGGCCAAAGGTGCGTTCGATCACCCTCCTAGTACGCCCATGGGCCTCATTGTACCGTTCCTCTGCCCTGGTCCGGGGATTCCTTACTGGGGTCAGTAGCCACGACAGGTTGGGGTACCCAGAGTCCCCCACTAGCCATACACGGTGTCTCTGTAGCTGTTCCATCACGTAAGGGATGCTGCTATTCCTGAGGATGTAGGCGTCATGCACTGACCCTGGGAATTTGGCATTTACATGCGAGATGTACTGGTCAGCCAAACACACCACCTGGATGTTCATTGAATGGTAACTTTTTCTGTTCCTGTACACCTGCTCCCTGTCTCTTGGGGGAACCAAAGCCACATGGGTCCCATCAATGGCACCAATTACGTTGGGAATATGTCCAAGGGCGTAGAAATCACCCTTCACTGTAGCCAGTTCGCCCACCTCAGGGAAAATGATGTAGTTCCTCACGGATTTCATCAGGGCAGACAACACTCTGGATAACACCTTTGAGAACATGGGCTGAGACATCCCAGAAGCAATTCCCACGGTTGTCTGAAATGACCCACTTGCCAAGAAATGGAGTACTGACATGACCTGCACCAGAGGGGGAATCCCTGTGGGTTGGCGGATGGGGGACATCAGGTCGGGCTCCAGCCGGGCACACAGTTCATGGATAGTGGCACGGTTAAGACGGTAGGTCAGGATAATGTGGCGTTCTTCCATTGTCGCCAGGTCCACCAGCGGTCGGTACACGGGAGGATTCATCCGTCTCCTCGCCCAACCCAGCGGACGGTGCCTAGGAAGGACAACATGGAGCACACAGTCAGGCAACCCACAGGTACGTACTCACAGCTAGCACAGTATACGATTCTCTATGCAGTGAATGGCGTGTATGAGTAGCTATGCAAGGCCTAGGCCTGTGTGACGCAGTTGGAATTGAGCCATGTGGGCCCTGGAAATGGCGGCTGCCTGACCTGTGAAGTGTGACAATGGGATGTGAGGTCAATGCGCTGGCGTGGCACACCGCGGCGGGCGGCGGGCCAAGACCGCGGCGCGAAGCCGCATTGGTTAACATTGAAGCCTATGGGTTTCAGGAGCCAATGGCGAAGGGCGCCGGCGGTGGCGGGACGCACCGCCGCGGTACGCACCGCCGCGGACGTGACCGCCATTTTCTATCTACTTATCCACTTGCGACTTGAACTTTCACAGGAGAGGACCTATACTGCAAGTGTTGCTGTGACCTCGGTCTGGAAGGGACAATGGCTGCTGCGACTGGGGAAAGGGCCCCTGCCTTCACTGGAGAGGAGTTGGAGAAACTTGTGGATGGGGTCCTCCCCCAGTATGCGCTACTCTACGGTCCTCCAGACCAACAAGTGAGTTTAATTCTATCTGGATTTGGGGCCACTGGCTGGCTTGGGGGCCTGGCGGGGATGGGGGGCATGTTGGGGCTGGCGGGGGCCTGGCGGGGATGGGGTGCATGTTGGGCATGGCGGGGGGCCTGGCGGGGGGCCTGGCGGGGATGGGGTGCATGTTGGGGCTGGCGGGGGGCCTGGCGGGGGGCCTGGCGGGGATGGGGGGCATGTTGGGCATGGCGGGGGGCCTGGCGGGGGGCCTGGCAGGGATGGGGGGCATGTTGGGCATGGCGGGGGGCCTGGCGGGGATGGGGGGCATGTTGGGCATGGCGGGGGCCTGGCGGGGATGGGGTGCATGTTGGGCATGGCGGGGGGCCTGGCGGGGGGCCTGGCGGGGATGGGGGGCATGTTGGGGCTGGAGGGGGGCCTGGCGGGGATGGGGTGCATGTTGGGGCTGGCGGGGGGCCTGGCGGGGGGCCTGGCGGGGATGGGGGGCATGTTGGGCATGGCGGGGGGCCTGGCGGGGGGCCTGGCGGGGATGGGGGGCATGTTGGGCATGGCGGGGGGCCTGGCGGGGGGCCTGGCGGGGATGGGGGGTGTTGGGCCACTGGAAAGGAAAATGCTGAGTAACTTGAACGTGGTATTTCTCCCTCCCTGTACGTGTCACATAGGTCCGCGCCCATGAGAAGATCGGGATTTGGCGTGCCATCGCCAAGGAAGTCCGGGGCCTGGGGGTCCACCATCGACGGGGCACCCACTGCCGCAAGAGGTGGGAGGACATCCGCCGCGGGACCAAGAAGACCGCCGAGTCTCTGCTGGGGATGGCCTCCCAACGTAGGCGGGGTGCCTGCCGTCAACTGAGCCCCCTGATGTTCCGGATCCTGGCGGTGGCCTACCCTGATTTGGATGGGCGCGTGAGGGCAGCACAGCAGACACAAGGGGGTGAGTACAAGCATCATCTACTCTGTTGTCGTGCAGTGGAGGTGTCTGGGTGGGGGAGGAGGGCTGTGGGTCCCCCTAGGCCAGGGCGATATCTGTAGGCTGGGCACCCCCGTAAGCCCCTGTGTCCCCAGCCACCACCCTCAGTAGTGTGTCAGTACAGCCATCCCTGGGCCGTGTCATCCATGGGTGCAGTTGACAACTCTAGGCGTGTAGGGCATGTTCCACGGAATGCGTAGCGGACCCCAAGTGCGCAACTTAGTGCAGGGGGCATCTGTGTCTGTCATGTCCGCTAACTGTACCGGAGATCCATGTACTCAATATCCCTTTATTTCTCTCTCCCCCCCCTTTTTGTTTGTCTTTCTGTGCTTGTGTGCATCAGCATCATCAGGCGGAGGAGAAGTGGCATCGGGGCAGGAGGGAGCTGCATCTCACATGGCCCAGGAGGGCCATGCCACAGAGTCAGACTGGACCAGTGAGACGGAGGGCGAGGGGAGCTCCACGACGGGGACGACTGGAGCCTGCAGCGACACGGACACGTCCTCGGAAGGGGGCTCCCTTGCGGGGGTGGCACCATCCGTGCCCCCCGCCATTACAGGTACAGCCGCCACCCAGCGCACCATCTCCGCCCTCCCAGCAGCCCCTCCGCGTTCGCCCCGTGCCCGCTCTGCCAGGAAGCCGGGCATCTCCTTCGCCCCAGGCACCTCAGGCCCTGCCCCTGTTACCCCCGCTGCCCTCAGTGAGGAGGTCATTGACCTCCTCCGAACGCTCATTGTTGGGCAGACTACCCTTTTGAATGCCATCCAGGGGGTGGAGAGGGAGGTTCATCGCAGCAATGCGTACCTGGAGGGCATTCATTCGGGTCAGGCTGCCCATCAGCGATCGTTCCAGGCTCTGGCCTCAGCACTGACGGCAGCCATTGTCCCTGTCTCCTGCCTGCCTCTACTAACTCCCTCCTCCCAGTCTCCTGTTCCTCTGCCTGTCCCACCCACACCATCAGACCAGCCTGCACACACCTCAACACCCAAGAGAAGCTCATCCAAACATAAGCACCACAGATCACGCAGACATTCACACACGCAACATTCCGATGCAGACATGCCAACAGTCACTACCACCTCTGTGACCCCCACCTCCTCGTCTCCCTCCTCCCTCCCTGTGACGTCTACACTCACACCTCCATTCACCTCACCATCAGCCAGTGTTTCCATCACCAGCACACCCTCCACTCCAGTCCGCACACGTGCAGTCACCACCCCCACTGCCATTTACACGTCCCCTGTGTCCTCTCCCACTGTGTCTGTCACCCCCTCTTCCACACCACACAAACGCAGCCACCCACCCACCCAACAGCCATCCACCTCACGACAGCCTATCCCTCCTGCACCTGCACCCAAAGACAGCAAACGTGACTCACCTACAACCACATCCTCTCCCTCCACTCCCATTCCCACTGTACCTACCACTCTCCATTGTCCCAAGAAGCTCTTCCTCGCCACTACTAACTTCTTTCCTGACCCTGAGCCCCCCCCTCCTTCTCGTCGGGGTAAGAAGAGCACCTCAGCCACCACCAGCCCTGCAGCCCCCTTGACAAGGGTGCAGGGGTATTGGAGCCCGCCAGCCCGCATGTCTGGATCTTCGCCCAGCAGCAAGGGGACAGCCAGCCCACCCCCTGGGAAGAGGAGCAGAAGGCGGAAGGGGCGCCGCAGGAGCCCGCCTTCTACATCCCCCCCGGACACCACCCAGAGACAGTCACCAGCCACAGCTCCAAAGGGAGGCAAGGGCCACAGGCCGACGACTAAGGAGGGCAAGGGCAGCAAGTTGGAGAGGTCAGGCAGCAGGCCTGCTGCCCAGGAGGAGCCCACCACCCCCATAGCCGCTGCCCAGGGAGGACCCAGCCCAGCTGGCCAGGAGGGCCCCACCACCCACAGCCCAGGTGGGCAGTGAAGGAGCACCATCCCCGCTGCCCAGGAGGGCACCACCAGGCAATTAGCAGTTGGCCATAGACCGTCCGCCGTCTCAAGAACCGCTGAACTGGGCCCCGCCGTCTCAAGAACCGCTGAACTGGGCCCCGCCGTCTCAAGAACCGCTGAACTGGGCCCTTCAAGGCAAGAACCGCTGAACTGGGCCCCGCCGTCTCAAGAACCGCTGAACTGGGCCCCGCCGTCTCAAGAACCGCTGAACTGGGCCCCGCCGTCTCAAGAACCGCTGAACTGGGCCCCGCCGTCTCAAGAACCGCTGAACTGGGCCCTTCAAGGCAAGAACCGCTGAACTGGGCCCCGCCGTCTCAAGAACCGCTGAACTGGGCCCCGCCGTCTCAAGAACCGCTGAACTGGGCCCTTCAAGGCAAGAACCGCTGAACTGGGCCCCGCCGTCTCAAGAACCGCTGAACTGGGCCCCGCCGTCTCAAGAACCGCTGAACTGGGCCCCGCCGTCTCAAGAACCGCTGAACTGGGCCCCGCCGTCTCAAGAACCGCTGAACTGGGCCCCGCCGTCTCAAGAACCGCTGAACTGGGCCCCGCCGTCTCAAGAACCACTGAACTGGGCCCCGCCGTCTCAAGAACCGCTGAACTGGGCCCCGCCGTCTCAAGAACCGCTGAACTGGGCCCTTCAAGGCAAGAACCGCTGAACTGGGCCCCGCCGTCTCCAGAACCGCTGAACTGGGCCCTTCAGGGCAAGAACCGCTGGCCCTTTGGCAGACGTGGCAGGGCAGGATCTATCTCGGGCAGGGCTGCAGGATGTCCTCTGGCCAACTTGCCTCCTCCAGTGGCAGTGGGGTCTGTTATGGACTGTATGGACTGTGGCTTTGCTCTCCCCAGGATGGCCCAGTGGGCAGGCCACCCACTGTATGGACTGTATGGACTGTGGCTTTGCTCTCCACAGGATGGCCCAGTGGGCAGGCCACCCACTGTATGGACTGTATGGACTGTGGCTTTGCTCTCCCCAGGATGGCCCAGTGGACAGGCCACCCACTGTATGGACTGTTTGAACTGTGGCTTTGCTCTCCCCAGGATGGCCCAGTGGGCAGGCCACCCACTGTATGGACTGTATGGACTGTGGCTTTGCTCTCCCCAGGATGGCCCAGTGGGCAGGCCACCCACTGTATGGACTGTATGGACTGTGGCTTTGCTCTCCCCAGGATGGCCCAGTGGACAGGCCACCCACTGTATGGACTGTTTGAACTGTGGCTTTGCTCTCCCCAGGATGGCCCAGTGGGCAGGCCACCCACTGTATGGACTGTATGGACTGTGGCTTTGCTCTCCCCAGGATGGCCCAGTGGGCAGGCCACCCACTGTATGGACTGTATGGACTGTGGCTTTGCTCTCCCCAGGATGGCCCAGTGGACAGGCCACCCACTGTATGGACTGTTTGAACTGTGGCTTTGCTCTCCCCAGGATGGCCCAGTGGGCAGGCCACCCACTGTATGGACTGTATGGACTGTGGCTTTGCTCTCCCCAGGATGGCCCAGTGGGCAGGCCACCCACTGTATGGACTGTATGGACTGTGGCTTTGCTCTCCCCAGGATGGCCCAGTGGGCAGGCCACCCACTGTATGGACTGTATGGACTGTGGCTTTGCTCTCCCCAGGATGGCCCAGTGGGCAGGCCACCCACTGTATGGACTGTATGGACTGTGGCTTTGCACTCCCCAGGATGGGCCAGTGGTCATGGAGTCCCCTCGTGGATCTGGCGTCGTGTACTCAAGTGGCTGAGGTGCCCCCCCTTCCCTTCCCCCTGAGGTGCCTGTCCTATTTTCTTTCTGATGCCCCTGCAGTGTTCTCTCCGTGGAGTTCTTGTCGTGGGACTGGGCCTTGCCCCTTTGCACAGGACCCCTGTGATCCACGGACAGTGGTTGGACTACATTTAGTAGCTGTATATATTTTGTACATAGTTTATTTATTTATTTGGATTACTGGTGTCCATATTTCAATATATCTGGCCGTTTATGATCTCTTCTTTTGGTCTTTGCATTATTTCGGAGGGGGGTGGTTTGTGGGTTGTGACAGTGATCTGTGGGAATGCATTGATGTGTGTGTTGTAGTGGGTGTGGGTGGGTGGGTGTGTGCCGGTAATCTTTTCCCTCCCCTGTGTCGTAGGTGCAGTACTCACCGATGTCTTCCGCGCCGCCGGGCGTGCTCCTGGTATATGAGGAGGAATAGGAGTGCGGGGATGACCTGTAACTCTGGCTCCATACTGCCGGAATCTCGCGTGGAGTGCGTAGAGGTGAGCGTTTTCCCGTTCGTAGTCTGTTTCCGCCGTGTTCTTATCGGCGGTGCTCCCGCCCCGGAAAAGGTGGCAGATTGGTGGGTCGTAATAGGGTGGGCGGTACTTTGTCTGCCGCCGGGCTGTTGGCGGGAACCGCCGCGCTGTTTGTTTGTACCGCTGTGGCGGTCGGAGTGTTAAGTTGGCGGGCTGTGTTGGCGGTTCCCGCCAGGGTCAGAATGCCATTTTTAATACCGCCGGTCTGTTCGCGGTCCGACCGCCGCCTCTCCGCCGACCGCCAGGGTCAGAATGAGGGCCATGGTCTTCAGCAGATTTGTAAAGTTATCAAATTGTCTTAGGCTAAGTTGTTTCACTTGAAGGCCTTCACATAAGTACCCCACCCTCACTTAGCAGGGTCCTGAATTACCTGCAGTAATCCTCTATACAGAACACGTGTGTTTGTGGGCCTACTGTATAGTTTGTGTGTTAAGACTGGCATGTATAAAATCCCATAATATAGCAGTACTTGATCCGGTTTATATCAGAGGGGTGGAATATAAAGAGAGGGTGAGTGAGGTAAAAGGGGTAAAGCAAGAAAGAGAGGCCCATATAGATGAGGTGTAGACAGAGAATAGCAGGGGTGGTTGGTAGAACTTAAAGAAGGGAGGGGGACATGGAGGGAGCATGGGGGGAGAGCAAGAGTGGGTGGAGTCACAGAGGAAAGGAAGTGCCAGGATGCAGGAGAAGAAGCAGTGTAGGCCAGAGAGCAAGAGTGAGTGCAGGACAGGAAGCATAGTGGAGTAGGGTCACTGCTGGCAAGCAAGCAGAGCCCTCCCCCTAGCACGCAAATGGGGTGATTACAAAGGAAGGGGATTTGGTTTTGGACATCATCTTTTTATGCCCCCCCTCACTCTCGGAAGGGGTCAAATTTTGGGGAGCAGTGTCAAAAGGGGTATTGTGGTGCATTATTAAAGGGGTGCTAGGAGGCACATAATGAAGCAGTCTGTGTTTTTTGGGGGTACTACCCACACTCTTACTTATTGCACCCTTTCTTGGGTTGGCGGGGGCACCCCCAAAAGTTTGGGTCAATGAGGAAGAGGAGGACTTGGGGATCATGGGTCTGGCAGTTTCTATTACTACCCAAAAGGGTGCTTCTCACAGGCCTACTTTGGTTATGGTATTGAGAGGGGAAACAAGGACCATGTGTTAGGATTGTTGAGGGATGGTCTCCCCATGATTTCATTGCCCTGTAGCTGGACATGCTATAAGGTATTCCTGGAATGGTTTTTGTAGGCCTCAAACCCCAAAAGAGTGTTTGGCATTTTGGCTATAAGGACACTTCTAAAGCGTATGCTGTTGCGATTCTGGAAAGCCCCTCAGCAACTGTGCACATTTATGCACCAAACATGGCAAATCCTTCATCCTGCAAAGCGTCATATTGCACATGGAAACTTTGAGATGGTGTAATTGTATTCATTTTGGGGTGAATATTCGTCCATGTTTCTCCCACCTGAGGACTGTGGATCTGTTGTTCTTCATTGACATGTCCCTTCAAAGAAACAGATGACAAACTCACTTGGGCCCATATTTATACTTTTTTAGTGCTGCATTTTCGCCGCTTTTTGATGCAAAAACGGCACAAATTTGCAAAATACAATTGTATTTTGCAAGTTTGTGCCGCTTTTGCATAAAAAAAGACGCAAATGCGGCGCTAAAAAAGTATAAATATGGACCTTAATCTCTCAGGAAGCCTCTGTGCTTTACAACTTTTCTCTTGCAATTTTCCTTCCAAATCACACAACCCCTTCACCACAAATACAGTCCAATTATTTCTCAATCCTCATTCACTCAGTCATTCCAGCCCTCCATTCTATAGGCTCATCAAAAACCAACAAGAACAACAGGTAGTTCAGAAGTAGATTTAAAGCCTCTCTGTGGATTTATGTTCATACTGCTCCCTCTAGTAGTGCTACATGGCAACTGCAGCTTAATCACTGGATTGAGAAAGGGGCAGTCAAATGCAAATAATCTCCTCCCATGCTTACTACTCTGAGATTCCATTGTGATATGATTGTAGGACCTTCAACATATGGTCTTCGGCAGATTTGTAAAGTTATCAAATTGTCTTAGGCTAAGTTGTTCCACTTGAAGGCCTTCAGATAAGTACCCCACCCTCACTTAGCAGGGTCCTGAATTACCTGCAGTAATCCTCTATACAGAAGATGGGTGTTCGTCAGTCTACTGTAAATGCTGTATGCTAAGACTGCTATGCATAGCATAGCATAGCATAGCATAGCATAGCATAGCAGTGCTAGGTTCAGGTCATATCAGAGTGGTAGAATAGAAAGAGAGTATTAGTGAGCTGACAGGAGTAGATCAAGTAAGACAGGCAGAGAGAAGCCCACATAGACGAGGTATAGCCAGAAAATAGCAGGGGTCGTTGGTAGAACTTAAAGAAGGTAGTGGGATGTGGAGGGTGTATGGGGGGAGAGCAAGAGTGGGTGGAGTCACAGAGGAAAGGCAGTGCCAGGATGTAGGAGAAAAAGAAGTGTAGGCCAGAGAGCAAGAGTGAGTGCAGGACAGGAAGCATACTGGAGTGGGGTCACTGCGGGCAAGTAAGCAGAGCCCTCCCCCAGCATGTAAATGGGGTGATTACAAAGGAAGGGTATTTGGTGGTGGACATCATCTTTTTATGCCCCCCCTCACTCTCGGAAGGGGTCAAATTTTGGGGAGCAGTGTCAAAAGGGGTATTTGGGTGCATTATTAAAGGGGTGCTAGGAGGCACATAATGAAGCAGTCTGTGTTTTTGGGGGGGACTACCCACACCCTTACTTATTGCACCCTTTCTTGTGGTGGCGGGGGCACCCCCAAAAGTTTGGGTCAATGAGGAAGAGGAGGACTTGGGGATCATGGGTCTGGCAGTTTCTATTTCTACCCAAAAGGGTGCTTCTCACAGGCCTTCTGTGGTTATGGTATTGAGAGGGGAAACAGGGAACATGTGTTAGGATTCTTGGGGGATGGTCTCCCCATGATTTCATTGCCCTGTTGCTGGACATGCTATAAGGTGTTCCTGGAATGGTTTTTCTAGGCCTCATAACCCCAAAAGAGTGTTTGGCATTTTGGCTATAAGGACACTTCTAAAGCGTATGCTGTTGCGATTCTAGGAAGACCCTCACCAACTGTGCACATTTATACACCAAACATGGCAAATCCTTCATCCTGCAAAGCGTCATATTGCACATGGAAACTTTGAGATGGTGTAATTGTATTCATTTTGGGGTGAATATTCGTCCATGTTTCTCCCACCTGAGGACTGTGGATCTTTTGTTCTTCATTGACATGTCCCTTCAAAGAGACAGATGACACACTCACTTGGGCCCATATTTATACTTTTTTAGCGCTGCATTTGCGCCGCTTAAAAAAAGTATAAATATGGACCTTAATCTCTCAGGAAGCATCTGTGCTTTACATCATTTCTCTTGCAGTTTTCATTCCAAATCACGCAACCCCTTCACCACAAATACAGTCCAATTATTTCTCAATCCTCATTCACTCAGTCATTCCAGTCCTCCATTCTATAGGCTCAACAAAAACTCACAACAACAACAGGTAGTTCAGAAAGTAGATTTAAAGCCTCTCTGTGGATTTATGTTCATACTGCTCCCTCTAGTAGTGCTACATGGAAACTGCAGCTTAATCACTGGATTGAGAAAAGGGCAGTCCTATGCAAATAATCTCCTCCAATGCTTACTACTCTGAGCTTCCGTTGTGATATGATGATAGGACCTTCAACATATGGTCTTCAGCAGATTTGTAACTGTGACAACTCTGTGTACGATTGTTGAAGCTGGGCAACGGCCTTCAGATAAGTACCCCACCATCACTTAGCAGGGTCCTGAATTACCTGCAGTAATCCTCAATACAGAACATGGGCGTTTGTGGGCCTACTGTAAAGGCTGTATGTTTGGACTGGGATGCATCCCCCATCCCCCGGGTTGTATCAAAGGGGTAGAATAGAAAGAGCAGGAGAGTGAGATAAAAGGGGTGGAGAACAAAGGACAGGCAGAGAGAGGCCCACATAGATGAGGTGTAGACAGAGAATAGCAGTGGTGTTTGGTAGAACTTAAAGAAGGGATGGGGACATGGAGGAGAGAAAGAGTGGGTGGAGTCACAGAGGAAAGGCAGTGCCAGGATGCAGGAGAAGAAGCCGTGTAGGCCAGAGAGCAAGAGTGAGTGCAGGACAGGAAGCATAGTGGAGTGGGGTCACTGCTGGCAAGCAAGCAGAGCCCTCCCCCTAGCACGCAAATGGGGTGATTACAAAAGAAGGGGATTTGGTAGTGGACATCATCTTTTTATGCCCCCCTCACTCCCGGAAGGGGTCAAATTTTGGAGAGCAGTGTCAAATGGGGTATTGGGGTTCATTATTAAAGGGGTGCTAGGAGGCACATAATGAAGTAGTCTGTTTTTTTGGGAGGTACTACCCACACTCTTACTTATTGCACCCTTTCTTGGGTTGCGGGGGCACCCCCAAAAGGTTGGGTCAATGAGGAAGAGGAGGACTTGGGGATCATGGGTCTGGCAGTTTCTATTACTACCCAAAAGGGTGCTTCTCACAGGCCTACTGTGGTTATGGTATTGAGAGGGGAAACAAGGAATATGTGTTAGGATTCTTGGAGGATGGTCTCCCCATGATTTCATTGTCCTGTTGCTGGACATGCTAAAAGGTGTTCCTGGAATGTTTTTTTTTGGCCTCATAACCCCAAAAGAGTGTTTGGCATTTTGGCTATAAGGACACTTCCAAAGCGTATGCTGTTGCGATTCTGGGAAAACCCTCAGCAACTGTGCACATTTATACACCAAACATGGCAAATCCTTCATCCTGCAAAGCGTCATATTGCACATGGAAACTTTGAGATGGTGTAATTGTATTCATTTTGGGGTGAATATTCGTCCATGTTTCTCCCACCTGAGGACTGTGGGTCTGTTGTTCTTCATTCACATGTCCCATTAAAGAGACAGATGACACCCTCACTTAGGCCCATTTTTATACTTTTTTAGCGCTGCATTTGCTCCGCTTTTTTATGCAAAAACGGCGCAAACTTGCAAAATACAATTGTATTTTGCAAGTTTGTGCCGCTTTTGCGTAAAAAAAAGACGCAAATGCAGCGCTAAAAAAGTATAAATATGGACCTTAATCTCTCAGGAAGCATCTGTGCTTTACAACTTTTCTCTTGCAGTTTTCCTTCCAAATCACGCAACCCCTTCGCCACAAATACAGTCCAGTTATTTCTCAATCCTCATTAACTCAGTCATTCCAGTCCTCCATTCTATAGGCTCATCATAAACCAACAAGAACAACAGGTAGTTCAGAAAGTATATTTAAAGCCTCTCTGTGGATTTATGTTCATACTGCTCCCTCTAGTAGTGCTACATGGCAACTGCAGCTTAATCACTGGATTGAGAAAGGGGCAGTCCTAAGCAAATAATCTCCTCCCATGCATACTACTCTGAACTTCCGTTGTGATATGATGATAGGACCTTCAACATATGGTCTTCAGCAGATTTGTAAAGTTATCAAATTGTCTTAGGCTAAGTTGTTCCACTTGAAGGCCTTCAGATAAGTACCCCACCCTCACTTAGCAGGGTCCTGAATTACCTGCAGTAATCCTCTATACAGAACATGGGTGTTTTTGTGCTTATTGTAAAGGCTCTGTGTTAAAATTGGGATGTATAAAGTTCAATAGCATAGCAGCGCTAGGTTTAGGTTATATCAGAGAGGTGGAATAGAAAGTGAGAGTGAGTGACGTAAAAGGGGTGGAGTAAGAAGGACATGTAGAGAGATGCCCACATAGATGAGGTGTAGACAGAGAATAGCAGGGGTGTTTGGTAGAAATTATAAAAGGGAGGTGGAAAGGAGGGGTAAGCAAGAGTGGGTGGATTCACAGAGGAAAGGCAGTGCTAGGATGCAGGAGAAGAAGCGGTGTAGGCCAGAGAGCAAGAGTGAGTGCAGGAAAGGAAGCACAGTGGAGTGGGGTCACTGCTGGCAAGCAAGCAGAGCTCTCCCCCTAGCACGCAAATGGGGTGATTACAAAAGAAGGGGATTTGGTGATGGACATCATCTTTTTATGCCCCCCCTCACTCTCGGAAGGGGTCAAATTTTGGGGAGCAGTGTCAAAAGGGGTATTGGGGTGCATTATTAAAGGGGTGCTAGGAGGCACATAATGAATCAGTCTGTTATTTTTGGGGGTACTACCCACACTCTTACTTATTGCACCCTTTCTTGGGGTGGCGGGGCACCCCCAAAAGTTTGGGTCAATGAGGAAGAGGAGGAGTTGGGGATCATGGGTCTGGCAGTTTCTATTACTTCCCAAAAGGGTGCTTCTCACAGACCTACTCTGGTTATGGTATTGAGAGGGGAAACAGGGAACATGTGTTAGGATTCTTGGGGGATGGTCTCCCCATGATTTCATTGCCCTGTTGCTGGAAATGCTATAAGGTGTTCCTGGAATGGTTTTTCTAGGCCTCATAACCCCAAAAGAGTGTTTGGCATTTTGGCTATAAGGACTATTCTAAAGCGTATGCTGTTGCGATTCTGGGAAGACCCTCAGCAACTCTGCACATTTATGCACCAAACATGGCAAATCCTTCATCCTGCAAAGCATCATATTGCACATGGAAACTTTGAGATGGTGTAATTGTATTCATTTTGGGGTGAGTATTCGTCCATGTTTCTCCCACCTGAGGTCTGTGGATCTGTTGTTCATCATTGATATGTCCCTTCAAAGAGACAGATGACTCACTCACTTAGGCCCATATTTATACTTTTTTAGCGCTGCATTTGCGTCGCTTTTTGATGCAAAAACGGCGCAAACTTGCAAAATCCAATTGTATTTTGCAAATTTGTGCCGCTTTTGCGTCAAAAAAAGACGCAAATGTGGGGCAAAAAAAGTATAAATATGGATCTTAATCTCTCAGGAAGCATCTGTGCTTTACAACTTTTCTCTTCCAGTTTTTCTTCCAAATCACGCAACCCCTTCACCACAAATACAGTCCAATTATTTCTAAATCCTCATTCACTCAGTCATTCCAGTCCTCCATTCTATAGGCTCATCAAAAACCAACAAGAACAACAGGTAGTTCAGAAAGTAGATTTAAAGCCTCTCTGTGGATTTATGTTCATACTGCTCCCTCTAGTAGTGCTACATGGCAACTGCAGCTTAATCACTGGATTGAGAAAGGGGCAGTCCTATGCAAATAATCTCCTCCCATGCTTACTACTCTGAGCTTCCGTTGAGATATGATGATAGGACCTTCAACATATGGTCTTCAGCAGATTTGTAAAGTTATCAAACTGTCTTAGGCTAAGTTGTTCCACTTGAAGGCCTTCAGATAAGTACCCCACCATCACTTAGCAGGGTCCTGAATTACCTGCAGTAATCCTCAATACAGAACATGGGCGTTTGTGGGCCTACTGTAAAGGCTGTATGTTTGGACTGGGATGTATAAAATCCCATCCCATCCCATGGATATGTCTGGGTTGTATCAAAGGGGTAGAATATAAAGAGCAGGAGAGTGAGGTAGAAGGGGTGGAGAACAAAGGACAGGCAGAGAGAGGCCCACATAGATGAGGTGTAGGCAGAGAATAGCAGTGGTGGTTGGTAGAACTTAAAGAAGGGATGGGGACATGGGGGGAGAGAAAGAGTGGGTGGAGTCACAGAGGAAAGGCAGTGCCAGGATGCAGGAGAAGAAGCAGTGTAGGCCAGAGAGCAAGAGTGAGTGCAGGACAGGAAGCATAGTGGAGTGGGCTCACTGCTGGCAAGCAATCAAAGCCCTCCCCCTAGCACGCAAATGGGGTGATTACAAAGGAAGGGGATTTGGTGGTGGACATCATCTTTTTATGCCCCCCCTCACTCTCAGAAGGGGTCAAATTTTGGGGAGCAGTGTCAAAAGGGGTATTGGGGTGCATTATTAAAGGGGTGCTAGGAGGCACATAATGAAGAAGTCTGTTTTTTTGGGGGGTACTACCCACGCTCTTACTTATTGCACCCTTTCTTGGGGATGCGGGGGCACCCCCAAAAGGTTGGGTCAATGAGGAAGAGGAGGACTTGGGGATCATGGGTCTGGCAGTTTCTATTACTACCCAAAAGGGTGCTTCTCACAGGCCTACTGTGGTTATGGTATTGAAAGGGGAAACAAGGAACATGTGTATTAGGATTCTTGGTGGATGGTCTCCCCATGATTTCATTGCCCTGTTGCTGGACATGCTATGAGGTGTTCCTGGAATGGTTTTTCTAGGCCTCATAACCCCATAAGAGTGTATGTCATTTTGGCTATAAAGACACTTCTAAAGCGTATGCTGTTGCGATTCTGGGAAGACCCTCAGCAACTGTGCACATTTATGCACCAAACATGGAAAATCCTTCATCCTGCAAAGCGTCATATTGCATATGGAAAATTTGAGATGGTGTAATTGTATTCATTTTGGGGTGAATATTCGTCGATTTTTCTCCCACCTGAGGACTGTGGATCTGTTGTTCTTCATTGGCATATTCCTTCAAAGAGACAGATGACACACTCACTTAGGCCCATATTTATACTTTTTTAGCGCTGCATTTGCGCCGCTTTTTGATGCAAAAACGGCGCAAACTTGCAAAATACAATTGTATTTTGCAAGTTTGTGCCGCTTTTGCGTCAAAAAAAGACTCAAATGTGGCGTAAAAAAAGTATAAATATGGACCTTAATCTCTCAGGAAGCATCTGTGCTTTCCAACTTTTCTCTTGCAGTTTTCTTTCCAAATCACGCAACCGCTTCACCACAAATACAGTCCAATTATTTCTCAATCCTCATTCACTCTGTCATTCCAGTCCTCCATTCTAAAGGCTCATCAAAAACCAACAAGAACAACAGGTAGTTCAGAAAGTAGATTTAAAGCCTCTCTGTGGATTTATGTTCATACTGCTCCCTCTAGTAGTGCTACATGGCAACTGCAGCTAAATCACTGGATTGAGAAAGGGGCAGTCCTATGCAAATAATCTCCTCCCATGCGTACTACTCTGAGCTTCCGTTGTGATATGATGATAGAACCTTCAACATATGGTCTTCAGCAGATTTGTAAAGTTATCAAATTGTCTTAGTCTAAGTTGTTCCACTTGAAGGCCTTCAGATAAGTACCCCACCCTCACTTAGCAGGGTCCTGAATTACCTGCAGTAATCCTCTATACAGAGCATGGGCTTTTGTGGGCCTACTGTAAAGGCTGTATGCTGAGACTGGGATGTATAAAATCCTGTAGCATTGTATAGCAGGTCCAGGTTATATTAGAGGGTGGAATAGAAAGAGAGGGTGAGTAAGGTAGAAGGGGTGGAGCAAGAAGGACACGAAGAGAAAGGCCCATGTAGATGAGGTGTAGACAGAGAATAGCGGGGGTGGTTGGTAGAACTTAAAGAAGGGAGAACGACATGGAGGGAGCATGGGGTGAGAGCAAGAGTGGGTGGAGTCACAGAGGAAAGGCAGTGCCAGCATGCAGGAGAAGAAGCAGTGTAGGCCAGAGAGCAAGAGTGAGTGCAGGACAGGAAGCATAGTGGAGTGGGCTCACTGCTGGCAAGCAAGCAAAGCACTCCCCCTAGCTCGCAGATGGGGTGATTACAAAGGAAGGGGATTTTGTGGTGGACATCATTTTTTTATGCCCCCCCCCCTCACTCTCAGAAGGGGTCAAATTTTGGGGAGCAGTGTCAAAAGGGATATTGGGGTGCTTTATTAAAGGGGTGCTAGGAGGCACATAATGAAGCAGTCTGTGTTTTTTGGGGGTACTACCCACACTCTTACTTATTGCACCCTTTCTTGGGGTGGCGGGGGCACCCCCAAAAGTTTGGGTCAATGAGGAAGAGGAGGACTTGGGGATCATGGGTCTGGCAGTTTCTATTACTACCCAAAAGGGTGCTTCTCACAGGCCTACTGTGGTTATGGTATTGAGAGGGGAAACAAGGAACATGTGTTAGGATTCTTGGGGGATGGTCTCCCCATGATTTCATTGCCCTGTTGCTGGACATGCTATAAGGTGTTCCTGGAATGGTTTTTCTAGGCCTCATAATCCCAAAAGAGTATGGCATTTTGGCTATAAGGACACTTCTAAAGCGTATGCTGTTGCGATTCTGGGAAGACCCTCAGTGTCAGGATACTTCAATTCGATTTCCTCAGAAGCAGAAGATAACTCCTCAGTCCCGAACCGAGCTACTCACAACGAATATTAATCCTTCGTGCTGAGTACCCCGGAGGGGGAAAGGGGAATGGGATGGTAGAGAGACTGCCACAGAGATGATGAATGCCAGTACTCAGTCTGCCTCTTGACATCTAAGATTGGATACAGCACCTGCAAGAGTCACAGTCGCAATTACTAGGGACTAGGGACATACAACATCAGTTTTTTACTTTCTACTTAATTCTCTTTAATTCTATTATTTCTTCACTCACCCTGAGTTCTCTATAGCCTTGCTTCTCTCTATAAATGATAGCTCTTCTTAAAAAAATGCTTATTACTGATTCTGGAAGAACTTCTCACCTTTGTTAGAGATTGGTTTTATGTTGCTATATATATATATATATAGTTGGTGATAATGCGTTCTTCAAATCAGCTGATGTTATTTAATTTCTCCTGTCTTATTGTGACTTCTGTCAATACTTGTATTTGTAAATGCTTGTTTATTTAAGTTTGTTTCTCCTTTCTTACTTCGACATTTGTTGATAACTTGTATTTGTAAATGCTTGTTTATTACAGTTAATTTCTCCTTCCTTACTTCGACATCTGTTGATAACTTGTAGTTGTAAATGCTTGTTTATTTAAATTTGTTTCTCTTTTAAACTCTATTTTGGTTTATTACCATTGAATTTGTAAATGCTTATTTATTAACAGTTCGTTTCTCCTTTAAACTTGGCCTTTGTTTATAACCTTGACATTTGTAGATACTTGGGGCCATATTTATACTTTTCGACGCACAACTGCGCCAACGCAGTTGTGCGTCAAAAAATCTAACGCCGGCTAACGCCATTCTGAACCGCCATGCGGGCGCCGTATTTATACAATGACGTTAGCCGGCGGAGTTTGCCTGGTGTGCGTGAAAAAAAATGACGTACACCAGGCAGCGCCGGCGTAGGGGAAAATGGAGCTTGGGCGCCAAAAAATGGGGCAAGTCAGGCTGAGGCAAAATTTTCGCCTCAACCCGATTTGCGCCATTTTTCTTAACTCCCAACCCCCATTGAAATGACTCCTGTCTTAGCAAAGACAGGAGTCATGCCCCCTTGCCCAATGGCCATGCCCAGGGGACTTCTGTCCCCTGGGTATGGTCATTGGGCATAGTGGCATGTAGGGGGGCACAAATCAGACCCCCCTATGCCACATAAAAAAAAAATATATATACTTACCTGAACTTACCTTATGTTCCCTGGGATGGGTCCCTCCATCCTTAGGCGTCCTCCTGGGGTGGGCAAGGGTGACAGGGGGGGTCCCTGGGGGCATGGGAGGGCACCTCTGGGCTTCTTTCGAGCCTACAGGTCCCTTAACGCCTGCCCTGACCAGGCGCCAAAAAACGGCGCAAAAGCGGCTGGACTTCATTTTTTTTGACCCGCCCTCTCCCGGGCGTGATTTTTGCCCGGGAGTGTAAATACGGCGCACATGCCTCGGAGTCAATTTTTTAGACGGGAACGCCTACCTTGCATATCATTAACGCAAAGTAGGTGTCCACGCTGAAAAGTGACGCAAACTCCATGGACTTTGGCGCTAGACGCGTCTAACGCCAGAGTATAAATATGGAGTTAGTTTTGCGTCGAATTTGCGTAAAAAAAAATTACGCAATTCCGGCGCAAACAGAGTATAAATATGCCCCTAGCTCTTTTAAAGTTCGTTTTTTCTTTGACTTTTATATCTTAAACAAGAACCTTGTAAACATAAGGTTAATTCATACATTAACTCTGTAGCCTTGCCGACTTCCACGGGAACGTTCTACTATCAAACTCTTCGAATAAACCTTGACAATATTTGTCTGTTTTCTGTAATATAATCTTCAAATGTAATTTTACCTCACAGGAGTTTCTGTTCTGAAGCGCGCTCTCTCTCCACACAGCTGATTCCTGTCAGACCTCAGTTGAAGTGCAAGGCTTCCAGCTGGAGAGCTCGTAACCTAGCAACCAACCGATTGCAAGACTAGAACTGTAACTAACCTTCAGGACTCACAGCGGCCATCTTGGATCTTCTCTTCTTGATTCTTCCTTTGAAATAAGCGCAAGATTACTCTGCAAACCTTCTTCCAGTTTGGGCTTTGCTGTCTCCACTGAGGATATCTCTTTGCTTTTCTCATGCACTTCTTTGATTTGACTTGGCAAGTTTGTGTGGTCATGACAGTACTCCCCCTCAAGGAACAGTTCTCCAATTTAGGTTTGCTTGGGTAGGTTCTATGAAAGTTTCTCACTAATCTTGAAGCATGTACATACTCGTGCGGCTCCCAGGATCGTTCCTCTGGACCATAACCTTTCCAATCAATTAGATAATAAAGCTGGCCATTACGGATTTTGGAATCTAAGATTTGATTGACCTCATACTCTTCTGCAGAGCTAATCTGGATAGGAATTGGAGGGGAGTTTTGACGTAAATTTGGAGGACTGTTCTTTAACAAGGAGACATGGAAAACAGGATGTATCTTTAGATGAGCTGGCAACTGCAATTTAACTGCCACTGGATTGATCATCTTGTCAACTTTGAATGGGCCTATAAATCGTGGCTGAAATTTGCGATTTCCTTTGAGACGTAAATGACAAGTGGATAACCAAACTTTGTCTCCTTTCAAATAAATGGGGCTCTCTCTTCTTTTTCTATCAGCCTGAGTCTTATATGAGTCTTTTGCTTGAATTATGTTTTTTCTAGCCCTAACTAACGTGGTCTGCAAATCCCTCACCATCTCTTCTACTGCAGGCACTGAATCATCTTCTTTACCCAACATTACATTAGGATGTCTACCATGGTTCAGATAAAAGGGGGTGAACCCAGTGGTGGAATGAACAGCATTATTGTAAGCAAATTCAGCTGCCCACATCAACTCGGGCCATTCCTTCTCTTTATCAAATAAATTGAGTCTTAAATACTGTTCTAACTCTTGATTCACTCTCTCTGTTGTTTGCCCATCGGTTTCAGGATGGTAACTGGTAGAGTAACGAGAATCAATTCGTAATCTTTTACTAAAGGCCTTCCAAAAGCGAGAAACAAATTGGGACCCCCTGTCTGAAACTAGAATTTTTGGGATACCATGGGCGCGTACTATGTGTTGTGTAAACAACTGTGCAACCTGTGGGGCTCGAGGGATTTCTTTCAAAGGAATGAATTGCGCCATTTTAGTGAAAGTGTCTACAAAAACTAGGATAGTGTTAAAACCTTGGCTACTAGGGAGGTCCACTATAAGATCCATAGTAATAGTATGCCAGGCATGGGGTGCAGTGGGCAAAGGTCTTAACAGACCTTGTGAAGCTGTTCTATTTGATTTCCCTCTTTGACATTTGTCACAAGTTGACACATAGGGTCATATTTATACTCCGTTTGCGCCGGAATTGCGTCGTTTTTTTTTACGCAATTCAGACGCAAAACTAACTCCATATTTATACTTTGGCGTTAGACGCGTCTAGCGCCAAAGTCCGTGGAGTTTGCGTCATTTTTTAGCGTGGACACCTACTTTGCGTTAATTATATGCAAGGTAGGCGTTCCCGTCTAAAAAAGTGACTCCGAGGCATGTGCGCCGTATTTACACTACCGGGCAAAATTCACGCCCGGGAGTGGGCGGGTCAAAAAAAATGACGTACGGCCGCTTTTGCGCCGTTTTTTAGCGCCTGGAAAAGGCAGGCGTTAAGGGACCTGTGGGCTCGGAAGGAGCCCAGAGGTGCCCTCCCATGCCCCCAGGGACACCCCCTGTCACCCTTGCCCACCCCAGGAGGACACCCAAGGCTGGAGGGACCCATCCCAGGGACAATAAGGTAAGTTCAGGTAAGTATTTTTTTTAACTTTTTTTTGTGGCATAGGGGGGCCTGATTTGTGCCCCCCTACATGCCACTATGCCCAATGACCATGCCCGGGGGACAGAAGTCCCCTGGGCATGGCCATTGGGCAAGGGGGCATGACTCCTGTCTTTGCTAAGACAGGAGTCATTTCTATGGGGGTTGGGAGTCGAAAAAAATGGCGCAAATCGGGTTGAGGCGAAAAATTTGCCTCAGCCTGACTTGCCCCATTTTTTTACGCCAAGCTCCATATCCCCCTACGCCGGCGCTGCCTGGTGTACGTCGTTTTTTTCCACGCACACCAGGCAGCGCCGGCGGCTAACGCCGCCTAACGCCGGCTAACGTCATTGATTAAATACGGCGCCCGCATGGTGCTTCAGAATGGCGTTAGCCGGCGCTAATTTTTTTGACGCAAAACTGCGTTAGCGCAGTTTTGCGTCAAAAAGTATAAATATGGGCCATATTGTCTTATCTGAGTTTTCATTTTTGGCCACCAAAATTCTTGTTGTATTAGATTTTGAGTCTTTTGAATTCCTTTGTGTCCAGCCAATTGATCGTCATGATAAGCCTGAAGAATTTTTTCTTGCAGCTCCACAGTCGGAACATACAGTGCACCTTTAAAGTATGGCAAACCTTTTTTGATTTGTCTTCCTTGGCCTTCTTTGGACCACTTCAGCATTCCTTCGAATGTTAAGTTTTCTTGAATTTCTTTGGTTAAATTTTAATACAATATGGCAGATATGAACTTCTCTTGTGGAATAATCAATTCTTTTTCTGGAGGCTCTTTAACTGCACCGGTATCAATTCGAGATAGAGCATCTGCCTTCCCATTTACTTTTCCTGGTCTGAAAGTGATAACAAAATCAAAGTCTGCAAAATATAGGGACCAACGCAGTTGTCTAGCTGTTAGAGTTCGAGCTGATTTTAAAAACTGTAAATTTCGGTGGTCCATGTAAACGGTCACTTTATGCTTAGCTCCCAAAATGTAATGCCTCCACTCACGAAAAGTTTCTTTGACTTCCAATAGCTCCTTATCCGCAATTGAATAATTTATCTCTGGTGGTGTTAATTTTCGAGAGAAATAGGCCACTGGATGTAATTGACCTGTATCTTTATGACGCTGGGAAAGGATACCTCCTATGGCAACATCTGAAGCATCTGCCTCCACATAATATGGCTCATCTGGATTGGGGTGGAGCAAGATTGGAGCTGAGACGAAGGAATTCTTCAAAAAATTAAAAGCATTTTCAGCTTCTTTTGTCCACTCAAACTTCACTCCTTTCTTCAACAATCGAGTAATGGGTGTAACTTTTTGAGAAAAATTGGATATGAATCTTCGATAAAAATTAGCAAACCCCAAGAAACTCTGGATCTCTTTGACATTGCAAGGAGAAGGCCAATGTTGCACTGCCTTTATCTTGGCAGGATCCATACTAACTCCTTCTGGTGACACAATGAATCCTAAGAACTCAACTCGTTCCACATGAAATGCACACTTCTCCAATTTTACATAGAGATGGTTTTCTTGCAACCTTGTGAGGATGGATCGAACATGGGAAATGTGCTCCTGTAGATTGTCGGAAAAGATTACAATGTCATCTATATAAACCACGGCAATCCGGTCGAGGAATTCTCGTAATATATCATTAACGAAATGCTGGAAGGCAGCGGGAGCACTGCATAACCCATAAGGCATCACTTGATATTCAAATAATCCGTATCGAGTCCGAAAAGCGGTTTTCCATTCATCCCCTGAAGCCACTCGAATCAAATGATATGCTCCTCGCAGGTCCAATTTGGTGTAGATTCTAGCATTCTTTACTTGATCTAATAAAACTGACACTAAAGGCAGTGGGTATCGATTCTTGATGGTAACCTGATTGAGGGCTCGATAATCAATGCAAGATTGAAGACTCCCATCCTTCTTTGGTATGAAAAATAGCGGGGATGAGACTGGAGATTCAGAAGGACGAATAAAAACATTAGCAAGATATTGATCCAAATACTCCTTTAAATGTTGATTCTCTGCTTCGGTCAATGTGTATATTCTGCTACATGGCAATATCGCACCTGGCTCCAGTTCAATTTTGCAGTCGTAGGGTCAATGTGTTGGCAATTTCTCAGCCTCCTTTTCATCAAAAACGGCGACTAAATCCTCGTATTCTTTTGGGATTTCTGCTGTCTTTAGTGCACAGATCATTGAAGAGTGTGATGATAAACAGGCCGCTTGGGACTTGGTGGACACTTCCACTCCATCATGAAAGCAATTCTCTTTGCTGTAAGAGGAATTCATCTTGATTGTTCTTTTGCTCCAATCAATTTGTGGATTATGTTCTGTAAGCCAGGGCAGACCCAAAATGAGTTGAAATTGTGGAGCATCTATCAAATTAAAGATTATCTGCTCCTGATGTCCACCAAAACCTTGCATCTGAATTGGTTCGGTCTCATGGGAAATGGGTCCTGAAGAAAGATTGGTTCCATCCACAGCTCTTACTACTTCCAAAGTAGATTTCTTGATAAATCGAATACCCATTTTACGAGCGTATTTGATATCACAGAAGTTGCCCGTAGCTCCAGAGTCTATCATAACTGAGATCCCTTGAATTTCCTTCTCAAGGGTCTTAACTGAACTGTTTGTACCAAATGTGGCGCTGCGGTTTGTAAGGTATTCGCCACTCGTTGATCTAAAGGAGTTGTCTTGGGTTCTGCTTTCATCAGGGCAACTCCCTCTACTGATGAAGCTGGCCTTTTTCCGACTGAAGAGCTTTGGGTTTCTTGGGACAGTTTTTAACAAAATGCCCAGATGCACCGCAATATAAACATAGTTGATTCACTCTTCTTTTCTCTTTTTCTTCCTTAGATAAAGGACCTAGGATGGAACCAATTTGCATTGGTTCTTCTATCGTTATCCCTTCTCCGGCTCTCGTATGATCATTTCTTACATGATCAATTCTCAGGGGAAATGGTCGATACTCTATTCTCTTTCCTGCTCTTCGTTCAGTTAATCGGTGGTCAATCTGTAACACAAGATCAATTAACTCTGAAATTTCAGTGGGTCTATTTGGAACTTGTGCTAAGGCATCTTTCAATTCATCTCTCAGTCCACGATAAAATATGGCGGCTCTTTTTGACTCCGGCCAGGCAGTCTCTACAATGAGTTTATTGAAATGAGCCAGATAGGCTACTAGATCTTTATTACCTTGCCTGATTTCCAGTAGTTCATTGTCAGTGGCTTGAGCTGCAGTTCGCCGATCAAATATTCTTAAGAACTCTTCATTGAAATTTTGGAAATTATATAAAACAGGATCATTTCTGGAAATTATTGGCATGGACCATGCGGCCGCATCTCCTGTCAGATAAGACAATATAAATGCCACTTTGGACTGGTCTTCGGAAAAAATGACTGGTCTACATAAAAAATGCAATGAGCATTGGGTCAGAAAAATCTGCGCCTTATTTGGATCCCCACCGAAGCGCTCGGGTTGAGCCAAAGGAATAATAGGGGAAACCGCATGAATTACTTGAGTGGATATACCTGCAGACTGTGAAGGGCTAGGGATTTGTGAAAACACAGATTAATTTGATTTAGTGGTGTTCCCTAACTCATTTATTCGCTGTTTTATTTGGACTGTTTCTTCTATGGTGTTATTTAATTGTTTCTGTAACCCTTCCAAAACGGTGGCTAATGCTTTTATATCAATTCCTTCTGCCATTCTGCTCAGGAGGAAATCTGTTTTTTCCCTAAAATTAGGGTGATGGCACTTCAATCTGTCAGGATACTTCAATTCGATTTCCTCAGAAGCAGAAGATAACTCCTCAGTCCCGACCCGAGCTACTCACAACGAATATTAATCCTTCGTGCTGAGTACCCCGGAGGGGGAAAGGGGAATGGGATGGTAGAGAGACTGCCACAGAGATGATGAACGCCAGTACTCAGTCTGCCTCTTCACATCTAAGATTGGATACAGCACCTGCAAGAGTCACAGTCGCAATTACTAGGGACATACAACATCAGTTTTTTACTTTCTACTCTCAACACTTACATCTCTTTAATTCTATTATTTCTTCACTCACCCTGAGTTCTCTGTAGCCTTGCTTCACTCTATAAATGATAGCTCTTCTTAAAAAAATGCTTATTACTGATTCTGGAAGAACTTCTCAACCTTTGTTAGAGATTGGTTTTATGTTGCTATATATATATAGTTGGTGATAATGCGTTCTTCAAATCAGCTGATGTTATTTAATTTCTCCTGTCTTATTGTGACTTCTGTCAATACTTGTATTTGTAAATGCTTGTTTATTTAAGTTTGTTTCTCCTTTCTTACTTCGACATTTGTTGATAACTTGTATTTGTAAATGCTTGTTTATTACAGTTAGTTTCTCCTTCCTTACTTCGACATCTGTCGATAACTTGTAGTTGTAAATGCTTGTTTATTTAAGTTCGTTTCTCTTTTAAACTCTATTTTGGTTTATTACCATTGAATTTGTAAATGCTTATTTGTTAACAGTTTGTTTCTCCTTTAAACTTGGCCTTTGTTTATAACCTTGTCATTTGTACATACTTGCTCTTTTAAAGGTAGTTTTTTCTTTGACTTCTATATCTTAAACAAAAATCTTGTAAACATAAGGTTAATTCATACATTAACTCTGTAGCCTTGCCGACTTCCACGGGAACGGTCTACTATCAAACTCTTCATATAAACCTTGACAATATTTATCTGTTTTCTGTAATATAATTTTCAAATGTAATTTTACCTCACAGGAGTTTCTGTTCTGAAGCGCGCTCTCTCTCCACACAGCTGAATCCTGTCAGACCTCAGTTGAAGTGCAAGGCTTCCAGCTGGAGAGCTCGTAACCTAGCAACCAACCGATTGCAAGACTAGAACTGTAACTAACCTTCAGGACTCACAGCGGCCATCTTGGATCTTCTCTTCTTGATTCTTCCTTTGAAATAAGCGCAAGATTACTCTGCAAACCTTCTTCCAGTTTGGGCTTTGCTGTCTCCACTGAGGATATCTCTTTGCTTTTCTCATGCACTTCTTTGATTTGACTTGGCAAGTTTGTGTGGTCATGACACTCAGCAACTGTGCACATTTATGCACCAAACATGGCAAATCCTTCATCCTGCAAAGCGTCATATTGCACATGGAAACTTTGAGATGGTGTAATTGTATTCATTTTGGGGTGAATATTCGTCCATTTTTCTCCCACCTGAGGACTGTGGATCTGTTGTTCTTCATTGACATGTCCCTTCAAAGAGACAGATGACACACTCACTTAGGCCCATCTTTATACTTTTTTAGCGCTGCATTTGCGCCGCTTTTTGATGCAAAAACGGCGCAAACTTGCAAAATACAATTGTATTTTGCAAGTTTGTGCCGCTTTTCCGTGAAAAAAAGACGCAAATGCGGCGCAAAAAAAGTATAAATATGGACCTTAATCTCTCAGGAAGCATCTGTGCTTTACAACTTTTCTCTTGCAGTTTTCTTTCCAAATCACGCAACCCCTTCACCACAAATACAGTCCAATTATTTCTCAATCCTCATTCACTCAGTCATTCCGGTCCTCCATTCTATAGGCTAATCAAAAACCAACAAGAACAACAGGTAGTTCAGAAAGTAGATTTAAAGACTCTCTGTGGATTTATGTTCATACTGCTCCCTCTAGTAGTGCTACATGGCAGCTGCAGCTTAATCACTGGATTGAGAAAGAGGCAGTCCTAAGCAAATAATCTCTTCCCATGCTTACTACTCTGAGCTTCCGTTGTGATATGATGATAGGACCTTCAATATATGGTCTTCAGCAGATTTGTAAAGTTATCAAATTGTCTTAGGCTAAGTTGTTCCACTTGAAGGCCTTCAGATAAGTACCCCACCCTCACTTAGCAGGGTCCTGAATTACCTGCAGTAATCCTCTATACAGAACATGGGTGTTCGTTGGCGGGCCTACTGTAAAGGAGGTATGCTAAGATTGGGATATATAAAATCCCATAGCACAACATAGCTGGTCCAGGTTATATTAGAGGGGTGGCATAGAAAGAGAGGGTGAGTGAGACAGAAGGGGTGGAGCAAAAAGGACAGGGAGAGAAAGGCCCACGTAGATGAGGTGTAGATAGAGAATAGCAGGGGTGGTTGGTAGAACTTAAAGAAGGTTGGGCGACATGGAGGGAGCATGGGGTAAGAGCAAGACTGTGTGGAGTCACAGAGGAAAGGAAGTGCCAGCATGCAGGAGAAGAAGCAGTGTAGGCCAGAGAGCAAGAGTGAGTGCAGGACAGGAAGCATAGTGGAGTGGGGTCACTGCTGGCAAGCAAGCAAAGCCCTCCCCCTAGCACGCAAATGGGGTGATTACAAAGGAAGGGGATTTGGTGGTGGACATCATTTTTGTATGCCCCCCCCCTCACTCTCAGAAGGGGTCAAATTTTGGGGAGCAGTGTCAAAAGGGTATTGGGGTGCATTATTAAAGGGGTGCTAGGAGGCACATAAGGAAGCAGTCTGTGTTTTGTAGGGGTACTACCCACACTCTTACTTATTGCACCCTTTCTTGGGGTGGTGGGGGCACGCCCAAAAGTTTGGGTCAATGAGGAAGAGGAGGACTTGGGGATCCTGGGTCTGGCAGTTTCTATTACTACCCAAAAGGGTGCTTCTCACAGGCCTACTGTGGTTATGGTATTGAGAGGGGAAACAAGGAACATGTGTTAGGATTCTTGGGGGATGGTCTCCCCATGATTTCATTGCCCTGTTGCTGGACATGCTATAAGGTGTTCCTGGAATGGTTTTTCTAGGCCTCATAACCCCAAAAGAGTGTATGGCATTTTGGCTATAAGGACACTTCTAAAGTGTATGCTGTTGCAATTCTGGGGAGACCCTCAGCAACTCTGCACATTTATGCACCAAACATGGCAAATCCTTCATCCTGCAAAGCGTCATATTGCACATGGAAACTTTGAGATGGTGTAATTGTATTCATTTTGGGGTGAATATTCGTCCATTTTTCTCCCACCTGAGGACTGTGGATCTGTTGTTCTTCATTGACATGTCCCTTCAAAGAGACAGATGACACACTCACTTAGGCCCATATTTATACTTTTTTAGCGCTGCATTTGCGCCGCTTTTTGATGCAAAAACGGGGCAAACTTGCAAAATACAATTGTATTTTGCAAGTTTGTGCTGCTTTTCCGTGAAAAAAAGACGCAAATGCGGCGCAAAAAAAATATAAATATGGATCTTAATCTCTCAGGAAGCATCTGTGCTTTACAACTTTTCTCTTGCAGTTTTCTTTCCAAATCACGCAACCCCTTCACCACAAATACTGTCCAATTATTTCTCAATCCTCATTCACTCAGTCATTCCAGTCCTCCATTCTATAGGCTCATCAAAAATCAACAAGAACAACAGGTAGTTCAGAAAGTAGATTTAAAGCCTCTCTGTGGATTTATGTTCATAGTGCTCCCTCTAGTAGTGCTACATGGCAACTGCAGCTTAATCACTGGATTGAGAAAGGGGCAGTCCTATGCAAATAATCTCCTCCCATGCTTACTACTCTGAGCTTCCGTTGTGATATGATGATAGGACCTTCAACATATGGTCTTCAGCAGATTTGTAAAGTTATCAAATTGTCTTAGGCTAAGTTGTTCCACTTGAAGGCCTTCAGATAAGTACCCCAACCTCACTTAGCAGGTTCCTGAACTACCTGCAGTAATCCTCTATACAGAACATGGGTGTTCGTGGGCGTTTGTGGGCCTACTGTAAAGGGTGTATGCTAAGATTGGGATATATAAAATCCCATAGCACAGCATAGCAGGTCCAGATTATATTAGAGGGGTGGAATAAAAAGAGAGGGTGAGTAAGGCAGAAGGGGTAGAGCAAGGAAGAGAGAGGCCCATGTAGATGAGGTGTACACAAAGAATAGCAGGGGTGGTTGGTAGAACTTAAAGAAGGGAGGGCGACATGGAGGGAGCATGGGGTGAGAGCAAGAGTGGGTGGAGTCACAGAGGAAAGGAAGTGCCAGCATGCAGGAGAAGAAGCAGTGTAGGCCAGAGAGCAAGAGTGAGTGCAGGACAGGAAGCATAGTGGAGTGGGGTCACTGCTGGCAAGCAAGCAAAGCCCTCCCCCTAGCACGCAAAGGGGTGATTACAAAGGAAGGGGATTTGGTGGTGGACATCATTTTTTATGCCCCCCCTCACTCTCAGAAGGGGTCAAATTTTGGGGAGCAGTGTCAAAAGGGGTATTGGGGTGCATTATTAAAGGGGTGCTAGGAGACACATAATGAAGCAGTCTGTGTTTTGTGGGGGTACTACCCACACTCTTACTTATTGCACCCTTTCTTGGGGTGGCGGGGGCACCCCTAAAAGTTTGGGTCAATGAGGAAGAGGAGGACTTGGGGATCATGGGTCTGGCAGTTTCTATTACTACCCAAAAGGGTGCTTCTCACAGGCCTACTGTGGTTATGGTATTGAGAGGGGAAACAAGGAACATGTGTTAGGATTCTTGGGGGATGGTCTCCCCATGATTTCATTGCCCTGTTGCTGGACATGCTATAAGGTGATCCTGGAATGGTTTTTCTAGGCCTCATAACCCCAAAAGAGTGTATGGCATTTTGGCTATAAGGACACTTCTAAAGCGTATGCTGTCGCGATTCTGGGAAGACCCTCAGCAACTGTGCACATTTATGCACCAAACATGGCAAATCCTTCATCCTGCAAAGCGTCGTATTGCACATGGAAACTTTGAGATGGTGTAATTGTATTCATTTTGGGGTGAATATTCGTCCATTTTTCTCCCACCTGAGGACTGTGGATCTGTTGTTCTTCATTGACATGTCCCTTCAAAGAGACAGATGACACACTCACTTAGGCCCATATTTATACTTTTTTAGCGCTGCACTTGCGCCGCTTTTTGATGCAAAAATGGCGCAAACTTGCAAAAAACAATTGTATTTTGCAAGTTTGTGCCGCTTTTGCGTCAAAAAAAGACACAAATGCGGAGCAAAAAAAGTATAAATATGTACCTTAATCTCTCAGGAAGCATCTGTGCTTTACAACTTTTGACTTGCAGTTTTCTTTCCAAATCAAGCAACCCCTTCACCACAAATACAGTGCAATTATTTCTCAATCCTCATTCCAGTCCTCCATTCTATAGGCTCATCAAAAACCAACAAGAACAACAGGTAGTTCAGAAAGTAGATTTAAAGCCTCTCTGTGGATTTATGTTCATACTGCTTCCTCTAGTAGTGCTACATGGCAACTGCAACTTAATCACTGGATTGAGAAAGGGGCAGACCTATGCAAATAATCTCCTCCCATGCTTACTACTCTGAGCTTCCGTTGTGATATGATGATAGGACCTTCAACATATGGTCTTCAGCAGATTTGTAAAGTTATCAAATTGTCTTAGGCTAAGTTGTTCCACTTGAAGGCCTTCAGATAAGTACCCCACCCTCACTTAGCAGGGTCCTGAATTACCTGCAGTAATCCTCTATACACAACATGGCTGTTTGTAGGCGTTTGTTAGCCTACTGTAAAGGCTGTATGCTTAGACTGGGATGTATAAAATTGCACAGCACAGCACAGCACAGCACAGCACAGCACAGCACAGCACAGCAGGTCCAGGTTAAATTAGAGGGGTGAAAAAGAGGGTGAGTGAGGCAGAAGGGGAGGAGCAAGAAAGACAAGAAGAAAGAGGCCCATGTAGATGAGGTGTACACAGAGAATAGCAGGGGGGTTTGGTAGATCTTAAAGAAGGGAGGGTGATGTGGAGGAAGCATGGGGTGAGAGCAAGAGTGGGCGGAGTCACAGAGGAAAGGCAGTGCCAGCATGCAGGAGAAGAAGCAGTGTAAGCCAGAGAGCAAGAGTGAGTGCAGGACAGGAAGCAGAGTGGAGTGGGGTCACTGCTGGCAAGCAAGCAAAGCCCCCCCGCTAGCACGCAAATGGGGTGATTACAAAGGAAGGGGATTTGGTGGTGGACATAATTTTTTTATGCCCCCCCTCACTCTCAGAAGGGGTAAAATTTTGGGGAGCAGTGTCAAAAGGGGTATTGGGGTGCATTATTAAAGGGGTGATAGGAGACACATAATGAAGCAGTCTGTGTTTTGTTGGGGTACTACCCACACTCTTACTTATTGCACCCTTTCTTGGGGTGGCAGGGGCACCCCTAAAAGTTTGGGTCAATGAGGAAGAGGAGGACTTGGGGATCATGGGTCTGGCAGTTTCTATTACTACCCAAAAGGGTGCTTCTCACAGGCCTACTGTGATTATGGTATTGAGAGGGGAAATAAGGAACATGTGTTAGGATTCTTGGGGGATGGTCACCCCATGATTTCATTGCCCTGTTGCTGGACATGCTATAAGGTGTTCCTGGAATGGTTTTTCTAGGCCTCATAACCCCAAAAGAGGGTATGGCATTTTGGCTATAAGGACACTTCTAAAACGTATGCTGTCGCGATTCTGGGAAGACCCTCAGTAACTGTGCACATTTATGCACCAAACATGGCAAATCCTTCATCCTGCAAAGCGTCATATTGCACATGGAAACTTTGAGATGGTGTAATTGTATTCATTTTGGTGTGAATATTCGTCCATTTTTCTCCCACCTGAGGACTGTGGATCTGTTGTTCTTCATTGACATGTCCCTTCAAAGAGACAGATGACACACTCACTTAGGCCCATATTTATACTTTTTTAGCGCTGCATTTGCGCCGCTTTTTGATGCAAAAACGGCGCAAGTTTGTGCCGCTTTTGCGTCAAAAAAAGACACAAATGCGGCGCAAAAAAAGTATAAATATGTACCTTAATCTCTCAGGAAGCATCTGTGCTTTACAGCTTTTCTCTTGCAGTTTTCTTTCCAAATCACGCAACCACTTCACCACAAATACAGTCCAATTATTTCTCAATCCTCATTCACTCAGTCATTCCAGTCCTCCATTCTATAGGCTCATCAAAAACCAACAAGAACAACAGGTAGTTCAGAAAGTATATTTAAAGCCTCTCTGTGGATTTATGTTCATACTGCTCCCTCTAGTAGTGCTACATGGCAACTGCAGCTTAATCACTGGATTGAGAAAGGGGCAGTCCTATGCAAATAATCTCCTCCCATGCTTACTACTCTGAGCTTCCGTTGTGATATGATGATAGGACCTTCAACATATGGTCTTCAGCAGATTTGTAAAGTTATCAAATTGTCTTAGGCTAAGTTGTTCCACTTGAAGGCCTTCAGATAAGTACCCCACCCTCACTTAGCAGGGTCCTGAATTACCTGCAGTAATCCTCTATACACAACATGGCTGTTTGTTGGCCTACTGTAAAGGCTGTATGCTTAGACTGGGATATATAAAATTGCACAGCACAGCACAGCACAGCAGGTCCAGGTTAAATTAGAGGGGTGGAATAGAAAAAGAGGGTGAGTGAGGCAGAAGGGGAGGAGCAAGGAAGAAAGAGGCCCATGTAGATGAGGTGTACACAGAGAATAGCAGGGGGGTTTGGTAGATCTTAAAGAAGGGAGGGTGGCGTGGAGGAAGCATGGGGTGAGAGCAAGAGTGGGCGGAGTCACAGAGGAAAGGCAGTGCCAGCATGCAGGAGAAGAAGCAGTGTAAGCCAGAGAGCAAGAGTGAGTGCAGGACAGGAAGCAGAGTGGAGTGGGGTCACTGCCGGCAAGCAAGCAAAGCCCCCCCGCTAGCACGCAAATGGGGTGATTACAAAGGAAGGGGATTTGGTGGTGGACATAATTTTTTTATGCCCCCCCTCACTCTCAGAAGGGGTAAAATTTTGGGGAGCAGTGTCAAAAGGGCTATTGGGGTGCATTATTAAAGGGGTGATAGGAGACACATAATGAAGCAGTCTGTGTTTTGTGGGGGTACTACCCACACTCTTACTTATTGCACCCTTTCTTGGGGTGGCGGGGGCACCCCTAAAAGTTTGGGTCAATGAGGAAGAGGAGGACTTGGGGATCATGAGTCTGGCAGTTTCTATTACTACCCAAAAGGGTGCTTCTCGCAGGCCTACTGTGATTAAGGTATTGAGAGGGGAAATAAGGAACATGTGTTAGGATTCTTGGGGGATGGTCACCCCATGATTTCATTGCCCTGTTGCTGGACATGCTATAAGGTGTTCCTGGAATGGTTTTTCTAGGCCTCATAACCCCAAAAGAGGGTATGGCATTTTGGCTATAAGGACACTTCTAAAGCATATGCTGTCGCGATTCTGGGAAGACCCTCAGTAACTGTGCACATTTATGCACCAAACATGGCAAATCCTTCATCCTGCAAAGCGTCATATTGCACATGGAAACTTTGAGATGGTGTAATTGTATTCATTTTGGTGTGAATATTCGTCCATTTTTCTCCCACCTGAGGACTGTGGATCTGTTGTTCTTCATTGACATGTCCCTTCAAAGAGACAGATGACACACTCACTTAGGCCCATATTTATACTTTTTTAGCGCTACATTTGAGCCGCTTTTTGATGCAAAAACGGCGCAAGTTTGTGCCGCTTTTGCGTCAAAAAAGACACAAATGCGGCGCAAAAAAAGTATAAATATGTACCTTAATCTCTCAGGAAGCATCTGTGCTTTACAGCTTTTCTCTTGCAGTTTTCTTTCCAAATCACGCAACCACTTCACCACAAATACAGTCCAATTATTTCTCAATCCTCATTCACTCAGTCATTCCAGTCCTCCATTCTATAGGCTCATCAAAAACCAACAAGAACAACAGGTAGTTCAGAAAGTATATTTAAAGCCTCTCTGTGGATTTATGTTCATACTGCTCCCTCTAGTAGTGCTACATGGCAACTGCAGCTTAATCACTGGATTGAGAAAGGGGCAGTCCTATGCAAATAATCTCCTCCCATGCTTACTACTCTGAGCTTCCGTTGTGATATGATGATAGGACCTTCAACATATGGTCTTCAGCAGATTTGTAAAGTTATCAAATTGTCTTAGGCTAAGTTGTTCCACTTGAAGGCCTTCAGATAAGTACCCCACCCTCACTTATCAGGGTCCTGAATTACCTGCAGTAATCCTCTATAGAGAAAATGGGTGTTTGTGGGTCTACTGTGAAGGTTGTATGCTAAGACTGGGATGTATAAAATCTCATAGTACAGCATAGCAGGTCCAGGTTATGTTAGAGGGGTGAAATAGAAAGAGAGGGTGAGTGAAACAGAAGGGGTAGAGCAAGAAAGACAGGAAAAGAGATGCCCATGTAGATGAGATGTACACAGAGAATAGCAGGGGTGGTTGGTAGAACTTAAAGAAGGGAGGGCGACATGGAGGGAGCATGGGGTGAGAGCAAGAGTGGGTGGAGTCACAGAGAAAAGGCAGTGCCAGCATGCAAGAGAAGAAGCAGTGTAAGCCAGAGAGCAAGAGTGAGTGCAGGACAGGAAGCATAGTGGAGTGGGGTCACTGCTGGCAAGCAAGCAAAGCCCCCCCGCTAGCACGCAAATGGGGTGATTACAAAGGAAGGGGATTTGGTGGTGGACATCATTTTTTTATGCCCCCCCCTCACTCTCAGAAGGGGTCAAATTTTGGGGAGCAGTGTCAAAAGGGGTATTGGGGTGCATTATTAAAGGGGTGATAGGAGGCACATAATGAAGCAGTCCGTGTGTTTTGGGGGTACCACCCACACTCTTACTTATTGCACACTTTCGTGGGGTGGCGGGGGCACCCCCAAAAGTTTGGGTCAATGAGGAAGAGGAGGACTTGGGGATCATGGGTCTGGCAGTTTCTATTTCTATCCAAAAGGGTGCTTCTCACAGGCCTACTGTGATTATGGCATTGAGAGGGGAAACAAGGATCATGTGTTAGGATTCTTGGGGGATGGTCTCCCCATGATTTCATTGCCCTGTTGCTGGACATGCTATAAGGTGTTCCTGGAATGGTTTTTCTAGGCCTCATAACCCCAAAAGAGTGTATGGCATTTTGGCTATAAGGACACTTCTAAAGCGTATGCTGTTGCGATTCTGGGAAGACCCTCAGCAACTGTGCACATTTATGCACCAAACATGGCAAATCCTTCATCCTGCAAAGCGTCATATTGCACATGGAAACTTTGAGATGGTGTAATTGTATTCATTTTGGGGTGAATATTCATCAATTTTTCTCCCACCTGAGGACTGTGGATCTGTTGTTCTTCATTGACATGTCCCTTCAAAGAGACAGATGACACACTCACTTAGGCCCATATTTATACTTTTTTAGCGCTGCATTTGCGCCGCTTTTTGATGCAAAAACGGCGCAAACTTGGAAAATACAATTGTATTTTGTAAGTTTGTGCCGCTTTTGCATCAAAAAAAGACGCAAATGCGGCGCAAAAAAAGTATAAATATGGACCGTAATCTCTCAGGAAGCATCTGTGCTTTACAACTTTTCTCTTGCAGTTTTCTTTCCAAATCACGCAACCCCTTCACCACAAATACAGTCCAATTATTTCTCAATCCTCATTTACTCAGTCATTCCAGTCCTCCATTCTATAGGCTCATCAAAAACCAACAAGAACAGCAGGTAGTTCAGAAAGTAGATTTAAAGCCTCTCTGTGGATTTATGTTCATACTGCTCCCTCTAGTAGTGCTACATGGCAACTGCAGCTTAATCACTGGATTGAGAAAGGGGCAGTCCTGTGCAAATAATCTCCTCCCATGCTTACTACTCTGAGCTTCCATTGTGATATGATGATAGGACCTTCAACATATGGTCTTCAGCAGATTTGTAAAGTTATCAAATTGTCTTAGGCTAAGTTGTTCCACTTGAAGGCCTTCAGATAAGTACCCCACCCTCACTTAGCAGGGTCCTGAATTACCTGCAGTAATCCTCTATAGAGAACATGGGTGTTCGTGGGCCTGCTCTAAAGGCTGTATGCATAGGCTGGGATGTATAAAATCCCACAGCACAGCAGGTCCAGGTTAATTAGATGGGTGCCATAGAAAGAGAGGGTGAGTGAGGCAGAAGGGGAAAAGCAAGAAAGACAGGAAGAAAGAGGCCCATTTAGATGAGGTGTACACAGAGAATAGCAGGGGGGTTTGGTAGATTTTAAAGAAGGGAGGGCGACATGGAGGGAGCATGGGGTGAGAGCAAGAGTGGGCGGAGTTACAGAGGAAAGGCAGTGCCAGCATGCAGGAGAAGAAGCAGTGTAAGCCAGAGAGCAAGAGTGAGTGCAGGATAGGAAGCAGAGTGGACTGGGGTCACTGCTGGCAAGCAAGCAAAGGCCCCCTGCTGGCACGCAAATGGGGTGATTACAAAGGAAGGGGATTTGGTGGTGGACATAATTTTTTTTTGCCCCCCCTCACTCTCAGAAGGGGTCAAATTTTGGGCAGCAGTGTCAAAAGGGGTATTGGGGTGCATTATTAAAGGGGTGATAGGAGACACATAATGAAGCAGTCTGTGTTTTTTGGGGGTACCACCCACACTCTTTCTTATTGCACCCTTTCTTGGGGTGGCGGGGGCACCCCCAAAAGTTTGGGTCAATGAGGAAGAGGAGGACTTGGGGATCATGGGTCTGGCAGTTTCTATTACTACCCAAAAGGGTGCTTCTCACAGGCCTACTGTGATTATGGTATTGAGAGGGGAAACAAGGAACATGTGTTAGGATTCTTAGGGGATGGTCTCCCCATGATTTCATTGCCCTGTTGCTGGACATGCTATAAGGTGTTCCTGGAATGGTTTTTCTAGGCCTCATAACCCCAAAAGAGTGTATGGCATTTTGGCTATAAGGACACTTCTAAAGCGTATGCTGTTGCGATTCTGGGAAGACCCTCAGCAACTGTGCACATTTATGCACCAAACATGGCAAATCCTTCATCCTGCAAAGCGTCATATTGCACATGGAAACTTTGAGATGGTGTAATTGTATTCATTTTGGGGTGAATATTCATCAATTTTTCTCCCACCTGAGGACTGTGGATCTGTTGTTCTTCATTGACATGTCCCTTCAAAGAGACAGATGACACACTCACTTAGGCCCATATTTATACTTTTTTAATGCTGCATTTGCGCCGCTTTTTGATGAAAAAAACGGCGCAAACTTGCAAAATACAATTGTATTTTGCAAGTTTGTGCCGCTTTTGCATCAAAAAAAGACGCAAATGCAGCGCAAAAAAAGTATAAATATGGACCTTAATCTCTCAGGAAGCATCTGTGCTTTACAACTTTTCTATTGCAGTTTTCTTTACAAATAACGCAACCCCTTCACCACAAATACAGTCCAATTATTTCTCAATCCTCATTCACTCAGTCATTCCAGTCCTCCATTCTATAGGCTCATCAAAAACCAACAAGAACAACAGGTAGTTCAGAAAGTAGATTTAAAGCCTCTCTGTGAATTTATGTTCATACTGCTCCCTCTAGTAGTGCTACATGGCAACTGCAGCTTAATCACTGGATTGAGAAAGGGGCAGTCCTGTGCAAATAATCTCCTCCCATGCTTACTACTCTGAGCTTCCATTGTGATATGATGATAGGACCTTCAACATATGGTCTTCAGCAGATTTGTAAAGTTATCAAATTGTCTTAGGCTAAGTTGTTCCACTTGAAGGCCTTCAGATAAGTACCCCACCCTCACTTAGCAGGGTCCTGAATTACCTGCAGTAATCCTCTATAGAGAACATGGGTGTTCGTGGGCCTACTGTAAAGGCTGTATGTTTAGACTGGGATGTATAAAATCCCATAACACAGCATAGCAGGTCCAGGTTAAATTAGAGGGGTGGAATAGAAAAAGAGGGTGAGTGAGGCAGAAGGGGAGGAGCAAGAAAGACAGGAAGAAAGAGGCCCATGTAGATGAGGTGTACACAGAGAATAGCAGGGGGGTTTGGTAGATCTTAAAGAAGGGAGGGTGACGTGGAGGAAGCATGGGGTGAGAGCAAGAGTGGGCAGAGTCACAGAGGAAATGCAGTGCCAGCATGCAGGAGAAGAAGCAGTGTAAGCCAGAGAGCAAGAGTGAGTGCAGGACAGGAAGCAGAGTGGAGTGGGGTCACTGCTGGCAAGCAAGCAAAGCCCCCCCGCTAGCACGCAAATGGGGTGATTACAAAGGAAGGGGATTTGGTGGTGGACATCATTTTTTTATGCCCCCCCTCACTCTCAGAAGGGGTCAAATTTTGGGCAGCAGTGTCAAAAGGGGTATTGGGGTGCATTATTAAAGGGGTGATAGGAGACACATAATGAAGCAGTCTGTGTTTTGTGGGGGTACTACCCACACTCTTACTTATTGCACCCTTTCTTGGGGTGGCGGGGCATCCCTAAAAGTTTGGGTCAATGAGGAAGAGGAGGACTTGGGGATCATGGGTCTGGCATTTTCTATTACTACCCAAAAGGGTGCTTCTCACAGGCCTACTGTGATTATGGTATTGAGAGGGGAAACAAGGAACATGTGTTAGGATTCTTGGTGGATGGTCTCCCCATGATTTCATTGCCCTGTTGCTGGACATGCTATAAGGTGTTCCTGGAATGGTTTTTCTAGGCCTCATAACCCCAAAAGAGTGTATGGCATTTTGGCTATAAGGACACTTCTAAAGCGTATGCTGTTGCGATTCTGGGAAGACCCTCAGAAAATGTGCACATTTATGCACCAAACATGGCAAATCCTTCATCCTGCAAAGCGTCATATTGCACACGGAAACTTTGAGATGGTGTAATTGTATTCATTTTGGGGTGAATATTCGTCCATTTTTCTGCCACCTGAGGACTGTGGATCTGTTGTTCTTCATTGACATGTCCCTTCAAAGAGATAGTAGACACACTCACTTAGGCCCATATTTATACTTTTTTAGCGCTGCATTTGCGCCGCTTTTTGATGCAAAAACGGCGCAAACTTGCAAAATACAATTGTATTTTGCAAGTTTGTTCCGCATTTGCGTCAAAAAAAGACGCAAATGCGGCGCAAAAAAAGTATAAATATGGACCTTAATCTCTCAGGAAGCATCTGTGCTTTACAACTTTTCTCTTGCAGTTTTCTTTCCAAATCACGCAACCACTTCACCACAAATACAGTCCAATTATTTCTCAATCCTCATTCACTCAGTCATTCCAGTCCTCCATTCTATAGGCTCATCAAAAACCAACAAGAACAACAGGTAGTTCAGAAAGTATATTTAAAGCCTCTCTGTGGATTTATGTTCATACTGCTCCCTCTAGTAGTGCTACATGGCAACTGCAGCTTAATCACTGGATTGAGAAAGGGGCAGTCCTATGCAAATAATCTCCTCCCATGCTTACTACTCTGAGCTTCCGTTGTGATATGATGATAGGACCTTCAACATATGGTCTTCAGCAGATTTGTAAAGTTATCAAATTGTCTTAGGCTAAGTTGTTCCACTTGAAGGCCTTCAGATAAGTACCCCACCCTCACTTAGCAGGGTCCTGAATTACCTGCAGTAATCCTCTATAGAGAAAATGGGTGTTTGTGGGTCTACTGTAAAGGTTGTATGCTAAGACTGGGATGTATAAAATCTTATAGTACAGCATAGCAGGTCCAGGTTATATTAGAGGTGTGGAATAGAAAGAGAGGGTGAGTGAGACAGAAGGGGTGGAGCAAGAAAGACAGGAAAAGAGATGCCCATGTAGATGAGATGTACACAGAGAATAGCAGGGGTGGTTGGTAGAACTTAAAGAAGGGAGGGTGACATGGAGGAAGCATGGGGTGAGAGCAAGAGTGGGTGGAGTCACAGAGAAAAGGCAGTGCCTGCATGCAGGAGAAGAAGCAGTGTAAGCCAGAGAGCAAGAGTGAGTGCAGGACAGGAAGCATAGTGGAGTGGGGTCACTGCTGGCAAGCAAGCAAAGCCCCCCCGCTAGCACGCAAATGGGGTGATTACAAAGGAAGCGGATTTGTGGTGGACATCATTTTTTTATGCCCCCCCTCACTCTCAGAAGGGGTCAAATTTTGGGGAGCAGTGTCAAAATGGGTATTGGGGTGCATTATTAAAGGGGTGATAGGAGGCACATAATGAAGCAGTCTGTGTGTTTTGGGGGTACCACCCACACTCTTACTTATTGCACACTTTCGTGGGGTGGCGGGGGCACCCCCAAAAGTTTGGGTCAATGAGGAAGAGGAGGACTTGGGGATCATGGGTCTGGCAGTTTCTATTTCTACCCAAAAGGGTGCTTCTCACAGGCCTACTGTGATTATGGCATTGAGAGGGGAAACAAGGAACATGTGTTAGGATTCTTGGGGGATGGTCTCCCCATGATTTCATTGCCCTGTTGCTGGACATGCTATAAGGTGTTCCTGGAATGGTTTTTCTAGGCCTCATAACCCCAAAAGAGTGTATGGCATTTTGGATATAAGGACACTTCTAAAGCGTATGCTGTTGCGATTCTGGGAAGACCCTCAGCAACTGTGCACATTTATGCACCAAACATGGCAAATCCTTCATCCTGCAAAGCGTCATATTGCACATGGAAACTTTGAGATGGTGTAATTGTATTCATTTTGGGGTGAATATTCATCAATTTTTCTCCCACCTGAGGACTGTGGATCTGTTGTTCTTCATTGACATGTCCCTTCAAAGAGACAGATGACACACTCACTTAGGCCCATATTTATACTTTTTTAGCGCTGCATTTGCGCCGCTTTTTGATGCAAAAACGGCGCAAACTTACAAAATACAATTGTATTTTGCAAGTTTGTGCCGCTTTTGCATCAAAAAAAGACGCAAATGCGCCGCAAAAAAAGTATAAATATGGACCTTAATCTCTCAGGAAGCATCTGTGCTTTACAACTTTTCTCTTGCAGTTTTCTTTCCAAATCACGCAACCCCTTCACCACAAATACAGTCCAATTATTTCTCAATCCTCATTCACTCAGTCATTCCAGTCCTCCATTCTATAGGCTCATCAAAAACCAACAAGAACAACAGGTAGTTCAGAAAGTAGATTTAAAGCCTCTCTGTGGATTTATGTTCATACTGCTCCCTCTAGTAGTGCTACATGGCAACTGCAGCTTAATCACTGGATTGAGAAAGGGGCAGTCCTATGCAAATAATCTCCTCCCATGCTTACTACTCTGAGCTTCCGTTGTGATATGATGATAGGACCTTCAACATATGGTCTTCAGCAGATTTGTAAAGTTATCAAATTGTCTTAGGCTAAGTTGTTCCACTTGAAGGCCTTCAGATAAGTACCCCACCCTCACTTAGCAGGGTCCTGAATTACCTGCAGTAATCCTCTATAGAGAACATGGGTGTTCTTGGGTTTATTGTAAAGGTTGTATGCTAAGATTGGGATGTATAAAATCCCACAGCACAGCATAGCAGGTCCAGGTTATATTAGAGGGGTGGAATAGAAAGAGAGGGTGAGTGAGTGAGACAGAATGAGTGCAGCAAGAAAGAAAAGAAAAGAGAGGCCCATGTAGATGAGATGTACACAGAGAATAGCAGGGGTGGTTGGTAGAACTTAAAGAAGGGAGGGTGACATGGAGGGAGCATGGGGTGAGAGCAATAGTGGGTGGAGTCACAGAGGAAAGGCAGTGCCAGCATGCAGGAGAAGAAGCAGTGAAGGCCAGAGAGCAAGAGTGAGTGCAGGACAGGAAGCATAGTGGAGTGGGGTCACTGCTGGCAAGCAAGCAAAGCCCCCCCGCTAGCACGCAAATGGGGTGATTACAAAGGAAGGGGATTTGGTGGTGGACATCATTTTTTTATGCCCCCCCTCACTCTCAGAAGGGGTCAAATTTTGGGGAGCAGTGTCAAAAGGGGTATTGGGGTGCATTATTAAAGGGGTGATAGGAGGCACATAATGAAGCAGTCTGTGTTTTTTGGGGGTACCACCCACACTCTTACTTATTGCACCCTTTCGTGGGGTGGCGGGGGCACCTCCAAAAGTTTGGGTCAATGAGGAAGAGGAGGACTTGGGGATCATGGGTCTGGCAGTTTCTATTACTACCCAAAAGGGTGCTTCTCACAGGCCTACTGTGATTATGGTATTGAGAGGGGAAACAAGGAACATGTGTTAGGATTCTTGGGGGATGGTCTCCCCATGATTTCATTGCCATGTTGCTGGACATGCTATAAGGTGTTCCTGGAATGGTTTTTCTATGCCTCATAACCCCTAAAGAGTGTATGGCATTTTGGCTATAAGGACACTTCTAAAGCGTATGCTGTTGCGATTCTGGGAAGACCCTCAGCAACTGTGCACATTTATGCACCAAACATGGCAAATCCTTCATCCTGCAAAGCGTCATATTGCACATGGAAACTTTGAGATGGTGTAATTGTATTCATTTTGGGGTGAATATTCGTCCATTTTTCTCCCACCTGAGGACTGTGGATCTGTTGTTCTTCATTGACATGTCCCTTCAAAGAGACAGATGACACACTCACTTAGGCCCATATTTATACTTTTTTAGTGCTGAATTTGCGCCGCTTTTTGATGCAAAAACGGCGCAAACTTGCAAAATAGAATTGTATTTTGCAAGTTTGTGCGCTTTTGCGTCAAAAAAAGACGCAAATGCTGCGCAAAAAAAGTATAAATATGGACCTATGGGGCATATTTATACTCCGTTTGCGCCGAATTTGCGTTGTTTTTTTCGACGCAAATTCGACGCAAAACTAACTCCATATTTATACTTTGGCGTTAGACGCGTCTAGCACCAAAGTTCATGGAGTTAGCGTCATTTTTTGGCGTGAACACCTTCCTTGCGTTAATGAGATGCAAGGTAGGCGTTCCCGTCTTAAAAAATGACTCCAGAGCATGTGCGTGGTATTTATACTCCAGGGCAAAAATGACGCCCGGGAGTGGGCGGGGCAAAAAACCCCGCATTTGCGCCTCTTTTTAACGCCTGGGTCAGGGCAGGCGTTAAGGGACCTGTGGGCTCAGAATGAGCCCAGAGGTGCCCTCCCCTGCCCCCAGGGACACCCCCTGCCACCCTTGCCCACCCCAGGAGGACACCCAAGGATGGAGGGACCCATCCCAGGGAAGAAAAGGTAAGTTGTGGTAAGTATTTTTTTTTATTTTTTTTTGTGGCATAGGGGGGCCTGATTTGTGCCCCCCTACATGCCACTATGCCCAATGACCATGCCCAGGGGACATAAGTCACCTGGGCATGGCCATTGGGCAAGGGGGCATGACTCCTGTCTTTGCTAAGACAGGAGTCATGTTAATGGCGTCTGGGCGCCCCCAAAAAATGGCGCAAATCGGGTTAAGACGATTTTTTTGCCTCAGCCTGACTTGCCCCATTTTGGGACGCCCAGACGCCATTTTTCCCTACGCCGGCGCTGCCTGGTGTACGTCGTTTTTTTTCACGCACACCTGGCAGCGCCGGTCGGCTAACGCCGGCTAACGCCATTCAATAAATACGGCGCCCGCATGGCGCTTCAGAATGGCGTTAGCCGGCGCTAATTTTTTTGGCGCAAAACTGCGTTAGCGCAGTTTTGCGTCAAAAAGTATAAATATGGCCCTTAATCTATCAGGAAGCATCTGTGCTTTACAACTTTTCTCTTGCAGTTTTCTTTCCAAATCACATAATCCCTTCACCACAAATACAGTCCAATTATTTCTCAATCCTCATTCATTCAGTCATTCCAGTCCTCCATTCTATAGGCTCATCAAAAACCAACAAGAACAACAGGTAGTTCAGAAAGTAGATTTAAAGCCTCTCTGTGGATTTATGTTCATACTGCTCCCTCTAGTAGTGCTACATGGCAACTGCAGCTTAATCATTGGATTGAGAAAGGGGCAGTCCTATGCAAATAATCTCCTTCCATGCTTACTACTTTGAGCTTCCGTTGTGATATGATGATAGGACCTTCAACATATGGTCTTCAGCAGATTTGTAAAGTTATCAAATTGTCTTAGGCTAAGTTGTTCCACTTGAAGGCCTTCAGATAAGTACCCCACCCTCACTTAGCAGGGTCCCGAATTACCTGCAGTAATCCTCTCTACATAACTTGTGCTTTCGTGGGCCTACTGTAAAGGCTGTATGCTAAGACTTGGCTGTATAAAATCCCATAGCAGATCCAGATTATATTAGAGGGGTGAAATAGAAAGACAGGTTGAGTGAGGTAGAAGGGGTGGAGCAAGAAGGACAAGGAGTGAGAGGCCCACGTAGATGAGGTGTAGACAGAGAATAGCAGGGGTGGTTGGTAGAGCTTAAAGAAGAGAGGGTGACATAGAGGGAGCATGGGGTGAGAGCAAGAGTGGGTGGAGTCACAGAGGAAAGGCAGTGCTAGCATGCAGGAGAAGAAGCAGTGTAGGCCAGAGAGCAAGAGTGAGTGCAGGACAGGAAGCATAGTGGAGTGGGGTCACTGCTGGCAAGCAAGCAAAGCCCCCCCCCTCTAGCGCGCAAATGGGGTGATTACAAAGGAAGGGGATTTGGTGGTGGACATCATTTTTTTATGCCCCCCCTCACTCTCAGAAGGGGTCAAATTTTGGGGAGCAGTGTCAAAAGGGGTATTGTGGTGCATTATTAAAGGGGTGATAGGAGGCACATAATGAAGCAGTCTGTGTTTTTTGGGGGTACTACCCACACTCTTACTTATTGCACCCTTTCTTGGGGTGGCGGGGGCACCCCCAAAAGTTTGGGTCAATGAGGAAGAGGAGGACTTGGGGATCATGGGTCTGGCAGATTCTATTACTACCCAAAAGGGTGCTTCTCACAGGCCTACTGTGGTTATGGTATTGAGAGGGGAAACAAGGAACATGTGTTAGGATTCTTGGGGGATGGTCTCCCCATGATTTCATTGCCCTGTTGCTGGACATGCTATAAGGTGTTCCTGGAATGGTTTTTCTAGGCCTCATAACCCCAAAAGAGTGTATGGCATTTTGGCTATAAGGACACTTCTAAAGCATATGCTGTTGCGATTCTGGGAAGACCCTCAGTAACTGTGCACATTTATGCACCAAACATGGCAAATCCTTCATCCTGGAAAGCATGATATTGCACATGGAAACTTTGAGATTGTGTAATTGTATTCATTTTGGGGTGAATATTCGTCCATTTTTCTCCCACCTGAGGACTGTGGATCTGTTGTTCTTCATTGACATGTCCCTTCAAAGAGACAGATGACACACTCACTTAGGCCCATATTTATACTTTTTTAGTGCTGCATTTGCGCCACTTTTTGATGCAAAAATGGCGCAAACTTGCAAAATACAATTGTATTTTGCAAGTTTGTGCCGCTTTTGCGTCAAAGAAAGACGCAAATGGAGCGCAAAAAAAGTATAAATATGGACCTTAATCTCTCAGGAAGCATCTGTGCTTTACACCTATTCTCTTGCAGTTTTCTTTCCATATCACGCAACCCCTTCACCACAAATACAGTCCAATTATTTCTCAATCCTCATTCACTCAGTCATTCTAGTCCTCCATTCTGTAGGCTCATCAAAATCCAACAAGAACAACAGGTAGTTCAGAAAGTAGATTTAAAGCCTCTCTGTGGATTTATGTTCATACTGCTCCCTCTAGTAGTGCTACATGGCAACTGCAGCTTAATCACTGGATTGAGAAAGGGGCAGTCCTATGCAAATAATCTCCTCCCATGCTTACTACTCTGAGCTTCCATTGTGATATGATGATAGGACCTTCAACATATGGTCTTCAGCAATTTGTAAAGTTATCAAATTGTCTTAGGCTAAGTTGTTCCACTTGAAGGCCTTCAGATAAGTACCCCACCCTCACTTAGCAGGGTCCTGAATTACCTGCAGTAATCCTCTATACAGAACATGGGCGTTAGTGGGCCTACTGTCAAGGCTTTATGATAAGACTGGGATGTATAAAATCCCATTGAACAGCATAGCAGGTCCAGGTTTTATTATAGAGGTAGAATAGAAAGAGAGGGTGAGTGAGGCAGAAGGGGTGGAGCAAAAGGGACAGGAAGAGAGAGGCCCACGTAGATGAGATGTACACAGAGAATAGCAGGGGTGGTTGGTAGAACTTAAAGAAGGGAGGGTGACAAGGAGGGAGCATGGGGTGAGAGCAAGAGTGGGTGGAGGGACAGAGGAAAGGCAGTGCCAGCATGCAGGAGAAGAAGTATTGTAGGCCAGAGAGCAAGAGTGAGTGCAGGACAGGAAGCATAGTGGAGTGATGTCACTGCTGGCAAGCAAGAAACCCCCCCCCGCTAGCACGCAAATGGGGTGATTACAAAGGAAGGGGATTTGGTGGTGGACATCATTTTGTTATGCCCCCCCCTCACTCTCAGAAGGGGTCAAATTTTGGGGAGCAGTGTCAAAAGGGGTATTGGGGTGCATTATTAAAGGGGTGATAGGAGGCACATAATGAAGCATTCTGTGTTTTTTGGGGGTACTACCCACACTCTTACTTATTGCACCCTTTCTTGGGGTGGCAGGGGCACCCCCAAAAGTTTGGGCCAATGAGGATGAGGAGGACTTGGGGATCATGGGTCTGGCAGTTTCTATCACTACCCAAAAGGGTGCTTCTCACAGGCCTACTGTGGTTATGGTATTGGGAGGGGAAACAAGGAACATGTGTTAGGATTCTTGGGGGATGGTCTCCCCATGATTTCATTGCCCTGTTGCTGGACATGCTATAAGGTGTTCCTGGAATGGTTTTTCTAGGCCTCATAACCCCAAAAGAGTGTATGGCATTTTGGCTATAAGGACACTTCTAAAGCGTATGCTGTTGCGATTCGGGGAAGACCCTCCGCAACTGTGCACATTTATGCACCAAACATGGCAAATCCTTTATCCTGCAAAGCGTCATATTGCACATGGAAACTTTGAGATGGTGTTATTGTATTCATTTTGGGGTGAATATTCGTCCATTTTTCTCCCACCTGAGGACTGTGGATCTGTTGTTCTTCATTGACATGTCCCTTCAAAGTGACAGATGACACACTCACTTAGGCCCATATTTATACTTTTTTAGCGCTGCATTTGCGCCGCTTTTTGATGCAAAAACGGCGCAAACTTGGAAAATACAATTGTATTTTGTAAGTTTGTGCCTCTTTTGCGTCAAAAAAAGATGCAAATGCGGCGCAAAAAAGTATAAATATGGACCTTAATCTCTCAGGAAGCATCTGTGCTTTACAACTTTTCTCTTGCAGTTTTCTTTCCAAATCAAGCAACCCCTTCACCACAAATACAGTCCAATTATTTCTCAATCCTCATTCACTCAGTCATTCCAGTCCTCCATTCTATAGGCTCATCAAATCCAACAAGAACAACAGGTAGTTCAGAAAGAAGATTTAGGGGCATATTTATACTCCATTTGCGCCGAATTTGCGTCAAAAATGTTGACGCACATTCAGCGCAAACGTTGCCCCATATTTAAACCCTGACGCCCAAGCCGGCGCAAAAGGTAGATGGCGCTATGTGCGTCAGTTTCTGGAAGCGGCACCCCGCCCTGCGTTAATGACATGCAGGGTAGGCGTTCCCGTCCAAAAAACCATGCACACAGCGGTGCGTCGTATTTATGCTTCCGGGCAAAAATGACTCCCGGGCCGTAGGTGGCGCAAAAAAATGACGCAAAGCACGAATAACGTGAAATTTTAACGCCTGGGTCAGGGCAGGCGTTAAAATGGGGCAAACACACCTGTACTTAATCAGAACACAAAGAACAAACAACAGAGCAGCAGAGCAGCAGAGCAGCAACAGGGAGACATGGAGGTGCTTTTTCTTCAGCGTGCACGTAGACGCAGAGCCCTGCAGCAACAACAGCAGGTACAACAACAACAGCAGGGACCCCAAAGACAGCGCAGAAGGCAGGAGAGGATATTCCGCCCAAGAACAACCCTGCATGGCCTCAGGGAACGGGACATCATCCAGAGGTACTGGTTGAACTGGCAGGCCATTCAGCAGCTGCTGAGAAATATTGAACAGCAGTTGGCCCCCACTTTAGTGACTCCCCACACTATCCCAACAGAAACAAAGCTGCTTGCCGTACTTCACATGCTGGCAAGTGGCTCGTTTCAGACAACTGGTGCCCTGGTTGGTGGAATATCACAACCATCATTCTCCGCATTCCTGCCTAAAGTACTGGATGCCATCATTCGCCTGACACCCCGCCACATCTGCTTCCCAAACACACTGCAGGAGCAGCAGGAAACTAAACAGGGGTTCTACGCCATCAGTGGCTTCCCGCACGTCCTTGGTGCAATCGACTGCACACACGTACGCCTTGTGCCACCTGCTGCAACAGAACACCTCTACCGCAACAGGAAGCACACACATTCAATCAACGTGCAGGCCATAGTCGATCACCAAGGACTGATCAGCAACATTGTGGCTAAATATCCTGGGAGTGTACATGACGCATTCATCTTCCGTCACAGCACCATCAACCAACACTTCCAGGATGGACGATATGGCAATGGACTACTTGTTGGTAAGGACAAAAACCAAACTCATATACACACTGCACAGAAACCCTCTAGGACAAACAACACATACACCACAATAGCAACACCTAGCCAGGAACACACTGAGGTACTCACATCACTAGCCATGTTTCAGAAGTCACCATTGAACCTGTCACACATTGTAATTTACTCTACAGCTTAATGTGAAGACATTAATGACTGTGGTTGCCCAAATGTCACCTTGCAAATTGGAAGTCTCACAATAACCTGTACACTAATACAGTGCATAAGTTTAAAGGTATGGGATGGCCTGGGTATGTTCATATGAAGGTTTCAAATACACTTTCATGTTTCAACTCTGCATGGAACTATCATCACACCCCCAGTGAGGACACACGGACACCTGTATCACAAGTCACAATGCTAGGGAGGGCACACTGTACTGGAAAAACAAATACATACTGCTGACAAACAGTTAGCCAACAAACACTTGCTCAGCCAAGGAAAAAATCTCAATGGCAAAGTTTTCACCAACAACCATAGGTCGTCACATTAGTACACAAAAGAGTCACAGACAACACAAGCCAACTACTGCCATCAAAGATCCGTACAACAGTGCCTCCTACATCTAATTGATCCCATTCTGTGTTTCTCTTTCAGCTGATCAGGGGTATGGCATCCAGCCTTGGATAATGACACCATTTGGGAACCCAAATACTGCTGCTGAGCGGGCATACAATGAGGCCCACAAGAGGACACGCAGCATTGTGGAGCGGACCTTTGGGATCCTAAAGTCAAGGTTCCGCTGCCTTGACATCACTGGCGGTAGCCTACTCTATTCCCCAGAGATGGTCTGTAAGATCATACTCACAATATATGTGTAAAAAGGAATATTCCCCTCCTTGAACTGGACCCAGACATGCCTCAGGATGACGAAGAGGAGGATGCTGGCCCGCAACAGGAGGGGGAACAATCTAACACGGCAGCAGGAGTGCGTAGGCGCCAACAGCTTGTCAATAATTTTTTTTCTTAATGTATCATAATAACTTGTATTCCACACTTGTAAATAAACACAGATAACAAACACCACATCATGCTTTGGCCTATGCATTTCTGACCATCTTTAGTTTGATATTGCTGAAGAAGGATGTCGTCTCATTGAGCAATAATGCTATAACAATCATGACAACCAAAATTAACATCACAAATGTATGCACAGAGGGTAGGATGTGACATGATACATTAACATACACAGAGGCCAACAGGAGTCCAAATGTGGCAATTACACATGCCGGATCCAAACACCTGAGACAGTCTCTCACCCAGCCCAAAAATTTAGATCATTTGAAAGTCACATCACACGTGTTCAGAGACAGGGTGGGACCATCCATGTGTACGTGACCATGTCATCAATGGCTTCTCTCAAGTGTGTGATATGAGCAATACACAATTGGAACAACATTAGCTGCCACTAACTCAGGAGGAGACCATGAAGTCACAGTGACAACATACACCCAGACAGGTGATAGTGGATCCACATTTCAACACACATGTACACATATGTCATACAATCAACCTAATATCTGAAAGTAGACCATCACAGTTGTGTCCCAGTTTGAACCTAGCAGGAAGAATGTAACATGCCACTAAACCAGGTAATGCAGAAAGGGACACAGACAACAACTAAATAATTTTCATCAGCACATCAGGAACGCTGAGAGTCTTGCAAACATAGTCATTGGAAAATGGTATGCAAGTTTGCTCCAAATCATCATTACTGCAAACGTCAAATGGGCTAATGAGATGAATGAATGGTCAACAGTCATTCATACCATATGGCCTTACATTAGCCTGCTGCTGCAGGTTTGCCATAAGATAATAAATAAAACACATGGATACAGTAGCTATTCAGGATGGTCAAATCCTAGGGTGCTGGGGGCCTAAGTCCACCTCTACTGCCCCCCAAACATACAAGAATCTTGTACTTGTGAACTAAACACATGCATGAGGCACATCTGTGGGCTACATGTCAAAAGTCCAACACAAATCAGAAACACAAAATCATAATGGGACATGGTTAGCCCCATAAAAACTGTAAGTGACTATTGCACTCCCTGTTAGGACTACAGATAAAAGCATCACCATCATAATTGTGGACACATTTTGGAGAAGGAATACATCATGGTATCCCATCCATCATTTCAAAATAGCCATCAGCAATTACCCAAAATATGTTGACAAATATGGTCAATACATTATTTACTGTATCCTAAACATTACAGTGTGAATGCCTTCTATACATACAACAATGGACATGTGTCATATCCAACCACAAATGTGTATCACATAGCACCGTTTGACCATGACAAATCACCTTCCCCAAGTTAAAAACATGAAGACATATTAAAAAAATGTGTTCAAAATTCTACGCATACAGCATGGGCGTCATAATTTGTTCACGTACATGAGTGCACAGAATGCAGAGTCAAATATAACTGTATCCAAAAGTTGCACATATTTACCCATCAAAGTATAACTTACATCATATATTTTTTTGACTCAGCATCATGTGCACTCTTGTACGTGGAAAAAATATGGCGCCCATGATGTATGCGTGGTAAAATTTACGCAACATGGACAATATGTTGGTCATCTCATGTACATTAAAAAAATATTAATATTCATATCATATTTTTTGACTCAGCATCATGTGCACTACTGTACGTGGAAAAAAATGACGCCCATGATGTATGCGTGGTAAAATTGACGCAACATGGACAATATGTTGGTCATCTCATGTACATTAAAAAAATATTAATATTCATATCATATTTTTTGACTCAGCATCATGTGCACTACTGTACGTGTAAAAAAATGACGCCCATGATGTATGCGTGGTAAAATTGACGCAACATGGACAATATGTTGGTCATCTCATGTACATTAAAAAAATATTAATATTCATATCATATTTTTTGACTCAGCATCATGTGCACTACTGTATGTGGAAAAAAATTACACCCATGATGTATGCGTGGTAAAATTGACGCAACATGGACAATATGTTGGTCATCTCATGTACATTAAAAAATTATTAATATTCATATCATAATTTTTGACTCGGCATCATGTGCAATGTTATGCGTTAAACAAAATGACGCACAATTGTGTATGCGTGAAAATATGACGCATAACGGGAAAATAAAAACGGCGGCCATTTTCTCAAGGAAGTGATGTAATAGGATATCCTGTTTACAAAATCTGTCCCGGGAGTTAACTTTCACTTTCACTTTGCAGTCTCAGATTTATCTAGACTGTGTGGTTGTGTGAAAGGTGTTGTCCTGTGTTTTACTGCTTTTGTGTCCTGTGTACCTTGTATTTTGTCTTTTTGTGAATCTATTCTTGTTGCATAACATTGTCTCAGTCTGTTTAGTCTAGTTTTGTCTATTCCTGTTTTTGTTTGTATTGTCTGTGGGAGTCTGTTGTGGGTAGCATAGTTTTTGGGGTTAGTTGGGCTATTTTTCTCCTTTTTCATTTTCCTTCACACCTCTACCTTTCCCCATTTCCCACTTTTACTTTCTTATTTCATTTGTAAATTACTCTTGCTGTCAATATGTCAGGTAGGCCTCGCCTGTCCAGGATGGGTGAGGATGAATTGGGGGGATTCATATGGCTAGTTTGCCATTTCCTCCCACTGATGCTGGAGGCTGGGGGCCGTGTGATACAGGGGTATCACACGGAGGCAAGGAAAATCCGGTGGGAGAAGGTGCGCCATCACCTGGTCCGGGTCTACGGGAGCATGCGCAATGTCCATCAATTGAAGCACCGCTGGGCAGATCTGATAACCAGGGAACAGGACCTGCTGGACCACCTGGGAATCAGGATTGGTGGCCATGTTGGTGAGTACAAATCAATTACATGGGAATAATAGAAATCTGTGTGGGAACATGTGATGATTGTTACCCAATCTGCTAGATAGGTAGCTGACTGTGTGTAATGCTAGGGAAACCTAGGCCCATGTTTATACACATATATCCCCATTTTTTAACCACATTTTCACGCAAAAACAGCAGCAACTTACAACAAATATCTGTATTTTGCAAGTTTGCCCCCTCTCTACGTGACAACATGATGCAGATGCTGCGCTACAAAGGTATACATATGTGCCCTAATGTGTATTTGTTGCACAATGTGTATGAAGACCAATGCTAGCAGTCAGGTGGCTCATTTTTTCTACACATACCAGATGCCTGTAGCTGTATGTAATGTAGTGTTGTATTTGTGTCAGACAAGCAACACGTTAACGGCTCTATTTGTACTCTACAGGTCATAATGGCCAGTGAGTAAGTCATGTAGAAACAACATACCTACATATGTAGGCGCCATAGCTAGACAGAAAATTTGAAACCCATGATGATGCTATACATGTGTGGTGCCTTCACGTCACATGAAGTTAGATATGTTGTCCACAGATATGTCACATGTGTGTGTGGTTGCTGTGTGTTGAACATGTCCACCTAGCCAGTTTGATTGTGAGTGGTCATGCAGTCCTCATTGAACCAGTTGTTTTGGGATGTCTCTCTGGGATGCACATGCTGAGATGTATGGATAACATTATTGTTGGGGCATACTAATGGAGGGTTGACTTGGACGACAATTGACTGTCCTGGCCACTGCATGTGTGTAGTAGGGTGTGTAACTGTAGCAGGAGACTCATTCAATGTTAATGTTGAATACAAAGTAATCCATGCAGTATGAGCATGTGGGAAAGTGTATCATCACCATGTCATATTCACACAGTGTCATTGTAACAGAAATTATTTGTCAGTTCACCCAGTCTGAGTATATTCTTCCTTTTATGCTTTACAGGTGGACCAGCCCCGTACACTGTGGGAGAGGTGGCACATTTTGAGGACCCCGATACCTACAGTGAGTGTCGCCTGAGTGCTATTTTCATTGTTTGGTAATGAAGCATGATGGACTACTGTGTGTTCAAGAGAATTCATGATTTGATGCACTGGCCGTTCATTGGCATTGTTGTTTTAGTGTTATATCAAATAGGACTTATGTTTCTGTAAAGCAATACCTAGCCATCTCTCAGATTGAGGGGCTGTAGGTCAGTCCAGTTGGGCCGCAATGGGGAATGGGATGACTCATTTGGAATACACTGGTCAATGTAAGACTTGGTCGGGGACTTGGCATGAACTGAGTCTGCATATCAGACTGACAGTCTCCCATATAGCTTAGGCACATGGCTTTGATGACAAGTGCTTCTTCCTAGTTGAGGATAGACTGTGTACACTGTAGGTTGGATCTTCCGGGGGCATGTACTTCCACAAGGTAAACTAGAAGTGTGTGTGACTTGAGTGCAATGGCCTAGGTGTTCTGTCGAATCATGAGAATGGGTGTTCTACCTCCTCTGTGTGTGTTGTAAAACATGCCTCACTGATAGTATGTCACGTTGGCCTAAGTCATATCATTTTGACATGTGTGGACCTTGGATGTGACAATGTTTGGCTGACTCCAACGTGTTGCTAGCCATTCATAGGTGTTGTGTGTGACGGAACATACTTGTTGAACTTTCTATACACTCCTGGGTGTGCATTGAACATGGGATTGTTGGTTGTTCTTCCCACACCACCCTCAAAGACTGCCATGTTAATATGAAACAGGGTACCTAGGACTGTAGCAACCAGTATGTTACACGTACTTGACACCTTTTGTGACTTGAGTTAGTACCTAGGGCCAGATGTTGCAAACTGTTAACAAGTTGCAAATGTCATAAATTTCTGTTTGTGAGTTGCAAACGTCTGTTTCCTATTCCGAAATGTATTTGGTGATAATGAACATATTTGCTAAATGCTTTTCCAAATCCAAAATATGAAGGGGTTTTCCAGACCTATTTGCAACTCACAGTGGTATGCAATTTCATTTGCAACCGAGTACGTGGTTGCAAAGTGAGTCGCAGTTATCATCCACTTGAAGTGGATGGTAACCCACTTGCTAACTGGAAGGGGTCCCCATTGTAACCCTTCACCTTTGTGAGTGGACCTAAATAATCCTGTACAAAACAGCCAGTGGTCCAAGGGACCACAAACTGACGTGAAATTATCCAAGATTGAAGTTGTTGTAATTTATTTCTAAGTGCAGCTCATTTTCCTTTCAGGTAAACGGCCTACACTTGGGGAAAAATAGCCTGCTTTATTTAAAAGCAGTCACGGCCATGGAGGTCTGCTGTTCCCAGCAGGCCTCCATCCCGTGAGTGCCCATAGTCGCTAAGGTGGCGCAACTTGGAACCCACATCATTGATGTTAATGAGGTGGGTCTTAGCGACCCCATAGCAACTCGCAGACGGTGTCAGAGACACCGTTCTGCATTGCAAATTGCTAGTCGCATTTTCCAAATTCCTACATCTGGCCCCTAGTGTAGACATTTGGTTATGGCCCATGGGTTCAATCTTAGCACACAACTAATTCCAAATGGCATTGAGTGAGGAGTGTGATTGTTATCACATAGAGTGACATATGTAGTGAAGTCAGTATGCGGAAGAGGTGCTGCCATGATGTCAAATGCCTTAGGTATGATTTGGATGAGTAGTTTAGGGTGATGTCATCCATCATGTAGAGACATGGATATGCTAGGTGTGATATGCCCTTATGTATGCATGCTTCACATGTACTTCCTCTGAGCCCTTCCGTGAACTATGTTGTGACAATTGCTGCAAATAATACATTTCTAGGAATGCACAAATAACCCATTGTGCTATTCCACCCAATGCAAATCCAAAGGTAAATATTTGCCTTTTCTCTTCACAGCTGCAAACATGAGTGCAGCAGATCGCAACCATTTTGAGCGGCGTGCCATGAGATACAGGCACATCCTGCAGGTGCAGTGTGGGTATCGGAGGATGGGCGGCAAGTACCAATCTGATCGGGCCTCCGGGGCGTGGTGGGCCACACCACAGGCTCCCCCGACATTGCCACCAACAACCACCAACAGCACATCCACCAGGTCTGCCCAAGTGGACCCAGCAACGTCTGCAGCAATGGACCCTGCATCTTTCTCCAGACCTGGACCCAGCCATGTGGTGGTAGCAGGACTGTCCCGTGGCCAACCAACTCCTGCCACAACATCTACCTCCGCCGGCACACAAACCAGCACAGACCCTCCTGTGGACCCAGCTGCCTTCCTGGCATTGACCAGAAAATTGGACAAGTTAGTGAAAAAGGTGGACAACCTGAGTGAGGACATGAGTTACATCAAAAAGAGGGTCCGCTCCATCAGGCGCACACTACGGAGGGCAAACCTGTAGCACGTTTGCCCTCTTGAACTTTTACCCCTCCCCTCTCACCTCTTTCCTATTTTCTACTGTTAGTTGGGTTTTGGGGATTAGCATTAGGATAAGTATAGGTAATTAGCTTAGTTAGTGTTAGGGAAGAGGGTGGGGGGTCCTTATTCTTTCTATCTTTATTTTTTTGTGTGGGTGGGTGGGTGGGGGGCAATGTTGGGATTCATGTTTAAAAAAAAAAAAAAAAAAAAAAAAGATTCTGAAAATTCCAAAAAAATATTTGTTTGTTTAGGATAGTATAGTATGTGTGTAGGTTAGTTAGTGTTGTCCTGCATGTGTCCTGGCTCATAATGGTGGGTGTGGGGTTGATGTTTAGATCGTTTCGTTACATGTGTAGAGTAAGTTTAGCTTAGGTTAGTTAGGGACAGTTGTGGGTTATTAGTAGTCAGGTTAGATTAGTGTAGGTTTACCTTTCCCTTAGTTGCCTCTTGTATTACTCGATTGAAATAAATATATAGTTAACCCTTTACATGATGCGCTAGGTGCTACTTTGTCATGGCCTTGACATCAGTGTAGCAGAATTTTTTAGTATGACATTTGTGTCCTATGCTCACCATCCCCAGGAAATGGAGGTTTAACATCCCAGCTACCCGTGTGCTAACTTGTTAAGTATCCACCATTTGGGCGACCCACCATTGGTAGTGTGCATTGATCACCAAGGTTTTGTTTTGGTATGTATCCTACTTCACAAAGAGTGCTTCCAGACTTGTTAATGTGGGTAAATTGATAGGTCGGACAGCAGTGTGAAGTTCAGGGAGATCTTTGTAGATGAGGAGTTGTTAACACTCTTATCTTGTTGCTTTCATTGCTGACCTACATCATGTGTGTACTGATTCAGCATGACTTTCCTTCATGGAAGCATACTCCGTAAGGGTGATTGATGCAGTGTAATTTGTTCATGATTCCTTACATTATGCGGCATTAATTCTTATTTAAGTATTGCATGGTGCCTACATTTCTCAGCCACCATTTGTTCTCTGGAATAGCGATAGGTGGTGCATCATTCTGTCCAACACAGCATGATTGTGTGTGCTTAGTTCCTTCATCAGTGATTTTACTCAGTATGGTAAGGCTATGATGCAATCCTGGCCACTGCACAGATGTTTCAGTATGCATGAAATCAGGACAGTAGTATAGAGAATCGACATGGTTGCCACACAGCCACTTTGGAGTTCGGTACTACACAGTTGAAGTGTGAAATGACACAGAGACACAATAGGTGTGCAAGTGCTATTTATTTATAAGTGTTGTAGTGCAAATTGTCCATTCACCATATTTTCTGAGTCCGTTCTGGTGCATTCTTACATGGTGATCCTACAGAAGGGGTGTGGATGATGCTCATGACATGCTGGGGTGATGTCACAGACAGTGCAGAGGGACAGGAATTGGCAAATAGTAGGAGAGAGACATTCACTGGCAATGGGGACAAGTCATACAGTGGATTGCCAAACAGTCATTGAGTGTAGTTGTTGTGAGACTGGCCTTTGACAAAACGTAGGACCTTGGTCAGAGTAGGCCATGGTGCAGGGACTAGGGCTTCCGGGTACTCTTCCGGGTGAATGTTATCTGTTCCATGTCTTCTTCTTCTGATGTGTGTGTTGCCTGGTGTGTCCTTGTTGTTGTTGGTTGTGAAGGGGCAACACACACCTCAGTGTTAGAAGACATGGAGGCAGACATCCCGGGGGCTGCTCCCTGTGGAGTTATGAAGGGCAGTACAGCAGCAAGGAGGTCCTGCTGGTTTTTCAGAATGGCAGCCACATCACGATGGTAGGCAGCCAGGTCCGCCCTGAGGGGTTCTATGTTGCATTCGTGCACACGTTGACTGCCTTGCAGTTGTAGTTGTTGTGTCAACTGGATGACAGCTGTGCAGATTTCCTTCTGTGTTTTTAAAAGTTCCTGCAAGAGCGATGTTCGGGCTTGCATAGCAGCTGCCTGATCAGCAGTAGACATCATGCACGAACGCACCCCCTCAAGGCTGGCTGCCATAGTTTGCATCCCCACCCGCACCTCCTTGGCCAGCTCCCGCTGTACCCCAACGACGGTTCTTTCGAAGCTGCTGCCAGTGTCGTCAGAGTCCTCAGCTGTGTTGGAGCTGGCAGGTCTTACAATTGGGGTGGCGGGTGGTTCTCCTGTGGTCGCTGCTTCTTCTGTGCTCCTCCTTGTGACTGAAGGTGGGGTTTGGAGGCTTTCAAGGACCATTTGAATGGTCTCCTGTGTGATGTTTATGGGCTCGTCATCCATGTCTTCAGGGAACTCAGGGACAGGCATATCGGCAGGAGATCCGTGTTCCTCTGCAATGAAACAGGGTACAATTAGTGTGTCTGTGTTGTGACAATTTTGCACTAAGATACAAGCCTTTGGATGCCTTAACTTTGTGCTCTGTGTTTGTCTTGGTATCTGCTGTCCGTCATAGGGCATTGTTGTAGGCCTATGGCCCACCTGTGTGTCACATGTATGATATGGAGCTATCAGACATGTCTGCCTGATCGCCTCTAGGTGTTGCTTTGTAATTGTTTAGGAATAGGCATGTTTTTGTCCTACTCCTCCCACTGTGTTTTACTATTGGTATGGAGGGACATTTTGTTGGGTGGGCTCTCATTATCCTACATGTGATTACTGGCTTTCTAGGCAGCAGGATAGCTAAGGGTGTGGGGGACTAAGCCTGACCCACTTGTAAATAACTCAGTCACCCTGCTATTTCTTTTTGCTCAGACTAACTAGCAGTGCCTCTGGTCTCCCACAGCAAAGGAATGTTTAGACATCCGAGCGCATGACATCTTTGAAACTTTTCAGGGAAGTGGTGGTCACTCAGATCCTACACAATTGTCTCTTTTCCGGTATGTTCCCATACACAAATGACAAAGACAGTATTTGTTTAATATGAGGTTTCATTGTACAACTGACTTGTTGATATTTAGGTGTGAGCCACAATAACCCAAACAATACACACTGTTAGAATTGAAATAGTCCGCAGGAGAGTAATACATTAGTACACAGCTATCATGGTGCCTAACAGTTTCTACTCTCCCTCTGCTTGTTCTATGTATAGCACAGCATGCTACGTTTGGAGCTTGCCTGTCGGAATCACTGGGGAGACATCATCCCTCATATCAGAGGAATGGCCTGTGATCTGGTTGTGCATCAGCAGCAAGGCAGGCAGCATCTAGTTGTGTTTCTCAGTTTGGAAACTCCCTCTTGCGTGTCTTGGGACAAGGAAGTGATTTTATAAGTCATATGTCATTGTGATGACAAAGTTTCCCTACGCAGGAATGCTAAATCTTAACCCCTACCACATCTCTCAGCAATGTACCAGACTGTACCCTTGACTGGGGCAGAGAGTGAATATGTTCTGGCAAACTCCAGTGCAGAAGTAGGCAAAACAGTGTGATTTGACTAATTTACAACACCCTAGGACTGGCTATTTGCTATATTAACTGATATGAAGGCCAATGAGAAGCATTTAGTGCAAAGTGCTCTGAGGCTCTTAGATGTGAGCAAATGAGTAAAAGTACATTCAGGGTAAGGTGCACAAAGGCCTACAGCCTGAGGCTAATGCGCAATGTATACGTTACACTTGCCACAATACACTTTGACTGACTGTGGGTGTTGTAACTGCCCTGCCAGCACACTTGCCTCTCAGGACCTGCCCTATACACTTTTTATTCACATTGCATGAACTGTACATGTTACGTGGCATTACCTATGCATGTTAATGTTAGGATGTGGTAGGGATGTAAACATTGTTGATGTTTGAAGATGATGTTGGGTCATGTGTGTTTAATTGGATTGGCCTGTTTATCATATGTAGGTCCTATTTGGTTGTCAGACTTTGCAGGTGTGTTTCAGTGACCAGTTGCCTGTGTCCCCTCCTCAGGTGTTGTCTGAGCAGTATGACATTAGTGATGTAGCCTTGTTAGCCAGGCACGTGAGGGACCCTGACGTATGCAGCATGTGTGAGTCGTTAGTGCTGTGTGGCTCCAATTGCTGTTTACTTTGGCTTATGTATGTGTAAGGTATGGACATTCGGCATTTGAGTGTACTGGTGCCTTTGTCTTATTTCTATGAATTGGTGCGGTTGTTATCCTCACCCCCTAATTTGGGTATGTATATTCCATGGGGAGGTTCCTGCCATTTGGTACTGTAGCTGCACAGAGATGAGAAGTGTTATTGTAAGCTGTTGTGGCAGTTACATTGCAGTTGTTATTTTGGCTACTGGATTACTGATAGGGACCTAGTTGATGTGGGATAGATTTTACAAAACAAGTGCCTGGATGTGAGTTTGAGGTAGTTGCCTTCCCACCTGTCGCTGCTTTCCCTTGGCTCTATTGTTGTCATTACAAGATGTCCCCATGGGACTGTTGTTGTTGCTGTATTTTGTCGTGCCCCAGCTTCAGTCTGTGCTGGGCATGCCCCCCTGCTGTGCCCCTTTACCCATGCCAGTTCATATATGTGCAGACTTACATGCATTGTGTAGTAGGTATTTCCCCCCCTGTTACAGTCTACATTATTGCAATTTAATTCCCCATGCGACTTACCCTGCATGTGCGTTGTGTCGTGGTAGTCTGCGCTGTCCTGTCCTTGAATCCCTGTGACGATCTCCTCAGGGATGACGGATGCGACCATCTCCTCCATGTGGTCCAGGGCCTCCTGTTGTGCTGGACTCCCCCTTCCAGTCTGCATTGCTGCCTTCCTGTTCCTGGCCATTTTCTCTTTTGTCCTACGTTTGCAGTCATGCCAGCGTTTCTTACACTCAGTGACTGTGCGGCGTTCTTCAGCCACACTGTTGATCTTGTCCACTATTTGTTTCCATATGGCCTCTCTCCTACTGAGTGGCAATTTAGAGGAGATGAAAAGTTGGTGCTGGTGTTCCGTCACCTCTTTCACCAGGATTTCCTGCTCCTCTTCACTGAAGCAACACTTTCTTTTTTTTTTGAAAAATTCCTGGTTCCTGTATGGATCCTCCTGGCTGGTTCCTGGTCTGCTGTCATCCTCCTGGGGTCTGTAGTGGCCTCTGGGATCCATTTTGGCTCTCCTCTGCTGAAGGGCAGTTTTCGCGCAAAAATTTAACGCAATAGCATGCAAAAAAACAGCGATTTCCAGATTGCGCTGTCGTAAATCGACCCACAGTCATGTGCATCGCCTTGACGTTGGTTTCCTTTACGACGGAACGCCGCTGTGTGCGTCACGAAATCATGACTCCCACCTGTTGGTTGCGCCGCCGTATGTCAAAGTATAAATTTGACGCCCGCACGGCGCTTCAAAATGGCGTTAGAAGGCGCTCATTTTTTTGACGCAAAACTGCGTTAGCGCAGTTTTGCGTCAAGAAGTATAAATATGGCCCTTAAAGCCTTTCTGTGGATTTATGTTCATACTGCTCCCTCTAGTAGTGCTACATGGCAACTGCAGCTTAATCACTGGATTGAGAAAGGGGCAGTCCTATGCAAATAATCTCCTCCCATGCTTACTACTCTGAGCTTCCGTTGTGATATGATGATAGGACCTTCAACATATGGTCTTCAGCAGATTTGTAAAGTTATCAAATTGTCTTAGGCTAAGTTATCCACTTGAAGGCCTTCAGACAAGTACCCCACCCTCATTTAGCAGGGTCCTGAATTACCTGCAGTAATCCTCTATATAAAACATGGGCGTTTATGGGCCTACTGTAAAGGCTGTATGCTAAGACTGGGATGTATAAAATTGCATCGCATCGCATCTTCAAGTTATATTAGAGGGATGGAATAGAAAAAGAGGGTGAGTGAGGCAGAAGGGGTGTAGCAAGAAGGATAGGGAGAGAGAGGCCCACGTAGATGAGGTGTACACAGAGAATAGCAGGGGTGGTTGGTAGAACTTAAAGAAGGGAGGGAGACATGGAGGGAGCATGTGGTGAGAGCAAGAGTGGGTGGAGTCACAGAGGAAAGGCAGTGCCAGCATGCAGGAGAAGAAGCAGTGTAGGCCAGAGAGCAAGAGTGAGTGCAGGACAGGAAGCATAGTGGAGTGATGTCACTGCTGGCAAGCAAGCAAACCCCCCCGCTAGCACGAAAATGGGGGTGATTACAAAGGAAGGGGATTTGGTGGTGGACATAATTTTTTTATGCCCCCCCTTCACTCTCAGAAGGGGTCAAATTTTGGGGAGCAGTGTCAAAAGGGGTATTGGGGTGCATTATTAAAGGGGTGATAGGAGGCACATAATGAAGCAGTCTGTGTTTTTCGGGGGTACTACCCACACTCTTATTTATTGCACCCTTTCTTGGGGTGGCTGGGGCACCCCCAAAAGTTTGGGTCAATGAGGAAGAGGAGGACTTGGGGATCATGGGTCTGGCAGTTTCTATTACTACCCAAAAGGGTGCTTCTCACAGGCCTACTGTGGTTATGGTATTGAGAGGGGAAACAAGGAACATGTGTTAGGATTCTTGGGGGATGGTCTCCCCATGATTTCATTGCCCTGTTGCTGGACATGCTATAAGGTGTTCCTGGAATGGTTTTTTTAGGCCTCATAACCCCAAAAGAGTGTATGGCATTTTGGCTATAAGGACACTTCTAAAGCGTATGCTGTTGCGATTCTGGGAAGACCCTCAGCAACTGTGCACATTTATGCACCAAACATGGCAAATCCTTCATCCTGCAAAGCGTCATATTGCACATGGAAACTTTGAGATGGTGTAATTGTATTCATTTTGGGGTGAATATTCATCCATTTTTCTCCCACCTGAGGACTGTGGATCTGTTGTTCTTTATTGACATGTCCCTTCAAAGAGACAGAAGACACACTCACTTAGGCCCATATTTATACTTTTTTAGCGCTGCATTTGCGCCGCTTTTTGATGTAAAAACGGCGCAAACTTGCGAAATACAGTTCTATTTTGCAAGTTTGTGCCGCTTTTGCGTCAAAAAAAGACGCAAATGCGGCGCAAAAAAAGTATAAATATGGACCTTAATCTTTCAGGAAGCATCTGTGCTTTACAACTTTTCTCTTGCAGTTTTCTTTCCAAATCACGCAACCCATTCACCACAAATACCGTCCAATTATTTCTCAATCCTCATTCACTCAGTCATTCCAGTCCTCCATTCTATAGGCTCATCAAAAACCAACAAGAACAACAGGTAGTTCAGAAAGTAGATTTAAAGCCTCTCTGTGGATTTATGTTCATACTGCTCCCTCTAGTAGTGCTACATGGCAACTGCAGCTTAATCACTGGATTGAGAAAGGGGCAGTCCTATGCAAATAATCTCCTCCCATGCTTACTACTCTGCGCTTCCGTTGTGATATGATGATAGGACCTTCAACATATGGTCTTCAGGAGATTTGTAAGGTTATCAAATCGTCTTAGGCTAAGTTGTTCCACTTGAAGGCCTTCAGATAAGTACCCCACCCTCACTTAGCAGGGTCCTGAATTACCTGCAGTAATCCTCTATAAAGAACATGGGCGTTCGTGGGCCTACTGTAAAGGCTGTATGTTAAGACTGAGATGTATAAAACCGCATAGCATAGCATAGCATAGCATAGCATAGCATAGCATAGCATAGCATAGCATAGCATAGCATAGCATAGCAGGTCCGGGTTATATTAGAGAGGTGGAATAGAAAGAGAGGGTAAGTGAAGCAAAAAGGATGGAGCAAGAAGGAAAGGGAAAGAGAGGCCCACCTAGATGAGGTTTAGACAGAGAATAGCAGGGGTGGTTGGTAGAACTTAATGAAGGGAGGGTGACGTGGAGGGAGCATGGGGTGAGAGCAAGAGTGGGTGGTGTCACAGAGGAAAGGCAGTGCCAGCATGCAGGAGAAGAAGCAGTGTAGGCCAGAGAGCAAGAGTGAGTGCAGGACAGGAAGCATAGTGGAGTGGGGTCACTGCTGGCAAGCAAGCAAATACCCCCTGCTAGCACTCAAATGGGGTGATTACAAAGGAAGGGGATTTGGTGGTGGACATCTTTTTTTATGCCCCCCCTCTCACTCTCAGAAGGGGTCAAATTTTGGGGAGCAGTGTCAAAAGGGGTATTGGGGTGCATTATTAAAGGGGTGATAGGAGGCACATCATGAAGCAGTCTGTGTTGTTTGGGGGTACTACCCACACTCTTACTTATTGCACCCTTTCTTGGGGTGGCGGGGGCACCCCCAAAAGTTTGAGTCAATGAGGAAGAGGAGGACTTGGGGATCATGGGTCTGGCAGTTTCTATTACTACCCAAAAGGGTGCTTCTCACAAGCCTACTGTGGTTGTGGTATTGAGAGTGGAAACAAGGAACATGTGTTAGGATTCTTGGGGGATGGTCACCCCATGATTTCATTGCCCTGTTGCTGGACATGCTATAAGGTGTTCCTGGAATGGTTTTTCTAGGCCTCATAACCCCAAAAGAGTGTATGGCATTTTGGCTATAATGACACTTCTAAAGCGTATGCTGTTGCGATTCTGGGAAGACCCTCAGCAACTGTGCACATTTATGCACCAAACATGGCAAATCCTTCATCCTGCAAAGCGTCATATTGCACATGGAAACTTTGAGATGGTGTAATTGTATTCATTTTGGGGTGAATATTCGTCCATTTTTCTCCCACCTGAGGACTGTGGATCTGTTGTTCTTCATTGACATGTCCCTTCAAAGAGACAGATGACACACTCACTTAGGCCCATATTTATACTTTTTTACCGCTACATTTGCGCCACTTTTTGATGTAAAAACGGCGCAAACTTGCAAAATACAATAGTATTTTGCAAGATTGTGCCGGTTTTGCGTCAAAAAAAGACGCAAATGCGGCGCAAAAAAAGTATAAATATGGACCTTAATCTCTCAGGAAGCATCTGTGCTTTACAACTTTTCTCTCGCAGTTTTCTTTCCAAATCACGCAACCCCTTAACCACAAATACAGTCCAATTATTTCTCAATCCTCATTCACTCAGTCATTCTAGTCCTCCATTCTATAGGCTCATCAAAAACCAACAAGAACAACAGGTAGTTCAAAGTAGATTTAAAGCCTCTCTGTGGATTTATGTTCATACTGCTCCCTCTAGTAGTGCTACATGGCAACTGCAGCTTAATCACTGGATTGAGAAAGGGGCAGTCCTATGCAAATAATCTCCTCCCATGCTTACTACTCTGAGCTTCCGTTGTGATATGATGATAGGACCTTCAACATATGGTCTTCAGCAGATTTGTAAAGTTATCAAATTGTCTTAGGCTAAGTTATCCAGTTGAAGGCCTTCAGACAAGTACCCCACCCTCACTTAGCAGGGTCCTGAATTACCTGCAGTAATCCTCTATACAGAACATGTGCGTTTGTGGTCTGATTGTAAAGGTTGTATGCTAAGACTGGGATGTACAAAAAACCCATAGCACAGCATAGTTGGTCCAGGTTATGATAGAGGGGTGGAATAGAAAAAGAGAGCTAGTGAGGCAAAAGGGGTGGAGCAAAAAGGACAGGGAGAGAGAGGCCCACGTAGATGAGGTGTACACAGAGAATAGTAGGGGTGGTTGGTAGAGCTTAACAAAGGGAGAGAGCATGGGGTGAGAGCAAGAGTGGGTGGAGTCACAGAGGAAAGGCAGTGCCAGCATGCAGGAGAAGATGCCGTGTAGGCCAGAGAGCAAGAGTGACTGCAGGACAGGAACCATAGTGGAGTGGGGTCACTGCTGGCAAGCAAGCAAACCCCCCCGCTAGCACGCAAATGGGGTGATTACAAAGGAAGGGGATTTGGTGGTGGACATCATTTTTTTATGCCCCCCCTCACTCTCAGAAGGGGTCAAATTGTGGGGAGCAGTATCAAAAGGGGTATTGGGGTCCATTATTAAACGGGTGATAGGAGGCACATAATGAAGCAGTCTGTGTTTTTTTGGGGGTACTACCCACACTCTTACTAATTGCACCCTTTCTTGGGGTGGCGGGGGCACCCCCCAAAAGTTTGGGTCAATGAGGAAGAGGAGAACTTGGGGATCATGGGTCTGGCAGTTTCTATTACTACCCAAAAGGGTGCTTCTCACAGGCCTACTGTGGTTATGGTATTGAGAGGGGAAACAAGGAACATGTGTTAGGATTCTTGGGGGGATGGTCTCCCCATGATTTCATTGCCCTGTTGCTGGACATGCTATAAGGTGTTCCTGGAATGGTTTTTCTAGGCCTCATAACCCCAAAAGAGTGTATGGCATTTTGGCTATAAGGACACTTCTAAAGAGTATGCTGTTGCGATTCTGGGAAGACCCTCAGCAACTGTGCACATTTATGCACCAAACATGGCAAATCCTTCATCCTGCAAAGCGTCATATTGCACATGGAAACTTTTAGATGGTGTTATTGTATTCATTTTGGGGTGAATATTCGTCCATTTTTCTACCACATGAGGACTGTGGATCTGTTGTTCTTTATTGACATGTCCCTTCAAAGAGACAGATGACACACTCACTTAGGCCCATATTTATACTTTTTTAGCGTTGCATTTGCGCCACTTTTTGATGCAAAAATGGCGCAAACTTGCAAAATACAATTGTATTTTGCAAGTTTGTGCCGCTTTTGCTTAAAAAAAAGACGCAAATGCAGCGCAAAAAAAGTATAAATATGGACCTTAATCTCTCAGGAAGCATCTGTGCTTTACAACTTTTCTCTTGCAGTTTTCTTTCCAAATCACGCAACCCCTTCACCACAAATACAGTCCAATTATTTCTCAATCCTCATTCACTCAGTCATTCCAGTCCTCCATTCTATAGGCTCATCAAAAACCAACAAGAACAACAGGTAGTTCAGAAAGTAGATTTAAAGCCTCTCTGTGGATTTATGTTCATACTGCTCCCTCTAGTAGTGCTACATGGCAACTGCAGCTTAATCACTGGATTGAGAAAGGGGCAGTCCTATGCAAATAATCTCCTCCCATGCTTACTACTCTGAGCTTCCGTTGTGATATGATGATAGGACCTTCAACATATGGTCTTCAGCAGATTTGTAAAGTTATCAAATTGTCTTAGGCTAAGTTGTTCCACTTGAAGGCGTTCAGATCAGTACCCCACCCTCACTTAGCAGGGTCCTGAATTACCTGCAGTAATCCTCTAAACAGAACATGGGCATTCGTGGGCCTATTGTAAAAGCTGTTTGCTAATACGGGGATTTATAAAATCCCATAGTATGGCATAACAGGTCCAGGTTATATTAGAGGGTTAGAATAGAAAGAGAGTGTGAGTGAGGCCGAAGGGGTGGAGCAAGAAGGACATGGAGAGAGAGGCCCACGGAGAGGAGGTGTACACAGAGAATAGCAGGGGTGGTTAGAAGAACTTAAAGAAGGGAGGGTGACATGGAGGGAGCATGGGGTGAGAGCAAGAGTGGGTGGAGTCACAGGGAAAAGGCAGTGTAGGTCAGAGAGCAAGAGTGAGTGCAGGACATGAAGCATAGTGGAGTGGGGTCACTGCTGGCAAGCAAGCAAAGCCCCCCCGCTAGCACGCAAATGGGGTGATTACAAAGGAAGGGGATTTGGTGGTGGACATCATTTTTTTATACCCCCCCCCCACACTCTCAGAAGGGGTCAAATTTTTGGGAGCAGTGTCAAAAGGGGTATTGGGGTGCATTATTAAAGGGGTGATAGGAGGCATGTAATGAAGCAGTCTTTGTTTTTGGGGGTACTACCCACACTCTTACTTATTGCACCCTTTCTTGGGGTGGCGGGGGCACCCCCAAAAGATTGGGTCAATGAGGAAGAGGAGGACTTGGGGATCATGGGTCTGGCAGTTTCTATTACTACCCAAAAGGGTGCTTCTCACAGGCCTACTGTGGTTATGGTATTGAGAGGGGAAACAAGGAACATGTGTTAGGATTCTTGGGGGATGGTCTCCCCATGATTTCATTGCCCTGTTGCTGGACATGCTATAAGGTGTTCCTGGAATGGTTTTTCTAGGCCTCATAACCCCAAAAGAGTGTATGACATTTTGGCTTTAAGGACACTTCTAAAGCGTATGCTGTTGCGATTCTGGGAAGACCCTCAGCAACTGTGCACATTTATGCACCAAACATGGCAAATCCTTCATCCTGCAAAGCGTCATATTGCACATGGAAACTTTGAGATGGTGTAATTGTATTCATTTTGGGGTGAATATTCGTCCATTTTTCTCCTACCTGAGGACTGTGGATCTGTTGTTCTTCATTGACATGTCCCTTCAAAGAGACAGATGACACTCTCACTTAGGCCCATATTTATACTTTTTTAGCGCTGCATTTGCGCCGCTTTTTGATGCAAAAACAGCGCAAACTTGCAAAATACAATTGTATTTTGCAAATTTGTGCCTCTTTTGCGTCAAAAAAAGACGCAAATGCAGCGCAAAAAAAGTACAAATATGGACCTTAATCTCTCAGGAAGCATCTGTGCTTTACAACTTTTCTCTTGCAGTTTTCTTTCCAAATCACGCAACCCCTTCACCACAAATACAGTCCAATTATTTCTCAATCCTCATTCACTCAGTCATTCCAGTCCTCCATTCTATAGGCTCATCAAAAACCAACAAGAACAACAGGTAGTTCAGAAAGTAGATTTATAGCCTCTCTGTGGATTTATGTTCATACTGCTCCCTCTAGTAGTGCTACATGGCAACTGCAGCTTAATCACTGGATTGAGAAAGGGGCAGTCCTATGCAAATAATCTCCTCCCATGCTTACTACTCTGAGCTTCCGTTGTGATATGATGATAGGACCTTCAACATATGGTCTTCAGCAGATTTGTAAAGTTATCAAATCGTCTTAGGCTAAGTTGTTCCACTTGAAGGCCTTCAGATAAGTACCACACCCTCACTTAGCAGGGTCCTGAAATACCTGCAGTAATCCTCTGTACAGAACATGGGCGTTCGTAGGCCTACTTTAAAGGCTGTATGCTAAGACTGGGATGTATAAAATCCCATAGCACAGTATATTAGGTCCAGGTTATATTAGAGGGGTGGAATAGAAAGAGAGGGTGAGTGAGGCAGAAAAGGTGGAGCAAGAAGTACAGGAAGAGAGAGACCCACGTAGATGAGGTGTACACAGAAAATATCAGGGGTGGTTGGTAGAACTTAAAGAAATGAGGATGACATGGTGGGAGCATAGGGTGAGAGCAAGAGTGGGTGGAGTGACAGAGAAAAGGCAGTGTAGGCCAGAAAGCAAAAATGAGTGCAGGACAGGAAGCATAGTGGAGTGGGGTCACTGCTGGCAAGCAAGCAAAGCCCCCCGCTAGCACGCAAATGGGGTGATTACAAAGGAAGGGGATTTGGTGGTGGACATCATTTTTTTATGCCCCCCCTCACTCTCAGAAGGGGTCAAATTTTGGGGAGCAGTGTCAAAAGGGGTATTGGGGTGCATTAGTAAAGGGGTGATAGGAGGCACATAATGAAGCAGTCTGTGTTTTTTGGGGGTACTAACCACACTCTTACTTATTGCACCCTTTCTTGGGGTGGCGGGGGCACCCCCGAAAGTTTGGGTCAATGAGGAAGAGGAGGACTTGGGGATCATGGGTCTGGCAGTTTCTATTACTACCCAAAAGGGTGCTTCTAACAGGCCTACTGTGGTTATGGTATTGAGAGGGGAAACAAGGAACATGTGTTAGGATTCTTGGGGGATGGTCTCCCCATGATTTCATTGCCCTGTTGCTGGACATGCTATAAGGTGTTCCTGGAATGGTTTTTCTAGGCCTCATAACCCCAAAAGAGTTTATGGCATTTTGGCTATGAGGACACTTCTAAAGCGTATGCTGTTGCGATTCTGGGAAGACCCTCAGCAACTGTGCACATTTATGCACCAAACATGGCAAATCCTTCATCCTGCAAAGCGTCATATTGCACATGGAAACTTTGAGATGGTATAATTGTGTTCATTTTGGGGTGAATATTCGTCCATTTTTCTCCCACCTGAGGACTGTGGATCTGTTGTTCTTCATTGACATGTCCCTTCAAAGAGACAGATGACACACTGACTTAGGCCCATATTTATACTTTTTTAGCTCTGCATTTGCGCCGCTTTTTGATGCAAAAACGGCGCCAACTTGCAAAATACAATTGTATTTCGCAAGTTTGTGCCGCTTTTGCGTCAAAAAAAGTTGCAAATTCGGCGCAAAAATAGTATAAATATGGAACTTAATCTCTCAGGAAGCATCTGTGCTGTACAACTTTTCTCTTGCAGTTTTCTTACCAAATCACGCAACCCCTTCACCACAAATACAGTCAAATTATTTCTCAATCCTCATTCACTAAGTCATTCCAGTCCTCCATTCTATAGGCTCATCAAAAACCAACAAGAACAACAGATAGTTCAAAAAGTAGATTTAAAGCCTCTCTGTGGATTTATGTTTATACTGTTCCCTCTAGTAGTGCTACATGGCAACTGCAGCTTAATCACTGGATTGAGAAAGGGGCAGTCCTATGCAAATAATCTCCTCCCATGCTTACTACTCTGAGCTTCCGTTGTGATATGATGATAGGACCTTCAACATATGGTCTTCAGCAGATTTGTAATGTTATCAAATTGTCTTAGGCTAAGTTGTTCCACTTGAAGGCCTTCAGATAAGTACCCCACCCTCACTTAGCAGGGTCCTGAATTACTTGCAGTAATCCTCTATACAGAACATGGGCGTTTGTGGGCCTACTGTAAAAGCTGTATGTTAAGACTGTGATGTATAAAATCCCATAGCATAGCATAGCATAGCAGATTCAGGTTATATTAGAGGGGTGGAATAGAAAGAGAGGGTGAGTAAGGCAGAAGGGGTGGAGCAAGACAGACAGGGAGAGAGAGTCCCACGTAGATGAGGTGTAGACAGAGAATAGCAGGGGTGGTTGGTAGAACTTAAAGAAGGGAGGGCGACATGGAGGGAGCATGGGGTGAGAGCAAGAGTGGGTGGAGTCTCAGAGGAAAGGAAGTGCCAGCATGCAGGAGAAGAAGCAGTGTAGGCCAGAGAGCAAGAGTGAGTGCAGGACAGGAAGCATAGTGGAGTGGGGTCACTGCTGGCAAGCAAGCAAAGCCCCCTTGTTAGCACGCAAATTGGGTGATTACAAAGGAAGGGGATTTGGTGGTGGACATAATTTTTTTATGCCCCCCCCTCACTCTCAGAAGGGGTCAAATTTTGGGGAGCAGTGTCAAAAGGGGTATTGGGGTGCATTATTAAAGGGGTGATAGGAGGCACATAATGAAGCAGTCTGTGTTTTTTGGGGGTACTACCCACACTCTTACATATTGCACCCTTTCTTGGGGTGGCGGGGGCACCCCCAAAAGTTTGGGTCAATGAGGAATAGGAGGACTTGGGGATCATAGGTCTGGCAGTTTCTATTACTACCCAAAAGGGTGCTTCTCACAGGCCTACTGTGGTAATGGTATTGAGAGGGGAAACAAGGAACATGTGTTAGGATTCTTGGGGGATGGTCTCCCCATGATTTCATTGCCCTGTTGCTGGACATGCTATAAGGTGTTCCTGGAATGGTTTTTCTAGGCCTCATAACCCCAAAAGAGTGTATGGCATTTTGTCTATAAGGACACTTCTAAAGCGTATGCTGTTGTGATTCTGGGAAGACCCTCAGCAACTGTGCACATTTATGCACCAAACATGGCAAATCCTTCATCCTGCAAAGCGTCATATTGCACATGGAAACTTTGAGATGGTGTAATTGTATTCATTTTGGGGTGAATATTCGTCCATTTTTCTCCCACCTGAGGACTGTGGATCTGTTGTTCTTCATTGACATGTCCCTTCAAAGAGACAGATGACACACTCACTTAGACCCATATTTATACTTTTTTAGCGCTGCATTTGCACTGCTTTTTGATGCAAAAACGGCGCAACCTTGCAGAATACAATTGTATTTCGCAAGTTTGTGCCGCTTTTGCGTCAAAAAAAGTTGCAAATGCGGAGCAAAAAAAGTATAAATATGGACCTTAATCTCTCAGGAAGCATCTGTGCTTTACAACTTTTCTCTTGCAGTTTTCTTTCCAAATAACGCAACCCCTTCACCACAAATACAGTCCAATTATTTCTCAATCCTCATTCACTAAGTCATTCCAGTCCTCCATTCTATAGGCTCATTAAAAACCAACAAGAACAACAGGTAGTTCAGAAAGTAGATTTAAAGCCTCTCTGTGGATTTATGTTCATACTGCTCCCTCTAGTAGTGCTACATGGCAACTGCAGCTTAATCACTGGATTGAGAAAGGGGCAGTCCTATGCAAATAATCTCCTCCCATGCTTACTACTCTGAGCTTCCGTTGTGATATGATGATAGGACCTTCAACATATGGTCTTCAGCAGATTTGTAATGTTATCAAATTGTCTTAGGCTAAGTTGTTCCACTTGAAGGCCTTCAGATAAGTACCCCACCCTCACTTAGCAGGGTCCTGAATTACCTGCAGTAATCCTCTATACAGAACATGGGTGTTTGTGGGCCTACTGTAAAGGCTGTATGTTAAGACTGTGATGTATAAAATTGTATAGCATAGCATAGCATAGCAGATCCAGGTTATAGTAGAGGGGTAGAATAGAAAGAGAGGGTGAGTGAGGCAGAAGGGGTGGAGCAAGAAGGACAGGGAGAGAGAGTCCCACGTAGATTAGGTGTAAACAGAGAATAGCAGGGGTGGTTGGTTGAACTTAAAGAAGGGAGGGCGACATGGAGGGAGCATGAGGTGACAGCAAGAGTGGGTGGAGTCTCAGAGGAAAGGAAGTGCCAGCATGCAGGAGAAGAAGCAGTGTAGGCCAGAGAGCAAGAGTGAGTGCAGGACAGGAAGCATAGTGGAGTGGGGTCACTGCTGGCAAGCAAGCAAAGCCCCCCTGCTAGCACGCAAATTGGGTGATTACAAAGGAAGGGGATTTGGTGGTGGACATCATTTTTTTATGCCCCCCCCTCACTCTCAGAAGGGGTCAAATTTTGGAGAGCAGTGTCAAAAGGGGTATTGGGGTGCATTATTAAAGGGGTGATAGGAGGCACATAATGAAGCAGTCTGTGTTTTTTGGGGGTACTACCCACACTCTTACTTATTGCACCCTTTCTTGGGGTGGGGGGGCACCCCCAAAAGTTTGGGTCAATGAGGAAGAGGAGGACTTGGGGATCATGGGTCTGGCAGTTTCTATTACTACCCAAAAGGGTGCTTCTCACAGGCCTACTGTGGTAATGGTATTGAGAGGGGAAACAAGGAACATGTGTTAGGATTCTTGGGGGATGGTCTCCCCATGATTTCATTGCCCTGTTGCTGGACATGCTATAAGGTGTTCCTGGAATGGTTTTTCTAGGCCTCATAACCCCAAAAGAGTGTATGGCATTTTGTCTATAAGGATACTTCTAAAGCGTATGCTGTTGTGATTCTGGGAAGACCCTCAGCAACTGTGCACATTTATGCACCAAACATGGCAAATCCTTCATCCTGCAAAGCGTCATATTGCACATGGAAACTTTGAGATGGTGTAATTGTATTTATTTTGGGGTGAATATTCGTCCATTTTTCTCCCACCTGAGGACTGTGGATCTGTTGTTCTTCATTGACATGTCCCTTCAAAGAGACAGATGACACACTCACTTAGGCCCATATTTATACTTTTTTAGCGCTGCATTTGCGCCGCTTTTTGATGCAAAAACGGCACAAACTTGCAAAATACAATTGTATTTTGCAAGTTTGTGCCGCTTTTGCGTCAAAAAAAGTTGCAAATGCGGCGCAAAAATAGTATAAATATGGACCTTAATCTCCCAGGAAGCATCTGTGCTTTACAACTTTTCTCTTGCAGTTTTCTTTCCAAATCACGCAACCCCTTCACCACAAATTCAGTCCAATTATTTCTCAATCCTCATTCACTCAGTCATTCCAGTCCTCCATTCTATAGGCTCATCAAAAACCAACAAGAACAACAGGTAGTTAAGAAAGTAGATTTAAAGCCTCTCTGTGGATTTATGTTCATACTGCCCCCTCTAGTAGTGCTACATGGCAACTGCAGCTTAATCACTGGATTGAGAAAGGGGCAGTCCTATGCAAATAATCTCCTCCCATGCTTACTACTCTGAGCTTCCGTTGTGATATGATGATAGGACCTTCAACATATGGTCTTCAGCAGATTTGTAAAGTTATCAAATTGTCTTAGGCTAAGTTGTTCCACTTGAAGGCCTTCAGATAAGTACCCCACCCTCACTTAGCAGGGTCCTGAATTACCTCCAGTAATCCTCTATACAGAACATAGGCGTTTGTGGGTCTACTGTGAAGGCTGTATGTTAAGACTGTGATGTATAAAATTGTATAGCATAGCATAGCATAGCAGATCCAGGTTATATTAGAGGGGTGGAATAGAAAGAGAGGGTGAGTGAGGCAGAAGGGGTGGAGCAAGAAGGACAGGGAGAGACAGTCCCACGTAGATTAGGTGTAGACAGAGAATAGCAGAGGTGGTTGGTTGAACTTAAAGAAGGGAGGGCGACTTGGAGGGAGCATGGGGTGACAGCAAGAGTGGGTGGAGTCTCAGAGGAAAGGAAGTGCCAGCATGCAGGAGAAGAAGCAGTGTAGGCCAGAGAGCAAGAGTGAGTGCAGGACAGGAAGCATAGTGGAGTGGGGTCACTGCTGGCAAGCAAGCAAAGCCCCCCTGCTAGCACGCAAATTGGGTGATTACAAAGGAAGGGGATTTGGTGGTGGACATCATTTTTTTATGCCCCCCCTCACTCTCAGAAGGGGTCAAATTTTGGGGAGCAGTGTCAAAAGGGGTATTGGGGATCATTATTAAAGGGGTGATAGGAGGCACATAATGAAGCAGTCTGTGTTTTTTGGGGGTACTACCCACACTCTTACTTATTGCACCCTTTCTTGGGGTGGCGGGGGCACCCCCAAAAGTTTGGGTCAATGAGGAAGAGGAGGACTTGGGGATCATGGGTCTGGCAGTTTCTTTTACTACCCAAAAGGGTGCCTCTCACAGGCCTACTGTGGTAATGGTATTGAGAGGGGAAACAAGGAACATGTGTTAGGATTCTTGGGGGATGGTCTCCCCATGATTTCATTGCCCTGTTGCTGGACATGCTATAAGGTGTTCCTGGAATGGTTTTTCTAGGCCTCATAACCCCAAAAGAGTGTATGGCATTTTGTCTATAAGGATACTTCTAAAGCGTATGCTGTTGTGATTCTGGGAAGACCCTCAGCAACTGTGCACAATTATGCACCAAACATGGCAAATCCTTCATCCTGCAAAGCGTCATATTGCACATGGAAACTTTGAGATGGTGTAATTGTATTTATTTTGTGGTGAATATTCGTCCATTTTTCTCCCACCTGAGGACTGTGGATCTGTTGTTCTTCATTGACATGTCCCTTCAAAGAGACAGATGACACACTCACTTAGGCCCATATTTATACTTTTTTAGCGCTGCATTTGCGCCGCTTTTTGATGCAAAAATGGCACAAACTTGCAAAATACAATTGTATTTTGCAAGTTTGTGCCGCTTTTGCGTCAAAAAAAGTTGCAAATGCGGCGCAAAAATAGTATAAATATGGACCTTAATCTCCCAGGAAGCATCTGTGCTTTACAACTTTTCTCATGCAGTTTTCTTTCCAAATCACGCAACCCCTTCACCACAAATACAGTCCAATTATTTCTCAGTCCTCATTCACTTAGTCATTCCAGTCCTCCATTCTACAGGCTCATCAAAAACCAACAAGAACAACAGGTAGTTCAGAAAGTAGATTTAAAGCCTCTCTGTGGATTTATGTTCATACTGCTCCCTCTAGTAGTGCTACATGGCAACTGCAGCTTAATCACTGGATTGAGAAAGGGGCAGTCCTATGCAAATAATCTCCTCCCATGCTTACTACTCTGAGCTTCCGTTGTGATATGATGATAGGACCTTCAACATATGGTCTTCAGCAGATTTGTAAGGTTATCAAATCGTCTTAGGCTCAGTTGTTCCACTTGAAGGCCTTCAGATAAGTACCCCACCCTCACTTAGCAGGGTCCTGCATTACCTGCAGTAATCCTCTATAAAGAACATGGGCGTTCGTGGGCCTACTGTAAAGGCTGTATGTTAAGACTGGGATGTATAAAACCGCATAGCATAGCATAGCATAGCATAGCATAGCACAGCAGGTCCAAGTTATATTAGAGGGGTACAATAGAAAGAGAAGGTGAGTGAGGCAGAAGGGGTGGAGCAAGAAGGACAGGGAGAGAGAGGCCAACATAGATGATGTGTACACAGAGAATAGCAGGGGTGGTTGGTAGAACTTAAAGAAGGGAGGGCGACATGGAGGGAGCATGGGGTGAGAGCAAGAGTGGGTGGAATCACAGAGGAAAGGCAGTGCCAGCATGCAGGAGAAGAAGCAGTGTAGGCCAGAGAGCAAGAGTGAGTGCAGGACAGGAAGCATAGTGGAGTGGGGTCACTGCTGGCAAGCAAGCAAAGCCCCCCCGCTAGCACGCAAATGGGGTGATTACAAAGGAAGGGGATTTGCTGGTGGACATCATTTTTTTATGCCCCCCCCTCACTCTCAGAAGGGGTCAAATTTTGGGGAGCAGTGTCAAAAGGGGTATTGGGGTGCATTATTAAAGGGGTGATAGGAGGCACATAATGAAGCAGTCTGTGTTTTTTGGGGGTACTTCCCACACTCTTACTTATTGCACCCTTTCTTGGGTGGCGGGGGCACCCCCAAAAGTTTGGGTCAATGAGGAAGAGGAGGACTTGGGGATCATGGGTCTGGCAGCTTCTATTACTACCCAAAAGGGTGCTTCTCACAGGCCTACTGTGGTTATGGTATTGAGAGGGGAAACAAGGAACATGTGTTAGGATTCTTGGGGGATGGTCTCCCCATGATTTCATTGCCCTGTTGCTGGACATGCTATAATGTGTTCCTGGAATGGTTTTTCTAGGCCTCATAACCCCAAAAGAGTGTATGGCATTTTGTCTATAAGGACACTTCTAAAGCGTATGCTGTTGTGATTCTGGGAAGACCCTCAGCAACTGTGCACATTTATGCACCAAACATGGCAAATCCTTCATCCTGCAAAGCGTCATATTGCACATGGAAACTTTGGGATGGTGTAATTGTATTTATTTTGGGGTGAATATTCATCCATTTTTCTCCCACCTGAGAACTGTGGATCTGTTGTTCTTCATTGACATGTCCCTTCAAAGAGACAGATGACACACTCACTTAGGCCCATATTTATACTTTTTTAGCGCTGCATTTGCACTGCTTTTTGATGCAAAAACGGCGCAAGCTTGCAAAATACAATTGTATTTTGCAAGTTTGTGCCGCTTTTGCGTAAAAAAAAGACGCAAATGCGGAGCAAAAAAAGTATAAATATGGACCTTAATCTCTCAGGAAGCATCTGTGCTTTACAACTTTTCTCTTGCAGTTTTCTTTCCAAATCACGCAACCCCTTCACCACAAATACAGTCCAATTATTTCTCAATCCTCATTCACTAAGTCATTCCAGTCCTCCATTCTATAGGCTCATTAAAAACCAACAAGAACAACAGGTAGTTCAGAAAGTAGATTTAAAGCCTCTCTGTGGATTTATGTTCATACTGCTCCCTCTAGTAGTGCTACATGGCAACTGCAGCTTAATCACTGGATTGAGAAAGGGGCAGTCCTATGCAAATAATCTCCTCCCATGCTTACTACTCTGAGCTTCCGTTGTGATATGATGATAGGACCTTCAACATATGGTCTTCAGCAGATTTGTAAAGTTATCAAATTGTCTTAGGCTAAGTTGTTCCACTTGAAGGCCTTCAGATAAGTACCCCACCCTCACTTAGCAGGGTCCTGAATTACCTGCAGTAATCCTCTATACAGAACATAGGCGTTTGTGGGCCTACTGTGAAGGCTGTATGTTAAGACTGTGATGTATAAAATTGTATAGCATAGCATAGCATAGCATAGCAGATCCAGGTTATATTAGAGGGGTAGAATAGAAAGAGAGGGTGAGTGAGGCAGAAGGGGTGGAGCAAGAAGGACAGGGAGAGAGAGTCCCACGTAGATTAGGTGTAAACAGAGAATAGCAGGTGTGGTTGGTTGAACTTAAAGAAGGGAGGGCGACATGGAGGGAGCATGGGGTGACAGCAAGAGTGGGTGGAGTCTCAGAGGAAAGGAAGTGCCAGCATGCAGGAGAAGAAGCAGTGTAGGCCAGAGAGCAAGAGTGAGTGCAGGACAGGAAGCATAGTGGAGTGGGGTCACTGCTGGCAAGCAAGCAAAGCCCCCCTGCTAGCACGCAAATTGGGTGATTACAAAGGAAGGGGATTTGGTGGTGGACATCATTTTTTTATGCCCCCCCTCACTCTCAGAAGGGGTCAAATTTTGGGGAGCAGTGTCAAAAGGGGTATTGGGGTGCATTATTAAAGGGGTGATAGGAGGCACATAATGAAGCAGTCTGTGTTTTTTGGGGGTACTACCCACACTCTTACTTATTGCACCCTTTCTTGGGGTGGCGGGGGCACCCCCAAAAGTTTGGGTCAATGAGGAAGAGGAGGACTTGGGGATCATGGGTCTGGCAGTTTCTATTACTACCCAAAAGGGTGCTTCTCACAGGCCTACTGTGGTAATGGTATTGAGAGGGGAAACAAGGAACATGTGTTAGGATTCTTGGGGGATGGTCTCCCCATGATTTCATTGCCCTGTTGCTGGACATGCTATAAGGTGTTCCTGGAATGGTTTTTCTAGGCCTCATAACCCCAAAAGAGTGTATGGCATTTTGTCTATAAGGATACTTCTAAAGCGTATGCTGTTGTGATTCTGGGAAGACCCTCAGCAACTGTGCACATTTATGCACCAAACATGGCAAATCCTTCATCCTGCAAAGCGTCATATTGCACATGGAAACTTTGAGATGGTGTAATTGTATTTATTTTGGGGTGAATATTCGTCCATTTTTCTCCCACCTGAGGACTGTGGATCTGTTGTTCTTCATTGACATGTCCCTTCAAAGAGACAGATGACACACTCACTTAGGCCCATATTTATACTTTTTTAGCGCTGCATTTGCGCCGCTTTTTGATGCAAAAACGGCACAAACTTGCAAAATACAATTGTATTTTGCAAGTTTGTGCCGCTTTTGCGTCAAAAAAAGTTGCAAATGCGGCGCAAAAATAGTATAAATATGGACCTTAATCTCCCAGGAAGCATCTGTGCTTTACAACTTTTCTCTTGCAGTTTTCCTTCCAAATCACGCAACCCCTTCACCACAAATACAGTCCAATTATTTCTCAATCCTCATTCACTCAGTCATTCCAGTCCTCCATTCTATAGGCTCATCAAAAACCAACAAGAACAACAGGTAGTTCAGAAAGTAGATTTAAAGCCTCTCTGTGGATTTATGTTCATACTGCCCCCTCTAGTAGTGCTACATGGCAACTGCAGCTTAATCACTGGATTGAGAAAGGGGCAGTCCTATGCAAATAATCTCCTCCCATGCTTACTACTCTGAGCTTCCGTTGTGATATGATGATAGGACCTTCAACATATGGTCTTCAGCAGATTTGTAAAGTTATCAAATCGTCTTAGGCTAAGTTGTTCCACTTGAAGGTCTTCAGATAAGTACCCCACCCTCACTTAGCAGGGTCCTGAATTACCTGCAGTAATCCTCTATACAGAACATAGGCGTTTGTGGGCCTACTGTGAAGGCTGTATGTTAAGACTGTGATGTATAAAATTGTATAGCATAGCATAGCATAGCATAGCATAGCATAGCAGATCCAGGTTATATTAGAGGGGTGGAATAGAAAGAGAGGGTGAGTGAGGCAGAAGGGGTGGAGCAAGAAGGACAGGGAGAGAGAGTCCCACGTAGATTAGGTGTAGACAGAGAATAGCAGGGGTGGTTGGTTGAACTTAAAGAAGGGAGGGCGACATGGAGGGAGCATGGGGTGACAGCAAGAGTGGGTGGAGTCTCAGAGGAAAGGAAGTGCCAGCATGCAGGAGAAGAAGCAGTGTAGGCCAGAGAGCAAGAGTGAGTGCAGGACAGGAAGCATAGTGGAGTGGGGTCACTGCTGGCAAGCAAGCAAAGCCCCCCTGCTAGCACGCAAATTGGGTGATTACAAAGGAAGGGGATTTGGTGGTGGACATCATTTTTTTATGCCCCCCCTCACTCTCAGAAGGGGTCAAATTTTGGGGAGCAGTGTCAAAAGGGGTATTGGGGTGCATTATTAAAGGGGTGATAGGAGGCACATAATGAAGCAGTCTGTGTTTTTTGGGGGTACTACCCACACTCTTACTTATTGCACCCTTTCTTGGGGTGGCGGGGGCACCCCCAAAAGTTTGGGTCAATGAGGAAGAGGAGGACTTGGGGATCATGGGTCTGGCAGTTTCTATTACTACCCAAAAGGGTGCCTCTCACTGGCCTACTGTGGTAATGGTATTGAGAGGGGAAACAAGGAACATGTGTTAGGATTCTTGGGGGATGGTCTCCCCATGATTTCATTGCCCTGTTGCTGGACATGCTATAAGGTGTTCCTGGAATGGTTTTTCTAGGCCTCATAACCCCAAAAGAGTGTATGGCATTTTGTCTATAAGGATACTTCTAAAGCGTATGCTGTTGTGATTCTGGGAAGACCCTCAGCAACTGTGCACATTTATGCACCAAACATGGCAAATCCTTCATCCTGCAAAGCGTCATATTGCACATGGAAACTTTGAGATGGTGTAATTGTATTTATTTTGGGGTGAATATTCGTCCATTTTTCTCCCACCTGAGGACTGTGGATCTGTTGTTCTTCATTGACATGTCCCTTCAAAGAGACAGATGACACACTCACTTAGGCCCATATTTATACTTTTTTAGCGCTGCATTTGCGCCGCTTTTTGATGCAAAAACGGCACAAACTTGCAAAATACAATTGTATTTTGCAAGTTTGTGCCGCTTTTGCGTCAAAAAAAGTTGCAAATGCGGCGCAAAAATAGTATAAATATGGACCTTAATCTCCCAGGAAGCATCTGTGCTTTACAACTTTTCTCTTGCAGTTTTCTTTCCAAATCACGCAACCCCTTCACCACAAATACAGTCCAATTATTTCTCAATCCTCATTCACTCAGTCATTCCAGTCCTCCATTCTACAGGCTCATCAAAAACCAACAAGAACAACAGGTAGTTCAGAAAGTAGATTTAAAGCCTCTCTGTGGATTTATGTTCACACTGCTCCCTCTAGTAGTGCTACATGGCAACTGCAGCTTAATCACTGGATTGAGAAAGGGGCAGTCCTATGCAAATAATCTCCTCCCATGCTTACTACTCTGAGCTTCCGTTGTGATATGATGATAGGACCTTCAACATATGGTCTTCAGCAGATTTGTAAGGTTATCAAATCGTCTTAGGCTCAGTTGTTCCACTTGAAGGCCTTCAGATAAGTACCCCACCCTCACTTTGCAGGGTCCTGCATTACCTGCAGTAATCCTCTATAAAGAACATGGGCGTTCGTGGGCCTACTGTAAAGGCTGTATGTTAAGACTGGGATGTATAAAACCCCATAGCATAGCACAGCATAGCATAGCATAGCACAGCAGGTCCAAGTTATATTAGAGGGGTACAATAGAAAGAGAAGGTGAGTGAGGCAGAAGGGGTGGAGCAAGAAGGACAGGGAGAGAGAGGCCAACATAGATGATGTGTACACAGAGAATAGCAGGGGTGGTTGGTAGAACTTAAAGAAGGGAGGGCGACATGGAAGGAGCATGGGGTGAGAGCAAGAGTGGGTGGAGTCACAGAGGAAAGGCAGTGCCAGCATGCAGGAGAAGAAGCAGTGTAGGCCAGAGAGCAAGAGTGAGTGCAGGACAGGAAGCATAGTGGAGTGGGGTCACTGCTGGCAAGCAAGCAAAGCCCCCCCGCTAGCACGCAAATGGGGTGATTACAAAGGAAGGGGATTTGCTGGCGGACATCATTTTTTTATGCCCCCCCCTCACTCTCAGAAGGGGTCAAATTTTGGGGAGCAGTGTCAAAAGGGGTATTGGGGTGCATTATTAAAGGGGTGATAGGAGGCACATAATGAAGCAGTCTGTGTTTTTTGGGGGTACTTCCCACACTCTTACTTATTGCACCCTTTCTTGGGTGGCGGGGGCAACCCCCAAAAGTTTGGGTCAATGAGGAAGAGGAGGACTTGGGGATCATGGGTCTGGCAGCTTCTATTACTACCCAAAAGGGTGCTTCTCACAGGCCTACTGTGGTTATGGTATTGAGAGGGGAAACAAGGAACATGTGTTAGGATTCTTGGGGGATGGTCTCCCCATGATTTCATTGCCCTGTTGCTGGACATGCTATAAGGTTTTCCCTTGAATGGTTTTTCTAGGGCTCATAACCCCAAAAGAGTGTATGGCATTTTGGCTATAACAACACTTCTAAAGCGTATGCTGTTGTGATTCTGGGAAGACCCTCAGCAACTGTGCACATTTATGCACCAAACATGGCAAATCCTTCATCCTGCAAAGCGTCATATTGCACATGGAAACTTTGAGATGGTGTAATTGTATTCATTTTGGGGTGAATATTCGTACATTTTTCTCCCACCTGAGGACTGTGGATCTGTTGTTCTTCATTGACATGTCCCTTCAAAGAGACAGATGACACACTCACTTAGGCCCATATTTATACTTTTTTAGTGCTGCATTTGCGCCGCTTTTTGATGCAACAACGGCGCAAACTTGCAAAATACAATTGTATTTTGCAAGTTTGTGCCGCTTTTGCGTCAAAAAAAGACGCAAATACGGCGTAAAAAAAGTATAAATATGGACCTTAATCTCTCAGGAAGCATCTGTGCTTTACAACTTTTCTCTTGCAGTTTTCTTTCCAAATCACGCAACCCCTTCACCACAAATACAGTCCAATTATTTCTCAATCCTCATTCACTCAGTCATTCCAGTCCTCCATTCTATAGGCTCATGAAAAACCAACAAGAACAACAGGTAGTTCAGAAAGTAGATTTAAAGCCTCTCTGTGGATTTATGTTCATACTGCTCCCTCTAGTAGTGCTACATGGCAACTGCAGCTTAATCACTGGATTGAGAAAGGGGCAGTCCTATGCAAATAATCTCCTCCTATGCTTACTACTCTGAGCTTCCGTTGTGATATGATGATAGGACCTTCAACATATGGTCTTCAGCAGATTTGGAAAGTTATCAAATTGTCTTACGCTAAGTTGTTCCACTTGAAGTCCTTCAGATAAGTACCCCACCCTCACATAGCAGGGTCCTGAATTACCTGCAGTAATCCTCTATACAGAACATGGGTGTTTGTGGGCCTACTTTAAAGGCTGTATGCTAAGATTGGGATTAATAAAATCCCATAGCACAGTATAGCAGGTATAGGTTATAATAGAGGGGTGGAATAGAAAGAGAGGGTGAATGAGGCAGAAGGGTTAGAGCAGGAAGGACAGGGAGAGAGAGAGCCATGTAGATGAGGTGTACACAGAGAATAGCAGGTGTGGTTGGTAGAACTTAAAGAAGGGAGGGTGACATGGAGGGAGCATGGGGTGAGAGCAAGAGTGGGTGGAGTCACAGAGGAAAGGCAGTGCCAGCATGCAGGAGAAGAAGCAGTGTCGGCCAGAGAGCAAGAGTGAGTGCAGGACAGGAAGCATAGTGGAGTGGGGTCACTGCTGGCAAGCAAGCAAAGCCCCCCGCTAGCACGCAAATGTGGTGATTACAAAGGTAGGGGATTTGGTGGTGGACATCATTTTTTTATGCCCCCCCTCACTCTCAGAAGGGGTCAAATTGTGGGGAGCAGTGTCAAAAGGCGTATTGGGGTGCTTTATTAAAGGGGTGATAGGAGGCACATAATGAAGCAGTCTGTGTTTTTTGGGGGTACTACCCACACTCTTACTTATTGCACCCTTTCTTGGGATGGCAGGGGCACCCCCAAAAGTTTGGGTCAATGAGGAAGAGGAGGACTTGGGGATCATGGGTCTGGCAGTTTCTATTACTACCCAAAAGGGTGCTTCACAGAGGCCTACTGTGGTTATGGTATTGAGAGGGGAAACAAGGAACATGTGTTAGGATTCTTGGGGATGGTCTCCCCATGATGTCATTGCCCTGTTGCTGGACATGCTCTAAAGTGTTCCTGGAATGGTTTTTCTAGGCCTCATAACCCCCAAAAAGTGTATGGCATTTTGGCTATAAGGACACTTCTAGAGCATATGCTGTTGCAATTCTGAGAAGACCCTCAGCAACTGTGCACATTTATGCACCAAACATGGCAAATCCTTCATCCTGCAAAGCGTCATATTGCACATGGAAACTTTGAGACGGTGTAATTGTATTCATTTTGGGGTGAATTTTCGTCCATTTTTCTCCCACATGAGGACTGTGGATCTGAAGATCTTTATAGATATGTCCCTTCAAAGAGACAGATGACACACTCACTTAGGCCCATATTTATACTTTTTTAGCTCTGCATTTGCGCCGCTTTTTAATGCAAAAACGGCGCAAACTTGCAAAATACAATTGTATTTTGCAAGTTTGTGCCGCTTTTGCGTAAAAAAAAGACGAAAATGCAGCACAAAAAAAGTATAAATATGGACCTTCATCTCTCAGGAAGCATCTGTGCTTTACAACTTTTCTCTTGCAGTTTTCTTTCCAAATCACGCAACCCCTTCACCACAAATGCAGTCCAATTATTTCTCAATCCTCATTCACTCAGTCATTCCAGTCCTCCATTCTATAGGCTCATCAAAAACCAACAAGAAACACAGGTAGTTCAGAAAGTAGATTTAAAGCCTCTCTGTGGATTTATGTTCATACTGCTCCCTCTAGTAGTGCTACATGGCAACTGCAGCTTAATCACTGGATTGAGAAAGGGGCAGTCCTATGCAAATAATCTCCTCCCATGCTTACTACTCTGAGTTTCCGTTGTGATATGATGATAGGACCTTCAACATATGGTGTTCAGCAGATTTGTAAAGTTATCAAATTGTCTTAGGCTAAGTTGTTCCACTTGAAGGCCTTCAGATAAGTACCCCACCCTCGCTTAGCAGGGTCCTGAATTACCTGCAGTAATCCTCTATACAGAACATGGGCGTTTGTGGGCCTACTGTAAAGGCTGTATGTTAAGACTGGAATGTATAAAATTGCAGAGCAGGTCCAGGTTATATTAGAGGGGTGGAATAGAAAGAGAGGGTGAGTGAGGCAGAAGGGGTGGAGCAAGAAGGCCAGGGAGAGAGAGGCCCACGTAGATGAGGTGTAGACAGAGAATAACAGGGGTGGTTGGTAGAACTTAAAGAAGGGAGTGCAACATGGAGGGAGTATGGTGTGAGAGCAAGAGTGGATGGAGTCACAGAGGAAAGGAAGTGCCAGCCTGCAGGAGAAGAAGCAGTGTAGGCCAGAGAGCAAGAGTGAGTGCAGAACGGGAAGCATAGTGGAGTGGGGTCACTGCTGTCAAGCAAGCAAAGCCCCCCTGCTAGCACGCAAATTGGGTGATTACAAAGGAAGGGGATTTGGTGGTGGACATCATTTTTTTATGCCCCCCCTCAGTCTCAGAAGGGGTCAAATTTTGGGGAGCAGTGTCAAAACGGGTATTGGGGTGCATTATTAAAGGGGTGAAAGGAGGTACATAATGAAGCAGTCTGTGTTTTTTGGGGGTACTGCCCACACTCTTACTTATTGCACCCTTTCTTGGGGTGGCGGGGCACCCCCAAAAGATTGGGTCAATGAGGAAGAGGAGGACTTGGGGATCATGGGTCTGGCAGTTTCTATTACTACCCAAAAGGGTGCTTCTCACAGGCCTACTGTGGTTGTGGTATTGAGAGGGGAAACAAGAAACATGTGTTAGGATTCTTGGGGGATGGTCTCCCCATGATTTCATTGCCCTGTTGCTGGACATGCTATAAGGTGTTCCTGGAATGGTTTTTCTAGGCCTCATAACCCCAAAAGAGTGTATGGCATTTTGGCTATAAGGGCACTTCTAAAGCGTATGCTGTTGTGATTCTGGGAAGACCCTCAGCAACTGTGCACATTTATGCACCAAACATGGCAAATCCTTCATCCTGCAAAGCGTCATATTGCACATAGAAACTTTGAGATGGTGTAATTGCATTCATTTTGGGGTGAATATTCATCCATTTTTCTCCCACCTGAGGACTGTGGATCTGTTGTTCTTCATTGACATGTCCCTTGAAAGAGACAGATGACACACTCACTTAGGCCCATATTTATGCTTTGTTATTGCTGCATTTGCGCCACTTTTTGATGCAAAAACGGCGCAACCGTGCAAAATACAATTGTATTTTGCAAGTTTGTGCCGCTTTTGCGTCAAAAAAAGACGCAAATGCGGCGCAAAAAAAGTATAAATATGGACCTTAATCTCTCAGGAAGCATCTGTGCTTTACAACTTTTCTCTTGCAGTTTTCTTTCCAAATCACGCAACCCCTTCACCACAAATACAGTCCAATTATTTCTCAATCCTCATTCACTCTGTCATTGTAGTCCTCCATTCTATAGGCTCATCAAAAACCAACAAGAACAACAGGTAGTTCAGAAAGTAGATTTAAAGCCTCTCTGTGGATTTATGTTCATACTGCTCCCTCTAGTAGTGCTACATAGCAACTGCAGCTTAATCACTTGATTGAGAAAGGGGCAGTCCTATGCAAATAATCTCCTCCCATGCTTACTACTCTGAGCTTCCATTTTGATATGATGATAGGACCTTCAACATATGGTCTTCAGCAGATTTGTCAAGTTATCAAATTGTCTTAGGCTAAGTTGTTCCACTTGAAGTCCTTCAGATAAGTACCCCACCCTCACATAGCAGGGTCCTGAATTACCTGCAGTAATCCTCTATACAGAATATGGGTGTTCCTGGGCCTACTTTAAAGGCTGCACGCTAAAATTGGGATGTATAGAATCCCATAGCTCAGTATAGCAGGTCCAGTTTATATTGGAGGGGTGAAATAGAAAGAGAGTGTGAGTAAGGCAGAAGGGTTGAAGCAAGAAGAGCAGGAAGAGAGAGACTCATGTAGATGAGGTGTACACAGAGAATAGCAGGGGTGGTTGGTATAACTTAAAGAAGGGAGGGTGACATGGAGGGAGCATGGTGTGAGAGCAAGAGTGGGTGGAGTCACAGAGGAAAGGCAGTGCCAGCATGCAGGAGAAGAAGCAGAGTCGGCCAGAGAGCAAGAGTGAGTGCAGGATAGGAAGCATAGTGGAGTGGGGTCACTGCTGGCAAGCAAGCAAAGCCCCCCCGCTACTCCGCAAATGGGGTGATTACAAAGGAAGGGGATTTGGTGGTGGACATCATTTTTTTATGCCCCCCCCTCACTCTCAGAAGGGGTCAAATTTTGGGGAGCAGTGTCAAAAGGGGAATTGGGGTGCATTATTAAAGGGGTGATAGGAGGCACATAATGAAGCAGTCTGTGTTTTTTGGGGGTACTACCCACACTCTTACTTATTGCACCCTTTCTTGGGGTGGCGGGGGCACCCCCAAAAGTTTGGGTCAATGAGGAAGAGGAGGACTTGGGGATCATGGGTCTGGCAGTTTCTATTACTACCCAAAAGGGTGCTTCTCACAGGCCTACTGTGTTTATGGTATTGAGAGGGGAAACAAGGAACATGTGTTAGGATTCTTGGGGGATGGTCTCCCCATGATTTCATTGCCCTGTTGCTGGACATGCTATAAGGTGTTCCTTGAATGGTTTTTCTAGGCCTCATAACCCCAAAAGAGTGTACGGCATTTTGGCTATAAGGACACTTCTAAAGTGTATGCTGTTGCGATTCTGGGAAGACCCTCCGCAACTGTGCACATTTATGCACCAAACATGGCAAATCCTTCATCCTGCAAAGCGTCATATTGCACATGGAAACTTTGAGATGGTGTAATTGTATTCATTTTGGGGTGAATATTCGTCCATTTTTCTCCCACCTGAGGACTGTGGATCTGTTGTTCTTCATTGACATGTCCCTTCAAAGAGACAGATGACACACTCACTTAGGTCCATATTTATACCTTTTTAGCTCTACATTTGCGCCGCTTTTTGATGCAAAAACGGCGCAAAATTGCAAAATACAATTGTATTTTGCAAGTTTGTGCCGCTTTTGCGTCAAAAAAAGACGCAAATGCGGCGCAAAAAAAGTAGAAATATGGACCTTAATCTCTCAGGAAGCATCTGTGCTTTACAACTTTTCTCTTGCAGTTTTCTTTCCAAATCACGCAACCCCTTCACCACAAATACAGTCCAATTATTTCTCAAATCCTCATTCACTCAGTCATTCCAGTCCTCCATTCAATAGGCTCATCAAAAACCAACAAGAACAACAGGTAGTTCAGAAAGTAGATTTAAAGCCTCTCTGTGGATTTATGTTCATACTGCTCCCTCTAGTAGTGCTACATGGCAACTGCAGCCTAATCACTGGATTGAGAAAGGGGCAGTCCTATGCAAATAATCTCCTCCCATGCTTACTACTCTGAGCTTCCGTTGTGATATGATGTTAGGACCTTCAACATATGGTCTTCAGCAGATTTGGAAAGTTATCAAATTGTCTTACGCTAAGTTGTTCCACTTGAAGTCCTTCAGATAAGTACCCCACCCTCACATAGCAGGGTCCTGAATTACCTGCAGTAATCCTCTATACAGAACATGGGTGTTTGTGGGCCTACTTTAAAGGCTGTATGCTAAGATTGGGATTAATAAAATCCCATAGCACAGTATAGCAGGTATAGGTTATAATAGAGGGGTGGAATAGAAAGAGAGGGTGAATGAGGCAGAAGGGTTAGAGCAGGAAGGACAGGGAGAGAGAGAGCCATGTAGATGTGGTGTACACAGAGAATAGCAGGTGTGGTTGGTAGAACTTAAAGAAGGGAGGGTGACATGGAGGGAGCATGGGGTGAGAGCAAGAGTGGGTGGAGTCACAGAGGAAAGGCAGTGCCAGCATGCAGGAGAAGAAGCAGTGTCGGCCAGAGAGCAAGAGTGAGTGCAGGACAGGAAGCATAGTGGAGTGGGGTCACTGCTGGCAAGCAAGCAAAGCCCCCGGCTAGCACGCAAATGTGGTGATTACAAAGGTAGGGGATTTGGTGGTGGACATCATTTTTTTATGCCCCCCTCACTCTCAGAAGGGGTCAAATTGTGGGGAGCAGTGTCAAAAGGCGTATTGGGGTGCTTTATTAAAGGGGTGATAGGAGGCACATAATGAAGCAGTCTGTGTTTTTTGGGGGTACTACCCACACTCTTACTTATTGCACCCTTTCTTGGGATGGCAGGGGCACCCCCAAAAGTTTGGGTCAATGAGGAAGAGGAGGACTTGGGGATCATGGGTCTGGCAGTTTCTATTACTACCCAAAAGGGTGCTTCACAGAGGCCTACTGTGGTTATGGTATTGAAAGGGGAAACAAGGAACATGTGTTAGGATTCTTGGGGATGGTCTCCCCATGATGTCATTGCCCTGTTGCTGGACATGCTCTAAAGTGTTCCTGGAATGGTTTTTCTAGGCCTCATAACCCCCAAAAAGTGTATGGCATTTTGGCTATAAGGACACTTCTAGAGCATATGCTGTTGCAATTCTGAGAAGACCCTCAGCAACTGTGCACATTTATGCACCAAACATGGCAAATCCTTCATCCTGCAAAGCGTCATATTGCACATGGAAACTTTGAGACGGTGTAATTGTATTCATTTTGGGGTGAATATTCGTCCATTTTTCTCCCACATGAGGACTGTGGATCTGAAGATCTTTATAGATATGTCCCTTCAAAGAGACAGATGACACACTCACTTAGGCCCATATTTATACTTTTTTAGCTCTGCATTTGCGCCGCTTTTTGATGCAAAAACGGCGCAAACTTGCAAAATACAATTGTATTTTGCAAGTTTGTGCCGCTTTTGCGTCAAAAAAAGACGAAAATGCAGCACAAAAAAAGTATAAATATGGACCTTCATCTCTCAGGAAGCATCTGTGCTTTACAACTTTTCTCTTGCAGTTTTCTTTCCAAATCATGCAACCCCTTCACCACAAATGCAGTCCAATTATTTCTCAATCCTCATTCACTCAGTCATTCCAGTCCTCCATTCTATAGGCTCATCAAAAACCAACAAGAACAACAGGTAGTTCAAAAAGTAGATTTAAAGCCTCTCTGTGGATTTATGTTCATACTGCTCCCTCTAGTAGTGCTACATGGCAACTGCAGCTTAATCACTGGATTGAGAAAGGGGCAGTCGTATGCAAATAATCTCCTCCCATGCTTACTACTCTGAGTTTCCGTTGTGATATGATGATAGGACCTTCAACATATGGTGTTCAGCAGATTTGTAAAGTTATCAAATTGTCTTAGGCTAAGTTGTTCCACTTGAAGGCCTTCAGATAAGTACCCCACCCTCACTTAGCAGGGTCCTGAATTACCTGCAGTAATCCTCTATACAGAACATGGGCGTTTGTGGGCCTACTGTAAAGGCTGTATGTTAAGACTGGAATGTATAAAATTGCAGAGCAGGTCCAGGTTATATTAGAGGGGTGGAATAGAAAGAGAGGGTGAGTGAGGCAGAAGGGGTGGAGCAAGAAGGCCAGGGAGAGAGAGGCCCACGTAGATGAGGTGTAGACAGAGAATAACAGGGGTGGTTGGTAGAACTTAAAGAAGGGAGTGCAACATGGAGGGAGTATGGTGTGAGAGCTAGAGTGGATGGAGTCACAGAGGAAAGGAAGTGCCAGCCTGCAGGAGAAGAAGCAGTGTAGGCCAGAGAGCAAGAGTGAGTGCAGAACGGGAAGCATAGTGGAGTGGGGTCACTGCTGTCAAGCAAGCAAAGCCCCCCTGCTAGCACGCAAATTGGGTGATTACAAAGGAAGGGGATTTGGTGGTGGACATCATTTTTTAATGCCCCCCCTCACTCTCAGAAGGGGTCAAATTTTGGGGAGCAGTGTCAAAAGGGGTATTGGGGTGCATTATTAAAGGGGTGAAAGGAGGTACATAATGAAGCAGTCTGTGTTTTTTGGGGGTACTACCCACACTCTTACTTATTGCACCCTTTCTTGGGGTGGCGGGGCACCCCCAAAAGATTGGGTCAATGAGGAAGAGGAGGAATTGGGCATCATGGGTCTGGCAGTTTCTATTACTACCCAAAAGTGTGCTTCTCACAGGCCTACTGTGGTTGTGGTATTGAGAGGGGAAACAAGGAACATGTGTTAGGATTCTTGGGGGATGGTCTCCCCATGATTTCATTGCCCTGTTGCTGGACATGCTATAAGGTGTTCCTGGAATGGTTTTTCTAGGCCTCATAACCCCAAAAGAGTGTATGGCATTTTGGCTATAAGGGCACTTCTAAAGCGTATGCTGTTGTGATTCTGGGAAGACCCTCAGCAACTGTGCACATTTATGCACCAAACATGGCAAATCCTTCATCCTGCAAAGCGTCATATTGCACATAGAAACTTTGAGATGGTGTAATTGCATTCATTTTGGGGTGAATATTCGTCCATTTTTCTCCCACCTGAGGACTGTGGATCTGTTGTTCTTCATTGACATGTCCCTTCAAAGAGACAGATGACACACTCACTTAGGCCCATATTTATGCTTTGTTATTGCTGCATTTGCGCCACTTTTTGATGCAAAAACGGCGCAACCTTGCAAAATACAATTGTATTTTGCAAGTTTGTGCCGCTTTTGCGTCAAAAAAAGACGCAAATGCGGCGCAAAAAAAGTATAAATATGGACCTTAATCTCTCAGGAAGCATCTGTGCTTTACAACTTTTCTCTTGCAGTTTTCTTTCCAAATCACGCAACCCCTTCACCACAAATACAGTCCAATTATTTCTCAATCCTCATTCACTCTGTCATTGTAGTCCTCCATTCTATAGGCTCATCAAAAACCAACAAGAACAACAGGTAGTTCAGAAAGTAGATTTAAAGCCTCTCTGTGGATTTATGTTCATACTGCTCCCTCTAGTAGTGCTACATGGCAACTGCAGCTTAATCACTGGATTGAGAAAGGGGCAGTCCTATGCAAATAATCTCCTCCCATGCTTACTACTCTGAGCTTCCATTTTGATATGATGATAGGACCTTCAACATATGGTCTTCAGCAGATTTGTCAAGTTATCAAATTGTCTTAGGCTAAGTTGTTCCACTTGAAGTCCTTCAGATAAGTACCCCACCCTCACATAGCAGGGTCCTGAATTACCTGCAGTAATCCTCTATCCAGAATATGGGTGTTCCTGGGCCTACTTTAAAGGCTGCAAGCTAAAATTGGGATGTATAGAATCCCATAGCTCAGTATAGCAGGTCCAGTTTATATTGGAGGGGTGAAATAGAAAGAGAGAGTGAGTAAGGCAGAAGGGTTGGAGCAAGAAGAGCAGGAAGAGAGAGACTCATGTAGATGAGGTGTACACAGAGAATAGCAGGGGTGGTTGGTATAACTTAAAGAAGGGAGGGTGACATGGAGGGAGCATGGTGTGAGAGCAAGAGTGGGTGGAGTCACAGAGAAAAGGCAGTGCCAGCATGCAGGAGAAGAAGCAGAGTCGGCCAGAGAGCAAGAGTGAGTGCAGGATAGGAAGCATAGTGGAGTGGGGTCACTGCTGGCAAGCAAGCAAAGCCCCCCCGCTAGCCCGCAAATGGGGTGATTACAAAGGAAGGGGATTTGGTGGTGGACATCATTTTTTTATGCCCCCCCTCACTCTCAGAAGGAGTCAAATTTTGGGGAGCAGTGTCAAAAGGGGTATTGGGGTGCATTATTAAAGGGGTGATAGGAGGCACATAATGAAGCAGTCTGTGTTTTTTGGGGGTACTACCCACACTCTTACTTATTGCACCCTTTCTTGGGGTGGCGGGGGCACCCCCAAAAGTTTGGGTCAATGAGGAAGAGGAGGACTTGGGGATCATGGGTCTGGCAGTTTCTATTACTACCCAAAAGGGTGCTTCTCACAGGCCTACTGTGTTTATGGTATTGAGAGGGGAAACAAGGAACATGTGTTAGGATTCTTGGGGGATGGTCTCCCCATGATTTCATTGCCCTGTTGCTGGACATGCTATAAGGTGTTCCTTGAGTGGTTTTTCTAGGCCTCATAACCCCAAAAGAGTGTACGGCATTTTGGCTATAAGGACACTTCTAAAGTGTATGCTGTTGCGATTCTGGGAAGACCCTCCGCAACTGTGCACATTTATGCACCAAACATGGCAAATCCTTCATCCTGCAAAGCGTCATATTGCACATGGAAACTTTGAGATGGTGTAATTGTATTCATTTTGGGGTGAATATTCGTCCATTTTTCTCCCACCTGAGGACTGTGGATCTGTTGTTCTTCATTGACATGTCCCTTCAAAGAGACAGATGACACACTCACTTAGGTCCATATTTATACCTTTTTAGCTCTACATTGGCGCCGCTTTTTGATGCAAAAACGGCGCAAAATTGCAAAATACAATTGTATTTTGCAAGTTTGTGCCGCTTTTGCGTCAAAAAAAGACGCAAATGCGGCGCAAAAAAAGTAGAAATATGGACCTTAATCTCTCAGGAAGCATCTGTGCTTTACAACTTTTCTCTTGCAGTTTTCTTTCCAAATCACGCAACCCCTTCACCACAAATACAGTCCAATTATTTCTCAATCCTCATTCACTCAGTCATTCCAGTCCTCCATTCAATAGGCTCATCAAAAACCAACAAGAACAACAGGTAGTTCAGAAAGTAGATTTAAAGCCTCTCTGTGGATTTATGTTCATACTGCTCCCTCTAGTAGTGCTACATGGCAACTGCAGCCTAATCACTGGATTGAGAAAGGGGCAGTCCTATGCAAATAATCTCCTCCCATGCTTACTACTCTGAGCTTCCGTTGTGATATGATGTTAGGACATTCAACATATGGTCTTCAGCAGATTTGTAAAGTTATCAAATTGTCTTAGGCTAAGTTGTTCCACTTGAAGGCCTTCAGATAAGTACCCCACCCTCACTTAGCAGGGTCCTGAATTACCTGCAGTAATCCTCTATACAGAACATGGGTGTTCGTGGGTCTACTTTAAAGGCTGTATGGTAAGACTTGGATGTATAAAATCCCATAGTATAGCATAGCTGGTTATATTAGAGGGGTAGAATAGAAAGAGAGGGTGAGTGAGGCAGAAGGGGTGGAGCAAGAAGGACAGGGAGAGAGAGGCCCACGTAGATGAGGTGTAGACAAAGAATAGCAGGGGTGGTTGGTAGAACTTAAAAAAGGGAGGGTGACATTGAGGGAGTATGGGGTGAGAGCAAGAGTGGGTGGAGTCACAGAGGAAAGGCAGTGCCAGCATGCAGGAGAAGAAGCAGTGTAGGCCAGAGAGCAAGAGTGAGTGCAGGACAGGAAGCATAGTGGAGTGGGGTCACTGCTGGCAAGCAAGCAAAGCCCCCCTGCTAGCACGCAAATGGGGTGATTACAAAGGAAGGGGATTTGGTGGTGGACATCATTTTTTTATGCCCCCCCTCACTCTCAGAAGGGGTCAAATTTTCGGGAGCAGTGTCAAAAGGGGTATTGGGGTGCATTATTAAAGGGGTGATAGGAGGCACATAATGAAGCAGTCTGTGTTTTTTGGGGGTACTACACACTCTTACTTATTGCACCCTTTCTTGGGGTGGCGGGGGCACCCCCAAAAGTTTGGGTTAATGAGGAAGAGGAGGAGTTGGGGATCATGGGTCTCGCAGTTTCTATTACTACCCAAAAGGGTGCTTCTCACAGGCCTACTGTGGTTATGGTATTGAGAGGGTAAACAAGGAACATGTGTTAGGATTCTTGGGGGATGGTCTCCCCATGATTTCATTGCCCTGTTGCTGGACATGCTATAAGGTGTTCCTGGAATGGTTTTTCTAGGCCTCATAACCCCAAAAGAGTGTATGGGATTTTGGCTATAAGGACACTTCTAAAGAGTATGCTGTTGTGATTCTGGGAAGACCCTCAGCAACTGTGCACATTTATGCACCAAACATGGAAAATCCTTCATCCTGCAAAGCGTCATATTGCACATGGAAACTTTGAGATGGTGTAATTGTATTCATTTTGGGGTGAATATTCGTCCATGTTTCTCCCACCTGAGGACTGTGGATCTGTTGTTCTTCATTGACATGTCCCTTCAAAGAGACAGATGACAAACTCACTTAGGCCCATATTTATACTTTTTTAGTGCTGCATTTGCGCCGCTTTTTGATGCAAAAACGGCGCAAACTTGCAAAATACAATTGTATTTTGCAAGTTTGTGCCGCTTTTGCGTCAAAAAAAGACACAAATGCAGCGTAAAAAAAGTATAAATATGGACCTTAATCTCTCAGGAAGCATCTGTGCTTTACAACTTTTCTCTTGCAGTTTTCTTTCCAAATCACGCAACCCCTTCACCACAAATACAGTCCAATTATTTCTCAATCCTTATTCACTCAGTCATTCCAGTCCTCCATTCTATCGGCTCATCAAAAACCAACAAGAACAACAGGTAGTTCAGAAAGTAGATTTAAAGCCTCTCTGTGGATTTATGTTCATACTGCTCCCTCTAGTAGTGCTACATGGCAACTGCAGATTAATCACTGGATTGAGAAAGGGGCAGTCCTATGCAAATAATCTCCTCCCATGCTTACTACTCTGAGCTTCCGTTGTGATATGATGATAGGACCTTCAACATATGGTGTTCAGCAGATTTGTAAAGTTATCAAATTGTCTTAGGCTAAGTTTTTCCACTTGACGGCCTTCAGATAAGTACCCCACCCTCACTTAGCAGGGTCCTGAATTACCTGCAGTAATCCTCTATACAGAACATGGGCGTTCGTGGGCCTACTTTAAAGGCTGTATAGTGAGACTGGGATGTATAAAATAGCATAGCATAGCAGGTTATATTAGAGGGGTAGAGTAGAAAGAAAGGGTGAGTGAGGCAGAAGGGGTGGAGCAAGAAGGACAGGGAGAGAGAGGCCCACGTAGATGAGGTGTACACAAAGAATAGCAGGGGTGGTTGGTAGAACTTAAAGAAGGGAGGGTGACATGGAGGGAGCATGGGGTGAGAGCAAGAGTGGGTGGAGTCACAGAGGAAAGGCAGTGCCAGCATGCAGGAGAAGAAGCAGTGAAGGCCAGAGAGCAAGAGTGAGTGCAGGACAGGAAGCATAGTGGAGTGGGGTCACTGCTGGCAAGCAAGCAAAGCCCCCCTGCTAGCACGCAAATGGGGTGATTACAAAGGAAGGGGATTTGTTGGTGGACATCATTTTTTTATGCCCCCCCTCACTCTCAGAAGGGGTCAAATTTTGGGGAGCAGTGTCAAAAGGGGTATTGGGGTGCATTATTAAAGGGGTGATAGGAGGCACATAATGAAGCAGTCTGTGTTTTTTGGGGGTACTACCCACACTCTTACTTATTGCACCCTTTCTTGGGGTGGCGGGGGCACCCCCAAAAGTTTGGGTCAATGAGGAAGAGGAGGAGTTGGGGATCATGGGTCTCGCAGTTTCTATTACTACCCAAAAGGGTGCTTCTCACAGGCCTACTGTGGTTATGGTATTGAGAGGGTAAACAAGGAACATGTGTTAGGATTCTTGGGGGATGGTCTCCCCATGATTTCATTGCCCTGTTGCTGGACATGCTATAAGGTGTTCCTGGAATGGTTTTTCTAGGCCTCATAACCCCAAAAGAGTGTACGGCATTTTGGCTATAAGGACACTTCTAAAGCGTATGCTGTTGCGATTCTGGGAAGACCCTCCGCAACTGTGCACATTTATGCACCAAACATGGCAAATCCTTCATCCTGCAAAGCGTCATATTGCACATGGAAACTTTGAGATGGTGTAATTGTATTAATTTTGGGGTGAATATTCGTCCATTTTTCACCCACCTGAGGACTGTGGATCTGTTGTTCTTCATTGACATGTCCCTTCAAAGAGACAGTGACACACTCACTTAGGCCCATATTTATACTTTTTTAGCGCTGCATTTGCGCTGCTTTTTGATGCAAAAACGGCGCAAACTTGCAAAATACAATTGTATTTTGCAAGTTTGTTCCGCTTTTGCGTCAAAAAAAGACGCAAATGCGGCGCAAAAAAAGTATAAATATGGACCTTAATCTCTCAGGAAGAATCTGTGCTTTACAACTTTTCTCTTGCAGTTTTCTTTCCAAATCACGCAACCCCTTCACTACAAATACAGTCCAATTATTTCTCAATCCTCATTCACTCATTCATTCCAGTCCTCCATTCTATAGGCTCATCAAAAACCAACAAGAACAACAGGTAGTTCAGACAGTAGATTTAAAGCCTCTCTGTGGATTTATGTTCATTCTGCTCCCTCTAGTAGTGCTACATGGCAACTGCAGCTTAATCACTGGATTGAGAAAGGGGCAGTCCTATGCAAATAATCTCCTCCCATGCTTACTACTCTGAGCTTCCGTTGTGATATGATGATAGGACCTTCAACATATGGTCTTCAGCAGATTTGTAAAGTTATCAAATGGTCTTAGGCTAAGTTGTTCCACTTGAAGGCCTTCAGATAAGTACCCCACCCTCACTTAGCAGGGTCCTGAATTACCTGCAGTAATCCTCTATACTAAACATGGGCGTTCGTAGTCCTACTGAAAAGGCTGTATGTTAAGACTGGGATGTATAAAATCCCATAGCACAGCACAGCACAGCACAGCATAGCAGGTCCAGGTTATATTATAGGGGAGGAATAAAAAGAGAGGGTGACTGAGGCAGAAGGGGTGGGGCAAGAAGGACAGGGAGAGAGAGGCCCACGTAGATGAGGTGTACACAGAGAATAGCTGGGGTGGTTGGTAGAACTTAAAGAAGGGAGGGCGACATGGAGGGAGCATGCGGTGAGAGCAAGAGTGGGTGGAGTCAAAGAGGAAAGGCAGTGCCAGCATGCAGGAGAAGAAGCAGTGTAGGCCAGAGAGCAAGAGTGAGTGCAGGACATTAAGCATAGTGGAGTGGGGTCACTGCTGGCAAGCAACAAAGCCCCCCGCTAGCACGCAAATGGGGTGATTACAAAGGAAGGGGATTTGGTGGTGGTCATCATTTTTTTATGCCCCCCCTCACTCTCAGAAGGGGTCACATTTTCGGGAGCAGTGTCAAAAGGGGTATTTGGGTGCATTATTAAAGGGGTGATAGGAGGCACATAATGAAGCAGTCTGTGTTTTTTGGGGGTACTACCCACACTCTTATTGCACCCTTTCTTTTGGTGGCGGGGGCACCCCCAAAAGTTTGGGTCAATGAGGAAGAGGAAGATTTGGGGATCATGGGTCTGGCAGTTTCTATTACTACCCAAAAGGGTGCTTCTCACAGGCCTACTGTGGTTATGGTATTGAGAGGGGAAACAAGGAACATGTGTTAGGATTCTTGGGGGATGGTCTCCCCATGATTTAATTGCCCTTTTGCTGGACATGCTATAAGGTGTTCCTGGAATGGTTTTTCCAGGCCTCATAACCCCAAAAGAGTGTATGGCATTTTGGCTATAAAGACACTTCTAAAGCGTATGCTGTTGCGATTCTGGGAAGACCCTCAGCAACTGTGCACATTTATGCACCAAACATGGCAAATCCTTCATCCTGCAAAGCGTCATATTGCACATGGAAACTTTGAGATGGTGTAATTGTATTCATTTTGGGGTGAATATTCGTCCATTTTTCTCCCACCTGAGGACTGTGGATATGTTGTTCTTCATTGACATGTCCCTTCAAAGAGACAGATGACAAACTCACTTAGGCCCATATTTATACTTTTTTAGCGCTGCATTTGCGCCGCTTTTTTATGCAAAAACGGCGCAAACTTGCAAAATACAATTGTATTTTGCAAGTTTGTGCCGCTTTTGCGTCAAAAAAAGATGCAAATGCGGCGCAAAAAAAGTATAAATATGGACCTTAATCTCTCAGGAAGCATCTGTGCTTTACAACTTTTCTCTTGCAGTTTTCTTTCCAAATCACGCAACCTCTTCACCACATATACAGTCCAATTATTTCTCAATCCTCATTCACTCAGTCATTCCAGTCCTCCATTCTATACGCTCATCAAAAACCAACAAGAACAACAGGTAGTTCAGAAAGTAGATTTAAAGCCTTTCTGTGGATTTATATTCATAATGCTCCCTCTAGTAGTGCTACATGGCAACTGCAGCTGAATCACTGGATTGAAAAAGGGGCAGTCCTATGCAAATAATCTCCTCCCATGCTTACTACTCTGAGCTTCCGTTGTGATATGATGATAGGACCTTCAACATATGGTCTTCAGCAGATTTGTAAAGTTATCAAATTGTCTTAGGCTAAGTTGTTCCACTTGAAGGCCTTCAGATAAGTACCCCACCCTCACTAAGCAGGGTTCTGAATTACCTGCAGTAATCCTCTATACAGAACATGGTCGTTTGTGGGCTTACTGTAAAGGTTATATGCTAAGTTTGGGATGTATAACATCCCATAACACAGCATAGCAGGTCTGGGTTTTATTGGAAGGGTGGAAGGGAAAGTGAGGCAGAAAGGGTAGAGCAAGAAGGACAGGTAGAGAGAGGCCCACATAGATGAGGTGTACACAAAAAATAGCAGGGGTGGTTGGTCAAACTTAAAGAAGGGAGGGCGACATGGAGGGAGCATGGGGTGAAAGCAAGAGTGGGTGGAGTCACAGAGAAAAGGCAGGGCCAGCATGCAGGAGAAGAAGCAGTGTAGGCCAGAGAGCAAGAGTGAGTGCAGGACAGGAAGCATAGTGGAGTGGGGTCACTGCTGGCAAGCAAGCAAAGCCCCCCGCTAGCACGCAAATGGGGTGACTACAAAGGAAGGGGATTTGGTGGTGGACATCATTTTTTTATGCCCCCCCTCACTCTAATAGGGGTCAAATTTTGGGGAGCAGTGTCAAAAGGGGTATTGGGGTGAATTATTAAAGGGGTGATAGGAGGCACATAATGAAGCGGTCTGTGTTTTATGAGGGTACTACCCACACTCTTACTTATTGCACCCTTTCTTGGGGTGGCGGGGGCACCCCCAAAAGTTTGGGTCAATGAGGAAGAGGAGGACTTGGGGATCATGGGTCTGGCAGTTTCTATTACTACCCAAAAGGGTGCTTCTCACAGGCCTACTGTGGTTATGGTATTGAGAGGGGAAACAAGGAACATGTGTTAGGATTCTTGGGGGATGGTCTCCCCATGATTTCATTGCCCCGTTGCTGGACATGCTATAAGGTGTTCCTGGAATGGTTTTTCTAGGCCTCATAACCCCAAAAGAGTGTATGGCATTTTGGCTATAAGGACACTTCTAAAGCGTATGCTGTTGCGATTCTGGGAAGACCCTCAGCAACTGTGCACATTTATGCACCAAACATGGCAAATCCTTCATCCTGCAAAGCGTCATATTGCACATGGAAACTTTGAGATGGTGTAATTGTATTCATTTTGGGGTGAATATTCGTCCATTTTTCTCCCACCTGAGGACTGTGGATCTGTTGTTCTTCATTGACATGTCCCTTCAAAGAGACAGATGACACACTCACTTAGGCCCATATTTATACTTTTTTAGAGCTACATTTGCGCTGCTTTTTGATGCAAAAACAGCGCAAACTTGCAAAATACAATTGTATTTTGCAAGTTTGTGCTGCTTTTGCGTCAAAAAAAGACGCAAATGTGGCGCAAAAAAAGTATAAATATGGACCTTAATCTCTCAGGAAGCATCTGTGCTTTACAACTTTTCTCTTGCAGTTTTCTTTCCAAATCACACAACCCCTTCACCACAAATACAGTCAAATTATTTCTCAATCCTCATTCACTCAGTCATTCCAGTCCTCCATTCTATAGGCTCATCAAAAACCAACAAGAACAACAGGTAGTTCAGAAAGTAGATTTAAAGCCTCTCTGTGGATTTATGTTCATACTGCTCCCTCTAGTAGTTCTACATGGCAACTGCAGCTTAATCACTGGATTGAGAAAGGGGCAGTCCTATGCAAATAATCTCCTCCTATGCTTTCTACTCTGAGCTTCCGTTGTGATATGATGATAGGACCTTCAACACATGGTCATCAGCAGATTTGTAAAGTTATCAAATTGTCTTAGGCTAAGTTGTTCCACTTGAAGGCCTTCAGATAAGTACCCCACCCTCACTTAGCAGGGTCCTGAATTACCTGCAGTAATCCTCTATACAGAAAAAGGGGTGTTTTGTGGGCCTACTGTAAAGGCTGTATGATAAGACTGGGATGTATAAAATCCTATAGCACAGCATAACAAATCCAGGTTATATTAGAGGAGTGGAATAGAAAAAGAGGGTGAGTGAGGCAGAAGGGGTAGAGCCAGAAGGACAGGGAGAGAGAGGCCCATGTAGATGAGGTGTACACAGAGAATAGTAGGGGTGGTTGGTAGATCTTAAAGAAGGAAGGGTGACATGGAGGGAGCATTGGGTGAGAGCAAGAGTGGGTGGAGTCACAGCGGAAAGGCAGTGCCAGCATGCAGGAGAAGAAGCAGTGTAGGTCAGAGAGCAAGAGTGAGTGCAGGACAGGAAGCATAGTGGAGTGGGGTTCACTGCTGGCAAGCAAGCAAAGCCCTCCCCCTAGCACGCAAATGGCATGATTACAAAGGAAGGGGATTTGGTGGTGGACATCATTTTTTGATGCCCCCCCTCACTCTCAGAAGGGGTCAAATTTTGGGGAGCAGTGTCAAAAGGGGTATTGGGGTGCATTATTAAAGGGGTGATTGGAGGCACATAATGAAGCAGTCTGTGTTTTTTGGGGGTACTACCCACACTCCTACTTATTGCACCCTTTCTTTTGGTGGCGGGGGCACCCCCAAAAGTTTGGGTCAATGAGGAAGAGGAAGATTTGGGGATCATGGGTCTGGCAGTTTCTATTACTACCCAAAAGGGTGCTTCTCACAGGCCTACTGTGGTTATGGTATTGAGAGGGGAAACAAGGAACATGTGTTAGGATTCTTGGGGGATGGTCTCCCCATGATTTAATTGCCCTTTTGCTGGACATGCTATAAGGTGTTCCTGGAATGGTTTTTCCAAGCCTCATAACCCCAAAAGAGTGTATGGCATTTTGGCTATAAGTACACTTCTAAAGCGTATGCTGTTGCGATTCTGGGAAGACCCTCAGCAACTGTGCACATTTATGCACCAAACATGGCAAATCCTTCATCCTGCAAAGCGTCATATTGCACATGGAAACTTTGAGATGGTGTAATTGTATTCATTTTGGGGTGAATATTCGTCCATTTTTCTCCCACCTGAGGACTGTGGATCTGTTGTTCTTCATTGACATGTCCCTTCAAAGAGACAGATGACAAACTCACTTAGGCCCATATTTATACTTTTTTAGCGCTGCATTTGCGCCGCTTTTTGATGCAAAAACGGCGCAAACTTGCAAAATACAATTGTATTTTGCAAGTTTGTGCCGCTTTTGCGTCAAAAAAAGATGCCAATGCGGCGCAAAAAAAGTATAAATATGGACCTTAATCTCTCAGGAAGCATCTGTGCCTTACAACTTTTCTCTTGCAGTTTTCTTTCCAAATCACGCAACTTCTTCACCACATATACAGTCCAATTATTTCTCAATCCTCATTCACTCAGTCATTCCAGTCCTCCATTCTATACGCTCATCAAAAACCAACAAGAACAACAGGTAGTTCAGAAAGTAGATTTAAAGCCTTTCTGTGGATTTATATTCATAATGCTCCCTCTAGTAGTGCTACATGGCAACTGCAGCTGAATCACTGGATTGAAAAAGGGGCAGTCCTATGCAAATAATCTCCTCCCATGCTTACTACTCTGAGCTTCCGTTGTGATATGATGATAGGACCTTCAACATATGGTCTTCAGCAGATTTGTAAAGTTATCAAATTGTCTTAGGCTAAGTTGTTCCACTTGAAGGCCTTCAGATAAGTACCCCACCCTCACTTAGCAGGGTCCTGAATTACCTGCAGTAATCCTCTATACAGAACATGGGTGTTTGTGGGTTACTGTAAAAGTTATATGTTAAGTTTGGGATGTATAAAATCCCATTGCAGGTCCAGGTTTTATTAGAGGTGTGGAAGAGAAAGAGAGGGTGAATAAAGCAGAAGGGGTTGAGCAAGAAGGACGGGTAGAGAGAGGCCCACATAGATGAGGTGTACACTAAAAATAGCAGGGGTGGTTGGTAAAACTTAAAGAAGGGAGGGCGACAAGGAGGGAGCATGGGGTGAGAGCAAGAGTGGGTGGAGTCACAGAGAAAAGGCAGGGCCAGCATGCAGGAGAAGAAGCAGTGTAGGCCAGAGAGCAAGAGTGAGTGCAGGACAGGAAGCATAGTGGAGTGGGGTCACTGCTGGCAAGCAAGCAAAGCCCCCCGCTAGCACGCAAATGGGGTGACTACAAAGGAAGGGGATTTGGTGGTGGACATCATTTTTTTATGCCCCCCCTCACTCTCAGAAGGGGTCAAATTTTGGGGAGCAGTGTCAAAAGGGGTATTGGGGTGCATTATTAAAGGGGTGATAGGAGGCACATAATGAAGCGGTCTGTGTTTTATGGGGGTACTACCCACACTCTTACTTATTGCACCCTTTCTTGGGGTGGCAGGGGCACCCCCAAAAGTTTGGGTCAATGAGGAAGAAGAGGACTTGGGGATCATGGGTCTGGCAGTTTCTATTACTACCCAAAAGGGTGCTTCTCACAGGCCTACTGTGGTTATGGTATTGAGAGGGGAAACAAGGAACATGTGTTAGGATTCTTGGGGGATGGTCTCCCCATGATTTCATTGCCCTGTTGCTGGACATGCTATAAGGTGTTCCTGGAATGGTTTTTCTAGGCCTCATAACCCCAAAAGAGTGTATGGCATTTTGGCTATAAGGACACTTCTAAAGCGTATGCTGTTGCGATTCTGGGAAGACCCTCAGCAACTGTGCACATTTATGCACCAAACATGGCAAATCCTTCATCCTGCAAAGGGTCATATTGCACATGGAAACTTTGAGATGGTGTAATTGTATTCATTTTGTGGTGAATATTCGTCCATTTTTCTCCCACCTGAGGACTGTGGATCTGTTGTTCTTCATTGACATGTCCCTTCAAAGAGACAGATGACACACTCACTTAGGCCCATATTTATACTTTTTTAGAGCTACATTTGCGCTGCTTTTTGATGCAAAAACAGCGCAAACTTGCAAAATACAATTGTATTTTGCAAGTTTGTGCTGTTTTTGCGTAAAAAAAAGATGCAAATGTGGCGCAAAAAAAGTATAAATATGGACCTTAATCTCTCAGGAAGCATCTGTGCTTTACTACTTTTCTCTTGCAGTTTTCTTTCCAAATCACGCAACCCCTTCACCACAAATACAGTCCAATTATTTCTCAATCCTCATTCACTCAGTCATTCCAGTCCTCCATTCTATAGGCTCATCAAAAACCAACAAGAACAAGAGGTAGTTCAGAAATTAGATTTAAAGCCTCTCTGTGGATTTATGTTCATACTGCTCCCTCTAGTAGTGCTTCATGGCAACTGCAGCTTAATCACTGGATTGAGAAAGGGACAGTCCTATGCAAATAATCTCCTCCCATGCTTACTACTCTGAGCTTCCGTTGTGATATGATGATAGGACCTTCAACATATGGTCTTAAGCAGATTTGTTAAGTTATCAAATTGTCTTAGGCTAAGTTGTTCCTCTTGAAGGCCTTCAGATAAGTACCCCACCCTCACTTAGCAGGGTCCTGAATTACCTGCAGTAATCCTCTATACAGAAAAAGGGGTGTTTTGTGGGCCTACTGTAAAGGCTGTATGATAAGACTGGGATGTATAAAATCGCACAGCACAGCACAGCAGGTCCAGGGTATATTAGAGGGGTGGTATAGAAAGAGAGGGTGAGTGGGGCAGAATGGATAGAGCAAGAAGGACAGGGAGAGAGAGGACTATGTAGATGAGGTGTACACAGAGAATAGCAGGGGTGGTTGGTAGAACTTAAAGAAGGGAGGGCGACACAGAGGGAGCATGGTGTGAGAGCAAGAGTGGGTGGAGTCACAGAGGAAAGGCAGTGCCAGCATGCAGGAGAAGAAGCAGTGTAGGCCAGAGAGCAAGAGTGAGTGCAGGAAACGAAGCATAGTGGAGTGAGATCACTGCTGGCAAGCAAGCAAAGCCCCCAGCTAGCACGCAAATGGGGTGATTACAAAGGAAGGGGATTTGGTGGTGGACATCATTTTTTTATGCCCCCCCTCACTCTCAGAAGGGGTCAAATTTTGGGGAGCACTGTCAAAAGGGGTATTGGGGTGCATTATTAAAGGGGTGGTAGGAGGCACATAATGAAGCAGTCTGTGTTTTTTGGGGGTACTACCCACACTCTTACTTATTGCACCCTTTCTTGGGGTGGCGGGGGTACCCCCAAAAGTTTGGGTCAATGAGAAAGAGGAGGACTTGGGGATCATAGGTCTGGCAGTTTCTATTACTACCCAAAAGGGTGCTTCTCACAGGCCTACTGTGGTTATGGTATTGAGAGGGGAAACAAGGAACATGTGTTAGGATTCTTGGGGGATGGTCTCCCCATGATTTCATTGCCCTGTTGCTGGACATGCTATAAGGTGTTCCTGGAATGGTTTTTCTAGGCCTCATAACCCCAAAAGAGTGTATGGCATTTTGGCTATAAGGACACTTCTAAGGCGTATGCTGTTGCGATTCTGGGAAGACCCTCAGCAACTGTGCACATTTATGCACCAAACATGGCAAAATCTTCATCCTGCAAAGCGTCATATTGCACATGGAAACTTTGAGATGGTGTAATTGTATTCATTTTGGGATGAATATTCGTCCATTTTTCTCCCACCTGAGGACTGTGGATCTGTTGTTCTTCATTGACATGTCCCTTCAAAGAGACAGATGACAAACTCACTTAGGCCCATATTTATACTTTTTTAGCGCTGCATTTGTACCGCTTTTTGATGCAAAAACGGCGCAAACTTGCAAAATACAATTGGATTTTGCAAGTTTTTGCCGCTTTTGCGTCAAAAAAAGACACAAAAATGCGGTGCAAAAAAAGTATAAATATGGACCTTAATCTCTCAGGAAGCATCTGGGCTTTACAACTTTTCTCTTGCAGTTTTCTTTCCAAATCACGCAACCCCTTCACCACAAATACAGTCCAATTATTTCTCAATCCTCATTCACTCAGTCATTCCAGTCCTACATTCTATAGGCTCATCAAAAACCAACAAGAACAACAGGTAGTTCAGAAAGTAGATTTAAAGCCTCTCTGTGGATTTATGTTCATACTGCTCCCTCTAGTAGTGCTTCATGGCAACTGCAGCTTAATCACTGGATTGAGAAAGGGGCAGTCCTATGCAAATAATCTCCTCCCATGCTTACTACTCTGAGCTTCCGTTGTGATATGATGATAGGACCTTCAACATATGGTCTTCAGCAGATTTGTAAAGTTATCAAATTGTCTTAGGCTAAGTTGTTCCACTTGAAGGCCTTCAGATAAGTACCCCACCCTCACTTAGCAGGGTCCTGAATTACCTGCAGTAATCCTCTGTACAGTATTTGGGTGTTTGTTGGCCTACTGTAAAGGCTGTATGTTAAGACTGGTATGTATAAAATCCTATAGCACAGTATAGTAGGTCCAAGTTATATTAAAAGGGTGGAATAGAAAGAGAGGGTGAGTGAGGCAGAAGGGTTGGAGCAAGAAGGACAGGGAGAGAGAGGCCCACGTAGATGAGATGTATACAGAGAATAGCAGGGGTGGTTGGTAGAACTTAAAGAAGGGAGGGCGACACGGAGGGAGAATGAGGTGAGAGCAAGAGTGGGTGGAGTCAAAGAGGAAAGGCAGTGCCAGCATGCAGGAGAAGAAGCAGTGTAGGCCAGAGAGCAAGAGTGAGTGCAGGACAGGAAGCATAGTGGAGTGGGGTCACTGCTGGCAAGCAGGCAAAGCCCCCCCGCTAGCACACAAATGGGGTGATTACAAAGGAAGGGGATTTGGTGGTGGACATCATTTTTTTATGCCCCCCCTTCACTCTCAGAAGGGGTCAAACTTTGGGGAGCAGTGTCAAAAGGGGTATTGGGGTGCATTATTAAAGGGGTGATTGGAGGCACATAATGAAGCAGTCTGTGTTTTATGGGGGTACTACCCACACTCTTACTTATTGCACCCTTTCTTGGGGTGGCGGGGGCACCCCCAAACGTTTGGGTCAATGAGGAAGAGGTGGACTTGGGGATCATGGGTCTGGCAGTTTCTATTACTACCCAAAAGGGTGCTTCTCACAGGCCTACTGTGGTTATGGTATTGAGAGGGGAAACAAGGAACATGTGTTAGGATTCTTGGGGGATGGTCTCCCCATGATTTCATTGCCCTGTTGCTGGACATGCTATAAGGTGTTCCTGGAATGGTTTTTCTAGGCCTCATAACCCCAAAAGAGTGTATGGCATTTTGGCTATAAGGACACTTCTAAAGCGTATGCTGTTGCGATTCTGGGAAGACCCTCAGCAACTGTGCACATTTATGCACCAAACATGGCAAAATCTTCATCCTGCAAAGCGTCATATTGCACATGGAAACTTTGAGATGGTGTAATTGTATTCATTTTGGGATGAATATTCGTCCATTTTTCTCCCACCTGAGGACTGTGGATCTGTTGTTCTTCATTGACATGTCCCTTCAAAGAGACAGATGACAAACTCACTTAGGCCCATATTTATACTTTTTTAGCGCTGCATTTGTACCGCTTTTTGATGCAAAAACGGCGCAAACTTGCAAAATACAATTGGATTTTGCAAGTTTTTGCCGCTTTTGCGTCAAAAAAAGACACAAAAATGCGGTGCAAAAAAAGTATAAATATGGACCTTAATCTCTCAGGAAGCATCTGGGCTTTACAACTTTTCTCTTGCAGTTTTCTTTCCAAATCACGCAACCCCTTCACCACAAATACAGTCCAATTATTTCTCAATCCTCATTCACTCAGTCATTCCAGTCCTACATTCTATAGGCTCATCAAAAACCAACAAGAACAACAGGTAGTTCAGAAAGTAGATTTAAAGCCTCTCTGTGGATTTATGTTCATACTGCTCCCTCTAGTAGTGCTTCATGGCAACTGCAGCTTAATCACTGGATTGAGAAAGGGGCAGTCCTATGCAAATAATCTCCTCCCATGCTTACTACTCTGAGCTTCCGTTGTGATATGATGATAGGACCTTCAACATATGGTCTTCAGCAGATTTGTAAAGTTATCAAATTGTCTTAGGCTAAGTTGTTCCACTTGAAGGCCTTCAGATAAGTACCCCACCCTCACTTAGCAGGGTCCTGAATTACCTGCAGTAATCCTCTGTACAGTATTTGGGTGTTTGTTGGCCTACTGTAAAGGCTGTATGTTAAGACTGGTATGTATAAAATCCTATAGCACAGTATAGTAGGTCCAAGTTATATTAAAAGGGTGGAATAGAAAGAGAGGGTGAGTGAGGCAGAAGGGTTGGAGCAAGAAGGACAGGGAGAGAGAGGCCCACGTAGATGAGATGTATACAGAGAATAGCAGGGGTGGTTGGTAGAACTTAAAGAAGGGAGGGCGACACGGAGGGAGAATGAGGTGAGAGCAAGAGTGGGTGGAGTCAAAGAGGAAAGGCAGTGCCAGCATGCAGGAGAAGAAGCAGTGTAGGCCAGAGAGCAAGAGTGAGTGCAGGACAGGAAGCATAGTGGAGTGGGGTCACTGCTGGCAAGCAGGCAAAGCCCCCCCGCTAGCACACAAATGGGGTGATTACAAAGGAAGGGGATTTGGTGGTGGACATCATTTTTTTATGCCCCCCCTTCACTCTCAGAAGGGGTCAAACTTTGGGGAGCAGTGTCAAAAGGGGTATTGGGGTGCATTATTAAAGGGGTGATTGGAGGCACATAATGAAGCAGTCTGTGTTTTATGGGGGTACTACCCACACTCTTACTTATTGCACCCTTTCTTGGGGTGGCGGGGGCACCCCCAAACGTTTGGGTCAATGAGGAAGAGGTGGACTTGGGGATCATGGGTCTGGCAGTTTCTATTACTACCCAAAAGGGTGCTTCTCACAGGCCTACTGTGGTTATGGTATTGAGAGGGGAAACAAGGAACATGTGTTAGGATTCTTGGGGGATGGTCTCCCCATGATTTCATTGCCCTGTTGCTGGACATGCTATAAGGTGTTCCTGGAATGGTTTTTCTAGGCCTCATAACCCCAAAAGAGTGTATGGCATTTTGGCTATAAGGACACTTGTAAAGCGTATGCTGTTGCGATTCTGGGAAGACCCTCAGCAACTGTGCACATTTATGCACCAAACATGGGAAATCCTTCATCCAGCAAAGCGTCATATTGCACATGGAAACTTTGAGATGGTGTAATTGTATTCATTTTGGGGTGAATATTCGTCCATTTTTCTCCCACCTGAGGACTGTGGATCTGTTGTTCTTCATTGACATGTCCCTTCAAAGAGACAGATGACAAACTCACTTAGGCCCATATTTATACTTTTTTAGCGCTGCATTTGCGCCGCTTTTTGATGCAAAAACGGCGCAAACTTGCAAAATACAATTGGATTTTGCAAGTTTGTGCCGCTTTTGCGTCAAAAAAAGACGCAAATGCGGCGCAAAAAAAGTATAAATATGGACCATAATCTCTCAGGAAGCATCTGGGCTTTACAACTTTTCTCTTGCAGTTTTCTTTCCAAATCACGCAACCCCTTCACCACAAATACAGTCCAATTATTTCTCAATCCTCATTCACTCAGTCATTCCAGTCCTCCATTCTATAGGCTCATCAAACACCAACAAGAACAACAGGTAGTTCAGAAAGTAGATTTAAAGCCTCTCTGTGGATTTATGTTCATACTGCTCCCTCTAGTAGTGCTTCATGGCAACTGCAGCTTAATCACTGGATTGAGAAAGGGGCAGTCCTATGCAAATAATCTCCTCCCATGCTTACTACTCTGAGCTTCCGTTGTGATATGATGATAGGACCTTCAACATATGGTCTTCAGCAGATTTGTAAAGTTATCAAATTGTCTTAGGCTAAGTTGTTCCACTTGAAGGCCTTCAGATAAGTACCCCACCCTCACTTAGCAGGGTCTTGAATTACCTGCAGTAATCCGCTGTACAGAACATGGGTGTTTGTGGGCCTACTGTAAAGGCTGTATGATAAGATTGGGCTTTATAAAATCCTATAGCATAGCATAGCATAGCATAGCATAGCAGGTCCAGGTTATATTAGAGGGGTGGAATAAAAAGAGAGGGTGAGTGGGGCAGAAGGGATGGAGCAAGAAGGACAGGGAGAGAGAGGACCATGTAGATGAGGTGTACACAGAGAATAGCAGGGGTGGTTGGTAGAACTTAAAGAAGGGAGGGTGACACGGAGGGAGCCTGGGGTGAGAGCAAGAGTGGGTGGAGTCACAGAGGAAAGGCAGTGCTAGTATGCAGGAGAAGAAGCAGTATAGGCCAGAGAGCAAGAGTGAGTGCAGGACACAAAGCATAGTGGAGTGGGGTCACTGCTGGCAAGCAAGCAAAGCCCTCCCCCTAGCACGCAAATGGGGTGATTACAAAGGAAGGGGATTTGGTGGTGACATCATTTTTTTATGCCCCCCCTCACTCTCAGAAGGGGTCAAATTTTGGGGAGCAGTGTCAAAAGGGGTATTGGGGTGCATTATTAAAGGGGTGATTGGAGGCACATAATGAAGCAGTCTGTGTTTTTTGGGGGTACTACCCACACTCTTACTTATTGCACCCTTTCTTGGGGTGGCGGGGGCACTCCCAAAAAGTTTGGGTCAATGAGGAAGAGGAGGACTTGGGGATCATGGGTCTGGCAGTTTCTATTACTACCCAAAAGGGTGCTTCTCACAGGCCTACTGTGGTTATGGTATTGAGAGGGGAAACAAGGAACATGTGTTAGGATTCTTGGGGGATGGTCTCCCCATGATTTCATTGCCCTGTTGCTGGACATGCTATAAGGTGTTCCTGGAATGGTTTTTTCTAGGCCTCATAACCCCAAAAGAGTGTATGGCATTTTGGCTATAAGGACACTTGTAAAGCGTATGCTGTTGCGATTCTGGGAAGACCCTCAGCAACTGTGCACATTTATGCACCAAACATGGCAAATCCTTTATCCAGCAAAGCGTCATATTGCACATGGAAACTTTGAGATGGTGTAATTGTATTCATTTTGGGGTGAATATTCGTCCATTTTTCTCCCACCTGAGGACTGTGGATCTGTGTTCTTCATTGACATGTCCCTTCAAAGAGACAGATGACAAACTCACTTAGGCCCATATTTATACTTTTTTAGCGCTGCATTTGCACCGCTTTTTTATGCAAAAACGGCGCAAACTTGCAAAATACAATTGTATTTTGCAAGTTTGTGCCGCTTTTGCGTCAAAAAAAGACGCAAATGCGGTGCAAAAAAATTATAAATATGGACCATAATCTCTCAGGAAGCATCTGGGCTTTACAACTTTTCTCTTGCAGTTTTCTTTCCAAATCACGCAACCCCTTCACCACAAATACAGTCCAATTATTTCTCAATCCTCATTCACTCAGTCATTCCAGTCCTCCATTCTATAGGCTCATCAAAAACCAACAAGAACAGCAGGTAGTTCAGAAAGTAGATTTAAAGCCTCTCTGTGGATTTATGTTCATACTGCTCCCTCTAGTAGTGCTTCATGGCAACTGCAGCTTAATCACTGGATTGAGAAAGGGGCAGTCCTATGCAAATAATCTCCTCCCATGCTTACTACTCTGAGCTTCCGTTGTGATATGATGATAGGACCTTCAACATATGGTGGTCAGCAGATTTGTAAAGTTATCAAATTGTCTTAGGCTAAGTTGTTCCACTTGAAGGCCTTCAGATAAGTACCCCACCCTCACTTAGCAGGGTCCTGAATTACCTGCAGTAATCCTCTGTACAGTATTTGGGTGTTCGTGGGCCTACTGTAAAGGCTGTATGCTAAGACTGGTATGTATAAAATCCTATAGCACAGTATAGTAGGTCCAAGTTATATTGAAAGGGTGGAATAGAAAGACAGGGTGAGTGAGGCAGAAGGGGTGGAGCAAGAAGGACAGGGAGAGAGAGAGGCCCACGTAGATGAGATGTATACAGAGAATAGCAGGGGTGGTTGGTAGAACTTAAAGAAGGGAGGGCGACACGGAGGGAGCATGGTGTGAGAGCAAGAGTGGGTGGAGTCAAAGAGGAAAGGCAGTGCCAGCATGCAGGAGAAGAAGCAGTGTAGGCCAGAGAGCAAGAGTGAGTGCAGGACAGGAAGCATAGTGGAGTGGGGTCACTGCTGGCAAGCAGGCAAAGCCCCCCCGCTAGCACGCAAATGGGGTGATTACAAAGGAAGGGGATTTGGTGGTGGACATCATTTTTTTATGCCCCCCCCTCACTCTCAGAAGGGGTCAAATTTTGGGGAGCAGTGTCAAAAGGGGTATTGGGGTGCATTATTAAAGGGGTGATTGGAGGCACATAATGAAGCAGTCTGTGTTTTTTGGGGGTACTACCCACACTCTTACTTATTGCACCCTTTCTTGGGGTGGCGGGGGCACCCCCAAAAGTTTGGGTCAATGAGGAAGAGGAGGACTTGGGGATCATGGGTCTGGCAGTTTCTATTACTACCCAAAAGGGTGCTTCTCACAGGCCTACTGTGGTTATGGTATTGAGAGGGGAAACAAGGAACATGTGTTAGGATTCTTGGGGGATGGTCTCCCCATGATTTCATTGCCCTGTTGCTGGACATGCTATAAGGTGTTCCTGGAATGGTTTTTCTAGGCCTCATAACCCCAAAAGAGTGTATGGCATTTTGGCTATAAGGACACTTTTAAAGCGTAAGCTGTTGCGATTCTGGGAAGACCCTCAGCAACTGTGCACATTTATGCACCAAACATGGCAAATCCTTTATCCAGCAAAGCGTCATATTGCACATGGAAACTTTGAGATGGTGTAATTGTATTCATTTTGGGGTGAATATTCGTCCATTTTTCTCCCACCTGAGGACTGTGGATCTGTGTTCTTCATTGACATGTCCCTTCAAAGAGACAGATGACAAACTCACTTAGGCCCATATTTATACTTTTTTAGCGCTGCATTTGCGCCGCTTTTTTATGCAAAAACGGCGCAAACTTGCAAAATACAATTGTATTTTGCAAGTTTGTGCCGCTTTTGCGTCAAAAAAAGACGCAAATGCGGTGCAAAAAAAGTATAAATATGGACCATAATCTCTCAGGAAGCATCTGGGCTTTACAACTTTTCTCTTGCAGTTTTCTTTCCAAATCACGCAACCCCTTCACCACAAATACAGTCCAATTATTTCTCAATCCTCATTCACTCAGTCATTTCAGTCCTCCATTCTATAGGCTCATCAAAAACCACCAAGAACAACAGGTAGTTCAGAAAGTAGATTTAAGGCCTCTCTGTGGATTTATGTTCATACTGCTCCCTCTAGTAGTGCTTCATGGCAACTGCAGCTTAATCACTGGATTGAGAAAGGGACAGTCCTATGCAAATAATCTCCTCCCATGCTTACTACTCTGAGCTTCCGTTGTGATATGATGATAGGACCTTCAACATATGGTCTTCAGCAGATTTGTTAAGTTATCAAATTGTCTTAGGCTAAGTTGTTCCACTTGAAGGCCTTCAGATAAGTACCCCACCCTCACTTAGCAGGGTCCTGAATTACCTGCAGTAATCCGCTGTACAGAACATGGGTGTTTGTGGGCCTACTGTAAAGGCTGTATGCTAAGATTGGGATGTATAAAAATTCTATAGTACAGCACAGCACAGCATGTCCAGGTTATATTAGAGGGGTGGAATAGAAAGAGAGGGTGAGTGGGGCAGAAGGGATGGAGCAAGAAGGACAGGGAGAGAGAGGACCATGTAGATGAGGTGTACACAGAGAATAGCAGGGGTGGTTGGTAGAACTTAAAGAAGGGAGGGCGACACGGAGGGGAGCATGGGGTGAGAGCAAGAGTGGGTGGAATCACAGAGGAAAGGCAGTGCTAGTATGCAGGAGAAGAAGCAGTATAGGCCAGAGAGCAAGAGTGAGTGCAGGACACAAAGCATAGTGGAGTGGGGTCACTGCTGGCAAGCAAGCAAAGCCCTCCCCCTAGCACGCAAATGGGGTGATTACAAAGGAAGGGGATTTGGTGGTGGACATAATTTTTTTATGCCCCCCCTCACTCTCAGAAAGGGGCAAATTTTGGGGAGCAGTGTCAAAAGGGGTATTGGGGTGCATTATTAAAGGGGTGATAGGAGGCACATAATGAAGCAGTCTGTGTTTTTTGGGGGTACTACCCACACTCTTACTTATTGCACCCTTTCTTGGGGTGGCGGGGGCACCACCAAAAGTTTGGGTCAATGAGGAAGAGGAGGACTTTGGGATCCTTGGTCTGGCAGTTTCTATTACTACCCAAAAGGGTGCTTTCTCACAGGCCTACTGTGGTTATGGTATTGAGAGGGGAAACAAGGAACATGTGTTAGGATTCTTGGGGGATGGTCTCCCCATGATTTCATTGCCCTGTTGCTGGACATGCTATAAGGTGTTCCTGGAATGGTTTTTCTAGGCCTCATAACCCCAAAAGAGTGTATGGCATTTTGGCTATGACACTTCTAAAGCATATGAGGTTGCGATTCTGTGAAGACCCTCAGCAACTGTGCACATTTATGCACCAAACATGGCAAATCCTTCATCCTGCAAAGCGTCATACTGCACATGGAAACTTGAGATGGTGTAATTGTATTCAGTTTGGGGTGAATATTCGTCCATTTGTCTCCCACCTGAGGACTGTGGATCTGTTGTTCTTCATTGACATGTCCCTTCAAAGAGACAGATGACACACTCACTTAGGCCCCATATTTATACTTTTTTAGCGCTGCATTTGCGCCGCTTTTTAAAGCAAAAATGGCGCAAACTTGCAAAATACAATTGTATTTTTCAAGTTTGTGCCGCTTTTGCGTCAAAAAAAGACGCAAATGCGGCGCAAAAAGAGTATAAATATGGACCTTAATCTCTCAGGAAGCATCTGGGCTTTACAACTTTTCTCTTGCAGTTTTCTTTCCAAATCACGCAACCCCTTCACCACAAATACAGTCCAATTATTTCTCAATCCTCATTCACTCAGTCATTCCAGTCCTCCATTCTATAGGCTCATCAAAAACCAGCAAGAACAACAGGTAGTTCAGAAAGTAGATTTAAAGCCTCTCTGTGGATTTATGTTCATACTGCTCCCTCTAGTAGTGCTTCATGGCAACTGCAGCTTAATCACTGGATTGAGAAAGGGACAGTCCTATGCAAATAATCTCCTCCCATGCTTACTACTCTGAGCTTCCGTTGTGATATGATGATAGGACCTTCAACATATGGTCTTCAGCAGATTTGTTAAGTTATCAAATTGTCTTAGGCTAAGTTGTTCCACTTGAAGGCCTTCAGATAAGTACCCCACCCTCACTTAGCAGGGTCCTGAATTACCTGCAGTAATCCGCTGTACAGAACATGGGTGTTTGTGGGCCTATTGTAAAGGCTGTATGCTAAGATTGGGATGTATAAAATTCTATAGTACAGCACAGCACAGCATGTCCAGGTTATATTAGAGGGGTGGAATAGAAAGAGAGGGTGAGTGGGGCAGAAGGGATGGAGCAAGAAGGACAGGGAGAGAGAGGACCATGTAGATGAGGTGTACACAGAGAATAGCAGGGGTGGTTGGTAGAACTTAAAGAAGGGAGGGCGACACGGAGGGAGCATGGGGTGAGAGCAAGAGTGGGTGGAGTCACAGAGGAAAGGCAGTGCTAGTATGCAGGAGAAGAAGCAGTATAGGCCAGAGAGCAAGAGTGAGTGCAGGACACAAAGCATAGTGGAGTGGGGTCACTGCTGGCAAGCAAGCAAAGCCCTCCCCTAGCACGCAAATGGGGTGATTACAAAGGAAGGGGATTTGGTGGTGGACATCATTTTTTTATGCCCCCCCTCACTCTCAGAAAGGGGCAAATTTTGGGGAGCAGTGTCAAAAGGGGTATTGGGGTGCATTATTAAAGGGGTGATAGGAGGCACATAATGAAGCAGTCTGTGTTTTTTGGGGGTACTACCCACACTCTTACTTATTGCACCCCTTTCTTGGGGTGGCGGGGGGCACCACCAAAAGTTTGGGTCAATGAGGAAGAGGAGGACTTTGGGATCCTTGGTCTGGCAGTTTCTATTACTACCCAAAAGGGTGCTTCCTCACAGGCCCTACTGTGGTTATGGTATTGAGAGGGGAAACAAGGAACATGTGTTAGGATTCTTGGGGGATGGTCTCCCCATGATTTCATTGCCCTGTTGCTGGACATGCTATAAGGTGTCCTGGAATGGTTTTTTCTAGGCCTCATAACCCCAAAAGAGTGTATGGCATTTTGGCTATGACACTTCTAAAGCATATGAGGTTGCGATTCTGTGAAGACCCTCAGCAACTGTGCACATTTATGCACCAAAACATGGCAAATCCTTCATCCTGCAAAGCGTCATACTGCACATGGAAACTTTGAGATGGTGTAATTGTATTCATTTTGGGGTGAATATTCGTCCATTTGTCTCCCACCTGAGGACTGTGGATCTGTTGTTCTTCATTGACATGTCCCTTCAAAGAGACAGATGACACACTCACTTAGGCCCATATTTATACTTTTTTAGCGCTGCATTTGCGCCGCTTTTTAAAGCAAAAACGGCGCAAACTTGCAAAATACAATTGTATTTTGCAAGTCTGTGCCGCTTTTGCGTCAAAAAAAGACGCAAATGCGGCGCAAAAAGAGTATAAATATGGACCTTAATCTCTCAGGAAGCATCTGGGCTTTACAACTTTTCTCTTGCAGTTTTCTTTCCAAATCACGCAACCCCTTCACCACAAATACAGTCCAATTATTTCTCAATCCTCATTCACTCAGTCATTCCAGTCCTCCATTCTATAGGCTCATCAAAAACCAGCAAGAACAACAGGTAGTTCAGAAAGTAGATTTAAAGCCTCTCTGTGGATTTATGTTCATACTGCTCCCTCTAGTAGTGCTTCATGGCAACTGCAGCTTAATCACTGGATTGAGAAAGGGACAGTCCTATGCAAATAATCTCCTCCCATGCTTACTACTCTGAGCTTCCGTTGTGATATGATGATAGGACCTTCAACATATGGTCTTCAGCAGATTTGTTAAGTTATCAAATTGTCTTAGGCTAAGTTGTTCCACTTGAAGGCCTTCAGATAAGTACCCCACCCTCACTTAGCAGGGTCCTGAATTACCTGCAGTAATCCGCTGTACAGAACATGGGTGTTTGTGGGCCTACTGTAAAGGCTGTATGCTAAGATTGGGATGTATAAAATTCTACAGCACAGCACAGTAGGTCCAGGTTATATTAGAGGGGTGGAATAGAAAGAGAGGGTGAGTGGGGCAGACGGGATGGAGCAAGAAGGACAGGGAGAGAGAGGATCACGTAGATGAGGTGTACACAGAGAATAGCAGGGGTGGTTGGTAGAACTTAAAGAAGGGAGGGCGACACAGAGGGAGCATGGGGTGAGAGCAAGAGTGGGTGGAGTCACAGAGGAAAGGCAGTGCCAGCATGCAGGAGAAGAAGCAGTGTAGGCCAGAGAGCAAGAGTGAGTGCAGGAAACGAAGCATAGTGGAGTGAGATCACTGCTGGCAAGCAAGCAAAACCCCCAGCTAGCACGCAAATGGGGTGATTACAAAGGAAGGGGATTTGGTGGTGGACATCATTTTTTTATGCCCCCCCCTCACTCTCAGAAGGGGTCAAATTTAGGGGAGCACTGTCAAAAGGGGTATTGGGGTGCATTATTAAAGGGGTGGTAGGAGGCACATAATGAAGCAGTCTGTGTTTTTTGGGGGTACTACCCACACTCTTACTTATTGCACCCTTTCTTGGGGTGGCGGGGGTACCCCCAAAAGTTTGGGTCAATGAGGAAGAGGAGGACTTGGGGATCATAGGTCTGGCAGTTTCTATTACTACCCAAAAGGGTGCTTCTCACAGGCCTACTGTGGTTATGGTATTGAGAGGGGAAACAAGGAACATGTGTTAGGATTCTTGGGGGATGGTCTCCCCATGATTTCATTGCCCTGTTGCTGGACATGCTATAAGGTGTTCCTGGAATGGTTTTTCTAGGCCTCATAACCCCAAAAGAGTGTATGGCATTTTGGCTATAAGGACACTTCTAAAGCGTATGCTGTTGCGATTCTGGGAAGACCCTCAGCAACTGTGCACATTTATGCACCAAACATGGCAAAATCTTCATCCTGCAAAGCGTCATATTGCACATGGAAACTTTGAGATGGTGTAATTGTATTCATTTTGGGATGAATATTCGTCCATTTTTCTCCCACCTGAGGACTGTGGATCTGTTGTTCTTCATTGACATGTCCCTTCAAAGAGACAGATGACAAACTCACTTAGGCCCATATTTATACTTTTTTAGCGCTGCATTTGTACCGCTTTTTGATGCAAAAACGGCGCAAACTTGCAAAATACAATTGGATTTTGCAAGTTTTTGCCGCTTTTGCGTCAAAAAAAGACACAAAAATGCGGTGCAAAAAAAGTATAAATATGGACCTTAATCTCTCAGGAAGCATCTGGGCTTTACAACTTTTCTCTTGCAGTTTTCTTTCCAAATCACGCAACCCCCTTCACCACAAATACAGTCCAATTATTTCTCAATCCTCATTCACTCAGTCATTCCAGTCCTACATTCTATAGGCTCATCAAAAACCAACA